>NC_059503.1:41289000-41918000 GCF_914767665.1 Harmonia axyridis
CTTTGTTATTTTAAATGGGACATCCGGTATTTCTATTTTTTTATGATACTCCATAAAATATTAAATCTATTCACTCCTTCTTTTCCATCCCTATCTTTAACGGTTTTTGAGTTATTAATTATTTTTCTAAATTTTAGATCAAATTGGAGTATTACGAAAATGACTCTAGTTCGCTCAATATTTGAGATTTAAGTCAGAAATTTTGCAAAGTCGTTAGATATTGATCTGATCTGTGTCACTGCTTTTGAATTATGGTTGTCAATAATACAGGACGGACCCAAAAAAATCATCATTTGCCAAGTTACAAAATTGTAAAAAAGTCTATTTTTTAAAATTAGACACCTAGTATATTTTTCGATTTTTGGAATCAGTACAACACACTCTACAATTTTTCTATTCGCGTCCCTATACCTATCTCAACTGGATTCTGAGTTATATGCGTCAATAAGCGTTAATTTCTTTTATATTGTTATTTTCTCTATGTCATTCATAAATCGATATATCAGTGAATCAGTTCAATCCATAAATGTCAAAATAAACAATTATTGCCTGACAGGTGTTTTGTTCCGAGGTTTTTCTAAAAATAATGGCTCAAGAAAGATATACACATATAACGCATATAACTCGGAATCCAGTTGAGATAGGTATAGGGACGTGAATAGAAAAATTGTAGAGTGTATTGTACTGATTCCAAATATTGAAAAATATACTAGGTGTCTAATTTGAAAAAATAGACTTTTTTACAATTTTGTAACTTGGCAAATGATGATTTTTTTTGGTCCGTCCTGTATTATTGACAACCATAATTCAAAAGCAGTGACACAGATCAGATCAATATCTAACGACTTGCAAAATTTCTGACTTAAATCTCAAATATTGAGCGAACTAGAGTCATTTTCGTAATACTCCAATTTGATCTAAAATTTAGAAAAATAATTAATAACTCAAAAACCGTTAAAGATAGGGATGGAAAAGAAGGAGTGAATAGATTTAATATTTTATGGAGTATCATAAAAAAAATAGAAATACCGGATGTCCCATTTAAAATAACAAAGTTGTTGCCAAATTTTCGTACATCCGGCAACACTGGAAATGTGAAATTATTTTAAAAATGAACCTTACATGGCCAAATATCTATCCACAAAATTTGAAATCTTTACCATCAATAGTTTCCATAATAATCCAATAGGCCACTCACCTTGGGACACCCGATATACAGGGTGTTCTGATTTGTTTCCGACAAACTGAAAAGGGTGATAGATCACATCATTTTAAGCAAAAAATTTCCTATGAACATGGGTCCGGAAATGCTTCCTTGCCAAGATACAGGGTGTTAAAGTTGAAAAAATAATTCGCGTTTTCTTAAATATCTTTCGACTGATTCCAAATAATTGCATGAAAGTTGGTACATAGGGTTTTTTGAGGTGAGAAATTCAAATTTGTGGTCGATTTGGTTGTATTTTCTAGAGGCCGCCACTGGCAATCATTTCGTCCCCTTTAAACCGTAGCAACTTTTCTGTGCTACCCTGTACGTCATTCTGGACTAAAAAAATCGATTCTCCTGACTTTTCTAGTTAAAAAAGGTATAACTCATTAAAGTTGCTAGGGGCAACCGTTTCAGAGAAAAACGCATTTCAAGCCAAATCCATATTTTTGTAATCTCTAAAACATGTAGAAACAAATTTGTAATAATTTTAAATTAAATATTTTTTAGAAGTAACAATTTAGAACAAAACAAAATAACATAATAATTTTTAAAGAAGGTGTTCTAAATGTCCACCGTTCTGTTGAATGCACAAATGACATCTTCGAATGATTGATTGTTTTACATTCAACAATTGTTGCGGCAATAGATTTAAAATGGCTATACACAATGACAGATTTGAAGTGTGTTAGGTTCAGATGTCATTAATTATAATTATAGTTAACTAAGTTAATAGCTTATCAACAAATACAGGAAAATGGTATTGGTTACCAAAGGCCCGAACGAAGCATACAAAGAAGAAATCATCTACAGAGAAATAGGATTTTACAGACCTTAGAAGAAAATAAAAACTCAGTATTCGTAAAGCATCCCAACAACGCAATATTTCAGGAAACAGAATATTCAGAACACTTAAAAACAACAATTACATAGCATACCACTTCTACTTATTAGTGGGCAATAGAAAATCCGCATGCATTTCGCCTTAGAAATTTTCAAAATGAATTTAAATTCAATATTTGAATAGGAATAATTTCATGAAAGGATTTCGAAGCAGTCAAAACATATTAAAGAAAACGCGAATTATTTTTTCAACTTTAACACCCTGTATCTCGGAAACGAAGCATTTCCGGACCCATGTTCATAGGAACTTTTTTGCTTAAAATGATGTGATCTATCACCCATTTCAGTTTGTCGGAAACAAATCAGAACACCCTGTATATACTGCGGGACATTGAAATCTACTGGTCCTCATAGAAAAATGTCTGCTCTTTCCGAATATTCACGTCCAATATTCCACTATACAAGGTGTTGAATCTCAGCTGGTTAAAAGTCCCATATTTTTCTAATACGGACCTGATTTCTTAATTAGTTTAAGGATTAATTGATGGACCTAATGGAATAAATTGTACGTTCCAAATATCAATCAAATATACTGGGTGGTTCAAAAGTTATAAGGAATTGAAAATATTGGTGAATTCATAAACCACCCTGTATCTCGGCTATTAGGAAGATTAGACCTATCATATATAGGTTTTTTTGACTCGTCTAGGGTAGCTCTACCTCAGGTTAACGTATGTACATTTACCAATGAAACACCCTGTATAAGTTAACAGAATTTCATATTTAACTCTATAATGGGATTCAATGCAGGGATTTTACAATAAATCTTGAATGAAACAGGGAATCACCTTGTAAGTGATGTGATTATACATTTTTAAGGATGTGCACTTACCGTTACCACTTCCAAGTGCTTTGGGTAATGCCATGTTTCCACCTGTCATTAATACCAAAAAAAATTTCTTTGCTTTAGTAGAGTTAGGGTAGTCTACCACAACACCTCCATAAAATCCTGCCTTCATAGCTTGTTGTGTTATTAAATCTACCTGGCCACTACTTATAGGGTAAAACTGTAAAACTGCTCTTGCTGATCTGCTCTGTAAACAAAATATTAATTAATATTCACTGAACTGAACAAAATTGGGAAATTCTGGAGTATTTCGGTATGGACTTTTCGCTTACTGCTGCGGTATGCATCTTAAGAGGTTTCTAGGTTGTAGATTGTAACTCAACGCTGGATTCCCCCACTATGAACTGCTTACCGCAGTAGTAAGCGAAACGTCAAGTGAAAAACCGAAACACGGCTAAAAAGTTCAAAATTACAATTCTATTGAACAATCGGGCCGTGAAAACCATCAGCATAATATTTCAATTTTTTTTTTCATTGAGGAACAAAAATATCTGGGCAAAATACTCACAAGACAAGCATATAAGCTACTGAAAAATTTATTCAACCTCTCAACTGGATTGTGTGCTGTTTTATCAGCATTACATAACCATTGGAGGGCAGAGATGCTGACAGCTCCATCAAAAACTCCTGCACGAAAAGGAATTCCTTGACCCATGTCGGCCAACATTAGGTCTCCCTCTACTTCTCTTTCAACGGCAACATCTGAAAAAAAATATTCAATGAGTATTTCAATATTTCTTTTGATCACAAGGTAGTATATTTTTCTCAAACAAATGTGTTGCGTCTATTCAGGGCCGTATCTAGGGCATGGCAAAGGTGGCACTTGCCACAGGCGCAAGGTTATAAAAAAGGAAAAAATTTGGAGCACCAGGCGAAATAATTCGAAAGATAACAACTCGGTTTTCATGTATATATACGCCTCGCAACGAGCGATGCCGAGGAATCTGGATTCTTGAAACATTTAAAATATTGCTAGCCTTCCCTGGAATTTGCGTACTAAGCCTAAAATAATTACAAGATCAACAAAACTTCAATTTAAGGTAAGAAACAATATAAATATGGATATGTTCAAGCCTGCAGTAATTTAGTCATAAATATTTCTGTCGGGTGTCATATTCAAAGGTGCCGCATTCAAATCATAAATATTACGGTCGCGCGTCGACATGTGTGCTCAGCCCTATTTTCACGAGTTTTTTGGGTTTCATCAAGCTTGTCAGTATTTCTTCGACAAACGGTACTATCTATTTTTATGTGAAGTGGGGCTTCTTTTTCCTTGATATAATTTTATAACGATCGGTTTTTTAGATCTTCAGGAGTTATCTCTTCATATGTATATGAATTGTGTATTTCAATGGCCTCAATAAAAATACGTAAATATATACAGGGTGTTTATGAATAGTTGCAAAAAAAAATAGGGGGTGATTTTTTGTCAAGAAATAGGGTGGATCTTTTATATAAACTTTTTTTTCGGGCCCTTTCCGCTAATTATAACCCCCTAAAGATGTCGCACAAAAAGTAGTTTTTGATTTTTTCTTGAAAACCAAAATATTCACAAAAATGAAATCAAGTTGACATTTTATGCGGTGATGTACCGGGTTTTTCACCATAATTTGACCCCCCTTTTAACTTTGTTACTAGGAGAGGTACAAAAAAATGATTTCTACAAAAGTTTCACGAAATCAACTAGTGTTTTTTAAAATGATTTCACAAAACAAAATATATACAGAGTGGGCAACATATTAATAACTACTTCATTTTTTCAAATGGAACACCCTGTATATTTTTATATATTTGACTAGCTCTTTCTCCCCTGATTTCGAATATATAACATATGTTTGGCCTATCTCTCTTATTCTGAGTACCACAGAGTTCCAAAGTTTAAGAACCACCTGGCAAGCTAAGTAATTTCAATTAGAAGGCTGCAATATTCAGAATGCCCTTTTTTGAGTTATCTCGTTGGCAATGATATATAACATCCGTTTGTCATTGAATAAAATTATTCACTGAATATGCACTAGACAGAAGCAGAAAAATTTGAAATATGTTCGCTTTATGTAGAGACCAATAAAAATAAGGAAGCTACAAGGAGAGAATATGTGGAGTTGCATCCAAATGATCCAATTCCAATTTATAGTGAAAAACGTATGTCATATCGTTGCCAACGAGATAACTCAAAAAAGGGCATTTTGAGTTATCGCAGCCTTCCACATTGATTACTTTTGCCAGGTGATTCTTAAAATTTGAAACTCTGTGGTACTCAGAATGAGAGAGATAGACCAAACATATGTTATATATTCGAAATCACGGGAAAAAGAGCTAGTCAAATATATAAAAATATACAGGGTGTTCCATTTGAAAAAATGAAGTTGCTATCAATATGTTGGCCACTCTGTATATATTTCGTTTTGTGATATCATTTTAAAAAACACTAGTCGATTTCGTGAAACTTTTGTAAAAAACATTTTTTTGTACCTCTTCTTGTAACAAAGTTAAGGGGGGGGGGTCAAATTATGGTGAAAAACCCGGTACCTCAATGATTCCAAGGGATAGAAAAAGACATCCCTCAAATTTGTTTTGCAATAACTTTCTCTTTATTCATATTTTACAATAAGAAAATTAATTTTGGATAGACTGGTTGATTCTTAACGAATAATGTAATTTTTAGCTAAAATTCACGGTTTTTGGGAAAAGAGAATCAACAGATAATAAGCCTGAATTGTTAAAGTTGGAATTATTTTCGACCTCAAATTTATCCAAGCATATCCATCTTCACCATACTCTAAATATATTAAAATATATATGGCAGGATATGTTGTATATTACTTGAAACAAAAAATTGTTTGTGACAATGCTTAGATTGTTTAAAAAGTGATGAACACAGTTTATTTTTGTATTCCTTCGTGAAAGTTTACTTAATCCGACCCTGATCTTTATCCAAATTTAGTAATAGAATTAGCCCCGCCTACTAGTCACTTTTTTTCTAGCATGATAACAGCTCATAGCGTCTCCTTCTATTATATTCCGATGTTTAGAATCCTTATCAAATGCGCTACGTTTTTAAAGTCACTCGCCATACTGATATAGTACAATTAGTTAAATTCGGGGGAAAATTTAATACTGAGTACTTGATGCGGCAAAATATGTCATTATCTTTCAAGCTGGAACAGTTGTCATAGAAATAAAGAATACGAGTTACAAAAGCAATATTCAGAATAACACAGCAAAAATATAATTGGAGAAAGGTGAAGATTGGTACAAAAATATTTTTCCTACCCTAAGAATTGATGATGATATCACACCTATAGATCAAAATGAATACTTCGAAGCCCTAAATCATGGTAAAAACACTGCTCCAGGATATGACAATATTCCCAGAAGCATCCTAAAAAGGCTAGATCTATCAATACATCTTGAAATAATCCGAATCTACAACTATTGTATTCAGGAGTCTTGTTTTCACAAAATTTGGAAAAGGGGACTATTAATCACAATCCCTAAATCAAAGGCAGACACCAGGAGGCTCGAAAACTACAGACCAATAACCCTACTCCCAGTAATTGGAAAGAACCTTGAGAAAATAATCAAATCTAGGATGATGAACATACTAAGCCACAAGATTCCCAATTTCCAATTTGGTTTCAAACAGAAAACATCGACTATCCACCCACTGATCATACTCACCCAGAATGTACAATGTAAAAGAAAAGAAGGAAATAGTACGGCAGCAATATTTATGGACATACAGAAAGCGTTCGACAGTGTTTGGCACGCTGGACTGATTTACAAACTACATAATCAGGGCTGTCCCACATATCTCCTAGGGTTGATTAATGCATTTCTCACAGACAGGACAATCCAGGTGAAAGTCAAGAACTCACTTTCCAAAGAGTTCACACCTAGACAAGGCCTTCCACAGGGCTCACCTCTATCTCCAGTACTGTACAACTTGTACTGCTACGATATATATAGCTACAACTATCCAACAGAACAACACATAGAGAAGGAAGCATACTCCCTACAATTTGCTGATGATACACTACTAATTACCCACAGCAAAACACTAAAAAAATGTGTGGAAAGGCTACAAAAACTCACAGATATAACTATAGCATGGATGAGACGTTGGCGGATACAACCTAACCCAAAAAAATCTAAGTTGATAATATTCCACCATAATATAAAGAACAACTCCCCAGGTATAAAAATTGGCAATGATACAATTAGACCAACAACTAAGTGCAAGTATTTGGGAATACACGTGGACAACAAACTCAATTTCAAACACCATATGAATGTACAGAAAAAAGCAGCCATCACACGAGCCGGACACTTCAGATCACTTACGTACAAGAACTTAGGAATCAACATCAAAACAGCCAGTTCAATTTACAAGATGATATGCAGACCGTTACTGGACTATGGTAGCATAATATTCTCGAATGCGACAAAAACCTGTCTTAATAACCTGGAAATAGCAGAAAGAACTTGCCTTAGAAAGATAACAAAATTGAGACATCCCAACAATCCCTTACACAACCCCTCCAACACTCTATTATATGAAACAACAGAAGTGGAGCCAATACTGACGAGACTGCATAGGCTGGGCATGAAATTTATCAAAAACCAAAATAACAGAAATATTATGGAACCACTAGTACACCGCTATAATAGAGAAACCACTGAAAAGGCAAAACTACCAGCGCTCCCACTTTATGAACACTTGCTATCCCTAGAATAGTATTTATATTGCAACTACTACATATATTTTTTATATAAAATGTATTTAATCGAGATGTAAATTACTGGCTGGAAGACTTCGGTCGATAGCCGTTTGATGTGTAGTCAATAAAGTTCTCTCTCTCTCTCTCTCTCGAGTTCAAAAATCATTAGAGGGTGTATATTTTCTAATTTTTTTTTATATTTTTCAGATGACTATTATGACTTAGCCTTATAACTGATTCCAGTTTGACATAAACTTCTGGAACACCTGTATGATATATATGATAAAACTATAGCTTTCAAAACTCGAAAACACAAAATATTTGGGACTTATGCAAATAATGACAAACATTGATAAAACTGACACAATAGTAGCGTTCTTTTATTCAGTGCTTCAACCACCGTTCCATCAAATCATTCGTTTATTCAACTATTGAAACTGTCACTCGTTCTTTTAATCATCAATGCTTGCATCGATGGCTCATCGGATTCATTGACTCCCAGAGCCGATGAATATGATGCAAATGTGATGAATGAAGTGGAAGGGGTCATTTATTTACATTTTCCACACAATGACGGTGGAAGGATATCTGTCTAACCTCAATGTTCTGTGACGTAACACTTCTAAACAGCATAGAACCATAATTTCATTCTTCAATTCTACACCTGATGAGCTATCTAACAGCTCATCTTGCTTCAATCCGGGTGGATCTGATGATGAATAGAAGAACACTACTTATGTTTAATATATCATATCAAAATGAAATGATACTTACAGAGATACTCGGATGTGCAACAAATAGATATCCACCTAAAGGTTCAATCTTCTATCTTTATATCTATTTGTTGCATATCTAAATAACACTATATTGCTATAGCAGAATAACCTGTTCATATCCAGAAAATATAATTTCCTAATGAAAACTCACCTAACATAGCTGAAGAAATATCCATCCCAATCCAAATATGTCCATTATCCTCTAAGACACTTCCAGATAGTCCAGAACCACAACCTATATCCAATAAAAAGCAGGGTTTGTCTTCTGGTAAAAGTAAAAGTTCAATTGCTCTTTCACACATCTGAACTTGAATGTCGATGATACGAGAACTGTAAAAAAATATTTTTGACATGAACTAAATTCCAGAACACAGGCACTTGACTTACTTTTGTGTGTATTTCCTAGCTTCTCTCTCATTATAGAACTGAAATAAAAAACAATTAAAGTTGAATCAACAATAAATCTAGTAGATCGAGGAAAAATTTTGGTTATACCGAAATTTGGTCAACAATAATATACCTAGGTGAATTTCTAATTGCTTAAAAAAGAATCATCAGTTATCTTTCCACCATTCAAAGGAAAAACCAACATTTACTCACAATTTCTGGAGGTGCTGAATATTCTGGTCTCGACATTTTTATAATGATAAATTCTTCTTTGATTCTATAATATTAATTAATGATTGATAAGTATCAAATAAATGTACTTGTTGGAATCATATCGTGGACTATATAGTATCTACTTAACTATATCGTGGACTAAAATTAAGGTTAGTTTTGTTTACTTCAGCATTAAGTTAACCATAGCAGATAAAATTCTATACTCAATTATCATCTGTGGTCCATCTGTCTTCTTTTTATATTAACAAATCAAAGCGTGCACTGCAGTCTGAATTCTCAACTAACAAATTGAGTACTTGTGAATTGAGTTAGATACTATTTAGCCTGATATTTTTGTATGTTCATGCATTAATTCTATTTAAGAGTTTTTGTTGTTTTCTGAACAGAATAATTGAAATGAAGAAAAAAATTTTTTGAGAATATATTTGAATCATTTACTGCGTTCGGTATATGTCCACCGGTGCGGAGCGTGCGGTGTAAGGTGTAAACGGTTGATAGGTCACGTGACCACGGAGCAATAGGTGCGTACTTGATTAGCCGAACGATGACGGAGCTAACGGAGCTGATATCGAAGAATTTTTGAATGTGTTTTGTGAAAAGAAAAAAAGCAATTTCGTCGATTGAAATTATTGGAGACGGCCAGACTAGATCTAATTTGTCTCCTCGTGATATCAGGATGTATTCTACATAATGTGTTCATCTTGAACGAGTTGAAAGGAGATAATCCTGAGGATATTGTTGATGAACCACTTAATGAAAAAGTTGGAAATTTTGTAGACATCGAAAATATGTATCATCAATCAGGAAACCAATTAGAAGAGAGTCATGGATGAATGATTTCTTCGCTGAGATACAATTATGTACTTCGTAAAATAAACCTTCATTTTTAATAATAATATTTGTTTCCTAAATCCCTTTAACATATACAAACATAAGAAAAACTCTAAATATATAAAGAGATTTTGCATAATAAACTTATAATTCATGAATATTGTATTTCCAAAATTCTCAGATTCGTGCATGATGTTCAAAGACAACCAATGCATCAATGCATGTACCTATTTTCAAACCAATCCTTAATTTCTAATTTTCAGGTTCAAAGCTTAATACGATCTACCGGATTTCAAAAGAAAATTAATATAATCAAAAATGGCTTCATTTGTAATATTTGTAATGTCCGGTTTAGTCTTCTCTATAAAAATAAATTTATTTCTTATTGTGAAGCCTCCAATTTTCATTTGTATTGTCTTGAATATAAAACTTATTTGTGTTCAATATAAGATGCATAGAATACCTGGTGTGTCTACTTATACCTGTAAAACTTTCAGACAAAACGGGAGATTTTTCGGATTTATACCTACAATACTTGATTTCGAGGGATCGCGGGCTTTTCAGATGGCGCATACATCGTTTACATTCGACATTTCTCTCAATTCTCGACTCTTGTGAACCAAGGGCGTAGATTTTTTTTTTCATGGGGAGGGATAATCGAAAAAAAAATTTTTGATGACAACTTTTATTCATATCTGTAATGTTAGAAGTTTGATAATGAAGTTTGAACCAAATTACTCGAAATAATTTTTGTTGTTACTAATTCGGTTGTTCTTACCTTGTTCTCAAATAAGAGTTACGAAGGAAAATGAGAAATTACTGGATCTTTATAATAATTTGGATTTTCTTGAGGATAACTAGAGATTTTTCTCGAAATCGATAGCAGATACGACAAAACTATAACAAACCAAAAAGTGTAGTACTGAACCAGAGTATTTTCCTACATTTTTCTAAACTAACAGCCATTCACCAAAATCTAGTTTTGGAGGAAGGAAGCAGGCATCCTTCCAGAAAATATATCACCCTGTAGATTTGCATTCAAAATTAGCATATCACATAGTGAAAACTTCAAACTGGAATATCTATGGCCAATTCATATTAAATATCTTGTGAAGGGAAGGTTATACGAGAAAATAACTTGAACTTCAACACATGTACAATATCTCAAAACAAAATGTTTGGGGACTCATCTTATAGGACTTTTTTTCCCAAAATGATCCGGAAATCTGTCATTTTCATTTGTATCTCCAATTTAGGAGCACCGTGTAATTACACCCAGTATCCCCCATCTCTACGCTCTTGTCGTGAACTTTGAGTATAGAACAATGATATTTTATATTCTATGGTCTGTCATTATATTCCATTCATTCGAGTAAAAATTCGATATGAACTGAATTGTAATTTATTGTGAATGTTTGCAGTGTCTAAAATCAGTATTTCCTTTTTAAACGGCACCAGGCAGATGCGGGAATTCGAAAAATTTTAAAGAGCGCCACCTTACAGCACTCTGGTGAAGCAGACCACCAAAGCAACAGGTGGGTCTCTCAAAAAGTCTGAAACAAAATCGAATCAGTAAACACTCCAGGTATTCTATGCATCTTAGAATTGAGCTAAGACTATGACTTCGTGAAGCTTTGATTTCAACTGCCAAGACAAAAATGAACCAAATATAGGAGCATTATAAAAGTATGAAATGCTTTTTAGCAACTGGTGACCGCTTTGGGCTTTCTCATGAGTAGAATCCCTGTTCTAAGTTTTTAGGTGCAAATATACTTATTGTATTGAACCAAAAGTAATCAAGGAAAAATATAATTTTTTTTTCAAATCATTTATTTCATACTAAAAAACTGACACAGAGGCTTTTAGCTAATACACTCATAAGTAAAGGAACAGACTCGGTTGATGGCTGAAAAGAATAGGTTGACGGCAGAAAGGAATGATATATTAAGGAAATTGTTACCTAACAACTCAAAAGAAAAGAACTAATATAAAAATCAACTCGCAAATTAATTTTATATGGACCACTTGAATTTGCTGTGATAATACGGGAAAGATCCTACAATTGCATAAATTAGATTTCATTTATTGTTGAATTTGAATGAATAAATAAATATTGTTTTTTTTACACTTGTTATGAGTGTATTAGCTGAAAGCCTCTGTGCCAGTTTTGTAGTATGAAATAAATGATTTGAAAAAAAAATATATTTTTCCTTGATTACTTTTGGTTCAATACAATAAGAATATTTGCACCTAAAAACTTAGAACAGGAATTCTAATCATGAGAAAGCCCAAACCACTTGCTAAAAAGCATTCCTGCTTTGCGATCATCTAAAGTGTGAATAACATTTTTTTGTTCCAAAGGAATTTTATGTGGACCGCTCGAATTTGCAGCGATTATATGGGAAAGATCCTAAAATAGCAAAAATTAGAAGATTTCATTTATATATATAATTGTTGCTTTATTTTTTCTTGAAACTGAATTATTTTTGTTTAAAAAATTTTATGTAAACTCAGTCTCTGATACCAGCAGATTTTGCTGTTTGGGAGAGAGGAATGAATGAATAAATAAATAAATATATATATATATATATATATATATATATATATATATGTACATATAAAGTACATACATCAAAAGCTGTTCAGGACATTCTGAAATGTTTTTTGAATAGATCTCCCATGTCAAGAGGAATTGTATTTTCATAAAAATTTTCATTTTTTGGAATAAATGCTCTATTTTCACTTTCCAAATTAGGCAAAGGCTCAGCCAACTCTAGAACAGGTCCAATTATTGTATTGATTATATTTATTTCTTCGTCGTCATCAAAAATGAATGGAATAACTCTCAAATCCATGATCAATGTTTGGAAGGTGTTGCCTTATCTATGGGTGTTGCAATAAAAGAGTAATAGTATCGAAGGGCGAAAGCAAACTTAGAAATTAAAATCTATAATATAACAGAAAGTTATTTTTAATCATAACATAACCTTCAAGAAGGAACCACAGAACTGACAGTCAAAAAAAGGAGCAACCCGTCCAGCAGAGAAAATCAACGTTACCAAACTGATACCTACCTATCAGTAGCGGAGCTACTTACGCTACCGATCTTTCTGCTGAAAGCGCCCATTGTTTAGGCAATATTTATCTATGAAATAAACGATCATACCCATTTTTGTCTCTGTACTGTAGAGATTCTCTCTATGACTTTGAGTCATAAAGTTATATCACAGACAGAGTCATAAAGTTATATCACAGACAGAGTCATAAAGTTATATCACAGACTAGTAATCTGTGGTTATATTCTTTGGTCTATGCATAGAGAAATGAAATGGAAGGCTAGGGATGGGCAAGGAACAGAAAACTATCGATATATATTGTATCGATATTTTCTGGCACTATCGAAATGTATCGAAATATGTTAGAGTAAAAATATCGATATATCGATATTTATCGATATATATCGCTGTAATATTTTAGTGTGGAAAAATTTTGTTGAATTAATAAAGTTTTTCTACCATAGAGGAGAATAATAAGATTCAGATGACGGAATTCAGTTGAAAATATATATTTAGTAGTTTTCATTATTTCGCACTATGATTTCGACCACACGAAACATATTTTGATCTACTTCCATTAGTCGAAATTCCAGATTTTTAGTAGTTTGCTCCCATTTCATGGAATATTTTCGGTATGCAGAATTTCTGTTTTGCGATTTACATTTCGATATTTAGGTATTTCAGAGTTTCAAATTCGATATTTTCAATATGTCGCATTTTGATTCATCGTGACCAGATTCAGTTGAAAACACATTTAGTAGTTTGCTTCCATTTTTATAAAATATTTTCAAAATGAAGTAGGTACTTACTACATATCGAAAATACTCGATATTTATTTGAAAGTGTCAAATTCGATATTTTTTAATATTTTGCATTATAATTTTGACCACACGAAACATATTATGCTCTAATTCCATTAGACGAAAATCCAGTTTCATCGTGACCAGATTCAGTTGAAAACATCATATTTAGTAGTTTTGCCATCTTTCAATATGTAGAATTTCAAAACTGAAAATGCTTCTTATTGTATGGGTTAATATGGGGTAGGTAAAAGGCAAGGTCTATAGATTACACTATATCTATAGACCTTGGGTAAAAGGGATCTTGGAAATTCCAGCAATAACCAATAAATGGTTCAGGACCTTTATGTACAGAAAGAAAGGTATTTAACAACAGCCGTTAAATTTTATTACAATTTCATTGTCTTTTTTTCTTGAGCTTTCAGCAAGATCGAGACATAACTTTTTATTTTCGATGAGTAGAATTCGAAAACTGCTACATATATCGAAAAAATTCGATATTTATTTTATAGTCCGCTAAATCAGGATTTTCGACTATTGGAACTAAAGTATAATATATTTCGTGAGGTCGAAATCATAATGCGAAATATAAAAAAATATCGAATTTGATACTCTGAAATCTATATAAATATATCGATTATATCGGTTGCAAAAATATCAACAATCGATAGTATCGAATTAGAAAATATCGGCGATATTTATCGAAAATTTTCTGAAAAAATATCGATATTTCGATATTTATTGCCCATCCCTTTGGAAGGCCGACCTGGCCGACTCCTTTCGTTGGGTCTTGGGTCTCTATCACCACAGATTACTCTGTCTGTGATATCACAGACTACTATATAGTCTTTGATGATATTCTGTGAATATCAATCGTCAAATTCTAGGTTTAAACTATACATACATTTAATTATACATAACAAAACAGTTCACTAACATTAGTTATATTCATGATATCTTGAAATTTCAAGATTTGCAAACAAAGCTTGAGCAGGAAAGATGTTCTCGGATTCATCTGAAGAGGAAAATTTGGACCGCTTTAAAGAAGCTACAGATATAAATTTCTTCAAAAATTCTCTTTATAAAGTAGAAGGTAAGGTGTTTTTATATTAATTACTTATATTATGTTTAAATGATCTTTTTACAGATAATAACGTGGAAGAAGAAATTAAAGTTGAACCGCTTCCTTCGTTGAGAATAAAAGATGAATGTGACCAATTCAAATTATTTAATGTAACACCACAATTTCAACAATATGTGGCAAATGCTTTAAGTAAGAAAATAGAGAAATATTTGAAAGAAAACTCAACTGTATATTGTGAAAAAAAAAAAAAAAAGAGGAAAACAACTGATTATATTAAATTATTGAGTTCTTCTATATATCCAATTGAGATTGAAAGTGAGAAAGAAAAAGTTTTCAATACTAAGCCAAAAACTGATGAAAAATATACGATAATTAAAAAATCTCTTTTGAAATCAGTAACAATAACAGGAGAAGAAATTTTAAGTAAAAAAGGAACTGAATATTGGTCAAATAGAAGTAAAGCTACTGTATATAATTATAAGGAAAGCAATGAAGGTATTTTATCATTCATATCACCAGAATTCAAGTGAATAAATGAACATGACCTTCTAGACTAGTCTAGTATTGCATCTTCTAATTATATTTTGAACTACATTAGGGAAACTGTGCCATGATTGTGTTTTATCATATCTTTTAAAAGTATTTATATTTCCTTATTTATTAAATTTGTGAATTTCATAAAAATCTTCATTTATTCTGTGAAACTGAGGGATGACATCAAACTTGTAGAAGCAATAATAACTCATTATTGCCGAAGCAAGATTTCAATGAGTGTAGGTATTACATATCAAAATACCATATCTTCCTGCCAACAGTGTAAAATATGGAACAAATCAAATTTATATTCTTGAATTACAATTAATTACATCAAACAAAATTTTACAAAACCAAAATACAACTAGAAAGAAATAAAGGGTATGTGGAAGACATTTCTTCGATTATTTTTTTATCATGTCAAAATCTGACATTTTGGTGATTTCAACTAATAGCAATGCATTATTCCAGCCAATCATTCCGGATTATACTGATAATATTACTTCTTCATTGATAATACCTTGTTTCATTGAAACGTCAAAATTCCACTTTGAATTTGTCATTATTGGAAAATGAACACAAACTGATTCAGTGCCATCACCCAAGAGAATAATAATAATAATAATGCCTTTATTTCTTAATGCAAATTTACAATTCTGCGGTAAGAGTGACGTCATAAAATTTAATTCACTTCTATAAAGATGAAAATAAAAATCAAATTTCTCAACTATTTGTGAAGTCTGCACACTTCATAAAACTCTTGTATGTTATATGGTTCGCAGATTATCAGGAAATCAGCTAGCTCTTTTTTTAAGTCTCTTAAATTTCTTATCTCATGGAATCTCCTTGATAAAGCATTAAAAATTTTTATACACATATACGTACCGTGGAGGAAAAAGTATGATTCATTTCATAATAATTATATAATAAAAAATCGAAAAGAAAATAACCTAATTCCACCTGAATCCTAGTCATTTCTTGTCTTTCACTATTATTGATGATTGTATATAGAAGTATAGTATAAGCCTATAAGACCGTTTTTTAAATGATTTTGTGTATTTTTTTTTTTTTCGTATTGTTGTAACCAGATTGTTCATTTGTCCAATAATTCTTAATAAATACTTTTACAGTCCTGAAGAAGATCCCAAATAGGATCGAAACGTTGACAGTTGAAACTGAGTGTATTATTCACCCTATTAGCAGTCCTGAAGCCAAGATCCCTATTTCCTGAGTTGAATGCAAGGACGAGATTTGTTGGATATACACATATATGTTGGGCTATTTTGTGTCAGGGTCAATTTGTATTTCGGATATATATATATATATATGGGTTTGTTTTTCTTGTGTTGTTGTTATTTTCATACTCCTGGAACAGTTCTCTACGATTGAACAAGAACATAGCACATCTCATTACATATATAGCAGTGACGGTCAGTATTCCCTCTCTCTTGAATACACCCCTGCATGAATCCCTATATCTCATACCACATATGGTTTTTACTGCTCGTTTTTGAGTTGTAAATATTTTGTTCTGTAATACACTATTTCCCCAGAATATTATTCCATATGACATGACAGACTGGAAAGTGGCTGTGTACAGAATGCTTATTGTACTCTTCTGAACATGGTTTTTCATTACATTTAATGTATAAATAACAGAATTTAGTTTTTTGTTGAGGCTCTCTATTTGTTTTTTCCATTTCAAGTTTTTATCTATCCAAAATCCTAGAAATTTTACACTATCAGAAGGAATAATTTCAATATTATTTAGTATTAGCTGTTCAGGTATTGTGTGGCCAGTTCGTTCAGTGTGAAAGATAGTACATTCCGTCTTGATCATGTTTAATCTCAATATATTGACTCTACACCATTTTTCTACCTCGCCTAAGATGGTATCTGCTCTGTTTATTGCTGTCTGTGGTTCCTCGGCTGTTATTACAATGTTTGTGTCATCTGCATAAATAGTGGCATAGGTTTCGCAAGGACGTTTGACGCTTGGTTGAATTTTTTCTGAGCATATTTCTGGAAGGTCATTTATGTATACTATAAAAAGCAGTGGTCCCAAAATACTTCCCTGTGTTACTCCCATCGATACTTCTAGTTCCTTGGATGTGCATGTGTACTCATTTGTTTTCAGTAGGATCTTTTGCTTTCTATTTTGCAGATAACTTTTCATGAGTTTCAGCTGATTATTTCGGATGCCATAATTTTCTAATTTTTCCAGTAGTATCGTATGGTCTACACTGTCAAATGCTTTGGTCAGATCAAGAAATAGGGCTAGTGGTATGTGGCCATTGTCAACAGCGGTCATAATTCCAAGAGTTACTTCATATATTGCTGTTTCCGTACTTTTTTTATTTATGAATCCGTGTTGATGAGCAGACAATACTTTATTTTTGTTGAAGAAAGATAATAACCTATTTGCTAATACCTTCTCAAATAATTTTGACCATGATGATAACATGCTTATTGGACGGTAATTTCCTAGATCATCCTTATCTCCTTTTTTATAAATTGGCATTACTATTGCCATCTTCATTGCTTCCGGAAATACACCTTCTATGAATGATTTATTCATTATATGTGCGATTACTTCCGAAATTAGATGTATTGTTTTCTTGATGACATACATGGGAATTTCATCGTAACCTTTGGAAAAATTTGTTTTTATGGTCTTTATAATTTCTTCAGGTGTCACCTGGAATATAAATATCGACTTCTCTACCCTATTGATTATGGTGGACTTCTTAACCAGCTGATTTGTTGTGTTGTTTGGAGTCATATTTACATAGAACTTGTTGAAGTCATTAGCAAGTCTGATGGGATCCTCTTGTTGTATGGCTGGATAGGTTTCATCCTTATTTTCTGTTGTTAGGTTCTTTATTATTATTATCCGAGTTCACCGGGCTGAGGCGCGGCCGGTTATTTCGGAAGTTGGTCAACTGAATAATACACCGATATTTACCAAAGCGAATACAAAAATAGCTGAAAATACACCAAAAGTTGATAAAGGTCTCGATAAAGATATAAATATAGGAAAGAACACACGGCTGCGCTCAAATTCACAAAGGAAATAATTGTGGGATACGTCTCATCCTTTACCTTATTTGTTTTGTTGCTGTCAAACTGGTGGATGGGGGTTTAGTGTAGTGTATATATATATGGTATTACCTCACATGTGGTCGTAGTTTTGATAATTTGTACGTTAAATTGGTATAATAATCTATAGGATATGGATCGCTTTATTAGGGAATACGAGAGCGAGTATTTCGATACTAAGCTAATACAGATCACAAAAGATTTCGGGAAATGTATTTTAGAAAACGATTTCAGTGTTATGCATATGAATGTGAGAAGTATGTCGATGAATTTTGAGGAGTTTCGTCTGTATCTCTTGTATATGGCAGTGAAATTCGATGTTATAGTCTTGACGGAAACATACAAAGCCGCAAGCTTGGAAATGTTTCATATTGACGGATATACGATTATCTACAATGAGGGAGACTACAATAGGAATGACGGTGTTGTGGTGTATTTGAGACAATATATGAAGTTTAATGCTAAGACAGTGCAAATAGCTGATACAAAGGTGCTGGAAATAGATATTTACGAGAAAGAAAAACTTAAAATTACAGCTGTTTACAGGTCTCCACATAGTTGTCCAAATGTCTTCAATGTTGGTCTTTTAGAATATTCAAAAAAAAATGAAAATGTACAAAGCCATCATGTCATCACAGGGGATATAAATCTTGACCTTTTGTCCGAGGATTCATTTGTTGAAGAATATAAGAACGTATTGAGTACTTTCGGTTTCATGTCGGTGATAAATGGTTGCACTCGACCAGAAAGTGGAAGCTGTTTGGACCACTTTTTTATCAGAAACTGGAGACAGGGTGGAAATATTGATTTAAATGGATATATTTTGCAATATTTGATAACTGATCACTATCCGATAGTTCTTACTTTGAATATGAAAACAAAAATAAAAAAAGAAAACTCAAATCTTAGAAACAAAGAATTCATTGATTATGACTCGTTGAAGACAAAATTGGCAGGTGAAACATGACTTCGGATGTATGAAAAAAATGATGCTGATTCTATAACGGAAACGTTCATTCAAATTTTGAGGGATTATATTACGTCAAGTAAGACTACAGTTCACAAAAGGAAGGAGCAGGTGATCAGGAAGAATTGGATTACGAAAACACTACTCAAAGCAATCAACAAAAAAAAAGAACTTTATTTGAAACTAAAACATGACAGCAAAGATGAACAATTAAAACATCAATATAATCATCACAAAAATGAAGTACATTAATTAATCAAACAAGCTAAAAAAAACTACTTGGAAAAATTTAAAAAAAAGAATCAGTCGGAGTCCAAGGGCATGTGGGACTTTCTGAAGGAAATATGTAATGCTTCTAAACTGGAAAAAAAGAAAGAATTAATATAAAAAATCTAGATGGAAATATCATTGAAAATGAAGAAAAAATTGCCAATATATTCAATAAATACTTCAATACTATCGGAGAAATATACGCAACTCAATTAAATGCACCGGTTGATTATGTTGAGGAAGATGTTCATCAAACAAAAACATTTTATTCAGAACAAACAACACCCAGTGAGATAGAGAAAGCAATTGATGAATTGAAACCACGGAAAGCACCGGGGCATGATGGGCTCAAGGCAGAGACACTAAAAAATATAAAAAAAGAGATCTCCCATCCCTTGGCATATTTAGTCAACCATTGTTTCGAAACTGGATGTTTTCCAAACATACTAAAATTAGCAGTCGTTAAACCACTATACAAAAGAGGAGATAAGTTCCAAGTCAGCAATTATCGACCAATCTCGCTCATATCGAACCTAGCCAAAATCATAGAAAAGATTCTCAAGGTCAGAATTGTGAGATTCCTGGAAAGATATAAGATTATATCGGAGCGACAGTTTGGGTTCAGACAGGGTAGATCAACTGAGGATGCTATAGGAGAATTGACGAAGAACATCTATAAATTCTTGGATGAAGCGGTGCCATTTTTATGTGTATTTCTCGACCTATCAAAGGCATTTGATACGGTTTGTCATGAAAGATTGCTGAGAAAGCTAGAAAATTATGGATTCAGGGGAAGGATACATCAACTTCTAGGGAGTTATCTGAAAGATCGTAAGCATGTAACAGAAATAAATGGAATTAGGAGTCATGAAGACATAGTTTCTTACGGAGTACCCCAGGGCACAGTTCTTGGGCCTGTTTTATTTATATTATATATGAATAGCCTCTTCCATCAAAAAAATGAAGGAAACATCATTAGCTTTGCAGACGATACTGTTGTCCAATACCATGCTGAGTCCTGGGATGCCTTGAAGGAAAAGGTAAAGAGAGAATTTGTCGAAATCAAAAGATGGTTTGATTATAATAGACTCACCTTAAACCTGGACAAAACAAAATATATGCCATTCTCCTCATATAGCTCTGGACTTCCCTCACTGGAGAATATAACTGTGAATGATGTAGAGATCCCTGAAACACATACAATAAAATACCTTGGTATAGAAATAGATGGACACCTGAAATGGAAAGAACATGTAAATAACCTAGTAAAGAAATCCGAGGGTTTCTATATCAGTTTAAAATAATGGCTAGATATGTGACGAGTACGAAGCACCTTAAGATGATATATTGTGCTTTGGTGGAATCGCAGATAAATTACGGGATCATAGGATGGGGCGGTGTTTATAGAAGTCACCTGCAGAAACTTCAAGTGGTGCAAAAATGGATTTTAAAAATTATATTCAAGAAGAATCTAACTTTTCCAACTGAGCGGATATATACCTTGTCGGGTGTGTTTGATCCTAGACAATTATATACTCAGAAGATTCTACATCGTGTGTTCATGAACAAAATTGAAATCAAATTGCCGGAACATGAACACAATACGCGAAATAGGGAAAGAAATTATAGGACAGACAGGGGTCAGAAGAGAATAGGACAAAGAAGTTTCATGTATCTGGCGCCAAGGTTATATAAACGTTTACCTGATGATCTGAGAATTATTGACAAGACAAGAACCTTCAAGATAAAACTTAAAATGTGGATCACTGAGAACAAAGATTTGATAAAAACAATAATAAATTAGTTATGAAAAATGATAAAACAAAGATCTAATAAAAATTAATTGAGTTAATCAATTAATTAATTAGTTAAGAAATAATATAATTGAAAAAGGAAACTTACCTGAGAAGAAAATAAAAATGAAAAAAAATTTTTAAAACTCACCGATTGGGACTAAAACACGATGACGACACTATTTTCACTATTTAAGGATCTGAAACCTATCAAAGAAAGAACTTGAAACCACAGATAGAAAATGGTTACACAGACTACAAAAGAAAAACAAATATTTAATTTATGTAAATAATAATTGCTCATGTAAATTAGAATAAGTTTTGAGTTCGAATGAATGTAGGCACCACGCACAGGTAATTTTTTTAGCAATAAGATATTACCTCTGTGGTAATCATGTTTATTAATGTTACTGTATTGAATCATGAATAAACTTTATTATTATTATTATTTGCCATGTAGTTGTTGTTTTGTTGTCTTAGAAATTAATTTTGTCTGAAAGGTATTTTTGCTTGTATTCCTTTATTTTGTTGTCATATTCCTTCTTAACTTTTTTATAAGTGTTCATTAGTTCTGGTTTTGTTCTAGATGCTGTTATAATATATCTAAATTCATTTTTATTGCTTGGATTTTCTTATCATTTTTATATGGGATTTTTTGTGATGAGCTTATTTTTATATTGATGTGTGGAAAATGCTTTTCAAAAAGGTTGTTGTAAATTGTGGAAAAAAACCTCCACTTACCATCCACCTCATTATCAGTAATTTGATATAATTCCGACCAGTCAACAGTACTTAGTTCTATGCCAAATTTTTCAAGTGATTGTTCGTTCACATTATGTTTTGTTATAATTTTGTATTTAGTTGTTACATCTTCTATCATGTTGAATCTGCAGGTTATGGCAAGATGATCTGAAAGATGAGGTTGTAGTATTGTTACAGTTTCATCTTCGATATTCGAAAAAATATTGTCTATGCAAGTTTTAGAAGTAGGTGTTATTCTTGTGGGTTTGATTACTAAGGGTTTTAGATTGTACATCTCTAGTATTGACGTCATAGTTTGAGTGTTCTTATCTTGTTGATTTAACATGTCTATATTAAAATCACCAGTGATCATGAATTTGATGTTTTTTGTTCTGATAGTAAGTGTCTTTAGTATTAAGTTCATTTTCTCAAAGAAAATATCTACATTTTCAAAGGGATGTGTGTTTGGTCGATAAATGCATATGATAATTAATTTTATATGATTGTTTCCTTCATATTCTAGAGCTGTGCATTCGATCACACGAGGGACATTGAATTTGTCCATTTCTTTTCTTTTTTTGCATTTGTTATGTAGTTGTTCTCTGACATATATTGCACATCCTCCATGCCTATTTATTTCTCTGCAGAAACTTGTTATGAGATTGAAGCCATTTAATTTATAAGCCATTAGTTGTTCATATGACTGCCAGTTTTCAGTTAATGCAAGGAAATCTATTTTATTTTCATTGACAAAAATTTCCAGTCCATTTAGGGATGTTGATAACGATTGGATATTTAGATGTGTCAATGTTAAGTTTTGTTTCTTATCAACTTTTTTATCGTTAGTCTTTGTATTTTTGGTTGGGGTGTGAAGTTCTGACAGTTGTGTTTCTTTTGTTATAAAAAAATCCTTACCTTGCTGTGTGAATTCTTTGTGTTTGGAAAAACTAAATCTTTTTATACCAACACCTGAGGGCCAAAATTCTGGTTTGTACATCTCATCTTTTTTAGCTATTGGAGCTGTTAACACAAATCTCTTCAGGCTGTTTTCTTCAGATGGAATTTCTTTTACCATAATTGTTTGTTTATCAAATCCTTCTTTCGTTAATATATAATCTTCGATCATATTGGTAGTTGTATTTCTGTTTACTCTGTATATGTATAGCCAAACTTTCCTTTCTTGTCCAGAAATTCCTTTATTTTGTTGTCCAGTTCCAATATTCTTTTCAGGGTTTTTGAATCGTCTTTTCCTACCACGATTGACTTCCACGAAATCCTCTTCTTGGTTTCGTCCTGTATTTCGGTGCTTTGTGATTTTAGCAATGTTTTCCTTTCCATAACCCATTGTTGTTTGTTTATCGTCCAAGAATGACATATCATCGGTGGTCTGGGTGATTTGAGGTTTGCTGGTGCTGCCATCTTCTGAACAGTAGCAGAAGTAGCCTTAGCATAGGAAGAGGTTTCTTTATCATTTTCTTGGGCTTTTTCAGTTCTGTCATTGTGAATTAGAATTGGTGATACTTTTTTCTGAATGTTTACTTGCGTTTTTGCTGATTTTTGACTTTTTCCTTCCATATATTGTACTTTTTCCAGTAATAAACCATTATTTTGTTTCAAGATGTTGTTTTTATGTCTTGTCTCTTTTATATATTTAAGTTGCAAAATTAAATTATCTGTTTTCTCTGCACTTCTTGGATTTTCTTGTTGTTGTTTTCCTTGTTTGTTTAAAATTTCATTTAGTTGAATTTTCTTCCTGAATTCTTCAACAAAGTTAATTAATATTCCATTGGTCACATATTCAGGTAATGTAGCACTATATAAAATCTACGAGTTCATTTTTCCGTAATTTATTCAGCTCGACTGCCACGACATCCGCACTTTCCGACATCTTGACCGTATTTTGAATATTGAACATTTATATTGTTGAAGAAAATAATCTTCTCAAATACAACTTGTTCTTCGAATTTATCACATAATTTTTTATTTTAATCCCTAAAACTTGTTTATTTGAGACAAAATAATTCAAACCGAATATAGATTAATCGGTTTATTCTCATATTTTCGCAAAATAAACAAGTTTTGGTGGAAAACTTTATTTTTTTTTGTCTGTACCAGTTCCATCAGTTATGAAATTTCATGTCATAGGTATTGTTGTAGCCTACTCGAATAAACTCTTGTGGGATTCGAAACAAAATAATTTCTCAAAATTTCATTATTTAGTGAAAAATAATCGTCAGAATATCAGGATTTACATCTGAATGGATGTATTCAATTAGCGGAACAAGAAAAGTTTCCAATTTAATCTCAATGTACGATTATTCTGTGAAGGTGTGAAATTCCACCATTGAATTAAATTCAATTAAAAATTAAATTAAATTAAAATCGATGAGTTGAATGACGTGCGGGACATTAAAATCTACTGATCCCCATAGAAAAATTTCTGCTCTTTCCGAATATTTCCATTAAATTCCAATATTTCACTATACAGGGTGTTGAATCTCAGCTTGTTAAAAGTCCCATATTTTCTAATACGGACTCGATTTTTCAAATTAGTTTAAAGATTAATCTATGGACCTAATGGAGTGAAATTATACGTTTCAAATATCAATCGCATATACCGGGTGGTTCAAAAGTTATAAGGAATAAAGCACTTATTTGGAGGTTATTTATTCACAACTATTACAGCAGATTTATATTTAATATATTCATTAATAGTTAAATTATGCATTCAAAAAAGTTTATTAATAGAGAATAAAATATTTGTTTACAAGGTATTTGACAATATTTAATATATTTCGTTGATAAATAATTCATATGAACTTACGTTAACTCCACAAATAACATAAATTCATTGTCCACAAATTTTCAACTGGTAGTTAACGAACATTTGCTATTTATGAATAAACTCTTACAAGAATAGGAATTCAATAATTTATTCACTCAGAATATAGGATTTATTAATAATTAACAAACTAACATAATTCTAGCGATCCAATCTGTGGAAAAGTTTAAGGACACATCCCTCAAAGAGAAGCGCATTTCCTTGAAGGATCTGTCCTTGAACTTTTCCTTTGATTTGAATTTCCTTTTAAAACATAAAATCTGTGTTACCATGGGATTATTGAACGCCGCTTAGCACATCTGTACAGAATTCTGGGTTTACATCGTTTGTACCTGCTTAGTTATTAGTGATGTTGGCGGAACAGTGGTTAGAGTGAACAGATGCAATCAAGATGACTAGGGTTCAAACCCGGATACCCTCAATATGAACTCAAAAAACTTCCCTAGTTAGGCTAACGGTTTTTCTTAGACGCTAACAATCGGATAATAGAAACAACCAAAATAATCATATAAGAAATACGTTAACCATTAATGAATTGAAATGTTTTTTTTATTCAGCATGGACACATATTACATATAAATAAGGTTTATTGATTATTACTCAATGATATATTAACTGTTTTTATTTCCTTCAAATGGATACTTCTTCAGCATTATTAATAAAGAGTGTTTTTTTAGAGCTATAGAACTTTAAATTGCAATAAAACAACGATGGATTATTCGATTGACATGAATTTTATTTATCCGCAAGATAATCTTGTGGCATTACATTTTAAATATGATTTCTGGGATATGACCGCAACGGCTGGCTCGGATGTAGTCCAATCTGGACGTCCAATTTTCGATGACTTTTTCCAACATTTGTGGCCGTATATCGGCAATAACACGGCGAATGTTGTCTTTCAAATGGTCAAGGGTTTGTGGCTTATCCGCATAGCCTAATGACTTTACATATCCTCACTAGCGGCGTTAAATCACAAGATCTTGGAGGCCAATTCACAGGTCCAAAACGTGAAATTAGGCGGTCACCAAACGTGTCTTTCAATAAATCGATTGTGACACGAGCTGTGTGACATGTTGCGCCGTCTTGTTGGACATCATGGTTGTTCAATTCAAGAATGAAAAAGTTAGTAATCATGGCTCTATACCGATTACCATTGACTGGAACGTTCTGGCCATCATCGTTTTTGAAGAAGTACGGACCAATGATTCCACCAGCCCATAAAGCGTACCAAACAATCAGTTTTTCTGGATGTAACGGTGTTTCGACATACACTTGAGGATTAGCTCCACTCCAAATGCGGCAGTTTTGTTTGTTGACGTAGCCATTCAACCAGAAGAGCGCTTCATCGCTAAAATGGACGTAGTGCGCGATACGTATTCCGCACAGAACCATTATTTTCGAAATAAAATTGCACTATTTGCAAGCGTTTTTCAGGCGTGAGTCTATTCATGATGAATTTCCAAACCAAACTGAGAGTAAGTCACTTGACAGCTGTTAAATCGGTCGCCATCTTGAACAGTTATGCC
This sequence comes from Harmonia axyridis, assembly GCF_914767665.1. NCBI lineage: Eukaryota > Metazoa > Arthropoda > Insecta > Coleoptera > Coccinellidae > Harmonia > Harmonia axyridis. The sequence continues at coordinate 41,315,619 of NC_059503.1, forward strand.
AACTTAAAGTTATATACCTCGAAAAAAACACTCTTTATAAGTTATGCGTAAATAAATGGAGTGTAATAATAAATAATGATCATTGGTGGGATTTCAAATTAATTATTTATTTCTATGAAACTAATATTCTTTTGTCCATATATCCAAGAAATGATTTATTAACTATAATGCATTTTCGATAATATCAAATAAACACTTCTCTCAGTACATATATATAGGTTTTTTGGACTCGTCTAGGATAGCTGTACAGTGCATCCCATTTTGGGTGAGACAGCCAGGTTTCTCGCTTGTTATTTGAGATAGAGCCTTGCGGTTTTCACGTTCCTGTCCTACTTTTTCGTGAAACTCAAGTTGGTCTAATTAGATTTTGCATAACTGTTTCCGTTCAAGAGATACAGGGTGATTTTGAAAATTGATACTTTTCGGACCCCTCCTTTATCTCCGAAGTTATTAGAAATAATGCTGAGCTGAAAACTAAGTCTGAATCAGAATTCTGCGTAGAATCCAATGGCGCACTCAATTTTTTTTTCGGGGTATGGTTTGTTAACTGTTATACAATAGACAAACAATTCTTAATTCCGTAACGCACCCAATTCCTATTGTTCTGTGTCTATGGCATGTGTCATACCACTTCCATCAGTGATCTGTGAACCAATATTGTACGCTTAGAATATAGATAGAAGGAACGGTAAACAAACATTTGAACCCGATCCCGAATACAAGAGAGATGAAAGCTTAGACGCGCCAATCACAACTGAGCTAGCCGAATTGAAAACGTTGCCAGATCTATTTTCAGTACGAAGGAATGAACGAAGGAGAAGATCAAAATTTATCCGACTATTCAGATAAATTGTGGATGTGGCAAGTATACTTGTTTATGGTGGCAACGTGCATTAGGAAATTCTGTCATCTGGTCCTTGCTTTAGACCACCTCAGTTGGCTAAATCTTCGTTATTCCTTGTTTAAATTATTTTGTATTTTCATTTATAACCATTAGAAGTCATATAAGATATGCCTAGCAAGTGTTTTTTGTGTGGTTTCACTTATATTGCGGGAGGTGACATTAGTCTTCTCAGGTGAGTTCCATCCATAGGCGTGCAGAATCCTGATTTTTTTTCCTTAAAGCATATATTCAATTACAATTAAAAACAATCCAAAACTAATTTATACGACTAATAAATGTTTTTTTAAGACTTCCTTCGAATCAACTCGAACGAGAAAAATGGTTGCAGAGAATTTCTTGGAACCGACCGATGTTGGGAAAAAAAATTTTCTTTGCTCAAATCACTTTCCTGAAGATTGCTTTCGACTAATAAACCTAAGAAAGAGGCTTATCCCAGGCAGTTTGCCTTCTCCTTCTGAAAGCAAATTAGAAATACCTCTGTAAGTTGTAACGAAAACTTTTTTTCATAATTTGTCATATTTATTATAACTCCTTGCAATATCATCACATAACATTTGTAGGACCTACTCAGAAGGGAATGGTATTGAAGCACGGGACTGTACAGAATCTTATTCTAAAACACAATCACCACCGAAAAAACGATTGAGATATGAGACTTCAACTATTTTATCTCTCCTTCAAAATGTGCATCTTCTAGCTCTAGTGACACTAAGAACCTAAGGCTTATCCAAGGAGGTTTGCCTTCTGAAATTGAATCTGAAATACCTCTGTAAGTTGTAACGAAAACTTTTTTTCATAATTTGTCATATTTATTATAATGCCTTGCAATGAAAATCTTCCTCAGAATATTACCATATAACATAAATCAATTTGCAGGACTTACTCAGAAGGGATATTGAAGAAACTTATTTCAATTTGAGGATTCACCACGAATTGAGAAATCGACAGAGTGAAAAATTAGATTCGAATCGGTTGAGAAGTAGATTGACAAAAACTATAATATTTGTAAACCAATATATTTTGTTGATAGTATTTGAAACCAATATTTTTATATATACTGTATTTCTGTGATAAATATATTCTGTTGTTTTATTGAACCAATAGATTTTTCTTATAATATTTGTAAACCAATATTTTTATATTGATATTCTGTATTTCTGTGATAAATATAATTCTGTTGTTTTTCCTAATGTCTTTTCTCTCTATTGCTACATTCGTGACCTGTTTTCATATGATTAAATAATATACAGTAATATTTCCCTTAGATCAAATCTAGGAACTCTTCTGGATACATTAGTAATTTTAGTATATAGATATATATATATATATTTGCTGAGAATATTATTGTTCCCATAAAAGCAGAAATGAAAGACATAAAATTGCAAATAATTGATTTTTATCTTTTAGAGAAAGATTGGGGAACTTAAGTCAGGCACGGAAAAATAGAATTTTTTTTTGTCAGTAATTTCATTTATGAAAGAAGTAATACTACATCATTTTGTCATGTTTCAACTTGATTCCAATAAAATAAAATATAGTAATTATATAAAGTTACGCGACACATATATGCGTTGGCCCCTGTTCCACAAATTCTCAACAGTAAAAATATTATTTCCCTTCTCTGTGAGGGAATGCCCTTATTATTTTTCTTTTATTATTTCAGTAGTTAATCTAGTGCTTAATCAAATATTTTTTTCTGAAAATAATCAAAATGGGGCTTTAAGACAATTTACCTCAAATTTTCAGTAAATCATTGTTCATGACAAATAGTTTTCACTAGTTTATTATGTTTTGAAAAAGTTGAATAAATTCAATTCAAATCCACCAGCCGATCCTGCCATTCATTGTTGAATAAATCGTGGAATCAGATTCTCGAGAAATTTTCAGAAAATATTTTATATGAGAAAATGCAATAGCAAAAAAATTTTTCTGCGAATTCCGACTGCCCTTCACCTCTTAAGAAATGTGAAATAATAATATGAGTGTTAAATTGCAATTCGTACAGTGAAAAAGATTTTATCGGTATTTATGTTTAATGTTTTATCAGAAATCTTTTTTTCCTAACTTCATAATGGCTAAAACATAAAACTGAGAAAAACATTGACCTTTTCTAATTACGAAACAATTTTCATAAATAAATCACACTCTAAACTATTTTTGAGCATCAATTGAATATTTCGAAATAAATCAAAATATGTTACGCCACTGCCATAGACGCCGGTCAGACAAGGAGCTACGAATGTTGGCATCAAAACAAATGCTTCAGTTACAAGGCGATTGCCATTCCTCTTATTAATGTTCTAAGATTGTACGACGCCAACTGTCATGTATAGGAATATGTGTAATTGTGCTTTTCCAGATAATTATAATTAATTAAAACAACTCAACAGTGTATCATTGACTCTGCTAAATTACAGGTTTTCGTTAATACTGTTTGCTAAGAGTGAAACCGGCGTGTTTAAATTGAAAAACTGTTGTGCGTAGGTAAGGCAGAATACGGATATACAGACATTGGCGGGAAGCAGGAACGCAAGAAAAGGTGATAAAATGTCGGCTGAAAACCGGGAAAACTTTATCAAAGTGAAGCCTTTCGATGGCACAGGCTACGGGAATTCGGAATTTCGAATGAAATTGTTATTGGAATATAACGAAGTGCTCGATATAATTTCCGAGGAAAAGCCAAGCGATACATCCCTATTGAGTGCGTGGAAAAAGACAGACTTGCGTGCAAGAAATCTTATCGTACAATGCCTGGTAAGGGTACGCTTATCAAAGCACCAACTTTGTGGAATACAAAAGATTGTTCTTATTTCTACCACGGCTTGGGATACCCTTAGATTCTGATAAAACACTTGGGTTTTTATACTTATATTTGAACAATAACAGTATACAACGATGAAAATGAAATAGGTTATGAACCAAAAGTGGACTGTATTTCTATGATATGTCAGCTGAGTGCTGTCTATACAACACTACTATGAAATCAGGGATGTGAAAGAGAGTTTGAGTGACGGTAACGAACGGTTAGGTCGAATTGAGACCACAGAACTTACACATTAATGATTTCTTGTTCCTTTTTAGCTGGCCTCAACCGTCTATTGAAAATTAAATTATAATTCTAATACATAAACTCCGACATACCGCCAACCTTGAAACCTGATGGTTTCGAAATAATGAATAAAACAAAAATATACAAAATATCTTAAAGCTATAAATGACACAAATGAAAAATGCTGAAACCTTGTGATGACAATACTGAACATTTTAATTACTGTCAATGGGAAGCACGCACAATTTTTAAATTGTTCTCATCACTTCACCGTTTTGAACCTTGACTGACACTACTTGTATGAGCCATCTGCACCAAGAAACAACTTCTGAACTCTGCCTAACTTCCACTTCAAAGGGGGGAGGTGATCTTCCTTGAGAATGACCAATGTTCCTGGCTTCAATAGGTTTTTACACTCAGTCTTCCACTTTGCCCGTTGTTGAAGTGTGGAAATGTATTCGATCGACCATCTTGACCAGAATTGTTGCAGCACCTGTGTTGCTCGTTGGTACTGGGTCAATCGGTTACCTTGTATTTCCTCAACCATTTCCAGAACCGAAAGGTTCTGGGATGGCTGTTAAAGTTGCGCCGATGAGGAAATGACCTGGGGTGAGTGCCTGGAGATCTTGTGGGTCTGATGATAAAGGTGTCAAAGGTCTTGAATTGAGACAAGCCTCTATTTGTGCAATTATTGTGTATAGTAATTCAGAGGTTGGAGTGAAATTGGTGTTGAGTGACCTATATAAATGAAACTTGGCTGCCTTTACAGCTGATTCCCATATACCACCTTGATGAGGTGATCTGCTTGGGATGAAGCTAAAAGTTATTGATTCGGAAGCTAATGAATTACCAATTTCACTTTCATTTTCAGTCAGGATTTTTAAAAACTCTTTCAGCGCAGAGTTAGCACCTATAAAGTTTGTGCCATTATCTGAAAATATCTTTACAGGTTTACCTCTCCTACTAATGAAACGTTTTACGGAATTTAAGAATGAGTCAGTGCTCATATCACTAACTAATTCTAAATGAACAGCTTTTGTAGCAAAACACACAAATATGCACAAGTATGTCTTAATGATTTTGGAATTCCTTAATTTATTGGCCTTTATGCTAAACGGACCCGCGAAGTCTGTTCCACAATGTAAAAAAGGACGTGAGGCTGTAATACGCTCCTTGGGTAAATTGCCCATTAATTGTTGCATTGTGATGGGTCTTGCACGGAAACAAACTATACATTTCCTTAAAATGGACTTTATTCTGGCCTTGCCTGCAATGGGCCAGTATTTCTGTCGTATGATCGATAAGAGAGACAATGGACCAGCATGTACTGTTGAATTAGTAAATCTGTCATTGCATGATTTTGAGTAGAAGGATTGGAAATTTTCGATTATATGGCAAGTCTATTGCATTTCCTAGTCTGCCGCCAACCTTGACAATACCTTCCTGATCAATGAATGGATTCAAAGATGAAATTTTACTGCTCTTGGAAATTGATTTTCCTTTTGAAAGTGCAGTAATTTCTTCCGGAAATGCCTCAATTTGGGCCCTTTTTATTAAAAGGTTGAGTGATTGATCCAGTTCCTTTACTGACAAATGTCCATTGTACCTTTCGTTGATCTTGCAATTTTCAGTGAATCTAAATATGTAAGCTATGACTCGTTGCAGTTTTGTCAATGATGAATACCTTGTAAAAAGATCAAACCGTTGAGTGGCTGATACTAAATTAATAAAATTAGCTTTCTGCTCTGGCATTTCATCAGGGAATTTTACGTCATGTTTTGGCCAAAACTGTTCATCCATTGAAATCCAGGGAGAAGCATTCCACAAAACTCACAATTGGCTAGCTCGTCAGGTTGGAGACACCTAGATATGATGTCTGCTGGATTCTCCTTACTTGCCACATGCCTCCATTGATTAGGTCTTGTTAACTGCTGTATTTCTGCAACTCTATTTGATATGAAGGTTTTCCACTTGTATGGTTCCCCTGCTATCCAAGCTAGTGTGATCTGTGAATCACACCAGTATGTGATTTTCTGAAGGTTCATGTCTAGTGCCTTTACCACTGAATTCACTAGTCTAGCTAGAAGTAGTGCTCCACATAACTCCAGTTTGGGCAATGAAATGCATTTCAAGGGAGATACTTTCGACTTGGCACAAATGAGTCTGACAAGGTGATTACCAGTCGAATGAGTAGACCGAGCGTAGACACAAGCACTATAAGCTTGTTCGGATGCGTCACAATATCTATGGATTTGTATTCTCTTTGCTGTAGCACTTATTACTTGTCTTGGCATTTTGACCTTGTTGATCAATTCAAATTTATTTTGAAACCTTAACCACTCAGTATGAACGTTATTGGGGACTGATTCATCCCAAGATAGATTTAGTTTCCACAATTTCTGCATTATCAATTTGGCCTTGATGATGCATGGACCCACTAATCCTAAGGGATCAAAGGTTTTTGAAATTGATGATAGGATGATTCGTTTTGTGACCCTGTTATTTGTTGGAATGACTCTTGTTGTGAAATATAAAATATCTTGTTTTGAATTCCAGAGTAAACCTAATGTTTTGCTGATTCCATCATCCGATATCAAATGTCCAATCGATGCCACATTTTCCTTATGAATAACTTCCTGTGAGTTGGAAGTCCACTTCCTCAAGTTGAAATGAACCTTTCCCAAAGTTTCTTGTAATTGTCCCTTGAGTTGTTTTGCCTCCTTAACCGAGTTTGCTCCTGTCAATAGGTCATCAACGTAAAAGTCCTTGATGATGACTTTTGCGAGCATTGGATTTTTCTCCATTGTGTCCAAACCAACTTGATGCAGGCAACGTACTGCTAAATATGGAGCTATTGACGTGCTGTAGGTTACAGTTGTCAATCTGAACTGTTTGATTTCTTTCATGATGTTTGGTCTCCAGAGAATTCTTTGCAAGTCGTGATACTCATCTTGAACAAGAACTTGCCGGTACATTTTTTCAATGTCTGCGGTTAAAGGAATGTTATGTTTCCGAAAGCGAACAAGAATTGTAAAAATGTCTTGTTGAATGGTGGGACCGACTTTCAATCGGTCGTTCAGTGAGATTCCTGAAGTCGAAGTACACGACCCATCGAAAACCACTCTCAGTTTGGTCGTTGAACTATCTTCCTTCCAAACTCCATGGTGAGGCAAATAGTTGACCATGTTGGCCTGTTTTTCTTCGGTTACCGGTGTCATGTGCCCTAATGATTCATATTCCTGCATGAACTTGATGTAGTGGTCTTTGAAATTGGGATTTCTTGATAACTTCCCTTCAAGACTTTGGAACCGTTGAAGAGCAGTTTCATATGTGTCACCTAGATCTTCAATGTTCCCTTTTATCATTAAAGGTACTATGAACCGTCCAGTTGCATCTATTTGTAGCCTGTCCTTGAACTCCTTCTCACACTCTTCTTCTTCTCGACTTGCAAATGTCTCCTTAGAACACTCCTCAAGTTCCCAAAATTTTTGTAATTGGAATTTGATATCAGGTTCTCTTACCAGATTGCATATCCTGTGAGACTTCTGTACCATTTGATTAATGTTCCCTGAAACTATCCATCCTAATTTAGTTTTTTGCAAGGTTGGGTGATTGCTGTTGCCTTTGATCTGACCGATGCACATGAGATCATAAAACAGGGAAGCTCCGAGTAATATGTCAATTTTGCCTGGTCTGTGGAACATATTATCTGCTAGTTGGATATTTTTAGGTATTTTCAGATTGATCCTTGCTGTTGGCATGTTTTCTGTGATTTTATCTAAAATCAAGAATGTCAAATCTACTTGAAAGGGATTTACCTTAGATTTGAGTTTGGCTCTAGTTGTTTCCGTGATGTGTGTGAGTCCTTGATTGATGCCCACTACTGGAATATCGACCTTGTCTGTTGGCAACTTCAACCTTTCTGCAAGTTCCGTTGTCATCAAATTGGACTGGGATCCTGAGTCCAATATTCCTCTAGCCTGTATGTGCTTTCCTTCATGATCAACAATGTCAACAATCACTGTTGCCAGCAAAACTTCTGTGGAATCCGTGGATGACATAATCGAAACGAGACTGCTTTGGTTATCCACAGGCTTGACTTCTTCACTCTTGATAACAATCTCAGTGTGTTTTGTGTCCTTTCCATTTTCCTCGGGTGTGGTATTCATGTGTAACAGGGAATTATGCTTCTGTCCACAATTCTTACAACCTCTCGATGCGCATGATCCTACCTGGTGATTGAGTTTGAGACAATTAAAACATAGTCTCAACCTTTTCACTTCATTGCGTCTTGGTTTGATGGACAATTTCAGGAATTCTGTACAATAAAAGAGTAAATGTCCCTGATTGCAAAAAAGACATTTATTATTACTGTTTCCACTCGAGGTGACAAACGTCTTGCGGTTATGTCTATACTCAATAGGTTTATGTTCCGTTTTGCTCGAACATTTGTTTGAAGTTAATGTTTCCAAGAGAGCACACCGGTCCTGAATGAATCTAATAAATTCTTCCATTGTTGGCAATTTTGATGAAATATTTGCAGATTCCCATGCCTTCCTAGTTTGATAGTCCAGCTTGGACGATATGAGATGAATGAGCAGAAGATCCCACTGATCTACTGGCTGCTTGAAATTGTCTAAAACTCCCAATATCCTTTTAATGTCATCCAGCATTTTTCGTAGCATGCTACATGATTCTTTGGTTATGGAGGGCAAATCAAAAAGTTCTTGTACGTGGCTGTTAATAATGAGTTTATCATTTTGAAATGTTTCTTTCAATAAATTCCATGCTATCGGATAATTGTCATTTGTTACCTTTAACGCGAGTATTACCGCCTCAGCATCCTTTTATAAACATGACTTGAGATAGTAGAATTTTTGAATGTTGTTAAGACTTTCATTGTTATCAATAAACGATAAGAATGTGTCATGGAACTCTAACCACTGATTGGTATCTCCTGAAAATGTAGGGAGATCTATTTGCGGAAGATTGATTGATTGAAACGAGGAATTTGCTTGACACAATACTTGTGCATACTGTGTATTGTTCTGAATTGACGATTCTAATAAATCTGTGGCTGAAGATACTAATTGGAAATATGATTCCTCAAATTCTTCTAACTCTAATAAATATGATTCTTTATTGTCAGGATCTAGCTTAATGAGACTAATGTGATAGTCTCCATAAATGTTCAATATTGGTCGAATTGTTTCTATTCTGATTTTCAATCCACTAATCAGATTATTATTCTGAATGACTTGGTCAATAAATTTCTTGAATCTAGCTAGTTGGCTGAAAGATTTTCTCTAGATAGTATGATAGACTGAATTTTATCTGATTGACACATGGTTAATACTATATAATATTACACACAATAATGACAAAATAAAACTTGCTTTAAACAAGACTGACCTTATAGACTTCTTGTTGCTCTTTCACTCAAGTGGTCGCCAATTTCGTCACGTTCCTGAATGCTCCTTCAATGCTTCTGATATTGAATGATTCTTCACGTGCTGCTTCGTGTATTTTCTCTGGATTCTGGTCCCTAATTGATTGTTTATCACTGGCGTGAATCCGACTCGAAGGACCAAATGGTAAGGGTACGCTTATCAAAGCACCAACTTTGTGGAATACAAAAGATTGTTCTTATTTCTACCACGGCTTGGGATACCCTTAGATTCTGATAAAACACTTGGGTTTTTATACTTATATTTGAACAATAACAGTATACAACGATGAAAATGAAATAGGTTATGAACCAAAAGTGGACTGTATTTCTATGATATGTCAGCTGAGTGCTGTCTATACAACACTACTATGAAATCAGGGATGTGAAAGAGAGTTTGAGTGACGGTAACGAACGGTTAGGTCGAATTGAGACCACAGAACTTACACATTAATGATTTCTTGTTCCTTTTTAGCTGGCCTCAACCGTCTATTGAAAATTGAATTATAATTCTAATACATAAACTCCGACATACCGCCAACCTTGAAACCTGATGGTTTCGAAATAATGAATAAAACAAAAATATACAAAATATCTTAAAGCTATAAATGACACAAATGAAAAATGCTGAAACCTTGTGATGAGAAGAGCTAAAGAAGCTTATGGAAGGCTGTTTCCAAATAGGAGTCAGCCAAATGAGAGAACTTTCGTAAGGATTGTTCAAAGATTGCGTGATCATGGAACCCTCGCTATCAACATGGTGGATAATGGCCGAATGCGATCAAGAGCAATGGATGATGTTCTAGATGACGTGCAACAGCACCCCGAAACAAGTACGAGACGTCTCGCATTGCCCATACCATATTCAAAAGGTACAAGCTTTATTGCCGACGGATTTACCAAAAAGAAATTTGAATTTTCTCAATGGGTGAGCTTATTCAAATCACTTTATTTTCAAACTAAGTCGGCTGGTTCCCTCACTTGTCAATGCAAATTCAGTGTTTCAATCCATGATTTTTGACCTGACAACGTGGCAAATATTCATTTCTGTGAGTCTTTTCTATCAGAGTTGCAATTAGCCAAAGCACCCAATTTTTTGAATTTCACAGATTTTTTTTTTTTTTTAAACACATATTACTCGAAAACGGCTCAATATACGAGAAAATATGAAGAATGCTTTTATTTTTCAAATGAGCTAAATATCCTTCAATGAACGTCCTAGTTACTTTTAAGAGTTCGGTTCTTTGAATTTCTGGTATTTTTATGGGATGAAGTGTTCATAATGAAGAAACGGGGAGATGTGGATAAAATTTTGTGCACGGAGAAGATTCATCACATACATGAAAAACTATATCCCGAAATTCATTTTTTTCTATACAACCATTTCCGAGATATAACGGAAAATGACATTTTTTTATCGATTTTCAACAGCCTGTATCTTTTTAACCGGGCCGAATCGGAAAAAATGGTAAATGAAAAAAGGGTTTCTATTGACCTCAGGAATCTTCGGTTGAAATATATGTACAAGTCAAAGACTCACCCTGTATACATATATATATATTTTTTTTTTTTTTAAATTCACACTAGCGTGGTTATATATATATATATATATATATAAATATATATAAATTTTCCCACACCCCTTATCATACTTATAACTATATAAATAAATATATATAAACAAATAGATTTCCACGTCACCCAAGAGGACGGGTTGGTTTTTTGTTTTTAAAGGGAAACCTCACCTAGAATAGCCCTATTATAACCCAATATAAAAATGTAGTTCTCAAATCAATGAAAACTGAAATAAAATGAAACTCTTGAAAAAACAGAAATAATAAAATATTCAATTATCAACATAAAATATATATTTGAATAAACATAGAGAAAACCTCTCACGAAAACATATAAATCAATGTATAAAATATAAAAAAATCTTATAAAGACCACAAAAAATATTGTGGAAATGACCGCATGTATTCTGGTCGAAAATGTATGAGCTTGCTTACCCTTTATTCATTTTTATAGATCAAATCAATTCGACGATCTTTCTTTGTCGCGAAGTCATCAATTATTTTCTCGAAAAAAATGTTTCCTCTGGCTAGTTCTTTAACTAAACCTCTTTCGATTGATATCAGTGCCAGGTTATTTAAACGGTCTTGAGACATCATGTTCCTACTGAAAGATTTTATTCTTTTGAGCGCTGAAAAACTTCTTTCTACTGACGCGGATGTTGGTGGCAGGGACAAAATCATACAAAATAACTTATATAATTCAGGAACATCGGAAACAATATTATTTGAGAAAATGAATTCCGTAATACCATTCAGCATATTTGAATTGCTGAAGATAGCATTGTCCCAGTACATGATCAGAAATTCAATACCTAACTACTATCGAACGGCATAAATAAGTTTTTTTCTGATTAAGACGTTATATCCCATAATCAACCATTCATTTGAATATATTTATTATATTTTCATGATCTGAAAATCAATAGCTACTATCGAACGGCATAAATAAGTTCTTTTCTGATTAGGACATAATGTCTCATAATTAACCATTCATTTAATTATCAAATATTCGAAATAAACTGTAAAAAGTTGCTGCTTGACGCTCTGCAATAGGATAACCGGCCAGCCGACCCTGTGTATTGGGAAGCGACCTTACATCGAGTTGTTGTGCCGTTCTACTGAGTGGTCGTATTCTGGGCGTATGTCGTAGTATCTTTTCCTTTACGTAGCGCTCTCGGTAGCGCTGGTTCCGCCATCGGCTCTCGGCCGACCTAACATGATGAGATGCTTTCAGTGATATTCCAGGAGTTGCAATTGTATAATTGTAACATTTGTGTTACATTTCAGACCTAATGTTACGGTGTTACGTACAATTCTGGAATAACTTGTTTGGGGTGATGTTACGAAAAGTAACCATTTACGATTGTGGTTTGTTACAATTTATGAAAGGGAATAACAACGCTGGATGCTTTGGAAATCGAATATTAGGTGGGTCCGAAAGAAAATATTTGCCGGTATAAGTTATATTTTCCTGTTCTGAGTGGAAATATTCATTACCGAGGGAATTTGGATATCGAAATCGATAACTCCGATTGAGTTTGAATGAATTGAATATCTAGAACGATTTGAAGTTAGCGACGCATTTTGAAAAAGAATCTGAAACTGAATGGATAGCTTGGAAACCACCATGAAATTTATAAATTGGGTAATTATTTACCAAGTGGTCAATGGTTTCTTCCACACCACACTTACATAGTGGACTATCAATAGAATGCCATTTGGAGAGCGTACTATTACAACGACCGTGACCAGTCCTAAGTCGATTTAAAATACACCAAATTTTCCTAGGAAGATTGAAACCTAGAACATTTTCTGAAAGATCAACGATAAGACTTTTGTTGAAGACGTTAGAAGAAGTCCATTCCGAACGCCAAATTTCCTTATCACTTTCATTAGATTATTTAAAACTACTAAAATCTACTGAATGATTTATTCCTACTAAAAACTCTATGCAAATGCGAAAAATCTCCTAAAAAAGTACTGAAGGTACCTTCCTGCGCCGCAGCTAGTATCGCGGTTCGTTCGATATCCACATTTTCATTGGAGTCATCCCTTCCTTCTCTGTGATGCGCCGTGCTCTTATTTTCGTTAGACGTTGGTTTGTCTTCGCCAGCGTTGCCGTTCGTACGCTAATTATCGTTTTGTACGATAATTAGCTGCTCAGTACTACGTACGATACCGCATGTAAGATAATAGCGTTTTGTACGATAATTTCAATGTACCTATCATTTGAGCTAAAGTGTCCATAGATACTAAAAATATAATGAAACTCAGTATGGCCAGATTTAGTAGAAATCTACTTTTTCAGTAGATTTTTCGCATTTTCATGAAGTTTTTAGTAGGAAGAAATCATTTGGTAAATTTTAGTAGTTTTAAAAAATCTAACCGAGACGGTTGGGAATGTCTAGACTCTAGAATGTTCCGATGAATCAATTCATCGTTCATTGGGGTTCTACGTTCTACGTGGATATAGAAGAACGAACCTACTTGAACATAATAAAATCATAAAACTTCTTTGGTGGCTGTCGGCTGAAAATAAATACAAAGAATCATGGAATATCCGAAGGGTAGGTGCCTCATTAAAAACAGATGGTGTTCAAACTTCAGTTGGAAATATCTCATATTTGGTATTCTATTTAGTGAAAAAAAAATTGTTGTAACAGGAATTTCATTGACATATTTGAGTGGCTGATTATTTCAGGTTTGAATACCTATATTCATTTCACACAACAAAATCGTTTTTTTGATGACCCTTATTTTATAGAGAATTTTTACCAAGATATTTCTTCGTATTTCCAATCAATTCAATTATTTAGAATCATATTATTTTATAATATATGGCTATGGGAGCCAATGTTCAATTGTTGAAAGCACATAAAAAAGACCATCAAAAATATACTCCCATTTCAATTGAAAAGGGCGTATCTGCAAAAAAGCACACTAGAGATATTTAATTGAATTAATATGAAAAAGAAATACATGACAATGCATGTTAATTAAATTCATTAATTTTAATTCAGAAAGACTATTGAAGTCAAATATAATTATCAAAATAAATTTGTTACTTGAAATCGTACTTACAAACTTCAATCCTTAGTTTATGTATAGGTATCATTAAATAATAGGATCCTTGAATTATTTCCGAAAAACTTATTTTTGATTAGTATTTCAGATTCAATTTCGAAACGTATCTAGTACCTCGAACACTCATATTCAAAGAATTTTGTATTTGGGTATTTTTTATTCGGTTTCTTTTACATCTTTGTCGACGATTGCATGTTGTTTGCAATATTCTAACTTATTTGGGAAAAGAACTTCTATGGAAATGAGCAATTTCTGAAAAAAAAACAAAAATAACAGAAACAATTTTCACGATATCATAAGTGAAATTTGATCCATTCTTTCACGATTTCCTTAAGAAATTTCTTGTTTTATTTTCTAATCTGTTCGCATCTCTACTATCTATCCTATTCATGAAGTAAAATTTAACCATAAATGACATTAGAATAAGGTGTATTCTGAACAAAGTGTAGGATAATACAGGTTCTCTGATCTTGTCTGATAATTAATTAATTCTTCATTAACCGTTTCGTCTAAATAAAAATATATTATTTATTCTATACATTGCTTGTTTTTTCATCCTTGTCCACGAATTATCATATTCTCGCAAATATTTCCTTTATTTCGAATGTGTACGATAAAAATCAGTGGGATATGATAATATGTACGATAAAATACGATAATTTTAAACACGCGGTACGATATTTTAGGCTTGTCGACCGGGCAACGCTGGTCTTCGATGATCGCTCTGTTCATTCAATGTCGTATTTGTCTATTATTGCGGACTGTGTCAAAGAATCATCTTTCTTATTCATATTCTCCCGTTTTTCAACCTAGATTAATGAGGATCTGAGCTATTCCGAAGAAAATATGGCAAAAGCCGTATTATCATAATTCATTCTATCGCATGTAAAAACATACGATATAATGAATTATCGAAATGAACCTTAATCCGACTCTGTGTACCGTCGCCTGTTTGATAATCACTTCCTCGTTTCTATAGTTACACTACGACGCCGCAACACATTAGTACGATGCGTCACGATGCACCTTTTGTCGTGTATAAGGGGGAAGGTTTCCTGGTAAATAAGATAACTGGATTTTGATTTTGTCGACATCGAGTCTACGCCATTCTTACTAGTGAAAAAGTGGTTTTTTATTCACAAATAGTGCTGAACATCCTCATTTCTTACGAGGTCATCACAGTGAAGCAGGTAGAAATATCGGTTCGATTTAGAACTAGGGTGCTTGTGATGTAGCTGTGAAGGTTTATTCGACAATCTAGTGTCTACAGCTTTAGATTTTTAAACATGTTCGGTTTGGCTATTATTATTCGAGATGCCTTAAAGCCCTTAAGTGTTATCTTAGGAACAGATATCGCAGCGCTTTTGTTGTTGTTATCGATTTTATCAGGTGAGTTCGTTAGCTCGAATCCTTGAATTTACATTCATATTTGTTTCGTGTCTTACATAATACCTATTTCAGTTTATTATTTTTGAATACCTATATAATTCTTCATTATAAACTCGATTAAAATACAATTCTCCGTTAATTTCACAGTTCACGTTTTAGGTTGTGTAAAATCTGAATAAGGAATATTATTAAATTACCTATTGTCATAGTTTCAATATAATTTATTCCGTTTATTTAACAGTCCAAATATGTGATAATAATGGCGTGGAGTAAAAAAATACCTATTGTATGTCTGTCAGTAGAATGAGCACAGATAAATTAATATTTGTTAGTTTTTCTGACCGAATATATCTACCTATTTTCTATGATATAATACCAGTGCTGATACAACAACGGATTCTAGCACGATTATAGTTCATCACTTCTTGGAACAATTTTTTTCTTTGAAATCGATACCCTTCCTTTCAAGTAGGTAACCGTAACTGAAAAACAAAATATTTGATTATGTGGATCGTGTTCAGAGGACGTCCAGTAATAATTCAAAATCGTCAACAATGAACATTTGAAATTTTTGCTGGACTGGATTACTGAATACAATTGTAAGCAACCTACATTTTTTTCAGCAAACACAACGGTTCATTCCGCACATTATTATAGATATGAAATCCGGGATGAAATCGTTTCTGGAATCCGATGCTGTTTTTACATCGGCAAATTCTTCGAAAGATATCAAGTGAGCAGAATCACATTCACATTTTTTCGGCCATAATTCTAGTTTAATTTAATACCCAAGTGAAAAATTTTTTGCTATCAAATTGTCGGAGAAATAACAGGTTCTGCTAGCTTAACGTTAAGCTATATAACGTATTGCTCTATCTCAAAAGTATAATGTTACTGAATGAACCCTGTGCTATGATGATATTTCTCAAATTCAAGATATGCACGATATTCCTTCATCATTCCAGTTTGAGGAAGTGAATCGATAGGACATTCACAGTACCTAAAAATAATTCACGTATTAGTGACAAATGAAATTCTCTTTTTTTTTTTGGATTTTCTCAATATTTTGAAAACAATAAGGATATAATACTCATACAGAAGGCTCATTCTACCTCTTGTTCATTTTGAACTTGTGGAAGAATATCAATACCTCCTGCATTTGTATTATAAATAACTTAGAAATGAAATTATTGGTAGAACTCATCGAACATTAAATCAGAAATTTCCTCATCTTCATCATCTACATGAGAAGATACATATCTTGGAAGGATGTTTCATACTTTGTGAATATCCATTATATCTACTGGAGTTCCTACCTAAAAAAAAATCTATACCATATGAGATAAAATCATCAAATCAAGTTGATGAATATTCTATACATATAAAAAAGCGGTGGAAAACATTTTATACTTCCGAAATATCTTCTCGTTAATTGGTGCTAAATATGGATATAGTCCATTCAGGAATTATTGTCATCGAAGTAGGCTGAACGTCTAGTCGCGGCTTTATTTCTGGTTACAAAAATATCACTAAAAATTGCTGTGGTTCATCATAGAAATAACCAGTTTAAATTATTTTCATCATTTTTGTATCAAAAAGATCCTAAATTTTCGAAATACGATTATTACGAAGGGACGCAGACAGTCATGATTTCATAAATCGGAATTCAGATTATATAACGTAAAAATATAGTGAAATGCTATCTCATTTCAAGGAAATCCAAAGAAGAGATATCTATTCATTTAAGAGTCGCCCATGAAAGATCCAGTCGAATATCATTAAAATATGCATTTTTACCAGATGCTCTTAAAAAATTGTTGCATTCTTGATGGACACTGGATACCAACCTGCTTGCAAAATTATTATCATATAACTCTTATGGATCATTTTAACTGTGGTGTCTAAACTGGTGAAGAAAACAGAAAAAACTGGTTGATAAATTTAAATAGTGTAGCTTAGTGAATGGAAGAGCTATATCATAATAAGACATAAATGAAATTCAAAGAATCCATTTACTTAGTATGATATATGAAGAATTTTAACATCACAGTTGTATTGTAACTTTCAAAATTTAGAACCAATTTATCAGCCGATGTGTAAATTACTTTCTAAAGTCACTAATTGTTGAAACTGTTCATGACATGAATGATCCATTAAACTTGTATGAAAAATATAGATGCTATATGTACACTCAAGTTTTTTATTTCCTTATTGAAATGCTTTTATACTATTTACTATTAAATTACATAGAATATTTTGCCCATAACGGCTTTGATTCACTCACTAAAAGCATTTTTGCATTGAATTATTTTTAATTTGTGAATTTTGAAATTTATTGCATTCTGTTATTATCTTTGAGTGGTTAAGAAATTTTTAAATTTACTCTTCTGAATATATTTTTTGATTAAATACTCAGTAGAAATTCTATAAAGCAACAAGAATTTATTAGATTTTTGGATTACTTATTGAAGAGCAAAAAACAGATATAACAATACTTAATTTCGAAATAAAATATAAATAAACTATAGATGCAATGCCAAGACTTTGTTTACAGATCTTTTCCATATAGCTTGATATAATATAACTTCGGTCATGCTTCATGAATTTTTGAAATTCATCATTTGAGCTGTGAACACATTATTCCAATCATCTGCAGAAAAGGTATTAATTCAGCAACCCAATTATAAAATAATTCTCCCTTCATAGATTAATATAATCCCCATGATCACCACTGTCAAAACAAATCATCAAGGTAAAAATCCATCAATCCAGTATTCAAAATAGTGCTCCTTCTACTTTTACCCATTAATATACTTAATATACAAATAACCAAGTTTCCTCCAGATAAATTAATTTCATATTTTGTTGCAAATATTCTTTGTATCATCATAAAATCGTTCTCAACTTATTATATTTTTCTGTTTATCAATAAGAATTTTCCTTTTATTAACTGTTTTGAACTTGTAACCAATTAATTTTATGTAATTTTGTCTTTGATTGCACAGGTTTTTTTCCACTAATAATCCAGGCTGTAACGACTTGCCTTCTTCTTTTTTCAAACAGTACTGTGAGAAATACTCAAATCAATGTGTGTTTGAAATTGATACAAGATTTAAGTTTCAAAATTTCTTGGATCAAAACCAATAACACAAACAAACTGAAATCTAGCCTCCTGTTAATGACATTTCCAATACCAACCCGAAATCTGCAATTCAAAATGTTACTGAATGAGCCAGTACCAACTTAATTTCGATTTTCCACAGCCACCCGGGATGTCAATAATTCCTGAACGGACTATACATCTGTCTCTTTGAAATAATTGCTCATTTTAATTTCTATGATCATAGAATACTGCTTCGAAACGTACTCTAGAAACAGATTAAATGAAATTGACCCTACGTACACATGAATTCATGAAATCTCGAATAATTCTTGAATTTTGAATTTGGGAGCATAGCAAAAAAGGTCTCCACCTGAAAAAAGAAACAACATTATGGCCTGGGAGCAAAATGGTTGCAAAAGCAAAGGCAGGGGAAGCAAGGAGGTCCTGATAATTGATGAAGCAGTGACCAGGCAAGCAAAATTGAGGAAGAAGAACATCTCTGTGGCGTGGAAGAAAGCCTACGACTCGGTCCTTCACTCGTGACTGCTAAAGGTCCTAGAGATATATAAAGTGGATAGACAGATCATTGACCTGCTCAGCTTCCTTATGGCTTCTTGGAGAACAGCTATCTCAATGACTGAAGGGTTGAGAATAAGAAGAGGCATCTTCCAGGGGTCGGCTTCAGCCCGCGATGGTTCTGCCTGGCCCTGAACATACTTAGCAAACTCCTCAATAGATCCGCATATGGTTATTCCATCAATGATGTCAAAACTAAGCCACTTATTTTATATGGATGATCTGAAGCTATATGATCGAGGGTGTAAACTACTAGAGGGAGAATTGGAACTCGTCAGGAAGTTCAGTGAGATCATTGGAATGACGTTCGGGCTGAAAAAGTGTGCAGTGGTTGAGGTCAGATGGGGAAAAATGGTGCAAGGAGGAACTATCAAGATGGCAGATGGATGGGAGATAGTGAAGTGGAGAAAAGATATAAATATCTGAGTATCCAACAGACGTATGAAATTGAACAAAAAGAAAACAAAGAGGGAGTGAAAAACGAGCTGGTGAGGAGAGTGCGGAAAATCGTAAAAACACAACTTTCAGCTAGACACAAATTCGAGGCTCTGAACTTCTGTCATACCTTCTTTCACATATACGGCTGGTGTACTTACCTGGTCCAAAACAGATTTATAGCAAATAGACAGAAGTATTCGAACAACGCTGACAGAATTCGGCATGCTGCACTGCCTCTGGACTGCAACTTGAACAAGTCTTATAATGAAAAGATCAACCAATACGAGGCATTGTCCCGACAGATGAGGGACATGTGGAGGCTCAACAGAAAGGACATAAAACCTCTGATAATAAGAACGAACGGACTAGTGTACAGAAAAACTACCAAACATTCATAAGAGCTGAAATTACCGCACAGTGCCATTACGTGGATGTAAAAGGCTGTCATTTTGGGAACGGTGAACATAGTAAGACAGGTTATATATTCAAATTAGAGACAGGAAGAAAATACTCTTTTCGTGAGCGCCCAGGTATAATCTGAGAAACTCCACACGAAAAAAATATATATTGTATACAGGGCGAGTCTTTGACTTGTACATATAGTTTAACCGAAGATTCCTGAGGTCAAAAGAAACACTTTTTTCCCTTAACGTTTTTTCAGATTCGGCCCGGTTCAAAAGATACAGGCTGTTGAAAATCGATAAAAAATTGTGATTTTCGGCTATATCTCGTAAATGGTTCTATCGAAGGAAATGATTTTTGGAATATAGTTTTTCCTGGATGTGATACATTTTCTCCAAACACAAAATTCCCTACACATCTTTCACACTTAGATTGAAAATGAAGTTTTTTGAATAAGCTCACCTCAACTCCTCGATTTGATTACAAATTACTGAGCTTTGGCACAGCTCTGATAATAAGAAGATTAAAATCAACATTCTATTTTGAAAAATCCAGATCACCCATAAAGCCCATGTTCAAAAAGTTTTCACAGAATAGTCCCATTATAATGACAACAATCAATATCCCACTAAAGACTGCTGCTATCGAACATTACTGTATTCTTCTTCAGGTCATTCAAACTTACATCGAAACATACCACTAGGTACACACTAGACAAATTTTCATGTGATTGAGATTGAATACTTTTATTCTTTTGCTATTCCATAAATTCATCCTAAAGCATATGATTGACATACTTCCAAAAGTGCCATAATTGTTTTAATGTGAAAACAAATTAGGTGAGTTCAAAGAAACAGGATATTCAATTGTGGATATTTATATTGAATACTCCTCATTTATTTTCAATGCCAAAATCAAGATGAATAATTAAGTAGTAGAGTTGGCTATAATGCAGGTACACATTAAGAACAAAGTTGATTACAAGTGGAGTCCAAAATTTTCTATTGATTACAGAGCCATAACATTTTATATATTTCCATACTGATGGCTTCAAAAATATTGATGCAGATCATTATTTTTATGAGATAGTTGGAACAAATCAAATGCTTCATTTCATAAAGGAATTGCTTTCTATCAGAATGCACAGTGATTTATTTTGTATCCACACAATTATTTTGGAAGATGTTTTCAAAATTCTTGAGAATATGTACGGAACTTCAATATTCTGTTGGGTTTCTTCAAATCTTCGATGATTTTCATTTCATGCTAACATAATATCAAATACCATATAGGCATATAACAATAACAGAGTGAACTGTAAATGAAAATGTTAGGTTAGAACATAGATTATTCGAACCGAACTGCTGTGTTATATTTGGCAACACTCGAAAGTTGAATTTCAAACTTAAAACCACTGATTCCTAGTTTGTGCATAGACCTAATATCAAATTGATAAATACCTACTAACCTAATATCAAATGATATTAGGTCGATGAGTTTGTGTTAGAACTTTCACAGATGAATATTATTTATTTGATATTGTAAGGTTAAATGGCAATTCTTATACGAAATGAAATAAACAACGATATAATATAAATGCGATATAAAAAATGAATGGATATGAATATCAAAGCTAAAATGGGTGCTATCGAGCTCAATTCGTTATAATTATCGAAAATGAAATAGAAAATAAAGAGAAGAATATTTAATCTTTAGCGTCAACGAAATTGGGATACCTCATTATTTTATTATAAACACTGGTAAATGTTTACTATATAGAATTAAGTTTGATAACGATTCAAAAGTCATGAAATTTTGCAGACTTACTTCTTTTGGGTTTTAGATCACGAATCCGGTGACATAAATACCTAAATCCAGCTAGTTTTTAAAAAAAAAATTGTAAAGTTGGCCTAATGAAGGTGAGGTTATCCACATTAATAGCTAGTTTTCTTGTATTTTATTAACTGATTCTCGTTAGAAATGATTAATTGATCAAATTTCAAACTTTTCCTGAAATAAAAATGCCTTTTTTTCATCAAAATCGATGGTTTTATTCATTGTTTATGTACGGTGGCGGCCATCATGTTTAATACGTAACGTCTGTCAGATGCGAAATAATCTGCAACGTATGCCAGATCTTCTTGATGGGATCGGTCCTTACTTGGTGGAAATTCATATTAATACATTGTTTGAGATAATGACGTATTATAAAACTTTATGGAAACTAATAATTTTCGCACACCTATTCGATAGAAAATTCGGCAAGTTTATTATAATTTCTCTATTTCTGTATCGTTATGAGTTCATTACAGTTCTAAAAAACAATGCTGTAATGAACTCATTACAGCATCGTTTACAGATATATTTTCCGTTTTGTGGTAGTCTATGCTGACTTCCAATCCTATCAATTTTCAACAAACGTCAATAATTGTCAATATAATATAATTTGGGGATATAGAGAAATTATTTGCTACATATTCGCAAATTCTCATAATTCTGGTAGTGTTCAATCGATTTCGTCAGACATAATTCACGGATTTAATGTGTAATTGTAAATTATGTCTAAATTCGAAACATACGATTCATATTCAAATTCCGTAATCTGTCAATTTCCGTAACAGTCACACCAACTGCCAAGATACAATACAAAAGTCACTAGGATATATAATCTGAATTTTTCATTGAATTTCGACAAAACTTGACTGAAATAGAGAAAATATCGTTTAATACTCGTTGCAAAAGGCAATTCCAACACTCATGCGTTCCAAAACTCGCTCCTTCGTCGCTCGTTTTCGAATTTCGCATTCGTGTTGGAATAGGAGCCCATTTTGCAACTTGTTTTAGAATATACTATTATATGTTCATGTTGAGTGTCTGTGGGGGGATATACCTACTTCGGAAATGTATTTGAAGAATTCATGAAACCTATCGGTGAACTCCAAATCTAGGAATATCATACCTGATATCCCTTCAAAGCCTCTCAAGATTCTGGGTATGAGCTCCAGTGCCAGGGTCCACAAAGTTCAACGAGTGGTTAACCTTCAGATGTTGGAAACCCTCATTTTCCAAACAATCATAGGATCTCCAACAATCGGACATAACAGTGGTTTTTGGAAGAATCCACTCCTTGATTAATTCCAACAAAGTATCATGACTCCTATCAGGAACTGGAACCATGAATACTTTCTTGGATTCCCCCAAAAATCCCCTGCCCCTCTATAATTCTACCTCGATTATATTTTCTCCAACCAAATTTCGCTTCATCTATTTCTACAATTAACTAATACAACTAATATTCTCAAAATAGGCAAAACAAAAGCTAATCAGTCCATACACCAGGTTTCTAGACATCTTAGGTATTTTGTATTAAACATAATGGCCGCCACCGTTCATAAACAATGAATAAAATAGTAGTTTTTGACGAAAAACAAGGAATTGTTATTTCAGGAAAAGCTTGAAATGTGATTAATTAAGCATTTCTTACGAGAATCAGTTGATAAAATACAAGAAAACTAGCTATTAACGTGGATAACCTCACCTTCATTAGGCCAACTTTACTATTTAAAAAGAAAAAGACAGGATTGAGGAATTTATCTTATGCTTGAGAAAACTTCAGTGTTCCGGTTTTCAGGGGTGCATTAGCTCATTTTGAAAATTTAAAATGGCTATATCTTTTTAACAGGGCCGAATCGGAAAAAATGGTGAATGAAAAAAGTGTTTCTTTTGACCTCAAGAATCTTCGGTTAAAATATATGTACAAGTCAGAGGCTCACCCTGTATATAATATATACAGGGTGTTTCAAGTTCGACGGCCTATTAGACGTTTCTGGATAACGGGACCGATTAGAAATGTACAAATTCAGAATATGACATTTTTCATGATGCCCTATTCAGCTTTCAAAAAAAACTTTTTTTTTTCATTTAATGTCTAAGATATTATCAAGTTTTCCACTTTCAATTACTCTTTGATAAAATGATTGCGTTAGTCCTCATAGTTTTCAAAATATTAAGAAAAAACCGTAAAAAATAGAGAATTTCCTTAGTCACAATTACGTGAATTATTTTTACTGTGAATATCCTATGTGTATACTCAATTCACTTTATCAAACTAGAATGATCTTGGAATATCGTGCATATTTTGAATTTGAGAAATATCACAGGGTGTTTCAAATATTGTGCCAAAAATTGTGAACAAAAGTTGATCATAACTTTCGATTTTCAAATTAGAACCCAATTTTTTTGTGATTTCGTTGGATTCTACGGTGAAAAATAAGGGTAGTGCCCAAACATGATTATGCCCTCAAATTCAATAATTCAAGAGTTATTCGAGATTTTATGAATTTATGTTATACGTAGGGTCAATTTCATTCGATCTGTTTCCAGACAGACTAGCAATAGTACTCTATGACCATATAGAAATTCAAATATCTAATGACTTTACATTTTTATTTTTTTTTATTCATTCAATATATTGAACTTGAATAGGTATACGATCAATTTCTTTTTCTAATAAAATAGAACACCTTGAGCATATCATAGAAGAAAAGAAAATATGAATATTGCTGTTATAACAGAACGTTGGATGAAAGAAATACATGTTGAACAATAATGATACAAAATTTTGGTTTGGATGCCCATTATTCCAGACAAAATGGATATGGTGGAGTTCTTATACTTCATAGAAATAATTTGAAAATACTGCCGCTGGATAATGTTAAAAAATACTCCGTGAGAGATCATATTGAGATGGCTGGGATATATGAAAGAGTACAGAACAGGATTATAATAGGTATCTACAGACCGCCAAGCGGTTCATTTGAGGTGTTCTTGACAAATCTTAGGTCTTGTCTAGATGAACTGGATGACTTGAAGTTACAATATAGGGAAATACCTATATGTTGCTGGAGACTTTAATAAGGATTTGAATAGATGTAGTAAGAACAGTAGAGATTTACAGGAGATAATGGATTATTTCGATCTTCGAGCTTCATTGGATGAACTTTCGAGAGTATCAAATAAAACAACATTCTTGATAGATAATATTTATCTCAATAGTACAACAAAACCTGTCTGCATATACAATAGAACCACACATCTCTGATCATAGAGGGCAGGTGGTGCAGTGCTTTGGTAGAACAGTGGAATCTGAAAAGAAACAAACAAAATTGGTTATAAACTTAGGAAAGCAGAACATAAAAAGTTTCAGAGAAACTGAACGATTTTATGCTTGTTTGAATTACCAAAATGATATTCTCGCTCGAAGTACCATTAACGAATGTATGCTTGCTATGTGGAAGAAGGAAAATAGATACGTAATGATTTTTACCTGTTTAATATGTTAACACAAACACTGAATATAACTGTAATGTTATAATAGTAATAACTTGTGAATACCAAGTGAATGAACACTTGTTGAATACTTGAATGTGAAATGAATGAATACTGAATTATTAACTGATGAATACTGAATTATTAACTGATGAATACTGAATTATTAAAAGCACCCGCTAGAGGTGGGACCATGGTGCGAGAAAGCATCAAGTAGAATCACAGGAGTTCTTCTTCTTCTTCTGTAAGCCTTAACAGAAACTCTACAAAGACAGTCTTGAAATTTTCGATGAATTTTGGACAATATTTTTGGAGACCTTTCAATCAACTTGACCACAAAAGCTCGTGAACATTAGAGAAGAAAATCAAAAACCGAGCCTCAGAATGAATAAGGAGGTGAAGGAATTAAGGAACATGTTAGATGCACTGTCGGTTATATTACATAACAGGAAGGATGCAGACAGCAGAAGGGCCTATAACGCTTGCAAAGAACTATATAGAGAAAAAATTCTGGAAATAAAAAGAAAAAATAACCTCAAAAAAATGGAGAAAGCTGCAAATAAAAAGAAAATAATATGGAAAATAATTCAGGATAACTCGAAAAGAAAACAAAAAAAAAATGAAACAGAAATAAATCCAGCAGAATTGAATGAATATCTACTCGAAGTGAAATAGAACAAAAATGCCCACCAGTAAAAGTGGATTCACTGAACCTGCATAAAAAAGGAAATAGATTTGTTGGAAATTCTTTATTTTTGGGAGAAACAACTGAAGCAGATATATTGAATATTGCAAAAGGGCTCAAGGCAAAAGACTGCAGAGATATTTATGATATGTCCCCAAACATCATAAAACAGGTCATTTTAAGCATCGCAGAACTCCTAGCGTGCTGCAATGAAAGCTATCCAGAACAGTTGAAAATGGCCAAAATAATACCTCTATTTAAAAGTGGAGATAAGGCAGAACTTTCAAATTATAGACCAATTCCAATTCTGCCAAGCCTCTCTAAGGTGTTCGAAATGGCTATCAGAGATAAATTAATTAGTTTTTCTCATAAATTTCATGTTGTGTGTAACGAACAGCACGGGTTTCAACAAAATAAATCCTCAGATACAGCAATATCATCTGTACTAATTAAGGTGGCAAAAGCTCTCGACTCAAGAAGAAAATGTAAGCTGATAGCCTGTGACCTAATTAAGGCATTTGACTCCCTTAATCACAAAATTTTACTGCAGAAGCTATATCGATATGGAATCAGAAGAGAAGTACTCAAGCTAATGGAGAACTACTTAAGCAATATATTTCAGAAGGTTTCCGTTCAGGGGTAATGTTCATAATGGGGGAGCGTTGAGAGTGGTGTCCCTCAGGGATCAATTCTGGGGCCGTTGCTGCTTAAATTTATATCAATGACTTACCACCAAATATAGATTCACACAGCACGGTTCTTTTTGTTGACGACACCTCTTTCCTCAGTGTTGCTCCTACCGAGGAAGAACTTTTCGAAAAATCGCAGCGAGTCCTAAAAAAAGCTGAGTTGTGGTTCCATGCAAACAAGTTCAAAATGAATTAAGAAAAGACTCAAAGCATTGTATTCGATGCCTGACCCAGAGAGGAGACTTTGAAATTCTTGGGTTCATATCAGGAACCAAATTTGAAGTTTTGGCAGCATACAGAAGTTCTGAAGAGAAAGTTGTCCATCACTACTTACAGGGTGGGCAAATAAGCGAGGTAAGCGGCTATATCTCAGGTTCCACTCATTGTAGAAACTTGCGGTAAAAATTTTTACCACTAAAGTGTACAAGAAAACACACTGGAAATTGTTTTGAAGTTCATACCTCTACCGCTAGGGGGCATAATAACTATCGTCGAGTAGAAAAATGAATTTCACTCGAGAATATTTCATATAAAGTTGAAGAACAAAATCATCACTGTAATCCTTGGAAAATTCTCTATCTTTTTGAATTGTCACTTTCGATTTTACGACATCAAATAAGGGAAGGGGAAAGAGGGAAATCTGACTGATTGGAATGCCTGTAACTTTTTGAGTTTGGCTCAACATTTTTGAGCAAATCGTCTAAGAGATAATATTTCGTTGATTGAGGACAAAATATACTCATGATAAATTTGTTTTTTCTGCATTCGATAGTGGGCGCTAAGTCATAAGTTCATTGTTTTGTTCATTTTACTTCGAAATGAATAGTTTCATTCAATGACAAATGTATGTCATATATCATTGCCCAAAAACCCAAAAAAAGGCATTTATCGCAACCCACCACTTGAAAACCGACCACTGAGCACGCTAGGTGGCTCCTAAAACCCGAAACCCTGTGATACTCAGAATACAAGTATTAACAATAACAATAATAATTTATTCATACTTATCTCACAAAATACATGTAAAACAGTATATAAAACAGTATATAAACATGTATAAACAATAATAAAAACAATAACAATATTTATCCAGCATTTTGTTACATACAATTCTAGGTTCTAATTTCAAACACTACAAGCAAACAAAATAAATAGAATAAAACCAATAAACAACAATCTATGATCTCGAGATTGCAGTATAACATATAAACGGTTGGGATTCACAGATATACAGAATCACAGAAGATGAAAAATGGAAACATGAACTCACTTAAGTTCATTGAAAAACTTGTCCGTGAGCACACCTCCATTCTCCATCTCTTCCCATGGTTTCAAGATTTTCCAGGGGATACAGTATGCCATTAAGGCTTTGTTCAAAATTTTTCAACGGAAACACTTCTGTTTAAAAAAGAACAAAAAAAAAATGTATATACATATATACGATCATAAGTAACGTCACAAACGAAATTACAGGATATCGGCCAGTTTCACAGTCCTCAACAAGAAAACATGATAACAATTTTTTCCTCTTTATGTAGACACATTCGGAAGGGTTTCGATAAAGTGGATACAAGGGAGATAGCAAATATATAGAATCAGCAGTTGATAATGCTATGAATTCTTGCTTTATCGGTATTCAGAAGCCAACGTTTCAGTCTTTTCTTAAATAATGATTTTGAATTGATTCCTTGAAGTTCATCAGGCAACAAGCGGAGTAAACGAGGAGCAAGGTAGGAGAAACATCTCTGGCCAACTGACTTATTTGCTTTGGGCATGAACATATTGGTTCCTTTGTTGTTTCTGGTGGGATATTTATGGTTCGCTGAATGGATATATGTTTTTTTTTCAGAAATGAACTGAAGAATATTCTTACAGAACAATTGTCTGAAATCGAGTAGTTGGGATTCAGAAAACAGTTGGTCGCTTGGATAAGTTCTCGAATTTAATCATCATCATTTAATCATTACATTCGAAAATTTCGAATGGAGAATACCATAACTATACAACGAGGAATGCAGGGAAATTCTCAACTTCATACAACTGGCTGTTAGCAACTCAGCTGAGCATAAATCATGAAGCTAACCGGTGTGAATTTGGCAGACCGTTTCCAGCAGACTGTTTGACGGAAACACCCGAAGGTGGTGACCAGTGGCGTGCGGCAAAAAAACGATTAATTATGGAACTGAAAGATATTATAAATGTTATCGCGGAACCTCTCACTATCATCATCAACAGATGTTTCGAAGAAGGTGTTTTCCCGGAATCCCAAAAGAAAGCGAAAATCGTTCCTGTTTATAAACAAAGCGGCAAAAAGAACATGCCACATAACTACAGGCCGATTTCTATTCTTCCAGCATTATCAAAAATCATGGAGAGTTTGATAAAGAATAGATTAATGAAATACATGGAAACACATAAATATTTAACCAATAAACAGCATGGATATAGAGAGAAAAAGTCGACTATTACAGCACTGATGGAAGTCATAGAAAAAATTACGGAAGGTCTTGATGACGGCAACAAGGTAGAACTGAGCTTATGCGATCTGTCGAAGGCTTTCGATATTGTTTCTCACAAAATCCTCCTGAGAAAATTAGAACATTATGGGATACGAGGCCTGCCATTTAAGCTGATCGCTTCATATATGGAAAATAGACAACAATATGTTCTAGTCAATAAAAAATCAACAACTTGTATGAAAATCAGCAAGGGTGTACCCCAAGGTTCTATTTTGGGGCCTCTCCTCTTCATTGTATATATGAACGATCTACCCTGCAATATAACATGTGAAAATGTTTGTAATTATGCGGATGACACATCATTCTTGAACGCCTGTAAAAACTCAGAGTCACTCAGAACAAAGACACATAAAACTCTTCAAGAAGCTAAGTCTTGGTTCAATTCCAACGGTCTCCTCTTGAACCTAAAAAAAACTAAAATATTGGAAATAGACATGAGGCCGAGAACTACACAGAGTGTCGCAAGGCCGAAATTTCTTTGAATAGAAATTCAAGAAAACTTCAAATTCAGTTGTCACATAGAAAAGGTGGTTAAAAAGTTATCGTCTACAATATTTCTGCTCTCCAGGCTGAAAAAAATTACCCAAGAGAACATTTTGGTAAATACTTATTTCGCTCTATTCCATAGCTGTATGTTTTATGCAATAATTATATGGGGCGATGCGTCGGAGGCAGATCTGGTTTTCCTGAAGCAGAAGAGAGCCATAAGAACAATTGCGGGTATTAATAACACCACTTCCTGCAGAGAATATTTCAAAAAATTTAGAATACTTACCTTCTATTCCCAGTTCATTTTTTCATGTCTAAATTACATTAATGAAAATAAACACAAATATTTCACGACGCGACGGGCGAATTCCATCAATACGCTACTCGCAATAGAAATGATCTCTGTATTCCATATCATAGGATCAAAAATGCACAAAAAGCCACTAACTATTTAGGTATAAAGTTATATAACCATCTTCCTACGCAGTTCAAAACTCAAGATGGTTTCAAGAGACGTCTCCGAAATTTGATGATTTCGAAGGCCTATTATTCTATTGAGGAGTTTCTGTCCGATGTACTTCAATGAAATTCTCAATACTCGCAATCAATATAATAATACATGTGTATTCATTTTTGATACTGTTTTCTATTTCAAATGTTTTGGTATATATATTTTTTTTGACTATTAATTGTTACCTTTGGCTTTGTAACTATTTGTGAAATAAATTTGATTTGATTTGAACTATTCACTAGATCGGATAGAAATTTAGGAAGTGGGTTCCGTATAGTATTCAGAGTATCCGTTGGAGGAAATATTGATTTTCTATAGATCTCGGGATATTTTAGAAACGTTTTTATTCAAATTATCATCAGTCTAACTTGAAAAATTCATAACTACGGAAGTACGCGTCGGAGCATAACCATTTTTGGAATGAAGATTACTATTAGCGATGTGAATGAACTGTGAAAAGATGATTGACTTGCCTAGGGATCCAGGGGTAGTTTTTCCAACCCTCAAACTTCGAAAATTCGTATCTCCGAAAGAACGCGTCGGAGCATATCAAAAAGAAAAAAAAATACATAAATATATATATATATATATATACATATATATATATATATATATATATATATATATATATATATATATATATATATATCTATATATATATATATATACATATATATATATATCTATATAATCTATATATATATATACATATATATATATATATATATATAGATTATATAGATATATATATATATCTATATATATATATATATATACAGGGTGTCCGGGGAATAACTGTACATACTCTTACCAGAGATAGAGTTGGACTAGCTGATTACTGATTGACTGTAAAAAATTAATTTCTGGATTTCCCTAGAAAGATACAGGGTGATTTTCCAACTTCATGGAAATACTTAGACCATCATAAAATCCAAACTTATTGACGAATAGTATTGAAACTTGGGAGATTATTGGTACATGCTAAGGTCGAGTCAGAACGATATCAATTATTTCATTATTCCAGGGCCGGACTCATTAATCTTCATTTAAAAAGTTCAGGGTAAAAAAAACACTTTGTATTTCGAATTACAAATAATTGATTCGCTTTTTAGAAAGAAGCTAAATTATGCTTCGATTTGCGGTATCGCTCAAAGTTATCACATCAACAATTATTTTTTTATGAATTTTTGAATTTGGATGAAGTTCGAAAAATTGAATTTTTCACCATGAAGAGAACTGAAAATCTCATGTTTGAATATAAAATGCGAAAGTATTAGTATAAAATTTTCAAAAAAGTTCAGAGCTTTAAAAAGCACAATCGATAACGAAACAATAACAAATGAAACAAACTAAAATACATTGAAGAGTACCTAATAAAAACGAAAATAGGAACGAATGAATTGCAGGGTCAACGTTATTTCAGAAGTGGTTCGAAATGAAAACCATTAGCTTGTATACATTTCTCTTGCCGAATGTTCAAATTGGATACAGCCTTGCGAATCATATCGCCATTATTTCTTAAAATATCGCAACAGTTGATAATTCTGTTCATCAGTTGTTCTCTTGACTGGATTTCTTCAGAATATACCATATCCTTCAATTTTCCCCATAAAAAATAATCTAGCGGGTTGAAATCTGGAGATCGAGGAGGCCATGGAATAGGTCCTCCTCGACCTATCCACCTATTTGGATAGGTATTGTCGAGGTAACTTCTCACTTCCAAACCAAAATGAGGTCCAGCTCCATCATGCTGGAAATAAATTCCTCTAATATTTATTCCCTGTAACATGCCGGGTAAAATATTTTGTAAGAAATCTAGATAAATCGCACTTGTAAGGCGACCGTCAAAAAGATGAGGCCTAATCAAATGTTTGTTTATCACAGCACACCAAACATTTACTGAAAATTTATGTTGTGAATTTCTCAGTCTTATACTGTGTGGATTATTTTCGGCCCAAATATGCGAATTATGAATATTGAACCGTCTCTGGTGAATTGAGCCTCATCACTGAATATTGTTCTGTACAAAGTGACTCTGTGATTTGCTATCCAATGTGCAAAATTCAGTCTTAAGACATTATCGCCAGGTTCCAATCGTTGTACCTGTTGTATGTGGTATGGGTACATATTTTCCTCTTTGATTATTCTGTGCACCTTATGCTTCGGCAAATGTAATTGTGCACTTACTCTCCTTATACTAGTTGAAGGGTGTGCTTGAATTAATTGGAGTACTTCATCACTTCTTTCTAGATTCCTTTGGCGATCCTTCTTCCTATCTGGCACTCTACCATATTGCGCTATACAACTAAATACTGCAGAAAATGTTTGGTGATTGGGAATTCTGCGCGACGGAAATCTCAGACGATACTCTCTCACAGCAGCTCGACTATTTCCCTCACATTTACCATACACGAACATCATATCAGCATATTCTCTATTTGTGAAATTGGCCATTTTGATAATTTCACTATTTTATAATAATCAAAGCACAAGCAACAAACAACAATCTCAAATTTCAGTTGTCAAAATGTTTCAAGTTTATCACAGAATATTTTTTAGGAATTCATATTTTATCTTGTAGGAAATTTTATTTCTGTTCATTTTCGATCTTGAATCTTTGAATCTAGTAAGATATTTTGTAACATTCTCCCAAACTGAAAATCATATATCCTCTTTCTCAGAGTACTTCTGGGGTGGCCACCCAGTATATCAATAAATTATTATAGTCTTCTTCATCTACAGTGACTTTTTAAGAAAATCTATTATTCATTTTCGAACTCCGCAAGATGAAAAATCCTGTTCAGGTAAATAAATTAAAATTTTCGAACTTTATCCAAATTCAAAAATTCATAAAAAAATAATTGTTGATGTGACAACTTTAAGCGATACCGCAAATTGAAGCATAATTTAGCTTCTTTCTAAAAAGCGAATCAATTATTTGTAATTCGAAATACAAAGTGTTTTTTTTACCCTGAACACTTTAAATGAAGATTTAATGAGGCCGGGCCTGGAATAATGAAATAATTGATATCGTTCTGACTCGACCTTAGCATGTACCAATAATCTCCCAAGTTTCAATACTATTCGTCAATAAGTTTGGATTTTATGATGGTCTAAGTATTTCCATGAAGTTGGAAAATCACCCTGTATCTTTCTAGGGAAATCCAGAAATTAATTTTTTACAGTCAATCAGTAATCAGCTAGTCCAACTCTATCTCTGGTAAAAGTATGTACAGTTATTCCCCGGACACCCTGTATATATACATATATATATATATATATCTATATAATCTATATATATATACAGGGTCTTTCACGAGGAACCTCACCCATATTTATACGGGAAACTACTGAACGTATTTTCATGAAATTCAGCACTCATAAGTATTTCACGATGCTGATGAAATCTAAAATATTTTCAAGGCATGAGCACCTCCGGTTTTTCCGGAAATGACGTCAACTTCCGTTTTTCAAATTAGAACACCATTTTTTTATTGCAGAAATAGATTCCTTAGAAAATTTCAAGTTATTTTGATGTAACATTTTTCAGTTTTGGTTGGAAAATTCTCTCTGAGCGGGAAAATTCGAAAAAAAATCGAAAATAGAGCTCCGCTGAAACAAGAATAACTTCGAGGTTTTTGGATGAAAAATTTTCATTTTTGGGATTTTTCAAGATGTAAGATTGATGTATCCACCTTAAGAATCGAAATCGCGATTCATGATACAGGGGGTGAAAAAATCGCTTTCAAAGTTAGGGATGACAAAATCGTGAAAAATCAATTTTTTCAAATTAGAACCCCATTTTTTTATGGCAGATATTGAATCTACGTTAAAAAATAATGTGAGTGTATGCATCACACCCTTGCCCTAAAATGGATATTTTCTGAGTTATTCACAAAAAACTGTTTTTCGTCTTGAATTTTCAGCTATTTCTTTTCCCTTCACGCCAAAAAGATGAAATTTTCAGGAACTGTTATTTGAACCATGCTGTAGATTTTTCACCCCTTCTTGAAACCGACTTCAAGTTACTATAAGGAGAACCATGGCAAACTCTCGCAGTTATAACTAGAGAAGATGCTCAAAGTTTTGACCGTTAATTTCTAGACATTTATATGGAAGATCGTCAATTATGGAGGGAAATCTAATTCTAAAATAAAAAGTAAAGAGAGAACTGCAGCTAAAACAGAACTGAAAGATCGAACATCAAAAAAATTGAACAAACCAATTATTGGCTCCTTGAGTTCGAGTGCACTTGTGGGTGTTCCGAAGAGGAGATTGTCCCATATTCATGTCTCCCGGCTCAGTCCCTCAACGACAGTTGAGGACTTGATAAAATTTTTCAGTAATGGTATTCCTGATCTGTCGTGTGAAAAATTGAATTCTAAGCAGCCCGAAATTTATGCATCATTCAAGCTGTCATTTCCAGCTGAATTTCAAACACAGATTATGGCGCCATCCTTTTGGCCGGAGGGTATCATGGTGAACAAGTTTTTTCGTCGATCCAACCAAACACCAGTTAAAATTGACAAAAAACAACGTTAAATCTGACCTTAGTGTTAGTACAAATCTGAAGATCATCCAAATAAATGCCCAAAGCATTGCTAATAAAGTGGCTCGTCTTGAAGTCTTTGTTGATTCTATTCGGCCGGATTGTGTGAGTTTAGTGGAGCATTGGTGTTCGAGTGAGAGGATAGGTTTTATGGCTCCGGTTGGATATCGAATTGCTGCCCATTACTGCAGGTCCAAGCGAGAGCATGGTGGAAGTTCTTTGTTTGTGCGATCCAGTCTCCAGATACTACCCCTAAATGTGGACAGCTTCTCCATCGAAATGCATTGCGAAGTGTGCGGAATCAAGATAAGATCTGGTGAGCTCCTCTTCATTGTGCTCAGTGTATATAGACCACCTTCAGGTGACTACCATTTATTTCTGAGAACTATAGAGTATGTTCTAAATTACTGTGCTACTATCTCTGATGTTATCTTTCTTTGTGGCGATCTGAATGTAGATTATCTTGTTGATGATACCAGGAAGAAGCTCTTGAAAGATTTGTTTTCAAGCTTTAATTCAAATGTAGAATCTCTTGAGCCCACAAGGGTATTTACTGATAAATGGGGTAATACATCGTCCATTAAGGTGGACTACATTGTTAATAATTCTTTACAGGGAAATGTCTGTGTAGATGTCAGGGAATCGTTTATCAGTGACCACAGAGCTGTGATTCTTGACTATTGCTCACAAAGCGGGTTCGACCTTGATAATGACTATGCCAGGGTCTCCAGATGTGTCTCGCCGGACAACCTAGAGTACCTCTCTTTGCTTGTTGGGCAGGCAGATTTTGTGATCATATATGGTCACCAATCGATTGACACTAAGTTTGAACATTTTATTTACATACTCAAAACGCTTATTGACTTAGCTTGTCCTTTAAGGAGGAATCATTATTCAGTTTGTAAGAGACCCACATGGATAAATCTCGATGTTCTGGAGGCCAGGGAGCGCCTGAAAAACCTTCACTGGCTCACTAAAAATTTGAGAACATCAGATTCGAGAGAAGTCTACAAAACTGCAAAATCCGAATATTCCCAGTTAATAAGAAGAACTAAATCGAATTTTAACAAAAACATCATTCTCACATCCGAGAATTTAAACAAAACTGTTTGGCATATGGTTGGTCATGAGCTTGGAAAAGATAGTGGAAAATTCAAGTCTTTATCCATCATTCAGAATGGAGAACGCGTTTCGTGCCCAAAGCTTCTGGCAGAAGCATTTGGGAAATATTTCACAGAAGTTAATAAACAGTCCATTCTTGACTTCTACGGGAACGATATCTCGAAAAATTGTACCACTCAGAAATTGCTCAACTGTAGCTTTTATTTCTTTCCTGTGACAGCGGATGAGGTACTGACAATTATAAGAAGTCTCAAGAACAGCAAAAGCCCAGGGCTAGATTATATCTCGGCAAGAATTCTCAAATCAGTGGCGCATTCTATCTCAGAACATGTGGCACATCTTATAAATTCGTCTGTGTCGGCTGGAATTTTCCCATCTATACTGAAGCAGGCCAAGGTCATTCCTGTACACAAGAAAAACGCCGAGGACAACATTGCTAACTACCGACCTATATCCATTTTGAGTCAATTATCGAAAGTTTTTGAAAGAATAATGCACCATCGTATGAGTGAATTCCTGACCAGATTTACAGTGCTGTCTGAGAAACAACATGGCTTTAGAGTTGGTAGGTCCACTCAGACGGCATGCACTGAATTCGTGGAATTTGTGTACGATAGTCTGGACGGGGGTGCTCATGTCGCAGGGATCTTTTTTGATCTTTCACGTGCGTTCGACTGTCTTCAACATAAATTCATCGCTGATAAATTATACCAAATAGGTTTTAGAGGCATAATCCTGGATTGGATTCTGAGCTACCTCTCTAATCGTTCCATATATGTCCATGTAGGGGAACACGTTTCTACCGTGTATGAGAACAATCTTGGTGTCCCTCAGGGATCAATTCTTGGGCCACTTGTTTTTATTCTGTTCATGAATGACTTGCCTGAATATATGGTTGAATATCTTGTAGAGTGCATTCTGATTCTCTTCGCAGATGACACCTCTTTTGCTATCAAGGCTAATAGCCTAATCGAATTAATATCTAAATGTGAGATGGTGATCCATCTCTTCAATAAGTGGTGCAGAACTAATTCACTCATCATGAATGTGGATAAGACTCAAGTGATCCGATTCCGCTTACGAGATTCGTCAACAGTTTCGCCGTTGGTTCTCAGTACTCAGGGGGGAGCTCTGAGATCTCTCGAATGCATCAGATTCCTTGGGTTGTATGTAGACGAGTTTCTGAGATGGAATTTCCATATTGAACATCTAGTAAAAAAATTGAACCGGTCTTTTTACGCCATTCATCGTCTAAAACATTCACTACCCATGGATGCATTGATAAATATACAGGGTGGCCATTTGAAAACGAAACAGACGAGATTACAGACGAAATAAAGTTTTTCGATAGAAATGCTCGGACAGGTCGATTTCTGTTTCGAGGGGGACAACTTAAGATGTAGGTTACGGACGCATAGCGCTTCAACCCTTGCTACTACAACCCTCACCCCCAAATTTTGAATAGGGAAGATGGGGTGAGTGATACCTCATTTGAAAGGTATTTTTATACTGATTTCAGCACAGTAATTGTTTTTTCATTTTATGCATTAGTTCTCGAAATATTCTTAACTAAGTATTTGAAAATGAAGTAGTGTTTTCATGGCACTTGTAGTGTTTTGTGAAAAATCGACATTTTGAGCTTCAAAACAACCATGACTGTGGCTTCCTTCCTAACTAACTAACGCATGAATATTTCGAGAATTAATGCATAAAATGAAAAAACAATTACTGTGCTGAAATCAGTATAAAAATACCTTTAAATTGAGGTATCACTCACCCCATCTTCCCTATTCAAAAATTGGGGGTGGGGGTTGTAGCAGCAAGGGTTGAAGCGCTTTGCGTCCGTAACCTACATCTTAAGTTGTCCCCCTCGAAACAGAAATCGATCTGTCCGAGCATTTCTATCGAAAAACTTTATTTCGTCTGTAATCTCGTCTGTTTCGTTTTCAAATGGCCACCCTGTATACTACGGTATGGTAAACTGTCACCTTTGTTATAATATAGTTTTATGGGGAGGGTCTTCTGGTAGCGACCGAGTTTTCATTGCCCAGAAGAAAATCATTAGATTAATTTTCAATCTGCGTCCTCAAGAGTCCTGTAGACCGACATTTAAGAATTTTGGAATCCTGACATTTCCATCTCTTTACATCTTGAACTGTCTCCTGCATGTAAAACGTAACATTAACAACCTTATGAAGTGTTCTGACTTTCACGAATATCAGACAAGACATAGTAGCATCGTCTGCATACCACGACATAACACAAGCAAATATGAGACCTCGCCTACTTTTGCGGGAATCAAGTTCTACAATCACCTTCCGAACGAGCTGAAATCGCTAGATATCAAAACTTTCAAAAAAAAGATCAGATGTATATTAGCTGATAAATGCTTTTACAGCACTCAGGACTTTCTTTCTGACTCATTGATTTAATCCTTTATATTGTTTCTTGTAATGTCAAATTTTGCATCTCAAAGTTTGTAACTATGCTATTTTTTTTCCTGATGTTGACTTGTCCTATACATTATTCTGTGTCTTAGGGATCTTTTCAAAATAAAACAGTGGTTTGAGATGAATGAATTAACAATGAACGTAAAAAAAACAAAGTACTTACCGTTTACTTCCTATGAGTCAGGTCTTCCGAACTTGGGTCCTCTGAAAGTCAACGATTGCACAATTATACCCGAAACTGACTCCATCAAGTATCTCGGCATTACCATCGATAGACATCTAAAATGGAACTTACATATAGACAATTTGGTAAGAAAACTTAGATGCCTTCTATCAAAGTTTAGATACCTTAAAAAGTATTTGGAAATAGAAAGGCTAATGCAGATATATAATGCTCTATGCCAATCGCTGATAAAGTATGGAATTATTGCCTGGGGTGGAGCGTACGAATGTCATATAAAAAGAGTAGAAGTGGTCCAGAAATGGTTGCTCCGTGTAATCTACGGAAAGCCCCATTTGTTTCCTTCAGACGAATTATACTTCTTATCGCGGGCAATGAATCCTCAACAGTTATTTGTATCCCAGATATTAACGGCCATCTGTTCTAGAAGAATACAACTCACATTAAGACAAACCGATTGCAGTTATGAAACAAGAAGTAAGATAATTCACGTGATTCCTAGAGCTGAAAAGCGAATTGGACAAAGATGCTTCACATACCTGGCTCCACGCATTTATAGTATGATCCCGAAGAACCTGAAAGACATAAGACACAATAAGAAGCAACAAATTATGATAAAGAAATGGATTTTTGAAAAAGGAAGAAAATATATTCAATCCATAATCAATGGTTGAATCATGGATGAAACCTCATATCCAAGGATTCCTGCCTACCTTAGATCGGCCTCTAGATGATGCACCGGTAATCCTCAACTGCATGTCACCAAGGTTACAACACTAAAGAGTCATCACTGAGTTCTCGACACTTCAAGTTATCCTCATTTTGATCAATTCCATTGTTTATTCAGTTTTTATTCAGAGTTAGATTTATTTCAAATGTGGCTATTGTAATATTGTTCATATGTTAATTGTATATCGCGTACAGGCTTCAGCCTCTGCGATTTATGTTTATGTCACAATAAACTATTATTATTATTATTATTATTATTAATAAAGAATTGAATTGAATTGAATTGAATATACGTCTCAGGAATG
Organism: Harmonia axyridis; assembly: GCF_914767665.1. Lineage (NCBI taxonomy): Eukaryota > Metazoa > Arthropoda > Insecta > Coleoptera > Coccinellidae > Harmonia > Harmonia axyridis. The sequence goes on from NC_059503.1 coordinate 41,355,141, forward strand.
CTTCGTGCGTTGCTCTTCTTATTTCATCGGGAGGAAGAAATCTGCAAAAGTGTTTAAAAACCAAATTGAGTTTCAAAACTATGAATCTAAAAATCTAAACAAACCTGAACGCATTTCTGACTCGTTCTATGCAGTCCTCTTTATCAGTCAGGGGAGTTGAGTAGACAATATTTTTATCCTACCCCAAACATAATAGTCTAAAGGAGTTAAATCGGGAGAACGTGGTGGCCAAAGATGTGGACCATTGTTCGCCAACCATCGATCTTCAAATAGCCTGTAGAGGATATTTGACACATTGGGTGAATTGTGTGGAGGCGCGCCATCTTGTTGATACCATAAGTCATTATGGTTCTGTACTAGCGGCTCAATTATTTGAGTCAATATGTCAGAATATCTATCTCCTAAGGGAGAACATTCCTTAAATAATGCAAACATGTGTAGTGTTCCTGAAAATTTCATCTTTTTGGCGTGAAGGGAAAACAAATAGCTGAAAATTCAAGACGAACAACAGTTTTTTGTGAATAACTCATAAAATATCCATTTTAGGGCAAGGGTGTGATGCATACACTCACATTATTTTTTAACGTAGATTCAATATCTGCCTTAAAAAAATGGGGTTCTAATTTGAAAAAATTGATTTTTCACGATTTTGTCATCCCTAACTTTGAAAGCGATTTTTCACCCCCTGTATCATGAATCGCGATTTCGATTTTTAAAGTGGATACATCAATCTTACATCTTGAAAAATCCCAAAAATGAAAATTTTCCATCCAAAAACCTCGAAGTTATTCTTGTTTCAGCGGAGCTCTATTTTCGATTTTTTTTTCGAATTTTCCCGCTCAGAGAGAATTTTCCAACCAAAACTGAAAAATGTTACATCAAAATAACTTGAAATTTTCTAAGGAATCTATTTCTGCAATAAAAAAATGGTGTTCTAATTTGAAAAACGGAAGTTGACGTCATTTCCGGAAAAACCGGAGGTGCTCATGCCTTGAAAATATTTTAGATTTCATCAGCATCGTGAAATACTTATAAGTGCTGAATTTCATGAATATACGTTCAGTAGTGTCCCGTATAAATATGGGTGAGGTTCCTCGTGAAAGACCCTGTATATATATATATATTTTTTTTTTTTAATTTCACACTTCTCGTGGTAGCCGTGATACCCGGGCGCACGCGCCAAGAGTACCTCCGTGATATATATATATATATATATATATATATATATATATATATATATATATATATATATATATATATATATATATATATATATATATATATATATATATATATATATATATATAAAAAAAAATATATAAAATATAAATATATATATATATATATATATATATATATATATATATATATATATATATATATATAGCACAAAAGGATAAGGACAGTCCCTCACAGAGAAATGCTAACCGTAGACACGTGTTTCGGGCTTTAGGCCCTCATCAGTACGGTGCAAAAGTGTTAGGATGAGCAACACCTGAAACAAACAACAAACAAACAGAGTCAACAACAGAAGCCAGCCGTCCATTTGTGGTTTCAGCAGGAAGACCCAATGGGTTTTCGGGAAACAACCAACATCACCACGTAGGAAGCTATAGCTACCTGCGTGACATCCGAGTCCCGGGATAATCACATGTGTTAAGGATAACGAGGGTTTTTGTTCATAAAACAAAGCACAAAAGGATAAGGACAGTCCCTCACAGAGAATTGCTAACCGTAGACACGTGTTTCGGGCTTTAGGCCCTCATCAGTACGGTGCAAAAGTGTTAGGATGAGCAACACCTGAAACAAACAACAAACAAACAGAGTCAACAACAGAAGCCAGCCGTCCATTTGTGGTTTCAGCAGGAAGACCCAATGGGTTTTTAGGGAAACAACCAACATCACCACGCAGGTAGCTATAGCTTCCTACGTGACATCCGAGTCCCGGGATTATCACATGTGTTAAGGATAACGAGGGTTTTTGTTCATAAAACAAAGCACAAAAGGATAAGGACAGTCCCTCACAGAGAAATGCTAACCGTAGACACGTGTTTCGGGCTTTAGGCCCTCATCAGTACGGTGCAAAAGTGTTAGGATGAGCAACACCTGAAACAAACAACAAACAAACAGAGTCAACAACAGAAGCCAGCCGTCCATTTGTGGTTTCAGCAGGAAGACCCAATGGGTTTTCGGGAAACAACCAACATCACCACGTAGGAAGCTATAGCTACCTGCGTGACATCCGAGTCCCGGGATTATCACATGTGTTAAGGATAACGAGGGTTTTTGTTCATAAAACAAAGCACAAAAGGATAAGGACAGTCCCTCACAGAGAAATGCTAACCGTAGACACGTGTTTCGGGCTTTAGGCCCTCATCAGTACGGTGCAAAAGTGTTAGGATGAGCAACACCTGAAACAAACAACAAACAAACAGAGTCAACAACAGAAGCCAGCCGTCCATTTGTGGTTTCAGATAATCCCGGGACTCGGATGTCACGCAGGTAGCTATAGCTTCCTACGTGGTGATGTTGGTTGTTTCCCGAAAACCCATTGGGTCTTCCTGCTGAAACCACAAATGGACGGCTGGCTTCTGTTGTTGACTCTGTTTGTTTGTTGTTTGTTTCAGGTGTTGCTCATCCTAACACTTTTGCACCGTACTGATGAGGGCCTAAAGCCCGAAACACGTGTCTACGGTTAGCATTTCTCTGTGAGGGACTGTCCTTATCCTTTTGTGCTTTGTTTTATGAACAAAAACCCTCGTTATCCTTAACACATGTGATTATCCCGGGACTCGGATGTCACGCAGGTAGCTATAGCTTCCTACGTGGTGATGTTGGTTGTTTCCCGAAAACCCATTGGGTCTTCCTGCTGAAACCACAAATGGACGGCTGGCTTCTGTTGTTGACTCTGTTTGTTTGTTGTTTGTTTCAGGTGTTGCTCATCCTAACACTTTTGCACCGTACTGATGAGGGCCTAAAGCCCGAAACACGTGTCTACGGTTAGCATTTCTCTGTGAGGGACTGTCCTTATCCTTTTGTGCTTTGTTTTATGAACAAAAACCCTCGTTATCCTTAACACATGTGATAATCCCGGGACTCGGATGTCACGCAGGTAGCTATAGCTTCCTACGTGGTGATGTTGGTTGTTTCCCGAAAACCCATTGGGTCTTCCTGCTGAAACCACAAATGGACGGCTGGCTTCTGTTGTTGACTCTGTTTGTTTGTTGTTTGTTTCAGGTGTTGCTCATCCTAACACTTTTGCACCGTACTGATGAGGGCCTAAAGCCCGAAACACGTGTCTACGGTTAGCATTTCTCTGTGAGGGACTGTCCTTATCCTTTTGTGCTTTGTTTTATGAACAAAAACCCTCGTTATCCTTAACACATGTGATAATCCCGGGACTCGGATGTCACGCAGGTAGCTATAGCTTCCTACGTGGTGATGTTGGTTGTTTCCCGAAAACCCATTGGGTCTTCCTGCTGAAACCACAAATGGACGGCTGGCTTCTGTTGTTGACTCTGTTTGTTTGTTGTTTGTTTCAGGTGTTGCTCATCCTAACACTTTTGCACCGTACTGATGAGGGCCTAAAGCCCGAAACACGTGTCTACGGTTAGCATTTCTCTGTGAGGGACTGTCCTTATCCTTTTGTGCTTTGTTTTATGAACAAAAACCCTCGTTATCCTTAACACATATATATATATATATATATATATATATATATATATATATATATATATATATATATATTTACTGAAGAAGGAGAGTGTTCTCCGAAACGTATAATTATATATTTTTTTATATGAACTAAACAACTTAAACACTTGACACTTCCAAATAAAGAAAATACTATTGACTATTAAAAAGCAGGTAAATAACATGATCAAAATATATATATATATATATATATATATATATATATATATATATATATATATTTTTTTTCAAATCACCATATAGGGCAGGTAACTCCTAGTGCCGGGCATTTTTGTTGCCAAAGCGCTTCAGAGGGACGTTAAGAACTTTCTCACTATACAGGGTGTCCCGTAAAGACCACGTCAAACCGAGGGAGAATGTAGATCAAAGGATAACCCACCTGCTATGACAAAATTCCCATTATAAAAGTCTTACCGTTTTCGAGATATTTTTTTTTTTTGAAAATAATGAATTTTTGCCCTTTTCAATAGTTTTGTCCTTACGGTTGGTACAATTTTACATGTTTTTGGTTAATTTTTTCAGTAAAATATTGCTGAAGAATGATTTCAACGTGTACATTAAAAACATCCTCCTAACATTTCAAAGGGAGGCTATGAGAAATATTTTTATTGGAAATTTTGGTAGTGGATTATTTTGTTCATGAAGTTTAGCCCATCGTAGTGGAAAAAAAATGTTCCGAGCTACTGCTGCACATTACACCAATAAATTGTCTATTTTATAGTGATTTCAAAGAGGTATCACACAAGTCATTTGTTATTCAAAGAAAAAAGATATGGCTGTTTTTATCCAAAAGGGGACGTTTCTGACAAAATCAAGTTTGTCGATTTTGTTAAGAAATCTTCGATATTGCATTACTTAGTGAACAATGGCAATTGTTTACGTGCGAAAATATTACTCGCATAATTATTCACCTCAACGAAATTCAATTTTGCCGGCAAATTTTGCGAAAACATCATGCAGATCCAGATTTTTTTAATAAGATCATTAGGAGCGACGAGTCTTCCTGTACCAAGGATGGGTACATGAATCTCCACAATTTGCATGGCTGGAATATCATAAATCCACACGAGGTGAGAGAAGATAGATCACAATATCGATTCAAAATCAATTTATGGACTGGTATATTAATGGTGCAATTTTGGGCCCGATCGAACTGCCGCCATCACTGAACGCAATCAATTATTTGGATTTTCAACCAACCAGCTGCCCATTTTATTGGAAGATGTGCCACTGGCGCTGCGACGTAGTCTGTGGTTTCAACATGATGGATCCGAACACATTACGGACTCGAAGTTACCGCTCATTTAAATAGAACTTATCCCCACCGGTTGATTGGAAGAGAAGGTGAAATTTTGTGGCCTCCTCGTTCACCTGACCTGAATCCTATGGACTTTTATTATTGGGGCTGCCTAAAAGACAAAGTATACGCAACACCCATGCGTGATGAAGACGAATTGAAAGAACGCATCCGCAATTCGGCTTCATCACGTATGGGTGTTGCGTATACTTTGTCTTTCAGGCAGCCCCAATATTAAAAGTCCAGAGGATTTAGGTCTTGATGAACCCATCCTTGGTACAGGGAGACTCTTCGCTCCAAATGATCTTATTGAAAAAATCTGGATCTGCATGATGTTTTCGAAAAATTTGCCGGCAAAATTGAATTTCGTTGAGGTGAATAATTATGCGAGTAATATTTTCGCACGTAAACAATTGCCATTGTTCACCAAGGACTTCCTAGGCTGCTGTCAGGAACATTCGGACTATTCTCGTTGTCCAGAGTATCACCTCCTTTTGCGCTTTGCTAATTAGCTCTTGTTCCAGTTCCAAGAGCTCAGTGTTCTCCGCCAGGTGGCTTTCCACCAAACCGTTCGTAGAAATTATCAGAGGCAGAACCTTCACCATTCTCATCTGGTATATCTCTTTCACCTCAATAGCTAAGTCGTGATACTTCGTTAACTTTTCAGTGTATGCTTTGCTAATGTTGTCATCCGCCGGGACAGTTACATCTATGATTGTTACTTTGCTGTTTATTTTATCGAAGATCACGATGTCGGGCCTGTTGTGCTGCACCGCTCTGTCTGTTACTATCAGATTGTCCCAGTAAAGTTTGCACTTGTCATTCTCCAGTATAGTCTTGGGTGAGTATTTGTGCACCCTCCGAGTGGTAAGTAAAAGTCCCGTTCTGATAGCAATTGCCTGATGGAACACCTTTGCCATAGCATTATGCCGTTGGGTATACTCACGAGGTGCCAAGATCGAGCAAGAAGATGTTACATGCTGTATGGTTTCCGTGGCCTGAGAACACTTCCTGCATCTATCGGTTGGAATGTTTTTCTTTGCTATGTGCTTCATATATGGTACGACTTGATCCTGATATATATATATATATATATATATATATATATATATATATATATTATATATATATATATGGTTCCCGGAAACGGAGGGACGTCTCATTGCTATCCAGGATCAAGTCGTACCATATATGAAGCACATAGCAAAGAAAATATATATATATATATATATATATATATATATATATATATATATATATATATATATATATATATATATATATATATATATATATATATATATATATATATATATATATATATATATATATATATATATATATATATATATATATATATATATATATATATATATATATATATATATATATAAAGCACAAAAGTATAAGGACAGTCCCTCACAGAGAAATGCTAACCGTAGACACGTGTTTCGGGCTTTCGGCCCTCATCAGTACGGTGAAAAAGTGTTAGGATGAGCAACACTTGAAACAAACAACAAACAAACAGAGTCAACAACAGAAGCCAGCCGTCCATTTGTGGTTTCAGCAGGAAGACCCAATGGGTTTTCGGGAAACAACCAACATCACCACGTAGGAAGCTATAGCTACCTGCGTGACATCCGAGTCCAGGGATAATCACATGTGTAAAGGATAACGAGGGTTTTTGTTCATAAAACAAAGCACAAAAGGATAAGGACAGTCCCTCACAGAGAAATGCTAACCGTAGACACGTGTTTCGGGCTTTCGGCCCTCATCAGTACGGTGAAAAAGTGTTAGGATGAGCAACACTTGAAACAAACAACAAACAAACAGAGTCAACAACAGAAGCCAGCCGTCCATTTGTGGTTTCAGCAGGAAGACCCAATGGGTTTTCGGGAAACAACCAACATCACCACGTAGGAAGCTATAGCTACCTGCGTGACATCCGAGTCCAGGGATAATCACATGTGTAAAGGATAACGAGGGTTTTTGTTCATAAAACAAAGCACAAAAGGATAAGGACAGTCCCTCACAGAGAAATGCTAACCGTAGACACGTGTTTCGGGCTTTCGGCCCTCATCAGTACGGTGAAAGGGTGATGAGGGCCGAAAGCCCGAAACACGTGTCTACGGTTAGCATTTCTCTGTGAGGGACTGTCCTTATCCTTTTGTGCTTTGTTTTATGAACAAAAACCCTCGTTATCCTTTACACATATATATATATATAAAAAAAAAAAATATTTATATATATATATATATTTTTTTTTACCTTATAGGGTTGGTATCTCTTAGTGCCGGGCAGAATTTGCCAAGGCATTTCAGATAGATGTATATATATATATATATTTCAGATAGATTATATATATATATATATATATATATATATATATATATATATATATATATAGTAAGTAAGTGTAATGGTTGGTTTGGAAAATTTTGGTGTTTGATATTGAAAACATTCTAGTGTATGGATTTTGTTACCTTTAATAATTTCCACCATTGTATGTTTCGTTCACTTTACTTTTACTTCTAAAATATTGTCAAATTTAATTTCTCATATGCAGGTATTATGTATATATATATATATATATATATATATATATATATATATATATATATATAGATATAAACAATGGTTTAAGGGGTGTTGGAAAACTTCAATTGTTACTAACTTCTTTATTTCATCAGTCGACGTTTCGATCCTTGGTTGGGATCTTCTTCAGGACTTCTATAAAACAAACAACATACAAATATAACAAACATTGCAGAAAAGACAACATGTTAAAACGCACCGAAATGCGAAGAGTTACCAGATCTTAAGTTGCACTGAATCTTATACAGATTTGGAGGAAAAATTATTAATTAACTTGAACACAAAATAGTCTCTAATACAATAACGTCTCTTTTTTATATCACACACTTCCTTATTCTGTTACTAACTTCTTTATTTCATCAGTCGACGTTTCGATCCTTGGTTGGGATCTTCTTCAGGACTTCTATAAAACAAACAACATACAAATATAACAAACATTGCAGAAAAGACAACATGTTAAAACGCACCGAAATGCGAAGAGTTACCAGATCTTAAGTTGCACTGAATCTTATACAGATTTGGAGGAAAAATTATTAATTAACTTGAACACAAAATAGTCTCTAATACAATAACGTCTCTTTTTTATATCACACACTTCCTTATTCAGAATAAGGAAGTGTGTGATATAAAAAAGAGACGTTATTGTATTAGAGACTATTTTGTGTTCAAGTTAATTAATAATTTTTCCTCCAAATCTGTATAAGATTCAGTGCAACTTAAGATCTGGTAACTCTTCGCATTTCGGTGCGTTTTAACATGTTGTCTTTTCTGCAATGTTTGTTATATTTGTATGTTGTTTGTTTTATAGAAGTCCTGAAGAAGATCCCAACCAAGGATCGAAACGTCGACTGATGAAATAAAGAAGTTAGTAACAATTGAAGTTTTCCAACACCCCTTAAACCATTGTTTATTAATTACTTTAGGAAATTATCACATTTTGTATATAGATATATATATATATATATATATATATATATATATATATATATATACATAATACCTGCATATGAGAAATTAAATTTGACAATACTTTAGAAGTAAAAGTAAAGTGAACGAAACATACAATGGTGGAAATTATTAAAGGTAACAAAATCCATACACTAGAATGTTTTCAATATCAAACACCAAAATTTTCCAAACCAACCATTACACTTACTTACTATATATATATATACATTTGACAATATTTTAGAAGTAAAAGTAAAGTGAACGAAACATACAATGGTGGAAATTATTAAAGGTAACAAAATCCATACACTAGAATGTTTTCAATATCAAACACCAAAATTTTCCAAACCAACCATTACACTTCATTTAAACCAAGTAAATAAACCAAAAACGTTCCTTTAAGAAAAGCAGAACTATCACAATTTGTATCACAACAACCAGAAATATCATTGAACAACGATGCCTTATTGATCAGAATAATCTATGTTACCATGCAAAAGGCTGTGAAGAAACTTCAAGGATAATAGCTTAATATAGTAGGGGAGCCCAAGAGGGGATTTGAAGAGTTAGGCTAGAAACATAGTGAAGCGACCAAGAGGTGCGAAGAGGATAGCAGAGAGGATAGCGGTTCCCGAGAGTAGCGGCGATGACGAGGTGCCATCTCATAGTGAGGCGAACAAGAAATCAAGGCGATAGTCGAGTTTGATTATTATAGAGGAGGCGCGTTTCCGAAAAATGGATTTATACTGTTAGAAAATTCGTTATTGAAACTCCGGTATGTAATGAAAAATGATGAAAATAGAAGAACTTATTGTATTCACGAAATTAATAAATCTAGGAAAGTACATGGTGAATTTCATCACTTGTATAAAGAATTACATGATCATCCAGAGAAATTTCTTTTATATTTCCGTATGAATATTGCAACGACTACATTCTGGAAAAAATTGAATCTTAATTAATGAAAAACTGGACTAATTTCATTCGCGACCCTATCACTCCCACAGATTAATTACTTGTTTGTTTCATTTCATCCGCTACAGCATCCTATAACTTGTCCAAAATATATCAATTATGATGTTGAGCATCTCTCTGATTCCACAAATTATTTTTCACAAACATCGAACTTATGAATGCCTCCTTTTCCAATTTTATTTATTACTTGCGCAGCTGCGCGGCGATCAAAGAAAACAAACTTCCCCGATCGCGCCTCTATCCTCGCTTAACCGCCTAGCGCAACCGCAGTCGGGATCGCTGCACTATGTACTACCCTATTAGAATATATTCGTTTGAATTCGCCTCTATCCTCTCTACTATCCTCTTCGCTCCTCTTGGTCGCTTCACTATGTTCCTAGCCTTACTCGAGCGCGTCAGAAAACTATATGAGGAGAAACCTTATTCCTTGTATTGTACTCCTACCATATATAAACTCTTCATTTATATGAAGGCCTGCTCCGAGGACAGCCCGTCATATTAGTAAAAAAAAATCAATTCTCAGAAAAACTCGAGCGTGTCAGATTAAGGCTAGGTAAGTTAAATACATACAGAACAGAATATATTTCAATAATCTGATGATTGTAGCGTGGCATAAGGAAATGGGTGAGTGGCAAAATTGTAAAAAAAAACGTCACTGTGAAATACTCGAGCGCAATTTATTTATTTTTTATTTTGAAGGAAATCCTGTGAGCTTAACAGAATAAAAATAATCTGATGATTTTCATGGGGCGATGTAGCTTAAACCATAAATAAAGTGTGATGCGTACAGCACCACACTTTCTTTCAAATTTCCAGATTAAGAATATTCCTTCATATATTTGTCAGATTATCATTTGGGACGACTAGAACATCAAGTTTAACCGTTTGTGTAAAAATCTGATGCGCTCGAGTATTTCAAGGTCACTTTTTTTTTACATTTTCAAAAATCTACCATGACTTTTGATCACATCCAAATCGTCAGATATTTTAATAGGACACTTTTTTGAGTCTTCTAAATATTCCCTTTGAATATCTGACACGCTCGAATAACTTTTCGTTTTTTTCTACCCTTTTCTCGTCAGAATAATATCTCTCGGTTGTTAGAAAAACAAAGCGGGTAAACACCGTGAATGTCTGAGTATTTTTATGTGAATGATTTTTTCAACATTTTTGAAAATTAGCACACGCTCTCCTCCTCACTAAAATGGCAAAATGAACATAAATTATTTTTCGTTTTAGGCCCAAATCTTCACAATCTAATTGGTCCCCATGACGCTTTAGTAACAGAAAATTTAGCGTACCGGGCTCCCCTACTAATAATATAATAATAATATTTATTCACACATGTTACAAATTAATGATTACATGTATAAATATTCGCCATTAAAAATTATATGGCCTGTCAAAAAAAATATATAACGGAACACTAATATTTAGGTAGACACTACAGTTACACAATATGAAGTATATAAACATATCACAGATATGCAACATTAACTGACAGAAAAGGTGAGTTCAAAAAACTCAGTCATATTATAAATTGTATCTTCGAGAAGCAAACTTTTTACCCGTCTCGTGAATGCAGGTAGGCTTAATGTTTTTACATCGCTGGGGAGCTTGTTATAGAGTTTCAGGCATGTATGATTCGGACCTTGTTGTGTTCTCTTTATTCTTGCATATGGGACAGCATAATGATTTTTTCCCCGAGTATTATAATTATGATAGTTTTCATTTCTCGGGAATTTGTTCTGGTGTTGATGAACATATTTAACGCAAGCCAGTATGAAGAATGAAGTGATGGTAAGTATTTTTTCCCTCTTAAATATTTCTCTACAGTTGTCTAATAGTATTTTCAAGCGATACGACCTCGAACCTATCCAACAAGAGGATGAGGGGCCTCGGCCCCTCATCGGGTAAACACCATCCTCCCTCCAAACTAAATATTTTAGAAATTTCCGCTGCACAGATTCTAAATGGTGACGATGGATGCTATAGATAGGGTGCCAAATAATACAGCCAAAAATCATTCTGCTTGTAACCAATGATTCAAAAAATTTTAGAAGTGTTCCAGTGTTCACAAAACATCTAGCATTTCGCACAATAAAACCAAACACCCTGAATGCAGAAGTTAGAGCCGAGTTTATATGAGGGAAGAAAGTTAAACGCTGGTCAAATATAATGCCAAGATCCCGAATCTCGTCAACTCTAATCAAAACAGATTCACCAATGATATATTCAAAGTAAATATTATGGGTCTCCCTACTAAATGTAACGACATTGCACTTCTCAACATTCAAGCTCAATCTACTCAACGCACACCAACCTGAAATAGCACTGAGTCCCATCTGCAAGTTGATACAATCCTCAATGGTCTTTATTTCACTAAATATCTTCAAATCATTGGCATACATGAGTTTACGAGCATCAATGGAGTCCATCACATCATTTAATTCAAATGAGAATTAAAATGTATATGAAAGAAATGTGTGGTCTCATTGATTTGTTATTCAAGAAAGCATCAGCGATAGTGTTATTCTACACGGTTGCCGAGAAAATATTGTACGCAACACGCCCCAAAATGGTTTTTTTTGGAATCATAGACTTGTTTTTGTCTATTCGTCCAAAAAAACCCTATTTTCCTGACTTGTTACGTAAATTACTATTTTGGTTGGTTATTCATTTTTAGAATTGGAATTGTATTCCAAGACAAAAATAAACCAAATACATATATCATAAAGATATATTTTTGTGAAAGGAATGAACACAAAATTGTCAATTTTTTGATATTTATAATTCATACTTGTTTTGTTGTATTATTTTTCTTCGAATGATTCCACAGGCTTTTTCTTGAAGATATTGATAATAATAAAATATCTATGTAATTACCATGTAATAATTTTTTGAAACAATTCAAATAAATAATATACAATTTTGTCATGATAAGAAAATTATGACCGTGAAGGAAATTATATGAGATTTGGTATTCAGATTTCAGCTGATTCCCAATTTTCAAATATTCATGTAGGTATTATTAAAATTATGTCAGGCATGAAATCTTATAATTACATCTTTCGGCCATGAAAATTGATTGTGAATATAATTTTACAGACACGGTCGAAATAGAGAGATAGAACCCTATATCGTTTTATTGATATTAGTTGCTACCAATAGAAATAAAGCAATTCGTTTGAAAATATTTGTATTCCTTTGAAAAGTATACCTATATTGAATTCGTTTTAACAGCAGTGGCGGGGCAAAACCTCAATTTGATGTGAATAAGATAGCATAGTTTATGGTTAAAACTAGGGCGGTATCTGATCTTTGCTCTGATAAAGGAACCTATAAACTGAAGGCAGCAAACCGCAAGGCTTGGTTATATTTTGATAGAGTTGAAAAAAAATGCACTGCAATAGACCTATTAGAATTCCCCAACAAAAAATTGCCGAACAGAAAATTTGAGATGAATAAGATATCAAGTGACAACAGTCTCAACTCATCATTCAGAGTAGGATTGGACTTTGATCTGCTGAAGGAATTGAATCAAAGAAAATTCTGGCCCCAAAGTATAAAAATTGAAAAATATCATTTTTTCGAGATCAAAGAAGATACAGTAAATCACCGGGACATCAGATGCAAACTACTCAATATTAACATCCGCTTGATAAATGGAAATTTTGAGCAATTTAGCAAGAGATCTTAGTTCAAGAGAACGTTCAGGTTGCCATCGGTGTGAATTTGGCAGACCGTTTCCAGCAGACTGTTTGACGGAAACACCCGAAGGCGTTGACCAGTGGCGTGCGGCAAAAAGACGATTTATTATGGAACTATTCACTAGATCGGATAGAAATTCAGGAAGTGGGTTCCGTATAGTATTCAGAGTATCCGTTGGAGGAAATATTGATTTTCTATAGATCTCGGGATATTTCAGCAACGTTTTTATTCAAATTATCATCAGTCTAACTTCAAAAATTCATATCTACGAAAATACGCATCGGAGCATAACCATATTTGAAATGTAGATAACTATTAGCGATGTGAATGAATTGTGAAAAGATGATTGACTTTCCTTGGGATCCAGGGGTAGTTTTTTAAACCCATAAATTTAAAAAATTCGTAACTTCGGAAATACGCGTGGGAGCATAATCATATTTGAAATGTAGATAACTATTAGCGATGTGAATAAGCTGTGAAAGAATGATCGAATTCCCTAGGGTAACAGGGGTAGTTTTTCCAACCCTTATATTTGGAAAATTCGTAACTTCGGAAATACGTGTCGGAGCATAACCATATTCGGATTGTAGATTACTATTGGCGATGTTAATGAACTGTGAAAAAATCATTGACTTCCCTAGGGATCCAGAGGTAGTTTTTTCATCCCCTATATTTCGAAAATTGGTAACTTCGGAATTACGCGTCGGTGCATAATCATATTTGAAATGTGGATAACTATTAGCGATGTGAATAAACTGTGAAAAAATCATTGACTGCCCTAGGGATCCAGGGGTAGTTTTTTCAACCCTTAAATCTCGAAAATTCGTAACTTCGGAAATACGCGTCGCAGCATAACCATATTTGGAATGTAGATAACTATTGGCGATGTGAATGAACTGTGAAGAAATCATTGACTTCCCTAGAGATCCAGGGGTAGTTTTTCCAACCCTTATATTTCGAAAATTCGTAACTTCGGAAATACGCGTCGGAGCATAATCATATTTGGAATGTAGATAACTATTAGCGATGTGAATAAACTGTGAAAAGATGATTGACTTCCCTAGGGATCCAGGGGTAGTTTTTCCAACCCTTATATTTCGAAATTTGTAACTTCGTAAATACGCGTCGGAGCATAACCATATTTGGAATGTAGATTACCATTAACGATGTGAATAAACTGATTGACTTCCCTTGGGATCTAGGGGTAGTTTTTCCAACCCTTATATTTCGAAAATTCGAGATAGTGGTTTGAATGAAATTTGTTGCACTTGTTGAAATTAGCTATTTACTATGTATATATATTCCATAGGGTGTTCTATGTAATAGTTTTGTCTCTGTTTTCTCCTTCCACCCACATAGGCCCATCCCACTTTTACCTGTTAAATATGATAACCAATAGAAAACCCATATTTCCCACTTTACGAATTAATGGATGATACAATGTATATTTGTAGATATTTAAGTCTGCTGCAATCACTGTTAGATTCATTATCTGTTCACTAGTTAGTGTGCGTACTTCTAGTTGAAGAGGGTAATTCCTTCAAACAAAAAAGGTCATATTTACTTTTCATATACTTAACAGTGTATAAACCTGTAACAAGTTCTTGTTATCAAATTGAAAAACAAGAGAATAAACTCAGTGTGAGAAACAGTTTCAATGTTATCCTAGATCAACCCTTCTTCACTACGGTAATCTCCGCAGAGATGATCACAGAATCTGTGTTTTTACAGATTATCGATTATATTTGGGTTGTGGCCGTACTAATTGGTTACAGCAGGATTTATCCCAAAGATTAAGTTGAAAAACCACGATAAACTGATCATGGTACGAAAACTACCCCTGGATCCCAAGGAAAGTCAATGATTTTTTCACAGTTTATTCACATCGTTAATTGTAACCTACATTCCAAATATGGTTATGCTCTGACGCGTACTTTCGGAGATACGATTTTCGAAATATAAGGGTTGGAAAAACTACCCCTGGATCCCTAGCGAAGTCAATCATCTTTTCACAGTTTATTAACATCGTTAGTAGTAATCTACATTCCAAATATGGTTATGCTCCGACGCGTATTTACGAAGTTACGAATTTTCGAAATATAAGAGTTGGAAAAACTACCCCTGGATCCCAAGGGAAGTCAATCGTTTTTTCACAGTTTATTAACATCGCCAAAAGTAATCTACATTCCAAATATGGTTATGCTCCGAAGCGTATTTACGAAGTTACGAATTTTCGAAATATAAGGGTTGAAAAAACTACCCCTGGATCCCTAGGGAAGTCAATCATCTTTTCACAGTTTATTTACATCGTTTATAGTAATTTACATTCCAAATATGGTTCTGCTCCGACGCGTATTTACGAAGTTACGAATTTTCGAAATATAAGGGTTGGAAAAATTCCCCCTGGATTCCTAGGGAAGTCAATCATTTCTTCAAAGTTTATTGACATCGTTAATATTAATCTACATTCCAAATATGGTTATGCTCCGAAGCGTACTTTCGGAGATATGAATTTTCGAAATATGAGGGTTGAAAAAACTACCCCTGGATCCCAAGGGAAGTCAATCATTTTTTCACAGTTTATTTACATCGTTAATAGTAATCTACATTCCAAATGTGGTTATGCTCCGAAGCGTACTTTCGGAGATAAGAATTTTCGAAATATAAGGGTTGGAAAATCTTCCCCTGGATCCCAAGGGAAGTCAATCATCTTTCCACAGTTTATTCACATCGTTAATAGTAATCTACATTCCAAATATGGTTATGCTTCGACGCATACTTCCGGAGATACGAATTTTCGTCATATAAGGGTTGGAAAAACTACCGTTGGATCCCAAGGGAAGTCAATAATTTTTTCACAGTTCATTCACATCACTAATAGTAATCTATATTTCAAATATGGTTATGCTTCGACGCGTACTTCCTTAGATATGAATTTTTCAGGTTAGACTGATGATAATTTGAATAAAAACGTTGCTAAAATATCCCGAGATCTATAGAAAATCAATATTTCCTCCACCGGATACTCTGAACACTATACGGAACCCACTTCCTAAATTTTTATCCAATCTAGAGAATACTTCCATAATAAATAGTTTTTTTGCCGCAAGCCACTGGTCACCGCCTTCGGGTGTTTCCGTCAAACAGTCTGCTGGAAACGGTCTGCCAAATTCACACCGGTTGGTTTTACAAAAGTGTTTAACCACATCTGCCTAAATATGGTTGGTTTTCAGAAGTTGAAAGCAATCGCCAATTCATTAGAACAATATCCTGCCTTAGAAGTGGTCGCAATATCTACATAAAATTAAAATGAGAGACCTATGTGATTGTCGTGAAGTTCGTAGCCCCAATCATTTATTGTTTTTTTGCAGTACTCATAGGTTTAAGGCCAGTTGCACCGTTTGCCTAAACATTGATTAAAAATTTAAACGTTGATTACTCTATGATTTCTCAAGAGAAATCAGAAATTAATCAATGTTTAAATTTCAATCAATGTTTAGGCAAATGGTGCAACTGGCCCTTAAGGTTGCAAAATTGACTTTAGACATATCACGAATAATTAGTTATTATCAACCCTTCAATCTACCTTTTTTGTTGTGTCTAAATGATATGAATGTGAATGAAATTATATATAACCATGCCAGAGGTGCGTCAAGTTGGTGATCCACTCCCAGAATTTTGGTATCAAATTGTTTTGGGTATTTTGTGCCAATTTCTGCCGTATAAAAAAAATTTTGTGCCCATTCGGTTTTCGAGATATTTCGAGTTTTTCCCGTGAGTCATCAACTTGACGCTGTGACTCATACATGGAAATTTTCGAATTTTTTTATTTGGTTATTTTGTGCCCATTTTGTGCCAATTTTTGCCGTATAAAAAAAAATTTTGTGCTCATTCAGTTTTCGAGATATTTCGAGTTTTTCCTGTGAGTCACCAACTTGACGCTGTTTACATGGAAATTTTCAAATTTTTTATTTGGGTATTTTGTGCCCATTTTGTGCTAATTTTTGCCGTATAAAAAAATTTTTGTGCCCATTCAGTTTTCGAGATATTTCGAGTTTTTCCCGTGAGTCACCAACTTGACGCTGTGACTCATACATGAAAACTTTTTTCATTTGAGTATTTGGTGCATATTTTGTGCCAATTTTTGCCGTATTAAAAAAATTTTGTGCCAATTCAGTTTTCGAGATATTTTGAGTTTTTTCTGTCAGTCACCTACTTGTCGGACGTAAATTTTCTTATTTAGATAAATTGTGCTCATTTTGTGGCGTATGGTATGGATTTTGTTCCCCTTCAGTTTTCGAAATATGATATTTGTACTTATTCCAGTGCGATGGTTGAATGTAGCACACTTCATCGACGAGCATTGTATTATAAAATTATGCTTTGGATAAATCTGCATTTGCTTAATTTGCTTAACCTCATATGCTAATGCGTATGAATTTGTGTCTCAAATGAGATATTTTTGCCTTGCAGTGCATATTTACTAATTTTCGGTTTTATTTGCATATTTTCAAGATAAAATTTGTTCTCAAACCAATAGAAACAAACCGGCGTGAACTTGGCAGCCACTTTTCAGCAGCCGAATTTATTCCAGCAGCCAAACCACCAATGGCGTCGGTAGAATTTAAAACTAACGAATCGATCTGTTTTTGGGGTGCAACGCAAGAATTTGCTTTTTAAGTTTACTTGAACGACTTCAGCTAAGTTTTCATGACATTTCAATGCACAAAATAATATTATAGATGAACTTGAATTATGCTGATCAATGAAACGACGGGGTATATGCAAGTATTTTCACGAATGAAACCTTGAAAAACGTTTAGCCAAGTTGATATTCGGAATACTTACTCTTCAATAGAAACAGAATAACATATCCGAAGCACATTGATTTGCAGGCCGTCTAAGGGGTAGTTTACACTTGTGAATTTTTCAATATTTTCAAAAATGACCCTGTCAAAAATGTTTAGCCAAGTTCATATTTGGTATTATTACTCTTAAATAGCTATATAATAACATATCCGAAGCACATTGATTTGCAGGCCGTCTAAAGGGTAGTTTACAATTGTGAATTTTTCGAAATTTTCAAAAATGACCCTGTCAAAAATGTTTAGCCAAGTTCATATATGTTATTCTGTAGCTATTTAAGAGTGATAATACCAAATTTGAACTTGGCTAAACATTTCTGACAGGGTCATTTTTGAAAATTTCTGAAAATTCATGAGTGTAAACTACCCCTTAGACGGCCTGCAAATCAATGTGCTTCGGATATGTTATTCTGTAGCTATTTAAGAGTGATAATACCAAATATGAACTTGGCTAAACATTTTTGACATGGTCATTTTTGAAAATTTCCAAAAATTCACAAGTGTAAACTACCCCTTAGACGGCCTGCAAATCAATGTGCTTCGGATATGTTATTCTGTAGCTATTTAAGAGTAATAATGCCAAATATGAACTTGGCAAAACATTTTTGACAGGGTCATTTTTGAAAATTTCGAAAAATTCACAAGTGTAAACTACCCCTTAGACGGTCTGCAAATCAATGTGCTTCGGATATGTTATTCTGTAGCTATTTAAGAGTGATAATACCAAATATGAACTTGGCTAAACATTTTTGACATGGTCATTTTTGAAAATTTCGAAAAATTCACAAGTGTAAACTACCCCTTAGACGGCCTGCAAATCAATGTGCTTCGGATATGTTATTCTGTAGCTATTTAAGAGTAATAATACCAAATATGAACTTGGCAAAACATTTTTGACAGGGTCATTTTTGAAAATTTCGAAAAATTCACAAGTGTAAACTACCCCTTAGACGGTCTGCAAATCAATGTGCTTCGGATACGTTATTCTGTTTCTAATGAAGAGTAAGTATTCCAAATATCAACTCGGCTAAACGTTTTTCAAGGTAACATTCGTGAAAATACTTGTATATACCCCGTCGTTTCATTGATCAGCACAATTCAAGTTCATCTATAATATTATTTTGTGCATTGAAATGTCATAAAAACTTGACTGAAGTCGTTCAAGTGAACTCAAAAAGCAAATTTTTGCTTTGCACCCCAAAAACAGATCGATTCGTTAGTTTTAAATTCTACCGCCGCCACTGGTCGTTTGGCTGCTGGAATGAATTCGGCTGCTGAAAAGTGGCTGCTAAGTTCACGCCGGTCTGTGGCATCCGGTGACTTGGCTACTGTGCTGAAGGGAAGGGCTGCTGCGCTATTCGACGCTATTGACTGGTTTACGTCAAATGGACTAGTTGCAAATGACCAGAAGACTGTTAAGTTGCTCTTCTTGATCCAGTCTATATGGGCAGTACAAAGTTTTTCGGACTTACTGTCGATTCTTGTCTCCGTTGGGATTTCAACGTTGGCCAGCTGGCTATCAAGGTTTCAAGGAATATTTTCCTATTAAGATCAATGTCTCGAAGATTATCGAATGAAGTTTCAAAAGAAGCTTATTTCTCATTGGTTGAGGCGGTACTGCGTTATGGACTATTGGCTTGGGGAAACTGCTCTTCAAGTGGTAGAATTTTTGCTTTGCAAAGAAGAGCTATTAGATTTGTTACAGGATTGTTATAAGTATAGGGAAAATTGCAGAACTGCATTCATTTATTATGAAATATTGACTTTCTCTGGTCTCTATATTTTTATTGCATTGATCTATGCGCATGCTTATAAAAATGATTATAACCAGAATGGAAGTTATCATGAGTATCCTACTAGGGGAAGGGATCTCATCAGGGCAAATTTCTGCAGATTAACTTCATCTCAAAAAGGATAATTTCATATGTCGGTTAAACTATATATGTAATAAAATCCCTTCTCAAACTAGAAACTTGCCTGTAAATAGTTTCAACGAAATAACAAAAAATTTTTTAGCAAAGAATGCATTCTATAGTATCGCGGAATTTTTAGACTTCAACCTTGTGGGCTGTGATGTTCAATTTATTGAATGTTTTATATGTATGTAATTTTATATACTACCTATTTGTTAAATCATTTGAATTTTATATGACGTGTACAAGCAATAATTGATTATAAGGAATGAAAAACTTACTTACTACTTATTTACTATTTGTAAAAATAACTAAAAATGCATTGAAAAAAGTGATTTCGGATGATGAAACCGATATAGCATTAGCTCTCAAGATTTTATTTATCGCAATTCTGTTCATTCAACTACAGGTGTTTCTCCTGCTGAATTGATTTTTCATCATAAAATACGGAACAAGTTCAGTTTGTTAATACCCTCAAATCAAATAATATATATTGAGTTATTGTATATTGGGTATAGGTCACCTATACCCAATAACTCAATATATATTATCCTAAATAAGGTGCAGAACTTGCTCAAGAACTCAAATCAAATAGTTAGAAGGAAAGTGTTCCTTAACCAAGGAAAAAAGAAAAATTGTTTCTGGGGGAAAAGCCAGGTAGCGTTTCAAAATTCAGAAAAGGTTTTAGTATGAGGTTTCGCAAATGATAGGAATATTGAGAAAAGTTGAGATCATATCGACAATAGGGAAAAGTATTTATTTAATATGTATTACTAATAAAAACAGTTTATGGAAAGGTCACAAAAATCAAAGAAAAGAATATCATATAAACCCTCTACCTATAATTGAAAATGAGATTAGTAACGATGAATAGTATATTCTAAAACAAATTGCCGAATAGGCTCCTATTCCAACACGAACGCGAAATTCAAAAACGAGGGACGAAGGAGCGACTGTTGGAATTGCCTTCTGCAACGAGTATTAGACGATATTTTCTCTATTTCAGTCAAGTTTTGGCAAAATTAAATGAAAAATTCAGATTATATATCCTAGTAACTTTTGTATTGTATCTTGGCAGTTGGTGTGACTGTTACGCAAATTGACAGATTACGGCATTTGAATATGAATCGTACCTTTCGAATTTTGAAATAATTTACAATTACGCATTAAATTCGTTAATTATGTCGGACGAAATCGATTTATCACCACAGGAATTAAGAGAAATTGCAAATAATGTTGCAGATCATTTCACTATATCCAAATTATATCATATTGACAATTATTGACGTTTGTTGAAAATTGATAATATCTATTGGACGAAAAATATAACTGAAAACGATGCTGTAATGAGTTCATTACAGCACTGTTTTTAGAACTGTAATGAACTAACTCATTACAATACTGAAATAGAGAAAATAATTCACCTATTGCTCTAAGAAAACAAAAAAAATGTATCAGGGCATAGATATGATATGATATCATGATATGATATAATGTAAATTTGTGAATAAAAAATTAGTTGATTTGCGTTGATTATTGTATTGGACGCGCAATTAAAAAAATTAACATCTTACAAAAATATTTCCTGAAACTTATGTACACAAAAAAGGAACTATCCTACCGACCATCTCTATTCTGAATCGAGGATATTTGATATGAGATAGATAAACTTTACAATGTTATGATGTATATTCACAAGCGGAGAATTGAAATAATTGACTCATTAGTCCACACCCAACAAACGAGACATAAGACTCAACTCCATATAAGGTAAATGCCCTAACGAAAAGTATTGGACAGAGAAGCCATATTTATTTATGTAAGAAATTATTTAACTTGATTCCGGAATTTCTTAGGAGGGATATAATCGCGATAAACTCTGTAGGTCTCATGAAAAAAATAAGATTATATATCCACACATTAAATAGAAGAGATATTCATGATTTCTCGAATGTGGGATGCTGATCGATAGAGCTCTTTTCTGTTTGTTTTTTTCTTTTATTCCTTGCTTTTTTATGCGGGTCTGTACTTTGTATGGGTTATTAGGGTATAAAATAGGATAGTCAGTATAGATAGAATGTTTTTCGAATAGATTGTTTGTGACGATGTTTTATTTTTGTTTTTGATAACACTGTGATAATGTGAACCCCATGCACAATTTCGTGTTTCTATGAATGATACATGTTTATTTGCTGGTTTTATTATTATTATATTAACTATTATTTATATGGTTCATAATATTTATCTTGGTTTTGTATTTTCGAATTGAGCGAATAAACTTATTGTTATTATTATTTAAGCTGAAGGAGAGTTTGTAGAGTTCGTATTCGTATATGTTTGAATTAAATTCACTATTATATATTCTTTGTATATTAAATTTGATTGTTTGAATTTGTTAAAAAATTGAAAATGAATATGTAGTTTGATTATTTAGTAGGTACTTGTGAAGATTTAAATTTTTAGGGGAGAAAACTGTTAGATACCTATTTGATTATTTTTATACCTTATCATACATGTTAAAATAATATGTTGTACTGCATCACTGTGTGAATGAAAAAAGAATTTATCTGATCGAATTAGATTTTACAGAAAAATTTTTGAAATAATTTTGTCCTACATGAACTGTGGAATTCGAAAGTTACAGGCAGATGGATTGATTAGATACCAACTTTCAAATTATACTAATTCTTTTTCAATACATAATACAGCATTTTTTTGCTTTTTTTCATACAAATAATATTTTTTCTTGATGAAAATAATCCAAAATTATAATCAAACTTGGTCAACGTAGAAAAAATTGACGAAAAATGGAGTAAGATGGGAAATCTTCTGAAAAACATAAGAACTCAAAACGGGTGTGAACCTAGCAGATCGTTTAACGGAAACACCCGAACGAGGCCACCAGTGGCGTTTGGACTGAAGTTGAAATATATATTGAAATAACGTTACAGCATGCAATAGAGCACTAGCAAAGGGATACAGGGGTTGCAGGACCGCCGCCAGACATTTTGGCGCTCCGTCTTAATAACATTTCGCCGCCCTGCTTTGCCTTATAAGTCTGAATTTTCTTTGAAGGAGCCTCTGTTATTCTTCTCACACATTAATATATGATTGTCTTTTCAACTTGAAATCACCTTGTCAAATTCATCAAAGGACTTTTTGTTGATTTCATTAAAAAACGTGCATTTTAGTACCTCTATATTTGTATTTTCATAACTATAGTTGAGGGCGCCTTTTTGATTTAAAAAAAAATTGTCTCTTGGAAATGTTATTATTTTACTACTAAGAGAACATTTTTGTGTCAAAAAGTATGTCTTGTTTTATACACGTTTTTTTCTATGTTACTTAGTCTATATGCTTTGCTTCCTTGTGTTATTACTATATTGAGTTATTTTTTCTTTTTTGCCATTGTTTACATTATTATTTATGTAAGTAATGGTTTTCACGTCTGCGAGTTTAAAAATATGAAATTAAAAAGAATTATCTGATAAGACGTGAAATCAATTCCATATATTATTATTTATATCAAATCATTATTTTCAGCATATCCTTTTGCGATATTTTATCGAAAATTCATCTATGGGAGGGAGAAGATTATCCAACATTTGTATTTCGTAACTACTGGTTTGATTCTCGGATACGTCAACTATGGAAATGACATGATACATCCTTTGGCCGCCATGGCCGCTTCCTATGCCTTCCTAGCATTCCTAGGTGGAACCTCTTTGGCAGTGGCAGCAGTTTTCATATTTAACATGTTATATTTATTGATAGGTAAGTATATTTTTGTTTAATAACCTACACTGAGAGAAGTGTTTATTTGATATTATCGAAAATGCATTATAGTTAATAAATAATTTATTTGAAATCCCACCAATAGTCATCATTTGTTATTACACTTCATTTATTTACGCATAACTTATATTAATAATGCTGAAGAAATATCCATTTGAAGGAAATAAATATAGTTGAGGTTAATATATCATTGAGTAATAATTAATAAACCTTATTTAAGTGTGATGAATAAAAATAATATTTCAATTCAGTAAGTTATTTCTTAGATAATTATTTTGGTTGTTTCTATTATCCGATTGTTAGGGTCTGTGAAGAATCGTTTGCCAAACTAGGTAATTTTTTTAGAGTTCATATTGAGTGTACCCGGGTTTGAACCCTATAGTCATCTTGATTACGTCTGTTCACTCTAACCACTGTTTTGCCAATATCACTAATAACTGAGCAGGTACAAACGATCTAAACCCAAAATTCAGTACAGATGTGCTAAACGGCGCACATAGGTCAATTTTAACGATAATAATAATAATAAAGGTCTTTATTCAATTAAATTAATGAAAAATAATAACAAACTCTCACAACTATAGAAATAATTGAAAAGGCGAGATCCAGCACACTGCATTGAGCGTACTGTTCAATCTAACCCTCTGATTCATTGACAAAAAAAATAGAAAAATACTCATCGTAACAACTAAGCTCATACCAAACCCTCAAAAATATCTTAACCACCCAAAACATGACATAACTTGAAATAAAATCATATTACAATTGTATGAAAAATCAAAATATATGCACACTCAAAAGTACAAATACATATCCACATAAATATCAATCAGATAGAATAGCCATCTGCTCATTCTTAAGCTTGCTGAATATTAAGGCCCGTAGACGTTTTATATTACCAACTCCTCTGATGCCCACAGTTAAACTATTTATACAAAGCGTGACATAATATGAAAAAGATCTACGAAATAATTGTGTTGTAAATCCAGGCGGTGTAAGGGTACCTTTAAAACGTATGTTCAAATTATGGACATCAGAACGAAATGTTATTTTATTATATAGGTACGGAGGAGTTCGGTTGATTAATAATTTCATGAACAATAATGAAGCATGAAGAGATCTTCTTCTTTCCATCCATTGAGCCAATCGACAACGCGTAAGGTATGACTTATTCTCTCAAATTTTCTGATCCCGAAGATCAGGCGCAGATAAGAGTTCTGTAGTCTTTGTACCCGTTGCTTATCAGAAAAGTTCAGACGGGGACCGTAAACACAATCGGCATAATTAAGGTGAGACAGAACTACCGATTCACATAGCAATTGACTTTTTGGGATAATGCTTTTCTGTTTCTATAAAGAACCCTTAACATGCCATAGGCCTTTTGTAAACAGGCAGATACATGGTCTGTGAAACGCAAGTCAACATCTATCCAAACTCCCAAATTTTTAACTTTGTCACACATCCTAACAACATCAGACCCGACTTTAATGGCATTACCGTCTTCTAAAAATTTTATTTTGCCACCTCTCCGACCGAATAACATGGCAACAGTCTTATTTTTATTTAACTGCAAACAATGCTTAGTGGATATATCATAGATAATATTCAAGTCTACATTCAATGCGGCTATAGCCTGAGCAGACTCATTCGAAAAGAAAGAGATATACATACAGCTGAGTATCATCTACGCGGCCAAAAATATTTTCTCACTTTTATCATTCATATTCGGTATTTATCGTTTCTATGCAATATTATATGTCTGATTAAAGATTTTTTAATTAGTTCATCTCGTAAAATGTAAAAAAAAAGACATTGGAATAGAAAAAAAACAGTCGTCTTGGGAGATTCCGTAAATGAAAAGCCGCGATATTCAAAACAAATGTTGGATTTATTTCATTTTCAAGTTGAGTGAAACAATTTCTTCGCAAAACAACATAAAAAATACATATAATTATCTTTGTGCAGTAATAATATTTTTATTCAATTAAAGAGTCATCTTCCTCGCAATCTGAATCGGGTTCGAGTTAGAATCTGCCGGCAATAGCATTTCTATTGTTTCGGGACAAAAACTTTTTGATATTGAGGTTTTTTTGGGCCTCAGACTGCTTATCAATGGATCCGAAGTCAAAAGTAATCTGTGATATACATCAAGGTTGCATTGTTCTCTAGAAAACTTATAATATACGCGGAAATGTTTATTACGCGCTTCTGCAGCCTCCTCCGACAATTGACCTATTGGTAGCAAAGCTTTTTCAATTATAGTTTCTCCATGTATTAAAATCGTTGTTTAATTGTTCTCAAATTATCATCACTAGTGCCATAGTTCGATAGTGAGTGATTTTCCCGATAATCGAGTTTTGCTTCAAAATTTGGTGAATTTTTGTCTTTCATTATTCCATAAAGGTAACTCCGGGTAACAGTTTTCACACCTGATGTTCCGGCAGTTTCTAAAATAACGAAAAACAATGATTAGCGAAATAATAAAAAAATTGAAATTTTTGTTGAAAAAAACTATGTCGTTAAAAATCGCCCTATTTTTATCATTTGCAAATTTCTGCAGGAAATTTTTGTAACATTTACTAAGGAAAAAATGGTACTTCATGATAAAAAAAGAATAATCACGGGGTTTAACGGAGTATTAATTAACTTTTGAACCTTAAAGTTACTTCAAAATTTGTTTAAGAAAACACTCTTTGTTATGTACAGTGCATCCCATTTTGGGTGAGACAGCCAGGTTTCTCGCTTGTTATTTAAGATAGAGCCTTGCGGTTTTCACGTTCCTGTCCTATTTTTTTGTGAAACTCAAGTTGGTCTAATCAGTTTTTCCATAACTGTTTCCGTTCAAGAGATACAGGGCGATTTCGGAAATTGATACTTTTCGGACCCCACCTTTATCTCCGACATTATTAGAAATAATGCTGAGGTAAAAACTACGTCTGAATCAGAATTCTGCGTAGAAACCAGTGGCGTACTCAATTTTTTTTTTCGGGGTATGGTTTTGAAGATTGAACACAAACCTATATTTTCTTAGATGAAATGCCCTATATATCATTACTTCGTTGAATTCGTTATTTTTTTCCCTTCAAAATGATGTATGATACTATGTAGTTAGGATGTTCAGAAATGTTGAAAAAAGACTAAAACATCAAGTAATGATAATTTTTTTGTTAATGGGCAATGGATTTTATATATAGAAAAGAATCAATTGGATGATTTTCATTTGTGATTTTTATTTATAGTAGAGTAAGATAATACACTCATCACTAACATGAAAAACAAAACGTATGTACCTACCTAATAGCAACAAATAAATAACACAAAAATTCATAAACATTGCACAATATCTTACAGATTAAACTGTTCAAATTGCTGTCCATTTTTTCCTAATAATAACTGACAAAACTTTTCAATACGCCTGAGTGCATTCAATATTATAAAAGGGCGGTTTTGTAAATCCTGGAAAACTGCCTCTGTTGATGCACGAAGTTCTTCGGGACTGTTGAGTTTTTACTGTAGTATATTATATGTATTAGGGAAAATGGACAGCAATTTGAACAGTTTAATCTGTAAGATATTATGCAATGTTTATGAATTTTTGTATTATTCATTTGTTGCTATTAGGTAGGTACCTACGTTTTGTTTTTCATGTTAGTGATGAGTGTATTATCTTTGTTTGGTCATTCTACTATAAATAAAAATCACAAATGAAAATTATGCAATTGATCCTTTTTTCATATGGGAAATCCATTGCTCATTAACAAAAAATCATCATTATTTGATGTTTCAGTGTTTTTTTAACATTTCTGAACATTCTACCTACATAGTATCATACATCATTTTGAAGGGAAAAAAATAAAGAATTCAACGAAGTAATGATATATAGGGTGTTCCATTAAAAAAAAATATAGGTTTGTGTTGAATCTTCAAAACCATATCCCGAAAACAAAAATTGAGTACGCCACTGGATTCTACGCAGAATTCTGATTCAGACGTAGTTTTTACCTCAGCATTATTTCTAATAACTTCGGAGATAAAGGAGGGGTCCGAAAAGTATCAATTTCCAAAATCACCCTGTATCTCTTGAACGGAAACAGTTATGCAAAATCTGATTAGACCAACTTGAGTTTCGCGAAAAAGTAGAACAGGAACGTGAAAACCGCAAGGCTCTATCTTAAATAACAAGCGAGAAACCTGGCTGTCTCACCCAAAATGGGATGCACTGTACTACGTAAATATACTAATTTTGCATTGAGGCCAAGTAAATTATATTAGAAATGAAGAATATTACCAGGGTTATCGAAATCCATCACTTTCACTCCAAAAACAGACACCGGTAAAGAAATATTTATGTTCAAATTTGTTGTTGTTTCAAACTCTGTGATCTCGAAGAAGAGCGCACTGGTTGATGGTCAAGTTCCAACTATCTGTGCACGCTCAGGATGTACCTGGTGTGGTTATAATGAGTGATTTAGGATTACTTGGAATGTTTTCTAATCGACGATAATTTGTTTTAAATGATTATCCTTAGTTTTTAAAATCCAATTTTGGCCGCGTAGATGGTTAAAATTGACCTATGTGCGACGTGTTGAAACACTTAATTCACTATCCGACGAGCTTCATAATCACCAGAATTCGGGTGATATTTGATGCATATGGTATGTCACTACTTTTCATCAGAAATCCGGCAGGGGCGGATCCAGGCGATGTCTGAGGGGGGGGCCATAGAAAGTCACGGCTGATATCGATTAGCAAAATAGCGGAGTTTTTTGTTGGTGCCTATCAAGACACGTGTTTTTTTATAGAAAGATGTATTTTAGTAAATCATATCATATTCAGTTTCCAAAATATTTGTAGTACAAAAACAAGTTCGAACAATTTCATGAATATATGTAGATGTATTTCATGAGAAAACTCGGCCACAAGAAAGTATGAGGTATAGAAAAAAATCATTATTTTTGCATAAAAATCAAGATTTAATTACCACAGTTAGAATGATCCGTTTCCTTTCGAATATGCGCCGTTTTGTTCTGTAACTTGTTGCTTTTTTGAAGGTTTGTGTATGCCTCCCTCATAGAAGCCCTAGTCGATATTGGCGAAAAATTGAGACAGTCGAATTTCACAAGCCTCTGTTAAAACGAATTTTTCACCAGCAAAATTGTTCGCCATGGACAGCAAGATATGATAATCCCTTGGTGCCAGGTCCGGATTATAAGGTGGATGCATAAGAACTTCTGGCGAGTCACTATTGATGTGTGTGGCCTTACGTTGTCCCCAAGGAACACAATTCCTCTCCTGGTGGTTGCTTCTGGGCAATTGCTTCCTTCAGAAGGTCTAAATGTTGACAGTACAGATCCGAGTCAATATTTGTGCCTTAGCGGAGCAGCTTATGTAGATAATTCCCTGCCAATCCCACCAAATACACAGCAAAACCTTCCTGACCGTTTCCGACAGCTCACCGCTTTTTTACTAGGACCGTTTTCACTTGACGTTGTCGTAAGTCATTCACATTTCATCACCAGCCACCAACCATTTCCAAAATGGGGTTATTTTGTTGCGATTCAGCAGCGATTCGCAGATGGAAATTCGGTCCAAGAGGTTTTTTGCAGTAACTCGTGTGGTACCCATACATCTAGCTTCTTCTTGAGACCAGCCTTTTGCAAATGGTTCAAAAAGGTTTTTTACGCAATCTTCAACTCTTGAGCAATGGAAACAGGACCCGAAAATGTCCTTGATTTTGTCGATATTTTAGACAATTGGTCTCCAGCATCAAGCATCTTTGACATAAAAATTACCGGAACGGAATCGACGAAAACAAAATTGCGCGTAATTGGCTATTACAGTATCAAGAACATAAACACTATTTAAATTTTCAGCCGCATGGCTCGCATTTTCGCCTTTATCGAAGAAAAACTCAAATATAACGTATTTTTTCTTTGTTATTTTGTCCATCTTCAACGCGCGCTGAGTAAACTCATCACAAAACTGTCGCAAAAGATTATGTAGTACAAAATCTCATCTTTCTAACGCCATGTTGTGGAACCCGATCGGACTTATTAAACGCGTAATACAGATAATTAAAGCTATCTATTGGAAAAAAAAAATTTAAAACTTAATGAGTGCATATTTTTCGGGAATTCAGGATACACTTTTATAGTTATAAGGTCCGCGAGGGGGGGGCCATGGCCCCCATGGCCCCCCCCCTGGATCCGCCCCTGAAATCCGGTGCTACTTTCAGGAATTTATTGAACCTTATTTGATTCAACAGTATCATATATATGTTTTAACAATATATTACCAGACTGTATGCAACCAGAAAAATTATAGCTTGACAGATTACATGATAATCAGATAATCTGACTATAAAACATGTTCGGAACATAAATGGTAGCACTGGTAGCAGGTATAATATACAGCACCCTGCACAGACATTTCACATGAAGTTGGGGTACCTACCTGGAATGAGATACTTCCTCGCTTACTCATGGAAGACTTCGGTCGCCTCAATTCTTTTTTCATTAGTCAGAATGTGTAATGTTAGGTTATTATGAAATAAAACTTTTCAAATATACACCAATTATTTCTTACAGGATATTACATAATGAGTACAGATTCCTATGATATCAACTGGACGATGCCCCATTGCGTCTTAGTTTTGAGACTAATCGGTGCGTATACATTTTCAATTTGAGGAACTATTATTTTTGATCGAATTTTCAGGTGTTGCTTTCGATTATTATGATGGACAACAGAACGAAGAAAAGTTGGGGACTGATAGCAAGAAATACATGTTAAAATATCTTCCCAATCCTCTCGAATTTTTAGGATTTGCCTGTTTTCCAGCCAGTTTTATGGTTGGACCACAGTTTCCAATGAAAAGATACCAAAATTTCATTGATGGACAATTTGGCGACAAGGTAAAACAATATAAGGAATATCAATTTCTAAGTGAATACTTCCGATTGGGAATATTTCTAATTTCATGAACGTTTTGTTGTGTTCTATGCAGAAAGATCTTATTATTTATATCGTAGCATAGTACATTCGGTTTATTACTCACAAACTTCGTCATTACTCATCTTTAGAAAAGTAAAATCATCGTAAATTTGGAAGGGTTTCGTTGAAGCCTTTTTGACATATTAAACTCATTTTGAAAGTCGTTCACCCTTCGAGTCATACAATAAATCCAAAACTCGACGCAAAATTGAACGCAGATAGTCACTTTTTTTCTTATGGACGCCATATTGGGTCATCCTTATGGGGTAAAGAAAAGAATTACGAATTCAAAAATGTATCACACTCTACAAAAATATCGAGTCTAGCTACTCAAATTTGAACTTCGTTTTTATTGTTTTCTATAAGTAGTATGCGGGTGCCGGAATTGTCAAATAACTTGTTAATTTGTTCAGTTGTTATGTGAAATCATCACATAATTTTTGTAAAAACCTATATCCTGTCTAATAAGTAAGTCCTATTAATAATATTATCATGCTGATGCCAACACCCTATATAGCGTTCAACTGGAAATGATTGTAGAAATTGTTCTACATAATTTAAAAAACTCAAGTGATGGTGTCACATACCAACTGTCAACTGAGTTATTTTGCAATAATTCTAATACTTATGGGAACGCACTGACTAGGGATTCACGGCTTTGCTTGATATTCAAGCTTCTTCGGATTGTTGATTATATACTTTTTCCCTTCTATATTACCTCAGGAGCCAATTGCGATGGGTTTTATGAGGTCGCAATTCCTTACGTCGCTCACTATTATCGACCCTGGGTAGCTTTTAAACAGTTGGAGAAGGGTTCGATTCAATCTAAGATAAGAGCGATTGACCAGTGGTGATTTCTTTCACTAGATGGAGGTAAATGTCTATGAGACAAATAAAAGACACTCTGACGATACACACTATATTAAACACTATTCGTTCCCTTATGTACAACACCAAATTATATACAATACTATCCTATATATACAATAATGCAAAAGGCTACTAAACACCAAAAGCAAATATTTACAAAGAAACAAGGTACGGAACGAGAACTAAGCGAGGTGAGCAGATGGCGTATATCAAGCAGCAGAAATGAGTAAGCAGTGAGCAGGCAAATTGAGCAATAATAAAAACGGTTAAGTGCGGACAAGCGTGGAATGCATGCAGATTGGTGTGTGAAGTGCAGTCTAATAAGTCAGATGTGACAACCTATCCTGTGTTCCGTACGGTCTGGTTTGATACCTGTTTATTCGAGAAAACAAGCCTGAACAACATATTTCAATCAGGTCTTGTATCAGCGCATCCACCAAAATGGATATCAAGGGAATCAGGGCAAAATACTCTGTCGAAAATGCGACTGTGATCCGGAGATCAAAATAAACGACCCCTCTCCCCAAGATAAAGAGTTCTGCCTGGTGGTCTCAAATAAGAGTTGCTCGCAATAAGGGACCCGACAAACAGACTCTACTCGAGAAAGTTGGATCTAAGGAATAAACCTCAATCAGGGTATACAGACTGGACAGGATGACTCACCGAAATGACCCCGGTTATCCGTGAATCGGAAATAAACGACCCCTCTCCACAAGATGAGGAATTCTGTCTGGTGTTCCCAAATAAGAGTTGTTCGCAATAAGGGACCCGACACACAGATTCCACTTGAGAAAGTTGGATCTTAGAAACAGATTTC
Source organism: Harmonia axyridis (assembly GCF_914767665.1). Classification (NCBI taxonomy): domain Eukaryota; kingdom Metazoa; phylum Arthropoda; class Insecta; order Coleoptera; family Coccinellidae; genus Harmonia; species Harmonia axyridis. Next base: position 41,387,634 of record NC_059503.1, read on the forward strand.
AATCAGGGTATTCGTCGGCGCATCCACCGAAATAAATCTCAAGTCAGACCGGACAAGATGACTCACCGAAATGACAACGGTGATCCGTAAATTGGAACTAAGCGACCCCTCTCCACAAGATGAGGAGTTCTGCCTGGTGGTCCCAAATAACAATTGCTCGCAATAAGGGACCCGACACACAGACTCCACTTGAGAAAGACGGATCTAAGAAATACATTTCAAGCAGCGTATTTGTCGGCGCATCCACCAAATCACGACTCGAGTCAGACCGGACAGGGTAAGTCGCCGAAAAGGTGGCTGTGATCCGAAGATCGGAATTGAGCGACCCCTCCCCCCAAGATAAGGAGTTTTGCCTGGTGGTTCCAAATGAGAGTTGCTCGCAATAAGGCACCCGACAGACCGACTCCACTTGAGAAAGAAAGATCTAAGAAATAAATTTCGTTCAGGGTATACCTCGGCGCATCCACCAATTCACAACTCGAGTTAGACCGGACAGGGTAATTCGCCGAAAAGGCTGCTGTGATCCGGAGATCGGAATTAAGCGACCCCTCTCCCCAAGATAAGGAGTTTTGCCTGATAGTTCCAAATAAGAGTTGCTCGCAATAAGGAACCGGACAGACAAACTCGACTTGAGAAAGAAATAAATTTCGCTCAGGGTATACTTCGGCGCATCCACCAATTCACGACTCTAGTCAGGCCGGACAGGGTAATTAGCCGAAAAGGCCGCGGTGATCCGGAGATCGGAAATAAGCGACCCCTCTCCCCAAGATAAGAAGTTTTGCCTGGTAGTTCCAAATAAAAAATGCTCGCAATAAGGAACCTGACAGACAAACTCCACTTGAGAAAGAAAGATCAAAGAAATAAATTTCACTCAGGGTATACCTCGGCGCATCCAGCAATTCACGACTCGGGTCAGACCGGACAGGGTAATTAACCTAAAACACCGCAGCGATCCGGAGATCAGAAATTAGCGACCTCTCTCCAAATAAGAGTTGCTCGCAATAAGGAACCTGACAGACAAACTCCACTTGAGAAAGAAAGATCAAAGAAATAAATTTCACCCAGGGTATACTTCGGCGCATGTCAACGGAGGAGTTGTGAAACTATTCTCGAAACGGACGGTTTCGCAGCCGGCACGAACGTAAAATGGGATATCAAACGTGTTAGATATTTAACGTGTTTCGTGGTCTTTGAGCGACCATGGTGGAAGAAGACAAGGGTTATTTTCGATTTTTTTTACTGAATTGTGCTGTACTAGGTTTGTGATACTTTGTAACTTTTTTTTTGTTACATACGACTTTGAAACTATTTCCCAAAATATGTTTATTGGGTTTCAACGGATGAAATAAATTTTTAGTACATATACTAAATATCCCAAAATTCAATTAAAAGCCAGGCCAGCACCGAAGTCATAAATTTTTTGTCTTTCACAGGAATTCTCAAAAATTAGAAAAAAAACTCATCCCAGCACATCTGTATTTCGATTTTGTGCTGCACTTATGGAAAGTTGTGCCCTTGACATTTTCGTAAAAAAAAATTGCACTTTTTTCTTCGGCCAAAATTGCTTTTGCTACATTTGTAGAGTTGCCTTGTTCGGGTCAGATTTTCAGAAATAACTCTCTACTTTTTCTTCAAGGATGGTAATCAGTAAATTGTTTGAAAATCTGACAGACATTAGTCAGCTGAAATATATAGCCCAACTATACAGGGTGAATCTTTGCTTGTACATGCCCGATTCCATTCCATATGCGAGATATAACTAAAAATTATTTTTTTTTATGGATTTCCAACATCCCATATCTTCTCAACCGAGCCGATTCGGAAAAAATGGTAAAGGAAAAAGGTATTTCCTTTGACGTCAGGAATGGCGATCTGCAAATTTCGAATTTAATTCTACTGATAAGTTTATCGCACAATGAAATTCCACTCATAAGGCAATGTTTATTGATCACCCTGTATGACAGTGCCAAAAATGATTTTTGAATTTTCTCTATGAATTAATTATTTGTGGTTACGAATTCGAGATAAAATCATAAAGCACATACAGGGTGATCCAATATTTCCAAAAATAGAAAAAGTCCGGATCTGATTTGTTCCCGATTTCAGAAATATTGAAGGAAGGCGATAGTAGAGTGACTACACTTCATAATTTGAAATTATCCTATCGATTAGTTAAAGAGTTATTGAACTATGAAATTTCACCTATAACGTTAACATCACCCTGTATATATCAAACGGCGATCTTGATACGAGTCCTTCATGATGACCTTTATTTATCATCCATTTGTCGCATTCTTCCCGGGATACTCTGTCTATAGCCTAACTATAAAAAAATATTCTCAGACGAAAATTTTTGTGAAAATATTAACGGCAAGAGAAAACGAAAAAGCGAGATTCCTTGGATAAAAACAGTCCTATGAAAATAGACCCACAAACGTTTTGCGATTGATCAACAAAAATCACATGTTTAGAAATTCGGAATGAGATTTAATTCGGTCATAAACAACAGGCAGGAATACCGACAAAGTTAATTCCCATCAAAAAGGAGCCGCATCATAGTAATAAATATCTAGATTGACGCAGAAAGACATGTGCAGTCATCAGGGCTGGTCGGCATCCCTTTGTGCCGACGAAGAAACAACATAAATTTGCCAAATAGGTTATGGCGATACGAATATACGTCGTTTCATCGCCCGTGAATAAGGAGTAAAATCATAGGTCGCAATGCACTACCCATGTCAACCTAGCTTTAGCCATCTTCCACGAAGCGGTCAGGTTACACATGTCTTCCCTTCCTTATGCCCGCCACTCACGAAGCGTTTCTTCCAGCGTTTGGTAGCTAGCGTCGAAGAGATTCCAGTCAGACAGCTCGGGACACGGCCGTACGACTGTAAATCAGAGTATGAACTTGACTGCCCGACTGGAATCAGCTACCAAACGCTGGAAGAAACGCTTCGTGAGTGGCGGGCATTAGTCTGCTTATCTTGTTGCTATGGTCTTAGAACTACATATATAACTCCTCCATCCTCAGAGTATCGTCTACGGGATGATGAATGTCCTTGGACTGTTGGTGTCTTCAGCTGAGGTGGATCTATTGGTAGCCCTTCACAATAAAATAGAAACATAATGGGATAATTAGTAAATAGATGATAAGGATCCAATATTTTGTTGATTTTGTTTCTTGAAATTTTGGTATTAGGGGTTTTATCTGCTCCTGTTGTTTTTGAAGTTCATGTACTTTGTCTAAGCGAATTTTGTTTAGATGTATCCTGGTGTAGAGTTCTTCAATTCTGAAATTATTTGTGGCAGGAACATTGGTTGATTCTTAATCATATGTTTATCATTTCTGTATCGATTGTTTTCAGTTTCGAATAGGCATCCGGAAGGAATGTCTACTAAGAAGGTACCTTTCAGAGTAGCAAAATCGGTTCTTTCACAGGTTGTTAGAATTTTCATTTCTTTTGGTGCTACTACAATGTATTTCGAGTTGTCTACTTGTTCGATGAAATTTTCTGATAATGATATAGGGATGTGTTGACAATCCTTGTAGGTATCTTGGAGTTGTAGTAATTGGAATGTGCAATCTGAATGTTTCGTACCATCGGTGAGTTTGTTTTGGGTACAATAGTATCCTGGGTGCAAATCTATGCATGGTGTTTCGTAATCACGAAATATATACGAGAATATATTGTTTGTTTTTCATTATGAGGGACTTCTCACAAGTTTTTTCTTTATTTTTAAATTCAAGTTTTGAATATTCTGCCAACGAGTTGCGTACAGCTACCTCTTTTTGTTGGCGCATGTGCGTAGTTGTTAAGCAGAAGACAGGAAGACAATTCTTAAGAAACCGCCACGCAGTTAAATTCAATTTTTTTCTATTTTCGCTATTTTCCAAAAGTTTGGACGCATTTCAACTATTTAACTTGTGATCAAGCCGCTATAGTTCGTGAATACACACCAAAGGACATAGTGTTGTGTTAATCTCCAGAAAGAAGGGCCCTTCAAGCAGCAGCAGAACCATGCTTTTAAGGGTAAGTCGTAAAACGTTGGTTTTGTTTCAATATTTATTTAATTTATTGATTTGTGAGGGGTCCTATTCGCTATTATTGAATTTTCAGCGGAAATCTCGAGGATTGAGGTCCAATCGTCCACTTTAATTCTCTCCGGCCTTTAACAACTTAAAATTCTTAAAGCATCTTATTTTGAGCTTTGTAACATGGTCCTTCGAGCCGGATCTAAGGCCCTTCGTCCTCTTTGATTTTTGTTGAAAATATACTCTAAATACCAATTTTGATTTTTTTCAAAATTTGATTACATCTCTTTTTGCTGGTCATTTCAGGCCAGTCGCTTCTAAATAACATTTTGAATGATTTTAATATGTTGTTCAGTACATTCGTTTTGATTTACCGCAAAATTTCGAAAATTTTTCATTTCCTGAAAATTCGATTTAATTCATTATTCGACCATCTTGAAGATAATTTATCTCCTGAAATCATATGCTCAGTTCAGCCGTTATCAGTGGTCATCCTTCAACGTCATATTTTCAGCAGTCATTGTCAAACTAGTTTCAGGTTAATATTTGTTCAGAGGTTCGCATTGTTTACAAACACAATATTATAGTTGCGAATTGAATTCACTCCTTTTATTATTGATACAAACTTCTAAAAATGTCTGATAAATTTCGTAAACAGGTCGCTCTGAGGCAGAGTTGTGTAAAGGAGATGGAAATAATTAACAATTTAGCTATATCAGTTAAAAAGGATCACAAGCTACAAACGAAATTCAAAGTTCGTTATACTTCTCTTGATTTTCTGAATGAAGAATTTCAAAAATATCATAGTGGCATCCTATCTTTGTTATCAGCTGATAAAGACTCAGATTTGAACGGCGAAGATGATCTCAAGCGTAAGTTTCTTGAAATGTTTTATGATGTCAAATCGATTTATGCCGAATTATTTGAAAACGATGCAATGTCTCCTTTGAATGCGACTGTTGCCGCAGATAAAACCATTTCTGAAATTGCGCACGTGAGATTACCTCAAATTGATTTGAAACGGTTTTCAGGCGATATTAGAGAATTTCCTGCATACAAAGATATGTTCGATGCCTTAGTTCATTCAAATTCAAATCTCAAACCAGTTGAGAAATTTAATTATTTGATCTCTTCGCTAAATGGTACGCCATTAGATCTCATCAAACACCTCAAAGCAACTAATGAAAACTACCAGTCAGCTTATGATACCTTGATAAAACGTTTCAAAAATCCTCGAGCCCAAGCTCGAGCTTATTGGCTCCCTATTGAAAACTTCGCTCCTTTAAAAACTGAAAATCCTTTTTTACTCCGCAAACTATTGGACACTTTCTCTATAAATTTACAAAGTTTGAAAAATATGAACGTAGATATCAAATGTGATTTTGTCCTGACTCATATGTTATTATCCCGACTTGATCCGGATACTGCTAGAGCTTTTGAGAATGAATACGGTTCAACAGAAATTCCGGAATATAAAACTTTGTTTGAATTTCTTGAAAGGTACTGCAATGGTTTGAACAATATTTCTGGAAGCAATACTCAAAAACCCATTTCTAGATCCACTAAACCATTAGCAAATAAATCTTCAAATAATTTTCTTGCACGCCGAGATTCTAAAGCCGCACAGTGTTCATTATGTAATGAAAATCATAATCTCTACAATTGTGAACAATATTTGAATAAAACGCCCCGCGACCGGTTTTCATACGCCAAGAGTAAATTTCTTTATTTTGCTTGTTTGAGTGAAATGCATATGTTGAATAAATGTAAATCAAAGTCATCATGCCGAAAATGTGGAAGCAGAAAACATCATACAACTTTGCATTTTAAAAATGAACATTTTGAAAAATCTGTTCCTATAAATTCGAATCGATACCGGAATGAAACGGCGACGCCCGGTGCTGACATTGCCGCACCTTCTTCGATTGCGTTCGATAATAATAATTCGTTCGCTGCGCAACAACGATCCGGTACTGTTATGCTGGGTACTGCATTGATTGAAGTGCGAGCTCGTGATGGTACGCACAAGAAATTTCGTGCGTTACTGGATTCTGGTTCAGAAATTTCGATTATATCGCAAAAAAGTTTTAACGTTTTGAATCTTCCGAAAATTAATTCAGACGTAGTCATTAACGGCATCGGCAATACTCAAGCTGCGAATAATGGGATTGCTCAACTTTTTTTGAATCCCATTGGGAATTCTGATATTTGTTTAACTGTTGACGCCCTTATTTTGCCCAAAATTTGTGACAAAATACCCGCTTATCCTTTAGATTCCAAATCTTGGAAATATTTACTCGGTTTACCTCTCGCTGATCCGCATTTTTATATTCCTAATGAAATCGATGTTTTGTTAGGATAAGATATATTCGCAAATATTTTATCAAATGACCTCATTTATGGAAAAGATGGAGGTCCAAACGCGCTTCGCACCATTTTTGGGTATGTTTTACTTGGAAAAATTGAGAAAAGCCCAGTAGAAATGAAATGCAATTCTTTTATTAGTACACTTTCAGAAAATAATTTGGACGATACAATGAGAATGTTTTTCGAAATTGAAACTGTACCTGGAATTAATTTAGATATGCATAACACTTGCGAGGATATTTTCAAAAATAACGTTTCTCGCTCACCTTCTGGAAGATATACTGTTCCTCTTCCATTTAAAGAACTGAATCCAGCTTTTCCACAAAGTCGTACGATAGCAATTCAACGTTTTCTCGCTTTAGAAAGGCGTCTTCTTCGCCAACCTAATTTACATGAACAATATTGTTCTGTAATTAAAGAATATCTCCAATTGTCACAAATGGAAATTGTTGATCCACCACAAGAAAATACAAACTTTTTCTATTTACCCCATCACGCCGTTCTACGACCAGATCATTCCACTACGAAGTTGCGTATGGTTTTTAACGCTTCCGCAAAAATGCCTAATAATAAATCACTTAACGATTGTTTATTTATTGGTAATAAGTTACAGAATGACATAAGCACAATATTATTGAAATTCCGGTTACACTCAGTATGTTTCACTGCAGATATAAAGCAGATGTATCGCCAAATTTTGGTAGATCCTTCATATACAGATTATCAGCGTTTAATTTTCCGCTTTTCCCCTAATGAAAAATTATTAGATTTACGTATAAAAACATTATGTTTTGGCTTCAATTGTGCCCCATATCTGGCGATGCGAACCATTCACCAATTAGTAGAAGATGAAGGTAGAAATATGCCTTCAGCCTCGGTTGCGTTAATTGGGGAGACTTACATAGACGACGTTTGTAGCGGTGGTGATTCTCTAGAAAACGCTTTAAAACTCAAAGACAATATAAATGATATTTTGAATAAGGGTGGATTTCACCTTCGCAAGTGGTCTAGTAACAGAATTTTTGTCTAGCATACCTGCAGATCAGATATCTTCAGGCACGCATTCACTTGATTTGCAAGATAATTGTTCAATCAAGATATTGGGACTCATTTGGGAACCAAAAAATGACTCCTTTCAATTCAACGTTGAAACAATTGATCGCAGTTGTACCAAACGCAATATTCTGTCCGAGCTGGCCAGAATATTTGACCCTCTAGGGTTTCTTGCACCTATTACTTTTTTGTGCAAATACCTAATTCAAAAGATGTTATTGGAAAAAGTAGATTGGGATGAATGAATATTATTATGAATATTTCCTGATGAAATATTACGAGTTTGGACAAAATATAAGAATGAATTGACATTATTGTCCAACTTACGTATTCCGCGCTTTATAAAAATTCCTCAACATTGTATTGCACAATTACATGGGTTCTGTGATGCTAGTGAACGAGGTTACAGTGCTGTTATTTATTGTAGAGTCACAGACAGTGTTGAAACTATTAATACCTTTTTTTTATGTAGTAAATCTAAAGTGGCCCCTTGTTCCAAAAAATTAAGTATTCCTCGATTGGAACTATGCGGTGCAGTACTTTTGGCGAAAGTTTTAGAATGGGTTACAATCACTTACCGCGATAAGATTTGTTTCGATTCCATTCACGCTTACACCGATTCTGAAATTGTACTAGCCTGGTTGAATTCGTCACCCCACAGATGGCAGGTTTTCGTTGGAAACAGGGTTTCTTTCATACAAGAAAGGGTATCTGCTTCATCCTGGTCACATGTCCGATTCACAGAAAATACTGCGGACCTAGCTTCACGTGGTATGTTTCCCTCGGAAATCATCACTAATGAAGTATGGTTTTAAGGACCTAAACATCTCCGTTCCATCCACCAGAAGTTCGATATCGTTAATAATTTCGAAACGCAAGAAGAACTTCGAAAGTCTGTTTTATTAGCACTTGAAGAAAAACATTTTATTGACGATTTATTGATAAAATATTCAAATTTTTCTGTTCTTCAACGTATCTTGTGCTATGTTTTACGATTCGTTTTTCGCTCCACTGAGCATATACATAAAGATCATGCTTTATCCCTATGGGAATTAAATCGTGCTAACTTGACATTTATTAAGAGAACCCAACAGTTATATTTCAATGAAATATTTGAAACACAAATTTTCCCTAAACCTTTTAAGAAATTAAATGCATTTATAGATTCTCAAGGAATCATAAGAGTTGGCGGTAGACTCACTTATTCAAAATTATCTTTTGATAAAAGGCATCCGGTATTATTGCCCCAGCGGTGCAGACTTGTTGAATTATTAATTGATTCCTACCACAAAAAATATCTGCATGCAGGATCAGGAACGCTTCATTTTTTAATTTCGCAAAAATATTGGATTTTATCTGCACGAAGGGCTATACGCTCAGTCCTATCAAAATGCTTAAAATGTTGGAAAACAAACCCTGTTACGTCGCAACCAATAATGGGAAATTTACCGAATATCAGAATCTCTCCAGCCAAACCGTTTTCTCACTCAGGAGTAGATTTTTGCGGTCCCTTTCTAGTCACAATGAGTAGGCACCGAGGAGTTAAATCTTCTAAGGCTTATGTCTGCGTTTTTGTGTGTATGTCCACCAAGGCGATTCACCTAGAATTGGCGTCCGACATGAGTAGTGACGTGTTTATAGCTCCCCTACGCAGATTTGTGGCACGACGTGGAAAATGTTCATATTTATACTCTGACAGTGGGACAAATTTCGTCGGTGCTAATAGGGAGCTAGTAGCTTTAGCTAAAAAATGCGCTGAATGTGAGTTAATCACTCATCATTTTCTGCCAGGCAATGCCCCTCACATGGGCGGATTATGGGAAGCGGGCGTACGGTCAGTAAAAACTCACCTCAAAAGAGTGATAGGTGATCAAGTATTAAGCTATGAAGAGTTTTATACGCTTTTAGTACAAATTGAGGCGGTACTCAATTCTCGACCTCTTACTCCGATGAGCTCAGACCCGAATGATTTAGCGGTATTAACCCCAGGACATTTTTTAACCTTGGAACCATTAGGTTCTGTTCCGGATGAAAATTATCAGGACATAAATATAAGCCACTTGAAACGGTGGCAACTTATTCAACGAATGCAACAACACTTTTGGCGCAGGTGGAAAAACGAATACTTGCATACTCTCCAGCAAAGAAATAAATGGTTAAAATCTTCTCATATGCCAAAGGAAGGTTCTTTAGTTTTAATAAAGAATGATAACCTGTCTCCTTTAAAATGGGATATGGGACGAATACTCAAGCTTACACCCGGTTTAGATGGTGTTGCACGAGTTGCTGATGTTAAAACCAAGTCGGGTACTATAAAACGACCTCTGAACAAATTATGTCCTTTGCCTGTTGAATAATTTTCAACACAAATGATATCTGCTGAACAAGCATATGCTACATTTTTTTCTTTTTTATTATTCGTGGGTATTAAATTTTTCATTATATCTCCACCTTGTAAAGATTTAATTTTTTAATTAATTAATAATTTTAAGAGCAAAAGGCTCATTACAGTCGCCTTTGGAGGCGGGAGTATGTTTCGTAATCACGAAATATATACGAGAATATATTGTTTGTTTTTCATTATGAGGGACTTCTCACAAGTTTATTCTTTATTTTTAAATTCAAGTTTTGAATATTCTGCCAACGAGTTGCGTACAGCTACCTCTTTTTGTTGGCGCATGTGCGTAGTGGTTAAGCAGAAGACAGGAAGACAATTCTTAAGAAACCGCCACGCAGTTAAATTCTATTTTTTTTTATTTTCGCTATTTTCGCTATTTTCCAAAAGTTTGGACGCATTTCAACTATTTAACTTGTGATCAAGCCGCTATAGTTCGTGAATACACACCAAAGGACATAGTGTTGTGTTCATCTCCAGAAAGAAGGGCCCTTCAAGCAGCAGCAGAACCATCCTTTTAAGGGTAAGTCGTAAATCGTTGGTTTTGTTTCAGTATTTATTTAATTTATTGATTTGTGGGGGTCCTATTCGCTATTATTGAATTTTCAGCGGAAATCTCGAGGATTGAGATTCAATCGTCCACTTTAATTCTCTCCGGCCTTTAACAACTTAAAATTCTTAAAGCATCTTATTTTGAGCTTTGTAACACATGGTGTTGGAGTGTATTGAAAATACTTCTCGTTCATTGTCAGATATGAGTTGGCAGGAATTATGGTTGTATTTTTTTTTTTTTTTGGTATCGAATAAAGGTGGTAATGTGAAAATTTTGTGGGATATATTATTGGAAAATATAGGATGAAAACAATTCTGTTGCCAGAAATATATGCATCTACGTCTATAACGTTATAATATTTGTGAATCTCTGCTTCCTCAACGAAAAGGAGGTTTTCTGGTTTATTATGTTTTAGAACGAATTTCGTAATCGTGTGTAGCTCTGATGGTTTTATTATGCTATGGTGAAGTATTCTTTGCTTTGCAAAGTTTATAGCGTTTTCGATATCATTAAGTAATTGTAATATTATATTTGAACATACATTTATTCGATCTAAGACGTTTCTTGCTTGGAGGTAGTTAAAGAAGTTGAAATTTAGTTCTTTTAATTGGAATACTGCCTAAGAGTGCAGATTTAATGTCTTCCTGATTTTGTCTTAAGAATGAAACTGTATCATTGAAATTTTTTATTATTTCGGTGGTTATTGAAATTTCGGTATTTAATTTAGTGACAATCTCCTGTTGGTTATTTTTCAAATCGTCAAGAATTTGGTCGTAGTGAACTGCATCATTTGCATCTAAATTGCCTGAAATGCCTTTAATTACTGTGCCTAAACCGTTAATGAGACCACGTCTGACTCTTGTTTTGGGAAAAATTATGTTTAATTTTTGTTCTGCCATGTTTAATTGGTAACTCAAAGCTCTGTCGAAATTTTGTAATTCGAAATAATATGGGTTCTTTTTATTATTTAGAATTGTTTCAGTAATTTTGTCGAAATGACTTCTTATCATATTCAACTCAGTGTGTATGGGTAGGAGATTGTAATAGTGGATGAAATTGTGGGATTTCAATTTTACTTTGGCGTTGCCTAGGTCAATTGGAAGAATTCCTGGGTTGTCTTTGAGGTTAGTTATTGTTATCTTCTGATCTGCTGTCGTCGCTATTGCGATTAGGCTCGTCCTGTAAAGATTCATTTTGTTTAGTCTTTGGTCTTCTTAAGTTCTGTTTGTGGAGGGTTTTTCGATGGGTCGTGATTTTAATTTTTCTGTTTTGGATTACTTGATCTTTTGAGAACTTTGGTGTTAGTTTATTTCGATTGTTAGATGTAATTTTGCGATAAATTGTAGTTCCGGGTTTGTATGTCAATGGTTCGTGTCGTTTTTCGTTGTGTTTCTCGATTGTAGCTTGTTTTTTCTTGGCCAAATTTTCATTTAGGTTTTTGTATATTTCGAGTGTTTTATCACGATGATTTTCGATGTAGTTGTTTATGAATTTTTCGTTGATATCAATATTAAGGGGGTCTTTTGTGTTCAAGTGTCCGTTGATTACGTCTATTGGTTTCTGCTTTGTCGCAGAATGAACAGAGTATAGCGTAAGGCATTTGGTTTAGAATGTTGGTTGAATTTTTGTCTTTTTCTTTTATGATACGAAATAGTTCTATTAAAGTAGAATGAAGTCTTTCGATTGATCCGTTTGATTGACTATTGTTCACAGTAATGTAATGGGGATGAATTTGATGGAGTTTTAAAAATTCTTGAACAACCGAATTTTTCAATTCGCTTCCTTTATCCATTACAATGGTAGTCGGTGCTCCATGATGGGTCATAAAAGTCAATAGAGATCGGACAACTTCAATACCTGATAGGGAAATTAATGGATATGCTTGTGCGTATTTGGAAAATGTATCTATCAAAGTAAGGAATTTTTGTCCTTGTGTCTGGAAAGTATCGATGTGGATTATTTCAAAAGGTTTGATTGGGGTCGGTGTTAGCATTAATTTTTGTTTTGGAGGGTTTCTGTCGTATTTATTGACTTGGCAAATGTCGCAAAAATTTATGTAGTTACTTACGTCGGTTTTGATTCCTGGCCAATAATATGTTTGTTTTATACGGTTTTCTGTTTCTAATATTCCTCTATGATTGGTTTTTGTTTCATGGAGAAATTTGATGAGTTCTTGTTGTCTTTCTTTATCTTCTACATCTTTTAAAACGGTATTACATTTGATCAATTTGAATGCAGAGTTTTTGAACGTATTTCTCAAGAATTCGCAAATTTTTGGGACATACTCATCATTTTTGAAATTTATCGCATATATTGAGTTTGGTTTTATGTAATTTTTGAATAATTTTATGGTATCACTTTCTAAGTTGTTCACGGAGAGTTGACAATAAATTCTACGCTTTGTTGAAAAGAGATTTTCTATTTTTGTTTTTGCTGGTGAGTGGTAAACGAAATCTAGGATAATTTGATGTTTGAAAATGTTAAGTGCTTTTTCTGTTATTGGGATTCTTTGTATTGGTTCTTCAGAACTTGAATGAACTGTATCGTCATCGTCGGAATCTGGAGGATTGTCTGATGGGTGAGATGGGCTTGTCGTCGCATCCTCCCCTTCGAGAGGTCGAGATACCGATGGACCTGCTTCGGGTTCCGGTATTTCGTTAACTTTCGGTGTTTCGCTTACGTTCGCTAACATAGAAAAATTGTCGTTGTCTTTATCATTATCGTTCGATTTTGAAAATGATTCATTGAATTTTTGCATATATTCAAAAAGTTCTTTATTGTGTAGTTCGTCTCGAGAAAGTGCGTCAGCATTACTGTTTGAGCTGCCTTTCTTGTACAGAATTTCGAATTGGAATTCTGATAGTTTTAATCTCCATCTTAAGAGTTTGCTGTTTGGTTCCTTCAGTGACATTACCCACTGAAGTGGACGATGATCGGATAATATTTTAAATTTTCTACCGAATAAATAGGGGCGGAAGTATTTATTTGCCCAGACTATGGCTAAAAGCTCTCTCTCTCTATTGTGCTATAGTTTCGTTCGCTATCGTTTAGTGTTCTCGATGCGTATGCAACTGGTCTATCTGATCCAATGGGGCCTTGTGAAAGTACGGCTCCTATGGCCACATTACTTGCATCGGTTGTAAGAAGAAATTCTTTTTCGAAGTCGGGATATTGAAGAATGGGGTCGTTTGTAAGGAGATTTTTGCAGTATTCGAAACATTCTATAAATTGTGGTGTGTGTTCAATTGTTGCACCTTTTTTTTAGACATTGAGTAAGGGGTTTAATAATTTTAGCAAAGTCCTTGATAAATTTTCGATAGTATCCGAGAAGTCCTAAGAAGCCTTTTATTTCTTTAGGTGTTCTAGGGATTGGATATTTTTTGATAGCTTTGATTTTATCTGGATAAGGTTTGACGCCGTCAGGGGTGACGATATGACCTAAGTAAGCTACTTCTTTTCTTAAAAATTCTGATTTGTCGAGTTGAATTTTGAAATTAGTTTCGCGGAGTCTCTGAAAAACTTTTTCAAGATTGACGATATGCTCTTGGAGTGATGTTGAATAGACGATTATGTCATCGAGATATACAAGACATATTTCGTTTTGTAATCCCCTAAGCATATTATCCATTACTCGTTGAAAGGTTGCACTGGCACTTTTCAATCCGAAGGGCATTCTGAGATATTCGTAATGACCGTTCTCGACGCTAAATGCGGTTTTAGGAATGTCATCAGGGTTCATTTCAATTTGGTGATAACCACTGGCTAAATCGATGGTTGAAAAATAGTTGCATTTCCCGAGTTTATCGAGAACATCGGTGATGTTCGGAAGAGGATATTTGTCATCAATACTTTTTTCGTTTAGTTTCCGAAAGTCTACCACGATTCTAAATTTTTTCTTTAGGGATGAGTCGTTCTTTTTGGGTACGATCCAAATTGGAGAAGACCAGGGTGAATTACTTGGCCTAATTATGCCTTGTTCTAGCATGGAATTAATTTGTCGCCTTACTTCGTCTTTGTGTACAAATGGATACATACCTATAGGATCTAGTATAAATAGGAATTTCGTCTTTTGTTTTTATTGAATGTTTGATCTGATTTGTGAAGGTGAGACGTTGGCCTTCGATGTGGAAAATATCGGAATATTTATTGCATAATTTTAGGATATAGTATTTTTCTTCTTCGTTCATGTGCGAGGTTCTGATTAATTTTTCTGCGTTGAATTTAGTATTGCCGGTTTTTTGTGAGTCTAAGTGATAAAATTCGTAGTTGCTTTCTATAAACGGGAATGAGTTAATTGGTTGTGTTAAATTCATAATGATATCTTCGTCTGTTTTGTTAGAGATTTGAATTTTTGCAAAACCGTTTTGAGCTTTCGAAAGTGTTGCCGGTATTTCGCATTTTTGAATAATCTGATGTGGTACAAGAACATCGCCGTTGTTTTGTTTTACGGGTACATTCGAAATAACTTGGGTATGAGGATTAATTCTTAATTTGAAAATTTGGTTTACTTGGCTTGGTTGATATTTAATGGGAATAGTAGTTACAGGGGTAATTAATTTGGAGTTTATTAAGTCGATTTGAGCGTTCAATAACTTTAGGTTATCTAATCCTATGAGTCCGTCAAAAATATTATGAAATTTGAAAAGGTAAAATTTAAGGTTGACATTTTGTTTGAATTCTGGAAAGATTGGGATGTCGGCACAATGTTGATGTGTTTTTGATTGAAAAACTGTAGCAACTGTGAATGGTTCTAGTAAAATTTGATTTGGATAATTTTCATGAGCGATTTTTGGGTTAATGAAAGATTTTGTTGATCCAGTGTCTAGTAGTTTCAAAGGAGGGTTTTTTATCTGAATATACGGTAGTTCTCTTTTATCCGATGATATACAGGGTGGCCACTTTTTCAATGGGATTGTATTGGTAACTTTTAAACCATAAGAGTTAGAAGGTCGGTCAAATGGAGAAAAAGTTGCATGCATAGAAGCATTATCAAGTAGTTCAAACAAATCGAGATTATCAGGGCCGGTTTTCGAGATATCATAAGAAAAGTAAATTATGTCATTTTGATTTTTCCTTTTTTCCCACTTTATTTCAAATATTATCAAAAAATGTTACAGAAACTTTTTATTCGACAGTAAATTATCCTCAATTTGACGTAATCAGATTTCGTATCCAACGTTTCGTACTCTCTGGGCCACCCTCAACCTCATTTTTTTCAATACGGACCTGCATATTTTATGACACCTTTCGAAATAACTTTTAACGCTGAATTCAACGATATATCATACAATGTCATTCAAAGTAGATTTTCAGGTGATTTTGACCCTTATCCAATTTTCTTCGGGTCGGATCTGTATTACCTTCGTTTAGTTTAATTAACAATATGCAATATGCAATAAATTTCGATAAGAAAATCAGCTTACCCATCTTGAACTAAATGGAACATATTAGAATCAAAGCAAGAAACCAGAATACTGGTTTCTTGGTTCTTCTTTTATAATAATCATTTGAATACTTCAATTCATAATAATTAAACGAAAGTATCATTTAATGAAAGAAAAATCAAATGATTATTCGAAAGTAAATGAAAATTAATGAAGTAAGTGTTCGAAAAGTCCACCATTTTATAAAATGCACTTTACGGTTCTGGAACCCATACTTCTTATACATTTGCTTGTTTGGTCTCCTTGAATAACTTCCAAAACATTCTCAATTTTCTCGCGAGGTATCACTATTGTTGTATTTGTAATTTGAATCGTTGAAACAAATTACAAATTCGAACTTTATTTTGAGATCATTACGATATAATTTTTGCAAGGCTTGGTATTAAAATTTAAAATCATTGTATTCGCGTCTCTTGACTATTTTATTACCAGCAGTTTTTGAAAAATTTCATTCACTGGCCACAGTTCTCGATTTTTTTTCTGGGTTCGATTGAATTTGGGTCAGAACATTGATATCGTTAATAGACTTGTTATTTCTTACATAAACACCATTAAATTTGGATGAGAGTCAAAATCACTTCAAAATCAACTTTGAATGACATTGTATGATATATCGTTGAATTCAGCGTTAAAAGTTATTTCGAAAAATGTCATAAAATATGCAGGTCCGTATTGAAAAAAATGAGGTTGAGGGTGGCCCAGAGAGTACGAAACGTTGGATACGAAATCTGATTACGTCAAATTGAGGATAATTTACTGTCGAATAAAAAGTTCCTGTAACATTTTTTGATAATATTTGAAACAAAGTGGGAAAAAAAGAAAAATCAAAATGACATAATTTACTTTTCTTATGATATCTCGAAATCCGGCCCTGATAATCTCGATTTGTTTGAACTGCTTGATAATGCTTCTATGCATGCAACTTTTTCTCCATTTGACCGACCTTCTAACTCTTATGATTTAAAAGTTACCAATACAATCCCATTGAAAAAGTGGCCACCCTGTATATGTTTCAATTAAGTCTCTTGTTCCGAGAAAGCGTCCGTCTGAAAATTTTCGGGGGAATCATAATTTGGGAAATCTTCTTCGGGGTTGTCAATTTCAATGTTTTCGTCGAATTCTATGTTTTCTTGTCCATTATCGTAATGTTCAGTATTGAAAAGTTCTTCGCTAATAAAATCTGGTTTTTGAGAGGTATTTTGGAAGGATATATTTTGGAAATTTCTTTGAGTTCGCTGCTTACTATTAAGAGAACTGCTAATGCTCATTGGTGTAGGTTTATTCTGTTGATAATTTTGGGATCGTTTGAAAACTTGGGAGTTGGTTGGGAATCGTTGCGGAACGAAATTTGGATTCCTCTGGAGATTTATGGGGACACTAGGAAATTGCTGGTATTTGAAGTTAGAATTATTTTGTGAATTTGTTTGGCTGTTTTGGGGATGAATGTATTGTTGGGTCAGAATTGGTCTATTCTGTGATCGGTAAAATTGCTGATGTGTCGAAAAATTTTGTGGATTCGGTTTTCTCAAATTTTGGAAATTATTTGGACTTTGATAATGTTTTATATTATCTTCTTCAATGATGAATTGAAGTGAAGTCTTAATATCTCCAATAAATTTTGTATTCCCTCCTGTATGTAAGACTCATGACATATTCTTCTTATTCTATTTTTCATTGTCGTTTTAATGTCCAAAGGATCAATGTGAATTGAATTAAGACAGATGTTTTGTAGTTTTGCAAGTTTCCTAAACATAACCTCACATTCTGTAAGTGAATTATTAACTAAGTTATTGTTAAACTGAATATGTGAAGGATTTGTATTGTATTTCAGAAGCCCTGAAGAAGAATTAAATAAATTCGAAAGCTTGGCAAGGAATAAAGAGTTTTCTTTTATTCTCCAAAATAATCGAGTCGTTTGACCCTTATCAATAGTTCACAGTTATACACTAAAGACTCTTAAAAATAAGTTTGAAGTTTATATATATATATATATATATATATATATATATATATATATATATATATATATCAACAATTTTAATTTCCAATTTACAACAATAGTTATAAGTTAGATAAGGGGTGTGGGAAAATTGATAAGTGTTTCAATGTAACTCTTCTTTATTTCATTTAGTCGACGTTTCGATCCCGATGGGGACCTTCTTCAGGACTCTACAATAGCAATAGAAAACAGTCAAAATAATGCAATCACAAAACATGTAAAAATAGTACATACCGAAATACAGAGTTGTAAAGATCTTATTTGAACACAAATCAATATCAATAGCTCTCAAAAAAACAACTAACAAGAACATCAACAACTTCAGCGAAAAAAGATCTGATACTTACGTTAGTGAAGGAGTAGTAATTAATTATAATAAGTAAATAAGGTAAACAGAATAATCAACAAAATGAGTGGTTGTCAAAAATGTTGTCAACCAGACTTGCCACAGAATACACGCACATGACAGATGAAACATAGAATAGCATTAAATCACATTGGTCGCAGTAATTCACTCTCACCGAACTCAGAACAAATGCGATTGTTAAAAGATTCCATGAACCGAATCCAATCCCCTCTCACAGAAATGGTCTAGAACACAGAATTCATTTTTACGTTATCCCTATGACTGCTGAACTTGTGGAAATTCTCTAAACTGGTCATAATGAATCAAATAAGAATAGGTGGAGCTAATATTATTTACATCCCTTCTGTAGTTCATCGAACAGGTTTGGCGTTTAATATGATATATCTCTAAGAAACATCTTTTTCTTCCACTAACTTCAATTTCTAGGATTTTGGTGGAATTACAATTCATTGGATGATCTTTGTCCCGGGTATGGTCTGCTAGGGCACAAATCTTATTTGAATTCATGATGTCGCTCTTGTGTTGAGCAATCCTTCTCTTCAAAAGCTGAGACGTCTGACCAATATACACCTCACTGCATATTGAACAAGGAATACAATATACCACACCATTCATATTATCAACAGTCATCCTATCTTTCACTCGACTGTATAATCTGTCAATTTTAAAATAAGATTTCTGAATCAACATAATTTTTGTGGTCTTTAGGAGGTTAATTGATGCGTTAGTCATACCACTAATTGGGGGAATAGACGAGTAAAGAATTCTACCCGTGTTCTCAGTGTCCACAGTGGTGGATGCGCTCCTCTCTCCATTCGTTGGCCGTGTCGAAGGAGTGGTATTATAAATCAATCTGGACAACAACCTTTTTGGGTATCCATTCTCTAGCATCAACTGTACCAACAACGTACGTGGGACGACCTCAACAATTTTCTGATTTTGCTTAACTCTTTCAATCCAAGAATCCAGTTCACTATGGAAGTGGAATCAGACAATAAATTACCTTTCCTTGATCTAATGATTCACAAATTACATACCCTTGAATTTTCTATTCACAGAAAACCCACCAATACGGATAATATCATACCTTTTCACTCCAACCATCCATACAGTCACAAATCTGCATCCTTTCATCCTCTTTTTAGCCGTCTGTTTACTATTCCACTGAATAATTCCAATTTCTTGAATGAACTTAATATAATTAAACAAATCGCTTACAACAATGGTTTTCCAATACATTTAATTAATAGGTTATATTGCAGATATGTAAAC
Source organism: Harmonia axyridis (assembly GCF_914767665.1). Classification (NCBI taxonomy): domain Eukaryota; kingdom Metazoa; phylum Arthropoda; class Insecta; order Coleoptera; family Coccinellidae; genus Harmonia; species Harmonia axyridis. The sequence goes on from NC_059503.1 coordinate 41,407,117, forward strand.
AAATTTTCAAACCATAGATTAACTCAACGCAATCCACAGAACAAATATTTTTCTCTAACCTATTTTGGTCCTATATCATTAAAATTAAAAAACACATTACTTAATAAACTTAATACCAATAATATTTCACAATTCTCCATTTCATTCAAGACTTCAAATAATTTAAAACATTCCTTGGTAAATTCAAAAGACAAAATCCCAATGTTGGACAAGTCGGGAGTTTATATGGGGTGGATCTCCAGAGGCTCGTAGGGTTTTTCTTAAACAAAAAGGAGCGATGCGGGTTCTGGCTGGCCTACCTAAAACAGAAAGCTGTAGAGGATTATTCCGGAGATATGGCATACTAACCATACCATCGTGCTACATTCTTGCCTGTTTGTGCTTCATCCATGATAATAGGAGGGAATATGCCCGGCAGTCTGATTTTCACGAACACAATACCCACAGAAAAGATAACATAAGGCAGCCGAAAATTCGAACCGCGGCAGTGCAAAGGTGTTTCGTGTCTAACGGCATCAATCTGTACAACACATTACCACTAAGCATTAGAGGGTTTCATTCGGCCAAATTTAAATATTCTACCAGGAGATTGTTGATGCAGGGCGAGTTTTATAGTGTGAGGGAGTTTTTTGATGGTGTGGCTGACCTGCAAAGTTTGTGATGGTTGTTTCGTTTTGTGTATGTACTTATATGTATGCATTTTTGTTTTTTTCTTTCTTATATTTAATATTTAATTGACAGTCCATGTAAATTTTTGATGGAAAAATAAATGACTATGACTATGACTATAGGTTGAACTGCTCTAATCCTGATTGTAGAGTTTGTTATATTGGCCAGACTGGTCGCAAGATTAAAACTCGGTTATCGGAACACGTTAGATTAATAGAATCCAATTCTGGCAAGGATGAGATCAACTCTAACTCAGTTTTTTCCAATCACATTATTAATGAAAAACATAATTTTGTTCCTAACTCCGATGTTGAGATTTTACATGTTTGTGATAAAGGGAAGAAACTCAATTTACTTGAGACCCTAGAGATAAATAAAGCAATGAAAAATTCAGAAGTTCAATGCATAAATGAGCAAACCAACTTTGACAGCTTAAAACTGTTCAATTCCTTATTGTTTTGATTGATTGATTTTTTGACGGTTTTCTTTTCTATATTGAATTTACTTCGCACTCGCTCAACAACCATGGTTGCACATTGCCATTTTATCTGGTTCAGCCCCTTTTTTAGAAGATTTTTGCGGTCAGTTTATGTTATACGATTGACTATTGCTCCCTTTACCATAGTTCCATTGGACAGTAGCTCTGTCGCCTTGACTCGTGACGTCTCGCTCGGTGTATGACGGATATTAAACTTCATGTCCTGTCAAGAGTCACTTCCTTGTCATGACCCTTTTCAAGAACAACACGTGCATGGTCACAATTTTCATTAATTGACACTGTATGGACAGGAATGTTATTTTCACCATAACATTGGGGGACCCGCAAGGTTTTGCGGTTAAATTCCTTTTTATAGTTTTTTAATATTTACATGTATTCTTGGTTGTTATTTTTTCCACCACATATGGTAGGTTAAAAATTTAATTTTGATCACTATACTGACATTTCTTATTTCTGTAGACCTTTTTCTGGCTGAAGATGAAGGATTGTTCCTTCGAAACATATCCCTTTTGATATTACACTCAATAAAGTTTGTATTTGGTGGAGTTTGACTGAAAGTTTTTTCACCTACCCAAAATCATCACCTCCACTGTATGTTATTTGTCCATGTGGATGATTAGAAAAATAGTGTAAGTATCTCCCTGAACTTGTTGGTTTTCGGTACCAATCCAGAATCATCAGATTTCTCTCCCTGATAGCAGCAAATTCTCTTCTAAGTCGTTTCAGGGAGAGAAATCTGATGAAGGTGAGAGCTCTATCGGATGAACTTCTTAAGAGAGTAGAACCACAAAAAAGGTGGATTAAGAATGTTAGTTCTGTTATTGTACCAGATAGAATATTGAAATTTCTAGAACTGGGCCCCAAATTCGGCATTGATATTCCTTTAAAGGAGGTTTACATGTCGGGGCTGTTGTCAGATGTAGAGAGCATTATTGATCTTAATGATAGACTGTCAGATGAGGGAAAGAACTTCAAACGTTCCCAAGCTGTTAATATTATCACAAACTACATCAAACCTGGAAAAAGGACTAATAATGTTTTCCAGAGAGAATTTTACCACTGTAAGAGGTACCTAAGTGAACATCAAGAATTGCTTGTGTTACGGGCTGATAAAGGAAATGTTACGGTTTGGATGGATAAGGATCAGTACATAGAGCTCTCCAACAAAATTTTGCTCAATGAACAATATTACCTACTTCTTACTAACAGAGATCCAACCATTACAATACAAGGTAAATGTAATGCATTGATTAAACAATGGGTCAGTGAGGGCCACATAACACAAATACAAGGTAAATCACTGTACATTTACAATTCAGTTCCAGCTAGATTCTACGGTTTACCAAAAATCCACAAACCCATTCTTGCCTTGAGACCAATAATATCATCTGCTAACACCCCCCACATCCAAACTGTCAGTTTTTGTTTCAGACATCCTGTCTAAATATCTTTCTTCTACCAGAAGTAGATATTTTATTGAAGATTCCTTTGCTTTTGCCCAATATGTGAATGATTTCCAGTTACCTGTTGATTATGTCCTGATCAGCCTGGACGTTGTATCCCTTTTCACCAACATTCCTGTCGAGTGGGCAGTTTCAGCTGTTGAGAACAAGTGGGATACTATCAAAAACCACACAAGTCTACCAAAAGAAGAATTCATCCATGCCATCAAGTTCCTGTTTTCTTCAAACTATTTTCTTTTCAATGGTGGGTTCTTCAAGCAGGTGCTCAGTTCCCCTATGGGTTCCAACTTCAGTCCATCCATTGCTGAATTAGTAATGGATTTCCTTCTGGACTGCATTCTTGTTAGTATTCCTTTTCACATTCCTTTCATCAAGAAATATGTTGATGATCTAATATGTGCTGTAACTAAAGACCAGGTTGCTTTCGTTCTAGACAGGTTTAACAGTGAACATGAAAGTATACAGTTTACTTTGGAGGAAGAAACAGCGAATGGAGTCCCATTCCTGGATACAAGGGTGATTCGAACACTGGAAAATAGGCTGATTCTTTCTAGATTGGTACCGAAAAGCAACAAGTTCAGGGAGATACTTACACTATTTTTCTAATCATCCACATGGACAAAAGGTAAACATGATTTTAGGATTGAAGAATCGCATCGAAAAGGTTGCCCATCCAAGTCTAAGGCGGCAGAATCTGGGGTTGTTGGTACAGTTGATGCTAGAGAATGGATACCCAAAAAGGTTGTTGTCCAGATTGATTTATAATACCACTCCACAAGTTCAGCAGTCGTAGGGATAACGTAAAAATGAATTATGTGTTCTAGACCATTTCTGTGAGAGGGGATTGGATTCGGTTCATGGAATCTTTTAACAATCGCATTTGTTCTGAGTTCGGTGAGAGTGAATTATCGGAAGTTATTTGAAACTTTACCGATGTTGCCAGTTGCCATATGGCTAATAGGTTAAATGAGTAATTGGTAAAGTTTGTCTGCTGAAAGTTGAATTACCCTGTATGATTATAAAATTGAGTGTGTTAATTTTTGTCCTAAGAATATTTTTGTCTTTCAGAAGGACCCTTTGAAAGCACCGGAGAGCGAAATAGCTGCATTGAGGAGGTTTGGCCTTGGATTATTGTACCTATTACTTTTTCAATTATTAGGGATGCTTGTATCCGACGACTTCATTATCTCCGAGGGATTCGAAAGGAATTCTTTCTTTTGGAAGCATATTCTGCTAGGTGTTTGGGGACGATATACCTTGTACAGATACATAAGCTGTTGGTTACTAGCCGAAGGAGGTTGTATTTTATTTGGTAAGAAAATCTGGCATCTCAGTGTATTATTATTTGTATTTAAAAAAGATGAAGGATAAAAATCTGTGGTGGCTAAATGAAGTAATTATCAAAATGAATTCTAAACATTCAGAAAACTTTAAACTGCTTACCGCGAAATCTGAGGTGTAAGTCCTAGCACTACCAACGGTCCAAATTATTCTTGAAAAATTTTAATACTCTCCCAACTGAATGGAAACCTCAGATTGATTCCAATAACAAAAACACTGCACTATGATTCATTATCCCCTTAACGCAAAATGTTTGTACGCGTGAAGAAAAATTATATCAATTTGAAGAATCAATGAATATCCATTCAGTGGCTGCAATAGCCGGGCACAAATTTCAAATATTCAAAATTCTGAAAATATTCTAGGCAATTGCTCTTAATGAAAAATCTTCAATTATATCAGAAGCTTTGGGCGCTGGTTCATTCATATTTGTTTTGATATATTAAAATTCGGTATATATATATATATATATATATATATATATATATATATATATATATATATATATATATATATATATATATATACTTTCAATAATTCATTTGTAACCATTTTTTCACAATAAAGGCTCGGAATTTGAAAAAAAAACGGGAAAGACTTATTCACACACCTTATATATATATATATATATATATATATATATATATATATATATATATATATATATATATATATATATATATATATATAATTACATAATACGACCCCATTCTGATCATACGACCTATTTTCGAATCTTCATTTATTACTTTATATTTCATGATAGAATATTGTTAACTCATCAATCTCAAACACGGGATAATGTGGGTGGAATGAATGCCTATTGTAACTATAATACATCCTTTGTTCTTACAATGTAATTTTGCTATTTTAGCTATTCTTTGTGTGACGCTTAGGATCACGCCACATTTTGCATTAGAGATAAGTAATGTTATAAATTCTCAGATGCATTGTTTTTTAGTCAGTCAATAGTCAATAGCCAGTCAATAATAAGTCGTTTTGATTGTACCTTTCGTCTTTTTCTTGTAAATAAAGTTTTTTTTAAAAACAAGGTTTTCCATCTCAAAAACATAATTGGCGACGAGGATGGGATCTCTTTAAATATTTCGGAAATAATAGCGCGACGAGAAAAACGCGACGTATTATCTTAAATATTGTGCCGGTCGTAGAAGTGACAAAACAAAAACTTTCTTTCGACTATCAGTTTCAACTGTTAAGGTGAGAAGCAACCCTGAGAAGGAAGCCAAGAAGCCCTGATCTTTGGAGTAGCGCCCAAGACGACTTCACTACAAGGAATACGAAACAAAAAAGGTTAGCAATCCTTTCTAATTGACTCCCAGTTTACCTATTCTGGCCCAAAAATAGTCAACCTTTTCCCAAAGTTTTGAGTGTAAAACTTGTAGAACAGTTTTTCCTAGGTTTCTTTAAAAAACCGACATAAGAGTTTTTTCTAGGTTACTCATTTAAAAAAACCGATTACCAATTTTAATTCAAGATTACTTCAATAAAACATTTTAAAGGCCGTAAAGCGAAAACAGTAAAAATGGCATTAGAAAATATAAACTTAACATTACCGGAAAAGTTCGGGATGCTTTTGCCAAGATTTTCAGGAGTGGAGAATGAATTACATTCTTTTATAAAAAGTACAGAAGAATATTTAAGGATGTTCACAAATGAACAAAATATAGTAAAAAGTTATTGTTTATCAGTTGTTAAAAGTAAATTAGTAGGAAGAGCGTTAGCTGAGGTAGCAACTTCCGATATTCCTGATGATTGGAATTCTCTAAAGAGATTCTTACAGATTAAATTTGGCGATCAAATCAATTTAGATGTATTGATACACAAATTACAATTTTTGAATAAATCACATAATGAAGATATAATAGATTTTATTGATAAGATAATTTCCTTAAAGATAAGAATAAATTATAGAATTGACGCGGATCCCATGCCAGATCCAGAAAAACAATTATATAAAACTAATATTTTAAAGATTTGTAAAACAGTTCTTATATCAAATGCCCCAATAGAATTGAGGACTTATTTAATAACAAATAATGCTTTGAATTTTGACGGAACAGTGAATGCAGTTAAAGATTATATATCGAATTTAGCTCAATATGATTTACTCGATAAAAGCAGAAGACACAAATTTCAAACACGCCCTGAAAAAAATAATTTCAGAAATAATCCCAATACGAGAACAAATAATTATAGATCAAATTATATTCCTAATAATTATCATTTTAGATCGAATAATAATTATAATTCGAATTCAAATTCAAATTTCCCCTCACAACCTATTCAGTTTAATCAAAGACCTGTGAATAGATACTATCCCTCAAACAAACAAGTTTTTGGATATACTAATACTAATACTAATGTTTTCAAACCAAATCCTAATCAAAGAATTAATACACCACCAGAAAAAATGTCAGTACAAACAAGAGTTTACCCCCAAAAACGTCCAAATTATTCGACGCAATTCCCAACGAATCCCCAAAAGAAATTTTTTAATGAACGCGTTTCTAATGAACCACATTTTACTTTTGAAGAATTAACTCAAATAGGATCAAATCGTAATAATAAATCCTTTGATAGATTTAATTATAATAATAATGATAGAGATTTTTATTCGAAACCATCGACTTCCAAACAAAATTTTCGGGACCCTACTTTAGAAAACGAATTGACATGAAGCATACCCTAGATAATACAAATCAAAATCCTATTAAATTACCAGTAGACCTTAATCATCTAGAAACTAAAAAGAAAGATTTATCACAAAAACAAAAATGGCGTATAGCAATTGACTACAGAAAATTAAATGAAAAAACTATTGATGATAAATACCCTTTACCGCAAATCGATGCAATTTTAGATAAGTTAGGAAAAAAGAAATATTTTACAACGCTCGATTTAGCGTCCGGTTTTCATCAAATTGAATTAGATAGTGACTCTATAGAAAAGACCGCCTTTACAATTGAAAATGGTCATTATGAATTTTTACGAATGCCATTCGGATTAAAAAATGCCCCTGCTTCTTTTCAAAGATTAATGAATATAGTATTGAGAAATTATATTGGAAAAAATTGTTATGTTTATATGGATGATGTTGTTATTTTCTCAGATTCAATAGAACAACACTTAGCAGACATCCATAATATTCTCGAAGTATTTAAAGAAGATAATTTGAAAATACAATTGGACAAATGTCATTTTTTCAAAACTGAAATAGAATTCCTAGGTCATATTATAACTCCAGAAGGAATTAAACCTAACCCTAATAAATTAACTGTTGTGAATAAATTCCCAATTCCAAAAACTCAAAAAGAAATCAAATCATTTCTTGGTTTAGTCGGATATTATAGGAAATTTATACCTAACTTTGCAAAAATTACCAAACCTCTTACAAATTGCTTGAAGAAAAATTCTAAAATCAATATAAATGATCCAAAATATGTTGAAGCCTTTGAAGTATGTAAACAAAATTTATTAAACCATCCTATATTGCGATATCCTGATTTCAAAGAACCCTTTGTTTTAACTACAGATGCATCCGGATATGCAGTAGGTTCAGTATTATCTCAAGGTCAACCGCCCAATGATCTTCCGATTGCTTTCGCGAGTAGAACTTTAAATGAGGCTGAATCTCGATACAGTGTGATCGAAAAAGAATTATTATCGATTGTATGGTCGTGTAAACATTTCAGGCCATATTTATACGGAAGAAAATTTACAATTTATACAGATCATAAACCTTTAATTTGGCTATTTTCTCTAAAAGAACCTAATTCGAGACTAATGAGATGGCGAATAAAACTTGAAGAATTTGATTATGAAATAAAATATAGAAAAGGCTCGCAGAACAATGCAGATGCATTAAGTAGAATAGTTATGGAAGATGACCTAACTTACGAAAATTTTATAAAGGCGCAAGAAAATAACGATATCAAAGATTCACCAAACATTAAAGAAAAAGAAGGAAATTTATTCAATTCTCAAAAGAATTTTGCATTAGCACATTGTGTTTCACGAGATTTCCATATGAATAAAGGAATAGCTTTAAGTTTCAAAAATAAATATGGCGAAATTGAAAATTTAAAATCTCAAAATAAATCTATAGGCGAAGTTGCCGCGATCCGAAAAAATAATCGAAATATTTACTATTTAATCACAAAAGAATTTTATTATGATAAACCTAAGTATGAAGATGTATTTCAAGCGATTTTGAATCTCGAAAGATTATGTAAACAAAATAATGAAAAATGTTTAGCATTACCGCGCATTGCCAGCGGCTTGGACCGATTAAAATGGTCAACGATATTCAATATGATAAAGTATATTTTTTTCAATTCAACTATGAAAGTGATTGTATATTATTTACCCAGAGAAGATAATAATGAAATAAATCAAATTGAAACATTGAATTCCCAAATAAATGATTTTAATGGTATTGAAGATTTAAATAATATTGAACAAAAATATGATAAATTTTTGATTCATAAATTGATAGAAGATGTAAATGATCATAATTATACGGATATTTCCAGTGAGCCAAAACGAAAATACTTAAAGACGAAAATAAATAAAGAATTTTCGAAAGATATAAATTACCATAAATTTCCCCATGATATTTGTCGAAAAAGCAAATTCAAAAGACCTCCCATACAATTTCAATCAAGCTACGTAGGTCACGAACCGTTCAATTACTCCTATTGTAATACAAACCCAACTCATATCAAAGCTCCAATTACAAGAAAACTTGATCCTGCATTCAAAAAGATAGATGCGAAAGAAATTGATTCACATCGTATACAAGATAATAAGAATAAACATATTTATCATAAAAAAATTCTGAAACAACGGAAAAAGTAAATTTTAATTTTTATTTCAGATTGAAAATGAATTATTTCATCGTGACACTCACACTACTTGAGATTATCATAGAATCATTTACCTTAGAAATTATTCCTATTGAAAACAATATTTTACCTATACAACTTGGAAGAGCATTTATTACAAATAGAAATTTGCAGTTAATATATCATATTGATTTAAGTAAGATTGAAAAAGTAATTAGCGATTATCAGAAAGAAATTGAGAATATTAGAAAAGAACCATTAGGTTTTGCACAAACAACGAATTTTAAATATTTACGACATTCCAATGAATTGAATATCAAGGCCCTTGAAGAATTATTAAATGAAAATATAAAAACAAAAAGAGGACTTATTAATCTCGGTGGAAAAATATCAAAGATTTTATTCGGAACTTTAGATTCAGATGATGAGGAATTATTTAAGAATTATTTTGATGGCATAAAGAAAAATGAGAAAATACTCATGAGGAATCAAAAGAATATTGCTACTGTAGTTAATGACTTAAAGAACAAATATTACGATAAATTTCAAAAAATAACTGAAAATTTGAAATTATTACAAATTGTACCTGCACTCCAAGAAGTCGAACAAATGCATCTTATGACATTTCAAATTAAAGATATTAAAAATACTATTGATGAAATTCAAACGGCAGTCAGTTTTGCTAGATTACATCTTTTACACGAATCTATTCTGCCTTACAATCAATTTTCTGAATTAATCAAAAATGTTACGATAATCCCTGTTCATCATTTGAAGGATTATTATCAACTTTGTTATACGAAAGTTATTTTCAAAAACAAGATGTTATTGTTCTTAATATCGATTCCAACTATTTATGAAAAGGAATACGAGTTGTATAAGTTTTACTTCCTATCACAAAATAATGAAACCCTTCCTTACACCGATTCCTATTTGCTATCTCAAGAAGAAATATTACAATGGTCGACAAGTGAATGTCATCCAGTTGAAAAGGACTTCCTATGTAATCAAGAATCCATGAAGAAACCTCCAAGATGCCTCATCAACGTTTTGAAAACCCATAAAGAAAATTTTACCAGAACAACATCAGTTCCCTATTCAGATTTGAAATTATTAGAAGATGGAAATATTTTATCTCTAGACAATAGAAAAGTCATAGAGAAATGCCCTCACCAAATCAAACATTATTTTATTCCGCCAATGGCCCTGTTGCATTCTAAATGTACTATAAGTAATTCACAAAAAGAAATTTTTCCTCTAACCATCATAAATGAAGAAAAATATATTATTCTACCCAAGCAGACCCATTTTATCAAGAATGATTCTCAAGAAGAACTTATCAAGAATGAAGATATTCCAGACATCGTTTTAGAAGAATTAGAGCAGTGGAATCTTCAACCTATTGGAATAACATTTGCATTTATTTTGACAATACTTATAATTATTATTGTTATTGCTTTTGCTTGTAGATATTTCAGAAAAAATGTATCTTTAAAAGCTACACCTCAGCAAGGTGATACCTTTTTCCAAGAAGGGGAGGAATTACATAATACGACCCCATTCTGATCATACGACCTATTTTCGAATCTTCATTTATTACTTTATATTTCATGATAGAATATTGTTAACTCATCAATCTCAAACACGGGATAATGTGGGTGGAATGAATGCCTATTGTAACTATAATACATCCTTTGTTCTTACAATGTAATTTTGCTATTTTAGCTATTCTTTGTGTGACGCTTAGGATCACGCCACATTTTGCATTAGAGATAAGTAATGTTATAAATTCTCAGATGCATTGTTTTTTAGTCAGTCAATAGTCAATAGCCAGTCAATAATAAGTCGTTTTGATTGTACCTTTCGTCTTTTTCTTGTAAATAAAGTTTTTTTTAAAAACAAGGTTTTCCATCTCAAAAACATAATTATATATATATATATATACATATATATATATATATATATATATATATATATATATATATATATATATATATATATAAGGTGTGTGAATAAGTCTTTCCCGTTTTTTTTTCAAATTCTGAGCCTTTATTGTGAAAAAATGGTTACAAATGAATTATTGAAAGTATTGGCCATCGCTAGCTACAACTTTTCCCCATCTTTCTGGCAACATACGAATCCCGTTGCGAAAAAATTCGACCGCATAATATATATATATATATATATATATATATATATATATATATATATATATATATATATATATATATATAATTACAGGATTCCATCCCGTTCTGATCAATTGACGTAATATTGTATTGTTCATTTGGATTCACATATCAGTGTGCTGCATTTTGCTTACATCAGCATAATGCAGGTGGTTCGACGCGTGGCGTCAATTAAGATAAGAAAATATAATGTTATAAATAGGAGACAATATGTTATTGTCAGTCAGTCAGTCAGATAGATAATCAGCTTTAGAATCATCTTAGATTCATCCTATTGTTCATTTCCATATTTCCTTTTAAATAAATTCGTTTTTAAAAACGTGGTTTTCTCAACGAAAAACATAATTGGCGACGAGGATGGGATCTCTTTAAATATTTCGGAAATAATAGCGCGACGAGAAAAACGCGACGTATTATCTGAAATATTGTGCCGGTCGTAGAAGTGAAAACTAAAAACTTTCTTTCGACTATCAGTTTCAACTGTTAAGGTGAGAAGCAACCCCTAAGAAGAAAACCAGAGGCTCGATCATTGGAGTAGCGCCCAGGACAGTTTCAACTTCAAACAAGGAATATCAACGAGGTGAGCAATCCTTTCTAACTGACTCCCAGTTTACCTATTCTGGCCCAAAAATAGTCAACCTTTTCCCAAGTTTTGAGCGTAAAACTTGTATAAAAGTTTTTTCTAGGTTTCTTATAAAAAACCGATCACAAAGTTTTTCCTAGGTTTCTTATCATAAAAAACCGATCACAAAGTTTTTCCTAGGTTTCTTATTATAAAAACCGATCATTAAAATTATCAATATTACTTCTTTTAAACAGTTCCACGGTAAGAAAGAAAAGAAAGTAGCTAGAGTTAAAATGGATTTATCAACTGCAGAAAAGTTTGGATCACTCCTTCCTAAATTTTCAGGAATGGAGAACGAACTCCATTCTTTTATTAAAAACGTAGAAAGTTATTTAAGTATGTTCAGTAACGAAAATGAACTTATTAAAAAATACTGTTTAGCTTTAGTTAAATCAAAATTAGTCGGTAGAGCACTTGCTGAAGTTTCTACCTCAGATATACCCGATAATTGGGATCATCTGAAAAGATTTTTGAATAATAAATTTGGCGATCAAATCAATTTAGATGTGTTGATTCACCAATTACAATTCTTAGAAAAGAAATCAGATATGATTAGCTTTATAGATGAAATAATTTCGATGAAAATAAGAATTAACTACAGAATAGATGCTGACACGATGCCAGCTCAAGAAAAACAATTGTATAAGACTAATATATTGAAAATTTGTAAAACGGTGTTAATTTCGAATGCACCAACGGAACTTAGAACTTATTTAATCGCTAATAATGCCTTAACGTTTGACCAAACCATAAATGCAATTAAAGATTATTTGTCAAACATGGAGCAATATGATTTATTAGATAAAAGTAGAAAACATAATTTTCAATCGCGAAGGACGAAAAATAATTTTCAAAATAATAATAATAATAAAAGACACTATATTCCAAATAATTATAGATCAAATTATATTCCCAATAATTATCATTTTAGATCGAATAATAATTATAATTCAAATCTAAATTCAAATTTCCCCTCACAACCTATTCAGTTTAATCAAAGACCTGTGAATAATTATTATCCTACAAACAAACAAGTGTTCGGATATCCAAAGACGGAACGATATAATAATCAAAATGTTTTTAAACCAAATCCCAACCAACGAATTAATACACCACCAGAAAAAATGTCAGTCCAAACTAGAAACTTTGCACAAAAACGTCCAAATTATTCGACGCAATTCCCAACAAATCCAAATAAGAAATTTTATTCCGATGAACAAACCCCCAATTATACATTTGAGGAATTAACCCAATTAGATTCGAGTCAGAATAAAAAGAATTATTATGAACAAAATGATAGAGGTCGTTGGAAAACCAAGAATTCAAATAAATCAAAACAATTTCCCACGAAATTCGTAATTGGCGACGCTTCGACTTCAAAAAATTTTGAAGAACGAAATTTTTGCGAACTAGCCTCGGGAAACGAATCGACTTAAATAATAGTATTGATCATTCAAATCAACTTCCCTATATCGAATTCAATTATCCTAAATGTAAACTTTTGATTGACAGTGGATGTTCAGTTTGTTTAATAGACCCCAAATTTGCGTATAATAATTGCCCAAGTAATATTTATCAAGAAAAAACCACTTTAACCGCGTGTATGAGACAAAACACTTCAAATGAAAAAGTCTTATTGCCTTTATTTTCTGAATTTAACGTAGAAGATACTCATCCATTTGTACTTTATAAATTTCATAGAAATTATGATGGCTTAATAGGAGCAGATTTTTTGAACAAGTATGGAATCAATTTGAACTTTCAAGATCAAATTTTAGAAAATGAATTTTGCAACATTCCTTTTAAATACCAACAAGTATGTCAAAATCCAACGAAAATCCCAGTGGATCTTTCTCATTTAGAATCAAAAATAAGTAATCAACTTATGAAAATTTTACAAACAAACGAAAATGTATTACAATTACCCAATCAACCTTTATCTTTTTCTAGTAGAATCAAACATAAGATTCGAACAACCGATGATGTTCCGGTTCATTGCAAAATTTATAGATATCCCGAAGTACACAGGGAAGAAGTCAAAAAACAAATAAAAGATTTATTAGATAAAAATATTATTCGACCAAGTATTTCCCCCTGGTCTTTCCCAGTAGTTATAGTCCCAAAGAAAGAGGACTTATCAGGAAAAGTAAAATGGCGAATGGCCATCGATTATAGAAAACTGAATGATAAAACAATTGATGATAAATATCCTTTACCCCAAATTGATAGTATCCTAGATAAATTAGGAAATAAAAAGTATTTTACGACACTTGACCTTGCCTCAGGCTTTCATCAAATCGAAATGGACGAAGAATCAATAGAAAAAACGGCTTTTACTGTAGATAATGGACATTACGAATTTTTAAGAATGCCATTTGGTTTAAAAAACGCGCCTGCTACATTTCAGCGATTGATGAATAATATTTTGAAAGATTATATAGGAAAAATTTGTCATATTTATATGGATGACATAATTATTTTTTCAGAAACAGTAGAACAGCATTTGGCTGATATTCATACTATATTGGAAACGCTTATGAAAGATGATATGAAAATTCAATTAGATAAATGTCATTTCTTCAAAACAGAAATCGAATTTTTAGGTCACATTATAACTCCAGAAGGAATAAAACCTAATCCAAAAAAATTAGAAGCAGTAACTAAATTTCCAATTCCTAAAACACCGAAAGAAATCAAATCTTTCCTTGGTTTAGTAGGATATTATAGAAAATTCATTCCAAATTTTGCAAAGATAGCAAAACCTTTGACTGCGTGTTTAAAAAAAGAAGCGAAAATTGATATTGATGATATAAAATATGTAGAAGCTTTTCAGGTTCTGAAACGTAACCTTTTAAACCATCCAATCCTATGTTATCCTGATTTTAATAAACCTTTCGTGCTTACTACAGATGCATCCGGATATGCAATCGGTTCAGTCCTTTCTCAAGGTACTCCACCAGGTGATTTACCTGTAGCGTATGCTAGTCGTACTCTCAGCCAATCGGAAATAAAATATAGCACCATAGAAAAGGAGCTTTTGGCTATTTTATTCAGTTGCAAATTTTTTAGACCCTATTTGTACGGAAAAAAATTTATAATTTATACGGATCATAAACCATTAACTTGGTTATTTTCATTAAAAGAACCAAATTCTCGCCTTATGCGATGGCGAATTAAATTAGAGGAATTTGACTATGAAATTAGATACAGAAAAGGTTCAACGAATAATGCAGATGCATTGAGCAGAATTGTTATAGAAAATGAAATTAATTTTGAAAATTTTATAAAGCTGAATGAAATCAATGAAATAACGGATTCTCCAAATGTAAAAGAGAAAGAAGGTAATTTATTTAAAGCCCCTAAAAATTATGCATTAGCGCATTGTGTTTCTAAAGACTTCCACATGAGTCGAGGTATAGCCGTCTGTTTTAAAAATAAATACGGAAATATTGAAAAACTGAAATCGCAAAATAAAATGGTAGGTCAAGTTGCCAAGATTCGAAAAGATAATAGAAATATTTATTATTTAATAACGAAAGAAAATTATTATGATAAACCTACGTACGAAAACGTATTTAAATCTCTAATGGAACTTAGAGAAATTTGTGAAATGAATAATGAAAAATATTTAGCAATACCACGTATAAGTAGCGGATTAGACCGATTGAAATGGTCCACAATTTTTAATATGATAAAATATATTTTTCTGAATTTGAATATGAAAATTACTATATTCTATTTACCAAATAAGAATGGTAATGAAATAAATCAAATCAAAGCATCAAATATGCAAATGAACGATTTGAACGAAATCGAAGAAATAAATAATGGTATTGAAGATGACTTAGTGTCAATAATTAATCAAGTTACTGACGAAGAACTTGATGAATGCTTGGAATTACTAAATGCAGGTGAATGCGAAAATGATGATTCCAATGAAAATGAAGATGAAAATATAATTGATTTCGAAACTTCAAACGTGATTATACACGATGATGTAACCATTCACAGTAGTATAGAAAACCCTATCTTTGAAATACCTTATACGGAGAGAAGTATAAACTCCGCGAATTTGCAGGTCATATTTAAAAAAGCATCGAATTATGATGTTACGAAAATTAAATTGTTCGGAGAAAAATTAAGATTTCTTGTATCAGTAAATTCTGTCGAAACAGATTTATGTAGATTTATTCGAGAATATCTACGTCCAAAAAGTCCTTATACAATATACTTCAAATCATTAGAATTAGAAAAACCTCTTATACGAATTTTGCAAGAGAAATTCGATTATAAGAGCCTTGATTTGAAAATATCGAGAACATTAGTAGAAGATGTCGAAGACAAGGAGGAACAACTCCTTAGAATGAAACAATTCCATGAAACCAAAACTTCACATCGTGGATTACGCGAAAATTTATTAAGTTTGAAAAGAAAGTATTATTGGCCGAATATGAATAAAGATATTCAGAATTATATAAATACATGTGAAATTTGTCAAAAATCTAAATATGAAAGAACTCCAGTTCAACTTCAATTTAAACCAAATCCCGTCGGTACGAAACCTTTTACTCATGTCTACTGTGACACGATTAAATTTAATCAAACAAATTGTTTAAGCGTGATAGATTCTTTTTCCAGATTTGGACAATGCTATCCTTTGTTACAAAAGACAGGATCAGAAATTATGGACAAATTATTAATTTATTTTAGTCATTATGGAATCCCTAACAAAATTACTTGTGATAATGGGATCGAATTTAAAAATAATGTAATACAAGATTTTTGCAAAGTCCATAAAATCGAAATACATTATATCACGAATTATAACCCAAATTCAAACGCATTAGTTGAAAGATTTCATTCTACTCTCATAGAACAATTGAGAACAATTGAAAATAAAAATTTGACTTTTCAAAATAAATTAGCTCAAGCCTTATTAAGTTATAATAATTCAAATCATTCGAGTCTAGAGATGACTCCAATGCAAATCATCAAAGCCGATTTAAATTATTCTTTACCCATTGAAAGAACTCATAATGAACAAATTCAAAATTATGTTGAAAATTACTTAGAAAATTTCAACGATATTTCAAAACATTTAGAAAAACGACAAGAGAAAAACTTGGCCCGTTTAGAAAAAACAAATAAGAAAAGATCTGCTGATCGTCCCTTAAATGAAAATCCAACGTATATTAAAAATCCGAAAACAAGAAAACTCGACCCAGCGTTCAAAAGAATCGATGCAAGTGAAATAGACTCACATCGTATTCAAGATTCGAAAAATAAACATATTTATCATAAGAAAATTATGAAGCAACGAAAGAAGTAACTTTCAAATTTTATTTTCAGATTCAACATGGATCACCATTCATTTACATTGATAATTATGATTTTAATGATAACGAAGATAATTAATTCACTAGAAATTATTCCAATTGAAAATAATGTATTGCCCATTCAATTAGGAAAAGCTTACATAACAAAAAAGAATTTACAACTAATTTATCATATTGATTTAAATAAAATAGAAAATGTAATTTTGGCATACCAGAAAGAAATAGATAAATTTAAGAAGGAACCATTAGGTTTTTCGCAGACTGCAAACTATAGATATTTGCAAGAGTCTAATAAAATAAATATTGAATCGTTCGAAGAAATAGTTAATGAAAAAATACGGACTAAGAGAGGATTGATTAATTTAGGAGGCAAAATCTCAAAAATACTCTTTGGAACCTTAGATTCTGACGATGAAGAATTATACAGAAATTATTTTAATAGCATAAAGAAAAATGAGGAAACCCTCATAAGGAATCAAAAGAAGATCGCTACTGTAGTTAATGACTTGAAAAACAAATATATTGATAAATTTCAGAAAATGCATGATAATCTTGAATTATTAAAAATTGTACCAGCACTCGAAGAAGTTCAGCAAATGCATCTTATGACTTTTGAACTCAAAGACATTAAAAATACTTTGGATGAAATTCAAACTGCAATTAGTTTTGCTAGGTTACATTTGTTGCATGAATCCATTTTACCCTATTCAAAGTTCTCAGAAGTAATCAAAAATTCAAGTATCATTCCCTTACATCATATAAAAGACTATTATCAATTATGCCATACTAAGGTAATTTTCAAAAATAAAATTTTACTATTTCTTATATCTATTCCAACCATTTATGAAAAGGGATACGAATTATACAAGTTTTACTTTCTTTCCCAAAATAATGAATCCCTTTCCTTATCCGACTCCTACATGCTCTCACAAGAAGAAGAATTACTATGGAGTACGAGTCAATGTCACCCAGTTGAAGAAGACTTCCTATGCGATCAAGATCTACTATCCAAGCCTCCAGAATGCATCAGAAATTTGTTGAAAAATCACAAAGAAAATTGTTCAAGAATTGTATCAGTCCCACAAGCTAACTTGAAACTTCTAGAAGATGGAAATATCCTCTCAATAAAAAATGAAAAAGTCCAAGAGAAATGCCCACAGCAAACAAAACATTATTTCATACCCCCAACGGCAATCCTTCGTTCTAAATGTGTTGTAGGAAACACACAAAAAGAAATTTTTCCCATTTCTACGATTATGGAAGAAAAATACATTGTCCTGCCCAAGATGGCTCATCCAATGAAGAACCAGCCCAGTTCGAACTTCAAGAAAAAAGACATCCCTGACATCCAGTTGGAAGACCTAGAAGAATGGCACATCCAACCAGGATATTCATTAATTTTTATTCTTATGTTTATAATAATATTGATTTTGATATTTTTTCTTATTTTTAAATATTTGAAAAATAATAGACTTGCTAAAGTCACACCTATTAAAGGTGATAACTTTAACTTAGGTGGGGAGGAATTACAGGATTCCATCCCGTTCTGATCAATTGACGTAATATTGTATTGTTCATTTGGATTCACATATCAGTGTGCTGCATTTTGCTTACATCAGCATAATGCAGGTGGTTCGACGCGTGGCGTCAATTAAGATAAGAAAATATAATGTTATAAATAGGAGACAATATGTTATTGTCAGTCAGTCAGTCAGATAGATAATCAGCTTTAGAATCATCTTAGATTCATCCTATTGTTCATTTCCATATTTCCTTTTAAATAAATTCGTTTTTAAAAACGTGGTTTTCTCAACGAAAAACATAATTATATATATTATGCAAGGGGGGCTACGGTCCTCGGGAAGTGACGACCCCGCGTACCTGAGTCAACCAGTGTGAGGGTTAGCACCCCTTCTACTGTGAATAATGAGCTTTCGACACTCAAGAAGCCTCGGAACCCGCCCCTGGTGTTGGGATCGCGCCTAGGGGAAGATCTTCACGGTCCCTAGTAGAATCGAGTGGAGCAAGTGGCACTCCTCTACGAACTGGCACCACAAGGCCAAGAAGATTGTTCAGGAACTCTAGGATTAATGGCTTGGACACGTCTGAAATAGGCGGTCTCGCTGGAACCCAGGAACAGGAAAGGCAGCATTGGACAAGAGAAATGAACCGCAGTCTGATCAATGCTTATTATTTGGTTACTGAAGGTGGAAAGAACACAAAGAAATACGCCGAAAAACTGGCTGAACGATGGGAGGAGATCTATCCCGACAAGAAGTTCACCGGAAAACACTTGATAGCCCAAATTCGGAACATAAGAACTCGCAAGCTACTCTCACCGGCTGAGCTTGAGGCAATGAAGGCGGCTGCTCAAAATTCTCCAGTGATGAGGATAAATAACATACGAAGGAGCATACATAGATTAAGCTTTCTCCCAGAACGGGACAGCACAGATGATGGGGTTGATGGACTACAGCTAACGGTGGAGGCAGAGCCGGACGGGACTATACGTGAGATACGCGAAATCTTCCAAGAGGAATGCCTAAGGTGGAATGGAATCCAAATGGCAGATAGACATCGAATTCCTAAGATAAAGAAAAATAAGGATTCCAAAACAACAATGTCCACCGTAAATACTGCACTGAGTGAAATATTGAATAGCACAAAGAACCTAGAAGATATTTGCCACAAGGTCTACTGCGCTGCAATGGTTGTTAACAATATACTGCAAACACCGACAGTAACGGAAACACAAAGGACACACCAACAGAGAAAACCCCCGTGGGAGGAAAGATTGGAAAAGAAAATCAAAATCCTACGGAAGGAAATAGGAATCCTTCATTCTTACCTGAAGGAGGAGGAAGTTAGCAAAAAGGTAATCAGACAAGTGCAGTGCTATTCAAGAAGATTAAAACTGAAAAGGAAAGATGCTCAGTACAAACAAGAGCTAGTGATTCATATGGAGACCTTAAAGCAAAAACTGGCAATCCTGGGCAGCAGATTGAGAAGATACCATAAAAGAACTAAGAGATACCATCAAAATAATCAATTCAACACCAATCAAAAAAGTTTCTTCAAAGATCTGGGAGATCACCATAGAACCCAGCAAGAATCTCCGAAAGCAGCTGATCCTGAACTGAAGGAATTCGAAAAATAGGGGTCTAACATATGGTCAGAAAGGAAAAGTCACAACACCAAAGCCACATGGATAGAAAGTGAAAAAGAAATACATGCAAGTCTATCTGAAATGCATTCGGTCGTCATCACCGAGGAAGATGTAGCGATGACAGTCAAAAGAATGAAAAACTGGACAACGGCTGGAATAGACAATATTCATAATTATTGGTGGAAATACTTACCGTCCACTCATGGGGTTTTGGCGCGGCTTTTGAATGCAGCTTTGGAAAACCCGGAAAAGATCCCAAAATTCCCACACAAGGCACGACGTACATGATCTTCAAAAAGGGAGATCCTACCAAACCTGAAAACTACAGGCCGATCACGTGCCTTTCTTCTGCTTATAAAATACTTACCTCAATGGTCGGTCACAAGGTCCGGATTAGTTGGGTGTTAATGTTTAAGAAAAGGAACTTATTAGAAGAGCGGCTTTCTATAATTCCAGCCAGTACAGTTATTTTGAAATTAACACAATTTCTCTTTTATGAAAGAACCTTTCGTGCGTCCGGCTTATGCACTAGGATAAGTCTTATATTTGATCTTTTTCTGGGAGGTGTTTCACTGAATGAGACCAAGTATTTTTGAATAACAAAGTTTAATAATGGATTGAAATAATTAATGAAAAAAATACAATCAATGAAATTTGCACATCACTAGCCTATGGCAAACACCTTAAGAGTAAATAAGAAAAAATTATAACCTTCGACAATCTTGGACTATTTTGGTAAATCTTTTATAAGGAGAAAAAAATCATCAAACAATATATATAAGATTAAATTAAATATCCTTACCCTGGATATCACAATCACTGTTCAAGTAAACCTTTCAACAAATTCCCTATTTGTAACTTTCCTGAAAACCGTTCCCGCAAACCGACTTGAACTTTATTCAACTTAGGATCGAACTTGAACTGTCTACTGAATTGAAAAGTATTGTTTTTATAGTTGAATAATCGTCATCCTCCTTCTACCAAATTTTTCTAAGCGTCTATCTTCTTTTTCCTTTCGTCCAATCAGAGTGATTGTCCTTATGTACCTAGATTATTGGTTCCACCCCATGTTATGTACTATTGACATGGGGTTGTTCCGTTGGTACCGCCTAAATTGGAAACCATTTTGTTGGACGCGGACCACCGTTGGTGGTCCCCTCCGAATAGAACAGATTTTTATGTTCGGAGTTTTGGGCCATTTAAACCTCCCTAGAGTTTTTACGACTACATTTTTATTGCCTTGAAATCCTGTACTAATCTTGTGAAATTGGAACCTACTTGTTTTATCGTGGGATATCGACAGTGCCAACTACCCTGGGGTGTTTATCTTAAGCCAGGATGAAGGATTTAATGCCTAATAAATGTGAGGGGTGACAACGACTTCGTTTGCGTTCACTCTACTGGGATAGAACCGGGAATTTGTTGAATATCCTTTTAATGAGCCTGTACTCATTGCGAATTATCATTCACATTCATTACATTACTCTCCTCTTTGAAAAAGTTTTGGCATCGGTTGCCATAACTTTTCCTTTACTACCATTAATAGTCCAAATTCATCTTAGTTCATGTAACTCCTCAACTTAACAAATTTATCTTTTCAAAACAAAAAATTGAATAGGTAATAAATGAACCTTTAAACTACTATTTTAATCTAACCTAAAATAACACGATGAGATAGCTTTTGAGTATGACAGAGGAAGAAAAATTTTTTTTTTTTGTTTTTCATTACTTCCATCGCACTTCCACTTTGTTTTATATGGAGGCCGTTCAATTGACATGATTTTGGAATCACTTCTCTCGCGGACAACATCCTGGTTCATCAGCATATCCATACCTCAAGAAGTCTTGAGCCTAACCCTCGCCTTGGGGGATAACCTTTATTTGGGGGGGAGGGGGATGATAGTTCATTCGAACACCGCGTACTTAATGATCGTTTCGAAAAAGTTTTGGGGTTTCGCGAACAGTTCCTCATGCACTGCATACTTCGGGTGCATGCTCTGTAGTTGCGCATTGATTCGATACTTCAGTCCAATGAGGCGCGGTCGCACTTAATGTTGGGTATATTGTCGTGGTTAATTCTTCTCCTCGCATGGCCTGTTCTTGATTTCTTCTTGACGTTTCTAGTTTTGTCAATTGACGGTTGGTAACCCACATGGTGAGGGTGTTCCATAAGCTAGCCAGTATCATTACTCCGCAACCAAAGTTTTCGTATAGGTGGAGTCCGTTTAGTATGACTCCAAGGCTGTAAGCTATCATTCTGAAGATCGCATAGAATCCCATAAGTCCACTCATAAATATCCCTACATCAGTGAACCATCCCCACACTTGACGTATGGTGTTATGGGCTAATTCTTTCATCTCTTCAGGGTTAAACATACTTAATGTCGAAAATCCTTGGTTCGATGTATCTAGGCCGGCTACTCGTCTGGTTATGATGTTTTCTACCGCTTTCCTTTCGGTTCCGAACGTTAAGATTCTTTGGGCATTACTGATCTCTTCTTGAGTATAAATCCCAAGTGCTCCAATAGGTCGTATGGGTGAAAATTTCAACTTAGGGTTTGAGTCGGGTGACAATATTTCTGGTGTCTTTTTTGTAGTTGGGTACGGGCTGAATCCCATCCAGTAGTCATCTATTTTATATAATGGGGGCATTAGGCAATCCACTTCCTCCGCGTAATTCTGAATAATCCTCGTAACTGGGGCCATAAATTTTGACTGGTTGTTCACTATAATGGGTAATTCATTATAGCATTTTTCCGTTCGTCGTATCATCACATTACGGGGTACACATCTCATTATGTACAGGACCTCTCCTAGTACTCTTCCTACATATCCTCCTCTTTCCTTCACAAGTTGGCTCAAAGTATTGGGTACCAGTGGAGCCATCAGTAGTCGGTTTCGAAGTATTTCTCGTTGTAAGAGACATCTTCTATGGACGGTATCTGTATATAGTTGGTCCAGTTTCCTTGCGTAGGCCTGTTCTACATATAAAAACTTACTGTTGACGTAAGCCATCAAATCAGCATTGTGAGGAAGAATATTCATTTTGAGATGTATATCATTTCGTTGTTTTTCCTCCATCACTAAGATTCTTGGATGTTCGGTTTGCCATATTTCTATTTGGCACAGTGTGACTCTCTTCATCAGCGTTACTGCGAAGACCTTTGTACCATCTTCTATAACTAGGATCCGTTCGGTCGTAAATTGATTTGAAATTATTTCCGCCTGACCTTGGAATAGCAAACTCAGGGATTCTCCGCAGTGAGAGAGTGCTTCGTTTTCCCATGTGACCTCTCCCAATGTTGTGTCAAAGCAATAGCCTTTTAAGTAGGGACATACTACACCTCCTAATAGACTTATCTCATTTTCGTCTATTTTTACCCTTGCTTCATAGTCCGCTACTCGTATTTTTATAGAGGCTACTACGACAACATCCTGCCATGTCTGACCATTTTCTTGGTAGGTTGTCCCTTTGCAGGTTCCATCGTTGTTTACTGCTCCTCCGATCGTAATTGAAGCTGAAGTAGTACCATTCATATTTATTCCAGCAATCACCTGATGGTAGAGATGCAGTGTCTGATACCGATGGACCGCCCGACATTCTTCCGCACCTAACCGGTGTATAAAGTTCGATACACCTCCGGAAACAATCGAACTATGGCTGTGCATTCCGCAGTGAGTTATCTTCTTCTTCTCTTCTTCTTCCTTTAGCTAGGGAGTTCCCTGTTTGCTTGGCCTTGGTCTATTCTATTTATTCATTTATTCAAACTTGGTCTATTCTGCAGATGAGGAAAACCAGCTTTGAGCCCATCTTTTCGGTGGTCTACCCGGCTTTCTCCTTCCTCTGGGTTGTTCATTCTTGCAGATGTATGCTATTCTATCTGACTCCATCCTATCAACGTGGTCTCTCCAATCCCTTCTTCTCTGTCTACTCCACTTGACAACATCCTGTACACCAGTTCTCTGTCTTATTGACTTGTTGGTCTGTCTATCCCTCAATGTCACCCCTGAAATTCTTCTCAGGATCCTCATTTCCATCGTTCTGAGCTTTTGTTTGGTTCTCTCTGTTTCCGCACGGGTTTCTACGGCGTAGTTCATAATTGGGCGCACCATTGCTTTGTAAAGCCTCACCTTTGTTTCCTGGAGCATGTACTTGTTCTGCCACACCATTGTGTTCAGATATCCAGTTATCTGTGCCGCCTTAGTGGCCTGCTGTTGGACTTCCGAATAGAGATCTCTGTGACTGGTGATTTCAACTCCGAGATATTTGAAGCTCATTGTCTGCTGAATGACGACACCCTCTAGTTCTAATTTACATCGAACAGGTTCCTTACTTATCACCATGCATTTAGTTTTGTCACTGGATATCTTCATGTTGTGTTGTTTGCTGGCAATATTGAACAGATGTAGCAGCCTCTGGGGGTCATCCTCACAACCCGCCAAAAGAAGCGTATCATCAGCATAGCAGACGATGTTTATATTGCGGCTCCCTATGCTGAATCCCTTCTTCCCTCTCAGAGCGTATATCATGCGGTCCATTATCAGACTAAACAGGAAGGGGCTCAGCGAATCTCCCTGTCGAATACCCATATTCGCGGTGATAGGCTCTGTGAAACCATCTGCTGTTTTTATTTCAATTGATGTATCCGAATACATATCGTAGATCAGCTCGATCAGATTGTGTGGGACATGGTGTTCGTCCAATACTTTTAGCACATCGTTTCTTTGTACCCGGTCAAAAGCCTTAGTGAAATCGACGAAGCACATATATAGGGGACAGTAGAATTCAATGGATTTCTCCACCAGTTGTCGGACAATAAAGATAGCATCAGTTGTGCTCCGATTTTTTCTGAACCCCTGCTGTTCCTCCGAGATTGGTATTAGCTCCTCCATTATACTCCTTATTGCAGATGTGAAAAGCTTAAGAACAGTATTGAGCAGAGAAATTCCTCGATAGTTGTCTGGCGTTTTCTTATCTCCCTTTTTGTGTACTGGAATGGTGTAGCTGTTTTTCCACTCTTTTGGAATTTTCTTCGTGTCCAGCACATGGGAAAACAACTCGTGTATGCGCACTACCATGGATTCGCCACCGTGTTTGAAAAACTCATTATATACTCCATCGGGCCCGGGAGATTTTCGTGTCTTCAGTTTTCTTATGGAATCTCTCACTGCATCTAAAGACAGCTTTGCAGTGTTTCTATTGAGCCATTTTCGTTCTGCCTCTCCCAAGTTTTCCTCCTGCAGGCTGTATAGTTCACTAAAGTATTCATGCCATTTTCTACTTTTTATTGATGGTATCTGAACGTATTCTGTTATTTCCTTTTTTTGATTTCGCAACGTTCTCCAGATATTTCTTTGGACTCCATATAGGTCGTGTTCCATGTCTTTAACATACTTTTCCCAGTAATCTTCTTTGATCTTTCTTATTGACTGATTGTTACTGTTACGGACTGTTTTGTAGGCTGCATATTCTTGTGATGTTGGGTTCCTCTTATATTGTAAAAATGCCTGTTTCTTTTCCTGTGCCAATTTTCTTACTCTCTCATCAAACCAGGGAGTTCTGTTTCTTTTGCCGATAGTGCTGGCAGTTCTCCTTCCTAGCACCTCCTCTGCTGTTATGAGCATGGCGTTCTTGAGCTCTCTCCATTCGTCATCTACTTCCTGGCTGTCATATTTGCCCGCCTGAAGTCTCTGCGATAGTCTTGACGCATATAGATGTTTGGTTGTTGGATCGTCAATCTTTTCAATACACAATTTCTCGGATTTTTTATGAAACGTCCTTTTGCGTGCAAGATCCAGATTCAACCTGCATAGTACCAGCCCATGATCGGAACCAATATTGGCAGATGAAAGGGTTCTAACGTCCAAAATTTGTTTTGGGTGAATCTCTCTATTGGTTAGAATAAAGTCAATCATGGATGTTTGCCCTCTGGTGTTACTCCACGTGATCTTATGCTGCAGCCGATGATCGAAAAAGGTGTTATTTAACCTGAGCTGGTTCAAACAACAGAACTCTATTAAATCTTCTCCAGTTATAATCCGGGTTAATTCGACACAACAAGTCCATACATGTTTCAATCTTATTTCGTCCTTCTGTAGCACTTTAATGTCAACCGGCTCGCTTTTATATGTTGTGTCTAACGTCGGACATTCCGCGACATCACGAATAGATACCGCCGTTATCTCGGAATTTTTATCCGCACAGTCATACGCTATTAGGGCTTGGACGCTTGCACACGTCATAAGGAAGAAGGTTATCCCGTTAACTAAGGCTTGTGGTTTCTTCATGGTACTTGTCGTCTAGTAGGTTTTCGCAATTTTTTTCTGGGTGGGATGATCCTCCCGGAAACCGTCTTGTCCTGTGGAACCCTGCAATTCACCCTTATACAGGAAAATAGTTGACAACAAGAAAAACCTAAATAATGTCCTACATAACATATGATGAGGTTAACTCTACATAAACTACAAGAATGAGGTGAGATACATATTGATAATACTAATTAGTCATACAATGTTTTTTTTTTTTTTTTTTTTTTTATGGTGGTTTAGGCAAACCATAATACCATAACATATACATATATATTTGTTCAATTGAACAATAATCTGAAAAAAAAAATTAAAATACAGATCGTGTCTGATGACGCGTATGCTCAATTAGGTGGAAAAAAAATAAAAGAATGGACGAAATAAATTAATATAGAATCAGGGATGGGGTTGAAATTAAAATGCTATTGATTCAGGAGTGTGAGCATGTATGCTTGAAGCAGAATAGTATCAGGTAGGGTTTACCCGACGTACAATTGAATGCGTCTTCTGAAATCGACATTAGGGTAAGAGTTTATTTTACCCACCTGGATGCTTGCTATGAGTTACTCAGAATAGTTACTCGAAATGGCTTCGTGGGGCTAGGTGGACTTTGGTAACAGAAAAGTTGGGTATTCACTTACAATCAATATAATGAAAGTTTAAGCATAGGGAAAAGGGTCAATCCTACTTAGAATACATAAGAGGATCTCAACGAACAACGCTTAGGCGTGTTACTTAAGTCAGAGAAAAATAAAAGAAGGTCCATTATATTAATGAACAGAAACTCGGTCATAATATTGTAAGTGAACCCTTATAGAATCTACGAAGAAAAGATCGACTCGTCCCTAAAGGTTTGTCCTTTTTAAACCCCCCACTGGTTAATCGAATCCATATCGGACCGGTGGGCGCCTCAATCTAGTTGAGCGTCTTGCAGGAATTTCTACTTCTTCTTCCTCGTCAACCTCCTCACTCTCTACCGATTCATCATCTTCCATATCACTGTCAATTGAGCTCTCAGGTGTCCGCCATCTCGACGTACTATGCTCTGCGGGGATTATTGAAGGCGGGATTTTCAATACATTCTCCTGTACATCATCTGTATCTAGTACATCTGCTTCTGTGTACTCGTTGAGCTCTTCTATGGGCATCTTCCCACTTTGTCTACTATCTGTTTCCCTTGGGACGTATTTTTTCAGTCTGTTTATATGGACTATTTGTTCCTTTTTACCGCCACATTTCCTTATTTTATATGTGACTGGGCCGATTATTCCTATAATCTTGTATAGTCCGTCCCAGCGTTTCAATAGTTTTTTCGATAAGCCCTGTTTTGTACTCATGTCTTTCAAGTATACTTTGTCTCCTATTTGGAAATATGTTTCGGCCGTATTCTTATTGAATCTTTCGATTCGATCAGTCTTGTCTTTTTCCGTACTTTGGTGTACTTCTGTATACACCCTTCTAAGTCGTTCTACTAATTCCGATACATAGTTATCATCATAGTCGTATCTGACTCTTC
The DNA here is from genome assembly GCF_914767665.1 of Harmonia axyridis. Taxonomy (NCBI): domain Eukaryota; kingdom Metazoa; phylum Arthropoda; class Insecta; order Coleoptera; family Coccinellidae; genus Harmonia; species Harmonia axyridis. The sequence goes on from NC_059503.1 coordinate 41,435,092, forward strand.
CAGATCCGATAAAACTATCAATTGGGAGACTTTGTTCCCTTCCGTGTAATAAGAAGTATGGGCTATATCCGGTTGCAACGTGAATGCTACCTCGATATGCCATCAACACGAATGGTATCCACTCGTCCCAATCTCGTTGATCATTACTGACGTACTGAGATAACATATCTTTCAGTACTCGGTGCATCCTTTCGATCTGTCCATTCGAGGTAGGGGCATAGCTTGACGTTTGTATTTTTTTAATACCAAGAATCCTACATACTTCTTTAAATAATGTTGAGGTAAAATTAGGCCCCCTATCTGTAAGCAGCCTTTTTGGTGTTCCGTGTCTAACGATTATAGTTTCCACAAATGCTCGTGCGATTGTATCGGCCTTCTGATCATGAATTGGTATCGCTTCCACATATTTTGTGAAGTAATCCTGAAAAGTGAGGAGATATCGATTGCCCTTCATTGTATGAACTAAGGGTCCTACGATATCCATAGATGTAAGTTCCCAGGGTTCTGTGGTAGCTGTAAATCTTTGAAGTGGTGCCTTTTTCAGGTGAGGTGAGGTTTTTCTCTTGTTACACGCATCACAGCTTACACAGTACTTTATAACGTCAGATCGCATGTTTGGCCAAAAGAATCTTCGTTTAAGACTGAATAGAGTTTTCTGTTGTCCTGGATGCCCTGCCATTGGAGAATGATGAAAGTCATTCAGCACCTTCATCACGTAAACTTGTGGTACCACTAACTTATCTTGCTCTTTATCGAAGTGATATAAGATACCATCATTGGATAAGTAATAGGCCGTATCTTCGGAATCTATTTGAGTGCCTAACCTTTCGAAAATCGATTGACAGTAAGGGTCATTATGTTGTGCCTCTTTCAAGGCCTGTCTGTCCCACTCAGGTTCCATACGGACTGCCTCTCCTTCTTGAAGTTTTATTGCTGATATCGGTGTCGACCCTGTTTCGTAAACTATAATTTCGATATTAGAATTATGGAATATGAACTTTATCATCTCCAAAATTCTTCTCCAGTCGAACTCATCTGAGACACATTCGATTTTTGTTATGGCCAGCGACTTATCCCCATTTCTTTCGCAACATGTTCTTAAATTCTTCAGGACGTTCCATATGCTTCTATACGAGGGTTTATCATGTTCCCAAATTGTAGTAATCAAGTAATAAATATTTCTTTCCGGTAGATTTAGTTCGGCTACCTCTCCTACATGTTTGTTTTGTTAGCGTAATTTGTCTACTGAACCGTAAATTTTTCTAAATTGTGAGGCTATTCCGCTTCCCATAGTGACGTCCTGTGATACACAATGGGCCAAGGCCCACGATTCGGGTGCTGAAAATAGGTTCCCCTTCTTTAATTGTAATTTTTGCATTTCCGGCATTTGATGTTTGCGTTTATATTCTTGAAATTCATCGAAATTGACATCGATGAAATGATCCTCTTTGTTATACATCCTACTCAATGCGTCGGCGTTTCCATGTAGTCTCCCTTTTCGATGGATCACGGTAAAATCATAGTCTGCCAATGTCATTGCCCATCTAGCTAATCTTGATCCTGGGTCCTTCAAACTTAACAACCATTTGAGTGGTCGATGATCTGATATAACAGTGAATTTCTTTCCGTAAAGATAACATCTGAATGCTTGTATTCCATAAACTACTCCCAATAGTTCTTTCTCTGTGGTTGAATAATTTAATTCTGCATTATTGAAATTACGGCTAGCGTATGCTATCGGTCGTTCGTACCCATCCCTAACTTGACTAAGTACCGCCCCGATTCCCAATCCAGAGGCGTCGGTCGCGACCACAAAGGGTTGACTAAAATCCGGGTATATAAGTACCATGTCTGATGTAAGAACATTTTTCAGGTGAGCAATCGAGTTTAATACTTCTGGCGTGATTTCAAATTTCACTTCCTTCTTCGTCAGATTTGACAATGGGGCTATCAGTTCCGCGGCGTTTGGAATAAACCTCCTATACCAGTTTACTAATCCTAGAAATGATCGAACTCCTTTCACATTTTTCTGGTATAGGAAAACTTTGGATAATTTCAATTTTTTCTGGGTCTGGAAGTACCCCTTGTTGCGTTATCATATGTCCTAGATATTTAACCTTTTTCAGCATGAAGTTACATTTTTTCGGTTTAAGTTTTACGTTAACGGACCTTAATCGATCAAAAACTTGTCGTAATCTTCCTATGTGGTCCTCATTTCCTTCTGAATTAAATATTATGATATCGTCCAAGTATACCATGCATAATTCCCCGGTAAGTCCAGTCATCGTGATATTCATGAACCGTTGGAATGTTGACGGTGCGTTTTTCAATCCGAATGGCATTTTAGTGTACTCGTAATGTCCTTGGAAGGTACTGAATCCTGTCAGAGGTATATCTTTTTCTTCCATATCAATTTGATGGTAAGCCTCTGCTACATCGATTACTGAAAATAGTACTTCATTTCCGGAGCTATATCCTTGAATCAAATCTGATATGTTGGGAAGGGGATAATATTCCGTTTTAGTGACATTATTGAGTCCCCGATAAAATCAATACACATCCTCACTTTGTCTTCTCTCGTAGATAATTTCTTTGTAACGAGAACCACAGGCGCCGACCACGGGCTAAATGATGGACGAATAACGCCTGCCTTTAATAACCTATCAATTTCTTTCTGTAAAATTTCCCTCTGATGATAAGGAATTCGGTACGGGGCTTTACAAATTGGTTGTGTTCCTGGTTCTAATGTTATGTTATGCTTAACCATTGTTGTACTGGTTAATGCTTCGTCATCCTTAATAAACAAATCAGCATATTCTTTAATTAACTTTTTCAATTTGAATTGAGTATTCCCATCTAAATGCTCCAAATTAAATCCACTGGCTGCCCAATTATCTTTTTCTTCGAGACTGATTTTCCCAATCAAATGTGACCTGTTTTTCTCTTCTATTATGCAAGTCATGGCTTTTGCTAATTTTTGCTTTTTCTGTAATCTAACCTCCTTTTTTGATACGTTTACTACGCGAATCCATAATTTATCTCGTTTAACCATTAAACAATTGGCGACATACGCTTGACCAATACCTAATTCTATTGGTTCGCAGACTATGTTTGTTCCCTCTATATCTTTTCTCAATTTAGCTTCTACCAGAGCCTCTGAACGAGCTGGGATTGTGACCCCTGCGACTAAAATAATGTCCGTTCCCAACGTTCTTCCCTGTTTTCATATGTGACCGGCTCCTTTTCCGTTTCCTCAAAACTCCTTCGGTCCTCCTTGCTATTTTTTTCTTCGGTCACTTCATATTTTGGTGAGTCATTGTTTTTGAAAGGTCGAACACTTTCCTCATTTCCTACTGCCTCCTTGGATCCGTTTTTTGATATCCTTATAGTCGAGTTCCCATTTATTTCGGTACTCTCCACCTGTATTCCTATTTCCCTAACATTTCGTACGCTTAATGGCGTATTTTCCTCAACGCGTCTTATGCCCGCCGGCACATTTTCCCTTATACGTTTTACGCCCGCCGGCGAATTTTCCCTAATACGTTTTACGCCCGCCGGCGTAAATTCCTCTCTGTTCTTCAAAGAAATTCCCTTATAACCTGTTTTATTGTTATAATAATCCTCTTCGATCCCCTGGATCACAGCCATATCCCTTCTTTCTCCAATAATTTGATCCTCACATTCTCCTTTAGTTAAAAGTTCGAAAGTCCTACCCCACATCATCATGATGGGTTTTCCTTCGTAGCTAATGAGCGCTTGATTCGCGCTGAGAAAATCCCTACCCAAAATAACTTGCACATTTCCTAATGTGCTATCATCGCATAGGATAGTGGTCCAATTTGTGCCCAACTTTTCACCTTCCGGTCTTATTGAAATTTCAGTCGTACCCCAGGTACGTAAACTATGGCCTGATACGCTGGTCAGATGAAAATTAACTTCATCTTCATTTCGCCTATCGATCGGTATTAGACCTTTTTGGATGAGCGTCACCGCCGCTCCCGTATCTACCAGACAAAAACTCGTCCTTCCATTTATATTAAGTTTTACTATATATGCTATATCCTGTAGTTCCCCGGAGTTTATCTCCGGAATTACCATAACTTGCTGTTTCCCCAATTTTCCCTTGTTTGTGCCCCCCAATGTTTCTTCTGAATTAGTCTGCCTTGTTACATATTTTGGGCCGCCGTCCGTGCAGAAGGAGTTTGGCCTCTGGAGTTTAAATTTTCTCTTCGGAAGAAAGATGATGGTCTCGATTGTCTTGGATTTGCGCCTGTTCCTCTATTATTTTCCGAGGTTATTCCTTCGTCCCTCCTGGGATTCCATCGATTTCCTTCTTCCCTTCTGGACTGCCATTGATATCCTTCTACCCTATTTGGAGTTCTAAAATTTTGTTCTTTGCCAGGGCCTCTCGCTGCGTTATTTTTGGGACATTCCCTAGCCCAATGTCCTGTTTGATTGCAGAAAAAACATGTTCCCGCATTCCTTCGTCCTATTCTGTCGTTATTACGACATTCTTTTGCGAAGTGCCCGGATCTGCCACAGGAATAGCAAGTTTTCCCGGTATTTTGGCTTGAGCTCTCTTGATTCCTCCAACCTTTTCTGCACTCCTTCGCCAAATGTCCCTCCTTCTCACATAGTTGGCACACCTTATTAGTGTCAGCGACAGATATTTTTGTGTTTGTTGACCTCCCTTGCATCATCCTATTCGTCGTCTCCTGTAATCTGACTAATTCCTCTGCTTTTTCGAGTGTCAGATTTTCCTCCCTTAGAAGTAAAATTCCCGTGTCTCTCATTACGTCTTTTCTGAGGCCCGCCTTAAACTGATTCAAAATTGAATCCCTGTTCTTCTTTCTTATTCCTGCCTCCTCTCCGATTTCCGCACCGTCTAAATTAAAGTAGTTGAGCTCCTATGGTCCGTAATCTGGAGCAAAATGACGATACGTCCTCTTCATGTCTTTGAAAACATTGGCTGAGGTTCCATTGACATTCGCCTGGCAAATGAGATGTGGTAAATTTTTTAATAAACCGATTCCTCAACTGCTTATAGTCTAATGAATCAAACGAAACGTCCGACTTGAAAAAATTATATGCCTCCCCTGCCAATTTTAATTTCAACAAAATATTTGTTTCTTCCTCGGTCCATTGTTCCAATTTAGCCCTCAATTCCAATTTCTCGAAATATCTGATAACGTCAGAATGGTCTCCAATATCCGATAACGGATTGGCACTATCAAGAAGAAGAATCTGATAACGTCCTTCCCTGTGAAATTTTCCAACGTTGACGATATCATTCCTAGAGGATATTTGAAGGGAATCTGAACGGGGTTGATAGTAGCTGGTTGTGTCATTTTTTTCAAAACAAAAACTGTTAGTAAAAAAAAATTCAACGGGAATTCGTCCTTAAAAAATAAATACAAGTATCCTGAAAATAAATAGTTATTTATTCACTTTAACGAAACCTAGAATCAACAAATCAATCTTTCCTGAAAATAATCATATATTATTCACTGAAATATTGCAAAAAATCAACAGAACTATCAATCACTTAGGAATCAAATTTCCTGAAAATAAATCTGTATTATTAATTTACTCAAAAAAAAATACCAAACGTGAGTCCTCAGAGTTTTTTTTTTTTCAGAAAAAGATCAAAATAGATCGCACCGCTGTCACCATTGTAATAAACTGGCCTGTAGTTGGGTGTTAATGTTTAAGAAAAGGAACTTATAAGAAGAGCGGCTTTCTATAATTCCAGCCAGTACAGTTATTTTGAAATTAACACAATTTCTCTTTTATGAAAGAACCTTTCGTGCGTCCGGCTTATGCACTAGGATAAGTCTTATATTTGATCTTTTTCTGGGAGGTGTTTCACTGAATGAGACCAAGTATTTTTGAATAACAAAGTTTAATAATGGATTGAAATAATTAATGAAAAAAAATACAATCAATAAAATTTGCACATCACTAGCCTATGGCAAACACCTTAAGAGTAAATAAGAAAAAATTATAACCTTCGACAATCTTGGACTATTTTGGTAAATCTTTTATAAGGAGAAAAAAATCATCAAACAATATATATAAGATGAAATTAAATATCCTTACCCTGGATATCACAATCACTGTTCAAATAAACCTTTCAACAAATTCCCTATTTGTAACTTTCCTGAAAACCGTTCCCGCAAACCGACTTGAACTTTATTCAACTTAGGATCGAACTTGAACTGTCTACTGAATTGAAAAGTATTGTTTTTATAGTTGAATAATCGTCATCCTCCTTCTACCAAATTTTTCTAAGCGTCTATCTTCTTTTTCCTTTCGTCCAATCAGAGTGATTGTCCTTATGTACCTAGATTATTGGTTCCACCCCATGTTATTTAATATTGACATGGGGTTGTTCCGTTGGTACCGCCTAAATTGGAAACCATTTTGTTGGACGCGGACCACCGTTGGTGGTCCCCTCCGAATAGAACAGATTTTTATGTTCGGAGTTTTGGGCCATTTAAACCTCCCTAGAGTTTTTACGACTACATTTTTATTGCCTTGATATCCTGTACTAATCTTGTGAAATTGGAACCTACTTGTTTTATCGTGGGATATCGACAGTGCCAACTACCCTGGGGTGTTTATCTTAAGCCAGGATGAAGGATTTAATGCCTAATAAATGTGAGGGGTGACAACGACTTCGTTTGCGTTCACTCTACTGGGATAGAACCGGGAATTTGTTGAATATCCTTTCAATGAGCCTGTACTCATTGCGAATTATCATTCACATTCATTACAGCTCACTGGAGAACGTCTATCTGAAAGAGGAAAGCAGAATTAAAACCTTCTTTCTGCAGAGCAACTTACCAGTGCACCAGTGGGTAGCTAGCCAGCGCTATGTGTCCACGCCGACAGGAGGCGATGACGGGCAGGAACCTGAAACAGAGAACATTTTCGAAAAATGGAAAAATAAATGGAGATCAAAGCCCTTGCATGGACGGTTCTATGCCAGTCTGCAGCAGCCAGAAGTCGACTTGCCCAGCACGAACACCTACCTAACTCAGGGTTATCTCTATCCTCAGACTGAGGGAACCCTGATGGCAATACAGGATCAAGTTGTTCCTCCACGAGCCTACGCAAAGTACATAATGAAACAAAACATCGAAAACACAAAATGTAGGCTCTGCAATAACGTTGAGGAAACTGTGCAGCATTTGTCATCTGGATGCTCGACAATAGCTAACACAAAATACTTGTCTCGCCATAACAACATGGGCAAAGTTGTACAGGGTGGGCCATAACTAGAGAACCCCTGAAGCTATCGCTTTGCGACCTTTTGGTTTTTTCATACAAATTTGATGGGATTTCTGTTTCTGTTAGAACTTGAAGACTCAATTTGGTTTTTCGCAGTGCATTAGTTGAAGAATATCTTCTTTCGGTCATAACTTCAGAACGCCTGAAATTATCGCTTTGCGACCTTCAGGTTTTTTCATGCAAATTCAATGAAATTTTTGTTTCTGTTAAGAAAATCCTATCATTACATTTGAAATTTCAGAGAAAAATGAACAAAACAATGAACTTCTGACTCAGCGCTCCCTATCGGAAGCAGCTGAATCAAATTCATCATGAGTATATTTTTTCCTTAATCAACAAGATGTTGTCTCTCAAATAAGATCTAATTTGCTCAAAAATGTTGAGCCAAACTGAAGTTACAGACATTTCAATCAGTCAGATTTCTATCTTTCCCCCACCCTTATTTGATGTCGCAAAATCGAAAGTGACAATTCAAACCGATAGAGAATTTTCCAAGGTTTTCAGTGATGATATTTTTTTCCAACTTGATGATATGAAAATTTTTCGAGTAAAATGCATTTTTCTACTCGACGGTAGCTATTACGCCCCCTAGCGGTGAAGGTATGAACTTCAAAACAATTTCCAGTGTTTTCTTTTGTTTACTTTAGTGGTAAAATTTTTTACCGCAAGTCTCTACGATGAGTGGATCCTGAGATATAGCCGCTTACCTCGCTTATTTGCCCACCCTGTACACCAGTTTATGTGTCTCAAGGAACTGCTACTCCAAGAATTCGTCCCTCATCACATTTACGAACCGACGACTGTCCGGGAAGGCAACGAAATCAAGATCTATTGGGACCTAACAGTGCAAACAGACCTTGGTGCTGAACATAATCGACCTGATATGGTCGTATGGAATAAACGTAGGAAAACGGTGCCGTTAGACCAAAACCTTGCTAAAGCCTACGGAGAGAAGATCGCCAAATAAGAAATACTATCAAGGCAGATGAAGCAAACTTATGGGCTGGAAAAAGTGGAAATAAAGCCATTGGTGATTAGCTGCAATGGGCTGGTACATAGAAAAACCGTTGAGCACTTGCGTGAGATGGATCTGCCTTCGAACACCATAACTTGGATGCAGAAGGCCGTAATTTTGGCAACCGTCAGCATAATACGACAAGTACTCTTTCCACACTAATCAGTCGGATTGTTCTTTTTTTTTTATATATATATATATATATATATATATATATATATATATATATATATATATATATATTCTATCGAGAAAGAGCAATACAAATTATTTATTTCAAAACAATCAAGCATATGTGTCGATGAATATCAGTATTAGCAGAGGAAATGCTGGATCTTGCATTGTTGGCATTGCTGCCATTGCTGCCAGAGCAGGCACTAAATTAAATCACAAAGACGTCATAAGTAAAATTTTTATGCCATAAGGTGCTTACTAATAACTGAAATTGACTTGTCCTAGTGTTTTGCCTCAAAATATTCACTTTTGTTCCTTACTATATCCACACCTCGATCCCCACACTGCTTAAATTTCCGATTGAATTTCCATATATGTATCCTATGATAATATTTACCTAAAGTGAAAACGTTACAAAGTAATGAGAATATAGATGAATTTTTTTAATTTTGCTGTATTATATCTCAACGATGTATTGTAAAAGGCAGTTTGTTATTTTCAGGTATCACCTATAATGGCATCGATGAAAATGGCAAAAAAGAGTGGAATGGCCTCCAAAATATCAAGCTTTCCCTCATAGAGAATACAAAAGAATTTGGGGACTACATTAAATCGTTTAATATCAATACAAACCACTGGGTAGCGCATTACATCTTCAAGAGATTGAAATTCTTAGGAAATAGAAACCTGAGCCAGCTGGGAGCTTTGTTTTTCTTAGCAGTATGGCACGGGTACCATAGTGGATACTTTCTCACGTTTTTCGTCGAATTTTTAGTGATATACATGGAAAGAGACGTAAGTTAATGTTATTTTGGCCTTCATCTTAATTCTTCGAAACACAGATTTATACTGCTATTGAAGAACCTGTGTTTTATAACTCAATATAATAAAGAACTTCAGTCTTATACAATGACCTAATAAGACACAGGGCTCAAACATCAGATGTTTTGATTGGTTAAACATATTGAACCGATCGATCATTGAGCCCTTTTGTATCACGTGATTTGGATTCCCTTATCTCTGGTTGAAATTCAAACATCTTCATTCTATTCTTCGTGGTCATATGACCCAGAGCTTGATCTTTTTCTCTTTAATATTACACTGCACAAAGAAATATCTTCAATTCAGAAAGATTTTCATTAAGCGGAAAATTTTATCTGAGGTACCATTATTGACAAAAAAGGAGAATATATAGAAGCCGTTTTCACTAAAACTAAGAAAAGAAAGTTATATATGTATATATATATATAATATATATAATATATAATATATATATATATATATATATATATATATATATATATATATATATATATAATATATATATATATATGGAACGCCACAACGCCATGGCCAGAGTGTACCACAGGGAAATCGCGACGAAAACAGGTCTACTGCAAAGTAATGACGGTTTTTATAGTTACCAACCACGAGATGTGCTGGAGAATGACATCTTCAAGCTGTACTGGGACACTGCCATGGTCACAGATAGGTCTATAGCACACAATCGCCCTGACATTGTGTTGTTCAATAAAACCGAAAAGTCTGTACAGATAATAGACGTATCGGTTCCCGCTGACGACAACATCACCAAAGCCTATACGGAGAAGGTCAGTAAGTATCACGACCTGGCCTTTGAACTGAAGGAGATCTATGGCCTCAGAAAGACATCTATAGTGCCACTCATAATATCGGTGAACGGCTTGATGGAGGCCCACATGCTAGAAAATACAAAGAGGCTGCAACTTGATACTTACTTGATTAGTCAAGCCCAAAAGCAAGTGATTTTGGGCACTACGCGGATAGTCAGGAGGTTCTTGACCAGCTCCTGAGAACAATCTTGGCTGAAGAATCAGCCCGGTTGTCTCACGTACCAACCCGATAAATGGTGAAGAAAAAAAAAAATATATATATATATATATATATATATATATATATATATATATATATATATATATATATATATATATATATATATATATTATGAGATCCACATCGACCGAAACAGCACAAGTCAACATAATAGAAGAAGCTCGGCCAACGCCGTTCTTGGAAATGTGCGCGATAGTGCTGAAAGTGCAAATTCTCTCTGTGAACTCATAAAGCTTTCTTTGTAGATTTCAGGACAGACTTTAGTTAGTTATGAATCAGATTTAGAACATCAAGCTTCGTTTTGTAACTCACGTTTTTCCCAAATCTTAATCTGTAGAATTATTAATTATTTATCCAAGTGTTGTAATTCTTAATTCAAAATAGAATAAATCCTTTTTAAAAACAGACTTTAAGATACGGAAAACATAATTGGCGCTGCGAACAGGATATCGCAACGGGGTTTTAGTTCGAAACTGAAATAAGTGTCCGCTACGGATTGTGTCCAAGGAACTCCCATTGAGTTTCAACTCTTGATGTGATATCCAGAACCATCATCAACCACCCCTTCAACCCAGAAGGAAGCCAACCACTTCGATCCAGAAGGAAGCACCACCCTTTCAACCCAGAAGGAAACCAACCACTTCGATCCAGAAGGAAGCACCACCCCTTCAACACAGAAGGAAGCCAACCACTTCGATCCAGAAGGAAGGACCAACCACTATGGGATGCAAATCTTGGTGTAAGTCCATCAACCCCTTTTTCCCTCATTTTTTCCACATCAGTCCTAATTTCAAATGACAGATAACTCATCTCAAGAATTAGAAATTATCGCTGAAGACTCAGAAATTCTAGAGCTAGGAGCAAATTTTTTACAAAATCAATCGTTTAGAAATAATAGATTTCAACCTTATCGTAGAAGAACTTTAACACATTCCGAAATGAATAACCAAACTTCTTCTAACGTTATACCTACCGAAGTAACTAACGTTATACCTACCGAAGTAATGTCCAGACAGGACTTACAATTACTATTGAATTCCATACCAGAATATTCACCTGGTCAAAATCTATCGATATTCATCAATGAAGTCGATAATTTACTACTACATGTGCAAGGAAGATTAAATCCTGACTTGAACTATGCGTTTAATTTTTCTATAAGATCAAAATTGAAAAATGAAGCCAGAGATTTCATTGCTTTCCAAAATGCCTCTGATTGGCCTACAATCAGAAGAGTTCTCTTGCAAAGGTACGGAGACCAACGTAACGAAGATTTATTAATTTCATCATTAAGTCAATGCGTACAACATAGAAGTGAAAATTATTTAGATTTTTACAGTAGGCTATCAAAAAATTTAAATGATCTCCTTCAATATCTGACCTTAAATATTCAAGACCCAAATTATCTCTTGTACAAAAAGCAGGACATTCAAAAGTTAGCCCTCAAAACATTTCAAATTGGAATTCTAGAACCTTATCGATCCTATCTAAGTAATTTCGATTCAAATACCATCGAAGAATGTATAAATAGATGTAAATTTTTTGATAATAGAAAACAAGAATGGAAATATTGTGAATTCCTACGAAAATCACAAGAAACGCCTAAAAAACCAATACGCCCACAACCATCAAATTATCCAAATCGTTCAAATCATTACTATAATTTTACTCCAAATTATTTTAATAACCCACCAAATTTTACTAATCCAGCAGCAAATTCTCAATTTAATAACAATTCTAGAAACCCACCAGGTTTCCCTCACTCAATAAATAAACCGATTTCAAACAATCAAAGATTCCCCACGAATCGCGAAGTTTTTGGAATCAAACCCGGTTCAAATATTTACAAAAATCAACCAAAACCCACGCCTATGTCAATTTCGACTAGGAATACTTCTAAACAACCACAACAAACACCCATGTCAATATCAACCAGAACATTCCAAAGAAATCCAAATCAATCACAACAATCAAAATTTTATTCGGAAGAATTATTTAATGTTCAAACCGAGAATGATGATCCAGAATGTTATGAAACGGAATATTATAATGCGGAAATTGAACAACAACCTGATTGTGAGAATTATTACGAGGATGACGTAAATTTTCAGATGAATGCCTCGGAATCCCAAGAAATTTAGACTTAAATTGTGTAAAAATTAAGTCAAAATTGATCTTAAAATTTTAATTGATTCGGGAGCAACAAACTCCGTCATTAATTCGAAACCTGCCTTCGAAAAATTTTTTGAATATTTATACAAAGAAGAATTCAGTGTTTCAGGCTTAGGAAATACTATTAAAGCTGACAATAATTTGAGCATTCCACTTTTATACGAACTAGGAATCTTCGATAATATCCATCTACATGTAGTTGATTGGCATCAGAAATTCGACGCTTTATTAGGTACATCAGATCTACAAAAATTAGGTGCAAACATCGACTATAAAACACATACTTTAGAAATTAATAACATGAAAATTCCATTCAACCTTGCATATTCTTCCAAAAAATTAAAACCGAAAAAATTCGAAGCAAATAATTTTGTTAAAGTACCTGTCACTATAGAAAACGGTGATGTTTTATTACCAGAATTGAATTTTCAAGAATTTTCAACTCCAGAATGCATTGCTCATGCGAAAAACGGATTTTGTTTTATACCAACTTCAAAACCAAATCAAAATAACATAGAAATAAATTTTTCTGAAAGAATACCTGTGACATCTCTTTTAGAGACTGAAATATCTACACCTCCATTAGAAAGCCAAAATTTTAGAATTGCTAAAAATATTAGAACCTCACACATGAATTCTGAAGAAAAACGAGAAATTTTGAAACTCTGTAGTAAATTCAAAAATATTTTTTATAATGAAAATTCTGATCTTTCATTCAACAATAATGTAAAACACAAAATTCGAACAAAAGATGAAGAACCAGTTTATGTTAAATCTTTTAGACACCCCCATCACATGAAAAAAATTATTCAGGAACAAATTCAAAAATTATTAGATGACAAAATTATACGTCCATCGATTTCACCCTACAGTGCCCCAGTTTGGATTGTTGATAAGAAAAAAGACGCATCTGGACAAAAGAAATACAGAATGGTCATTGATTATCGACGTCTTAATGAAAAAACCGTAGATGATAAATACCCTTTACCGCGTATCGAAGAAATTTTAGATAACTTAGGAAAAAGTTGTTATTTCACAACAATCGACATGGCAAAAGCATTTCATCAAATTGAAATGGACCCCGAATCGATCGAAAAAACCGCGTTTACAGTGAATAATGGCCACTTTGAATATGTTAGAATGCCTTATGGTTTGAAAAACAGCCCAAGTACATTTCAACGTTGTATGGATAACGTACTCAAAGAATATCTCCATAAATTCTGTTTTGTATACATGGACGACGTTGTCGTATTTTCCAAATCCTTACAAGAACACATTAATCACTTAAAATTAATATTTCAAATTTTTTTCGAATTTTTAAGCAAAAATGTAGAATTTTTGGGACATGTGATAACCCCGGAAGGAGTATCCCCAACCCCTCAAAATTAAACACTATAGAAAATTACCCAATACCTCGTACAGTGAAAGAAATCAAATCATTTCTAGGTTTGGTAGGTTACTACCGCAGATTTATTCAAAATTTCGCACATATTGTCTCACCTTTTACTAAATGCTTGAAAAAAGGCGCAAAAATAAACCCTGATGATCCTGATTACGTACATGCATTCCACTTATGCAAAGAATTATTGACAAATGCCCCAATTTTAGTATATCCAGATTTCGAGAAACCATTTAAATTAACCACCGATGCTTCAAATGTTGCTGTTGTAGCTTACTATTCAAGAACTCTAAATTCAGCTGAAAGAAATTATTCGACTATCGAAAAAGAATTACTTTCAATCCTAGATTCTACACAACATTTTAGGCCTTATCTTATGGACAACATTTCACAATTGAAACCGATCATAATCCCCTCGTATGGCTCTCTAAAATCAAAGAACCAAATTCTCGACTCATACGTTGGAAACTGAAATTAGAAGAATTTGATTTTAAAATAATTCACACCAAAGGCAAAGAAAATAAAGTTGCCGATGCTCTTTCTCGTATAGAAATACATAATCGAGAAAATGAACCACTTCTATCTGATGTTGATTTAAATGTAGAACTATCCTCTATTTTACCAAATGTGAGTGAACTCCCTGAATTAGGCGATGAAGAATTAGAAAATATTCTCAATCCCCAAAACGATGAATTATCTATTCCAAATAATAGTGAACAACAAAATTTAAATGATGATCAAAATTCTGATACTGATGCTACCATTCATTCTACCCAAGAAGATAATGGAAAAGTCATTCCAATTACAGAAAAATCAGTCAATATCTATCCCAATCGAGTTATTTTAAACATCGGTGAACAATTCAATTTGAAATTTAGTAAACCCTTCGGAAGAAACACGTATAGCGTATCAATACGACAAAATTGTATTACAGATGATTTTTCTAAACTTTTCAAAGAAATCCTCAGACCAAATGAATCTTACGGAATTTATTTTAGAAACAATAAGCTGCGTTTACCTCTCGTTAGATTTTGTAAAGAATCATTTAACTACTCTGCCAAACTTTTTATTAGCAATATCTACTTATTGGATGTAATTTGCTAGGAAAATCAAAAAGAAATTATTTCCGAATGTCACGACAAAAATCATAATGGAATTTCAGAAAGTCACAAATGTTTATCAAAAAAGTATTATTGGCCGAAAATGAAAAACAAAATCACTGAAATCATAAATAAATGTGAACTATGTCTTCAGTCAAAATACGAAAGACACCCTTATAGATTGAAATTTTCTGGCCCTCTTCTTGCAAAGAGACCATTTGAAGTAATACACATCGATACTTTTTCTTTTCTTTATTCCAAATTTTTGACAATAATAGACCTCTTTTCTAAATACGCCCAGTCGTATCTCGTTAAAGATGGTACAGCATTAACAATCCTCAACAAATTACGCCATTATTTGGCACATCATAATATTCCTCAAAAAATTGTTTGTGACGAAGGAAGAGAATTTCATAATAAAACCTTTTTAGAGTATTGTAAGTTGAATAAAATTGATTTACACTTTACTACTGTGAATAACCCAAGTTCAAACTCTCCTATTGAGAGATTTCATTCAACACTATTAGAAAAACTCAGAATTTTGAAATTGAAAAATCCAAATGAAAATCCTTCAAATCTTATGATCACTGCAACTTTGATCTATAATCAATCAATACATTCAACGACCGGATATTCTCCATTTCATTTACTTTACGGTCCGTACGACAAATTACCAGAATTTGACTTGAACATGACAGTTTACGAGCAATACAACGAAAAAAGAAAGAAAGAAATATTACCATTTTTTGACCATATTTACGAACGGAATAAAGAAAAAGGGCAGAAAAATTTGAATAGAATAAATGAGGATAGAAACGATCCCCCAAATCTAGCAAAAAGAGAAGTCTACGTTGAAAGAAATAGACCCAGAAAAACTGACCCGCCTTTTGAAAAAGTTACAGTTGAACGACAACAACAAAATAAAATTAGTGGTTTAACTCAAAAATCTAGAGAAACCACAGCTCATATCAAAAAAGTCAAACGACTAAGAAAAAATGTTTGTTCTTTTCAGGATACCAATGATCCTCCTGATACAGACCCAAATCAACCAGGCCCTTCAGGTCAACAAAATAATCAGTAATGGATACTTTGAAGAACCCTTAAGTCAGGCAAAAATTCTTGATCATTACCATAATTTTCTCTTTTTTATAAACATCACGAATTTACAAATCAATTATGATCAACTTAATTACAACTTTAATGCACTGCAGAAAAATCGAACTATTGATGAATTATCTCATAGAATTTACCTTCAATTAAAATCGAATTTAGCCCAAATTGAACAAATACTACATAAATTCATTAACAAAAAAGTTAAAAGAGGTTTGGCTAATTTTATTGGCAAAGGCATAAAATTTATCACAGGAAATCTAGACGACGATGATCTGAAAACTATTAACGAGAACATAGAAAGTCTCCATCAAATTAAAAACTCTGAAATTGAAAGAATTAATAAATTAACTTCTTTTGCAAATCATTTAACACAAAGGTACTCAGAAGATTTAGCTTTAGTGAATGATAATATTCAACATACTAAATTACTTTTTCAAAACATAAAATCAACGGAACAATTCAGATTGACTGTTGAATATCAAATACTTGAAGCAGAAGATCTATTGAATACTTTCTTGATGCTTGAAAGAACTAGATATCAGTTTTGCAATGAAAGGAATACCAAATTTAGAACTCATAAAAATCGATGAACTTCTTTTGATTGGAAAGTATCTCGAAAAAATTTATAAACCACAACAATTATCTCCAATCGATCATGTTCATCTCTATAAAACTAAAATATCTGTCATAGGAACGGATGAATCCATCACCTTTCTCCTCAAAATTCCTATTCTCAAACAGATCACCACAAACTATTCCCGAGTGTACCCTCTATCTAACCACCAAGATATTGCTGTAATACCTCCGAAAAAGTATTTGGTCAGAATCAACTACGAAGAATACTGGACCAATGAAGCCTGTATTTCCACATTAGGCAGTTCCATTGTCTTATGTCTTCAACCACCAGTCAAAGAAGCCTGCATCCTGTCATCACCAGACCAGTGTCAAAAAGTGCTCATCAAAAACAACTATAAGATAATCCATACACTTCAGAACAAACAGCTTCTCACCCTGTTTAAGAATACGCAGACAATACTAGAAGATTGCCATGGTATAATTATGAAAAAATCCATACAAGGAATAAACCTGCTACATTCAGATTGTACCATCATCATCGACAATTCAATATTTGACAACACTGAACCAATTTTTGAGATGAAATTTGAAAACATTTCGAAACTCCCATTGGGTTACGATTATAAAATGGAACTTCAGTTAAAACACTTAAGAGAACCTACATCAATCCTGCAAGAAGCTGAGAAACTTCAAAATCAACCAATTTATCTACACCCAATAACTCAGCTCACGCATTATACCATAAGCGGAATTTTACTCTGTTTCATAATCATTGGAACAATCACTGTCATGATAAACAGAGTAAGAATTAGAGACCTGTTATA
The DNA here is from genome assembly GCF_914767665.1 of Harmonia axyridis. Lineage (NCBI taxonomy): Eukaryota > Metazoa > Arthropoda > Insecta > Coleoptera > Coccinellidae > Harmonia > Harmonia axyridis. The sequence continues at coordinate 41,452,630 of NC_059503.1, forward strand.
CAATCCGAGGAAAATCATTCGCATCGACCTCGAGAACAACCCAGGTGATCCCACTGATAACGAGGACGTTATCTGAACTGAGGGGAGAGGTATTATGAGATCCACATCGACCGAAACAGCACAAGTCAACATAATAGAAGAAGCTCGGCCAACGCCGTTCTTGGAAATGTGCGCGATAGTGCTGAAAGTGCAAATTCTCTCTGTGAACTCATAAAGCTTTCTTTGTAGATTTCAGGACAGACTTTAGTTAGTTATGAATCAGATTTAGAACATCAAGCTTCGTTTTGTAACTCACGTTTTTCCCAAATCTTAATCTGTAGAATTATTAATTATTTATCCAAGTGTTGTAATTCTTAATTCAAAATAGAATAAATCCTTTTTAAAAACAGACTTTAAGATACGGAAAACATAATTATATATATATTTCTTTTCCTAGTTTTAATGAAAACGGCTTCTTTATATGCTCCTTTTTGGTCAATAATATATATATATATATATATATATATATATATATATATATATATATATATATATATATATATCATATGTATCATATTCTTTCACATACGTGAAATTTGATAATTATTATTAGATTTGGTAGAAGTTACTTTTGAAATGTTTCATTCAAACACATATCGTACAAAAGGAATACTGCATTGATCATAATTATACTATCCACCTGAGTAAAATACTTGAGAGGGTGGCTTTCTCGTGATCTCTCAAAGTTTAACTACTCCTCTCTCCTTAGCGTTTTTGAGATCCCACCACTTTTCAGGATTAGTGAGGCTATCCTAAATGTTCCTCTGACTTACCGTTATTTTCTACATGCCAGAATTCAAAATACGTTTTTTCGTCTTCATTTTCAATTTTGTAATAACTGTTTTTTCTGCCTTTGACAAGATTTTTTGTATATTATTTTATGTGAAAATTCATAAAAAATGAATGTTCAGAAGGTTATATCATGCAGATATTTATTCTTCAATAAAAAGAATTTTTTTCAATGTATCACTCCGCATGTCTGAAGGTAAAAAGTATATTATTTCTCAATATTGAAAACGAATGAATGATAAACAATTACTCAAAAAAAATAATATTAAAATATTTATTTATGTGTAACTCCTGCAAATTTATTTTTACAGATAAAATACATCATAAAAGCAAACCAAAACCTGTCACAGTTCTTCGATCAGGCAGCTGTTGATATAGTTGTCAGCTTCATCTTGAGAATATACAGCTTCATCTTTATGGGTTTCTGTCTCATTCCTTTTGTATTTTTAACTTTTGAGAAGTACTGGGTGGTTTTGGGACATATAAATTACTCGGGGTTAATAATGTTTGGATTGTATCCAGTCATATGGGGTCCAATCTTGAGAGCTATAGTGGTCGATAAGAGAAGAGACTGAAACCTTGAATTGTTAAAATGAATAATATCTCAATTTGTAGTTTATGTTTATTAATGTTTTTTAATTGTTATCATTTATAACTACAGCAATTCGTATCGTGATACAATGAAACAAAACCTTATTGGATATAAATAATGAAGAATTTTTGTTTTATTTTTTCCTTATATGTACTCAATTTCAGAATTTTTCCTGCCCAATTTTCGCGGGTAAAGAAATCCTGAAGTGGAATTCAAACATTGTTTATGCCATCCAAAGATTTGTGGAATGTCAAACGTAATTTATTTATATGACGATGACCAAATGAAGATCTCTTCACCTTTTATTGAAGATCCCCAATTCTAGATTGCTCATTTTTTTTTGACAACTGCACCCGATGTACTTACTAACGCACTTCGATAAGAGTGCTATCTTTAGAATATCAATGGGTGATGAAATCGATATGTTTTCCACTCAGATGTGATTTTGGAATGAGGGCCCCTCCTGATAGAAGGATAAGAGGAATATGAATATACCGTCAAATCTTAACCCAACCCCCGAAATTTCAAATTGTATTTACCTACTGGATTACAGATTTCAATTTTTTCAGAGTGTAATTTGTTAAGAAATTCAAATGGTAATGGTGGTTTTAGGTAATCTAATGGGCGAGAATATCTGAAAACTACATGTTCATTTGGAGTTTCAGTGTTTCCATTATAATTCGAATAAATATGAGGTATATGTATATTTTCAAATTTGAAAAAATACATATATATATATATATATATATATATATATATTTTTTTTTTCCCTTCACACTTTCGTGGTTATATAGGATCAACCGGGTGGGAGCACCAAGGTAAAAATCCTGTCGTCACCTTCAATAGGAGTAAAGCACCTGGCGGATGATGTTAACCGTCCCCAGTACAACGGCCTTCTGCATCCAACAGATAGCATTGTTGGGAAGCTGGAGTTCCTGCAGATGCTGCACGGTTTTCTTATGGACGAGCCCATTACAGCTTATGATGAGAGGTTTTATTTCCACTCTCTGCAAATTCCACATTATCTTAATTTGCCTTGCCAGTGTCTCGTATTTTGCCACTTTTTCTCTATAGGATTTTCCGAGATTTTGATCTAGAGGCACTGCAAAGTCTATGATTATGGCACTATTTTTCTTTTAATCCCATACCACCACGTCAGGTCTGTTGTTTTCCACACTCTGATCGGTTATTATTGGGATATCCCAATAGATCTTGGTGTCGTTGTTCTCCAGCAGGGCCTGTGGACTGTACACATGGTGCGGAGTGAAATGTGGGACAAGTCGTTCTTTCAGGCATATGAGTTGGTGTACCACCTTGCCCATGTTGTTGTGCCTATTATATATATATATATATATATATATATATATATATATATATATATATATATATATATATATATATATGTATTTTTTCAAATTTGAAAATATAAACAAAATATAATGCAGTAGCCAGTATTCAAATAAATTCATGAATCAAGATCAATTTCTTTTAACATATTTCAATAAAAATATTAAAATCAACAAAAACTCAAGAGCACAGTAATGATCCCAGATGAGTGCCCATTCTATACATACAATATATCATAAACACAGGGGGCGGACTCATTCGGTCAGGTCCACTATAGTTACCTGGCCATCAAATAATACTGCATCAAAAAATTCATTCTTTATTTCAAGTTATGTCAACATATTTATATAGAGGAAGGTAGCATCCGGTAAGTATGTTATTCATTCCCTTTCTAGCAAAAATCGGTGAAAATGGTGAGCGTTATTGAGGATTTATTATTGAATAGAAATATCTTCTGCCCTTGTTAATTACCCAATTGTTCAATTTTGTCTTCTTTTGAATGAGAGTTCCGATGTTTGTCAAGTCCTTTGAAACAGCGGAATTTATTCCTGGAGCCAGATAGGCGAAACATCTTTGGCCTAGCCTAGAGGAGAATGTTCCACAATCAGACATGTTCCACAATCAGATAAAGCATGTAATTTTTAAATTCCCCGCGCGATTTTGATGTTTTTCGTTCTGACAGTAGGGTTACACACGCAGTTTTGGTGAACAAAGTTGGAACGCTATTCTTTTGAATTTGTGCATTTTTCAATAAAATAATCATTCTCCTAGGTAAGTTTTCTCTATCCTTGATTTGATATTATAAGCCTTAATTTTTCTTTTGGAACTAGTTGTACAAAAACAATCTGTTGATCGGATTTTGTGCTATTTTATTGGCATTTTATGAGCGAGTTTACTTCTGTAGGTTATGTATGGAGTTCACAGTTGAATTTAATTTTGTATTGCAACTTAAGTTCCACCTTCAGACAGCATGTCTGTTCCACAATTGGACGCTGTCTGATTGTGGAACACAATTCGTGTCGTTACAAAAGTTCATTTTTTTGAGAAAATTTAAATTATATTCCAGAAAATATGGCTCTGGGACGTCAGCGAAAAAGCACTAAAAGCCAATTTGATGAACAATATATGAGAGCTGCTGTTAGAGCACTCACCGAAGAGAAGATATCTTTAAGACAAGCAGCTGAAAGATATAATTTAAAATTTCAAACGGTTTATGAATATGTGAAAAGACAAAAACAGAATCCCACCAAGGGGATTAAAATGGCTCCGAATTATGCATGTAGAAAGGACTTAGATATTTCGTATTCAACACCATTAACTATACTTTCTTTTTAACCAGATTCATCGAAAAACACGTGAGTTACATCCACCACTTTCAGTCATCGAATGAAACATGGAAATTTCACGTAACGGTCATTAACCGTTCCTTTACCACTAGGTGGACTAGTTGTCCTCTATGACTGTTTGTCTATAGGCCGCTAGAAGGACTCATCGTCCTTCATACGCTAGTTCGTCTGTTCACCGCTAGATGAACCAATTGTCCTCTATAATCTAGTTCATCTAGCTGCCGCTAGATGGACTAATCGATTTGTTGTAGGCATGTTTAAAAAAGAGTTACACAGGGTGAACTCTAACAAAAGGTTTTTTCTGAAAAACAAGAAAAAGCCCTAGCCGATTACATATTAACTTGCTCAAAAATGTGTTAGGGCAAACGGTCGTTAATATAAGAAAACTGGCTTATGAAATGGCTATCATTAATGATTGTAAAATTCCGGAAAATTGGCAAACAAACAAGGAAGCTGGACGCGAATGGTTACTTGGATTTATGTCCAGACATGCAGAATTAAGTCTTCGTCAGCCGGAAGGTTGTAGACTCTCCGGAGCGACATCATTCAACAAGCACAATGTTGGACTTTTTTTCAACAACTTGGAAAAAGTGTTCAAGAAGTATGGAAATTTTTGTAGCGGTACAAGAATTTATAATTTAGATGAAACAGCCACTACAACCGTCCAAAAACCGAACAAGATTGTTGCCCAGAAAGGGATCAAGCAGGTCTCTTCCTGCACGAGCGCCGAACGAGGTTTATTGGTCACCACTTGTTGTGTTATATCAGCATCAGAGAATACAATACCACCAGTCATGGTTTTTCCACGAAAAAAGTTTAATCCTCGAATGACTTATGGGGCACCGTGTGGTACTTTGGGATTGGTTTCCGATTCTGGATGGATGACTCGTGAATTGTTTCCAAGCGTTTTAAGGGACTTCTCTCCGAATTTTTGATCATCACGAAAGTCACCTGACCATAGAAGGAATAAATCTAGCAAGGGAAAATGGAGTGATCATTTTGACCTTACCACCGCATACTTTCACCAGGCTGTAACCATTAGTTGTCTCGGTGTTTTTTTCGTTCAAATCATTCTACAATACTGCCTTACAAACATGGCTTTTAAAACACCCTGGGATACCCGTTTATATTTTTGATATCGCTGGCTGTGTTAATTATGCATTTGATAAATCGATGACTCCAGCTAATATAAAATCCGGATTTCGAAAAACTGGGATTTATCCTTTCGATAAATACATATTTACAGATGACGACTTCGCAATTAGTAGCAATAGGAATGTGGATCAAAACAATGAAGAAGCCCGACCACTTATAGATCCAAATCAACCATCAACATCAAGCTTCATTGAAGAAAATATGTCAGTGTCCTTACTTTCAGCATCAGTAAATTTACACACAACTTCCACGCGAAATCAAAGTACATTAAATTTCGTAAGTCCGCAAGAATTCAAAGGATACCCGAAAGCTGAAGAACGAAAATATCAGAGGAAGAAGAGAGAAAAAGCTAAAAGTATTATCGCCACGGACACTCCAGAAAAGATCGCGCTGGAAGCTAAACAGATGGAGAGAGAAAGAAAAAAAAGTTGAAAGAAGAAATATATCGCGAAAAAAAAGTAGGATTCGATAAAGACTCAACATACGAAGAAAATGAGAACTCGGCGATGCTTGTAACTGAGGATTCTGATGATGATATTGATTTTGTAGGAGAAATCGATTCACTACCTCTTCTAGACAAGCTTAATAAAGAGCCAGAAGTTGCCGATTTTATTTTGATAGGATTTATAGACAGAAAGAAAGAAATTTATTACATAGCTGAAGTATAATGTAGAAGAGATGTGAGGAATGTGAGGTAAAATTTCTTAGAAAGTCCGTTAAGTATGATAACAGCTTCATTTACCCCGAAATCGAAGACGTCTCTTTGGTATGCTTGGAAAATGTTAAGATGATGTTACCAAAACCATCACACGTGGGAACAACAAAACGGCAACAATCATATTTGAAGTTTGAAGTGAATTTTTCAGCCTTAGAAGTTCGTTAAAACATTATTAAAAATTTTGTCCTGTTGTGAAACATGTAGTGTCTGGATGTGGAACATGTATGTTCCACAATTAGACAATTGTCCTTTCATTTTTAAACAGAAATTTTTTGAATTATTTTTTGATTTCTTATTTATGTTCTACCATAGAAACCTATGCTCAGCCTTAGAGCACGTTCACATGACAAGCGCTCAACGCACGTTGAATGAGCGCTGGATAATTGGATACCGTTCACATGGTACGCGCTTGCCAAGCGCTGAACGCGCGTTGCCACAACGGCCTGTATTCAGTTTGAATTCTACATTTTGGTTTGATTGATTCAGTATCAGATTAAGGTGAAGATTGAACTTTTTTATTCAGATCGCTAAAAGTAATTTACATACTAAATATGGTTATGCTCCGACGCGTACTGCCGGAAATACAAATGAATTTTCGAAGTTTAAGGGCCAGTTGCACCATTTGCCTAAACATTGATTAAAAATCAGAAATTTATCAATGTTCAAATTTTAATCAATGTTTAGGCAAATGGTGCAACTGGCCCTAAGTGTTGAAAAAACTACCCCTGGATCCCAAGGGAAGTCAATAATTTTTCCACAGTTTATTATATCGCTAATAGTAATCTACATGCCAAATATGGTTATGCTCTGACGCGTACCTCCGGAGATACGAATTTTTCAAATTAGACAGATGATAATTCGAATAAAAACGTTGCTAAAATATCCCGATGTCTCTAGAAAATCAATATTTCCTTCAACGGATACTCTGAATACTATACGGAACCCACTTCCTAAATTTATATCCGATCGATCTAGCGAATATTTCCATAAAAAATCGTTTTTTTGCCGCACGCCACTGGTCACCGCCTTCGGGCGTTTCCGTCAAACAGTCTGCTGGAAACGGTCTGCTAAGTTTACACCGGTTTATTTTCAAACGACGCAAAATAACATCATAATATATGTAGAAAAATTATTTGTCTACTATTTATGCAAAAAATAAATGTTTTTTCCTTCCATTTCAAAATATCAAAAATAAATATAACACAAGGACAATATCATATAATTTTCCAAAATGTAAATTAAATTCAACACAAAAAGCAGCTTGAATACAGTTGTTTAAAGTTCTTCAATAGACTGCCTAATGAAATCAAAGAAATAAATAATTATAAACCATTTAAGAAAAAGATGTTTAAGTTATTGTTGAATTTAAAACCATATAGTATAGAAGATTTCTGGTAGGTGAATGTTATTTCGATACTATTTCTCTTCATTTGTATTTGTTCTACGTGTATCTAATGATTTCTAAATAAAGAGCTATTATCATTTTTATGTGTTCACATAATACATTTTTTTCTTCATTAGCATCTCTTTCCCAGGATATGATGACGAGTTCTTTCCAAATCCGTCTCCTTGAGTTTTTATCTGAATATACACTACTTGTCATGTCGCATATTACAAGACAATTCTCAATTTCATCTATGAATAATTCAGTATTAGGAGCGTCCGGTTCCATTTTGAAATATTTCTGACCGAACGGATCGAAGGAAAATACGTCTCTGGCATCTATCAGCTCGTGCAAGCGCTCTCATCTGAACGGTTACATTAGAAACCTATGGGATTTGTGTTTACCATCTGTGAGTTGTGCTATTCGAACTTTGGTTCATGAGGTTACTGGTTACACACCCTATTTTGTAATGTTTGGAAGAGATCACATTGTTTCGGGTGATTATCACAAAGAGCTCGAAGTGGATGAAACCAATTTAAATGTTGACAGACCTGCAGTGGATCCTTTGCGATCTGTAGGACTGAATAAAGTTTTTGAATCCGTCAAAAAAAGACTTGAAGACGCCTACTCTAAGGTTAGTAAAAGGTATAATTTGAGAAGAAGACCTGTTACTTATGCGGTAGGAGATACTGTGTGGCACAGAAACCATACCCTTTCTAACAAATATAATTTTTTTGCGTCTAAGTTGAGTGCTAAATATGTCGGACCTTACAGGGTTAGGAAAAAGACTGGTTCTTGTGCCTATGACCTTATTGACGAATAGGGAAATTCAGTTGGAATAGGGTACGTTAATGATTTAAAACCAGGCGCAGATTTCAAGTTAGATGCCTAACTCTACCTCTACGTGGGGAGAGTTTTGTGACAGTAATTTGGCGGATGCGAGTTTCAAAAAATGTATTACATTATTTCGAAGATTCCTGCGTAGGCTTCCCACAATACATATTTTCTTTTTTTTGCGAAGTTGTTTGATGCGCCATGTGCTCGAAAATTTCATTCCCCCTCATTCTTATGGTAGAACGATTGCGTTTAGCACAGCGAAACAAATATTGAAGTTTTTCAATCAGATATCAGATGCTGGATTATAGTTTCAAATTGTGTTTCTTGCTATTTTCACTTTTCTTTATGGTTTTGGTATTTTGAGAGGAAATTGTGAAATTTCCGTCTAAACGGGATCAAATAGCATCGTTCTTAGCAGAGTTCTTCAAAAGCCACTTAACATCCAAGGTAAATGAATATATTATTTATCAGTTCATTCCAAATTTTATGAATTTTCAGGATTCTTCTTTTCCGTTACAATATTGTTGAAGTCAGTACAGAATACAGGCTTTTTATCAATCACTCTTGGAACAACTTTTTCCTGAGCTAAGGGAATTATCCCTTATTGGAGTCAACTGGGACTGCGAGAATCTGGATGAGTAAAACTGAACTATTAATTTTCACCAATATTTGACTTATATGAAACATCCTACTTTACTGAGACATTTTTGTATATTTTCCAATGTGAATGAATGCCGGCAATCACACAGTTTAATAATAATAATAATAATAATAATAATAAATCGTACTTTATTTCAAATCAGATTACATAACAAAATCATGAAAATGAAGTGAAACAGTGTCATATACATATATATATATATATATATATATATATATATATATATATATATATATATATATATATATATATATATATATATATATATATATATATATATATATATATATATATATATATATATATTAGTCTATGTAAGCTATGGAAGCGTTGCCATGAACAGGTCTGTTTATTTTTCTTTACATTTGTTCTGGCGAAAGCGAGAATGAATGTACCAAGAGAAATTATTGAGGCAGCCAGTAGTGTAGCTTCAAGTTTATTACCTACAAAATCAGCTTCAAGGTACGAGCGAGAATACGACGACTTCAAAAAGTGGCAAAACAAAAATAGTGTGATTAGGGTAACTGAAGATGTTTTGTTGGTCTACTTGAATCAACTATCAGCTAGATTCAGCCCTAATACTTTATGGGCAAAATGGTCTATGCTGAAAAGCTGCTTGTAAATGAAAGAAAATGCCCCTGTTCGAAGGTTTGTTGTCTTAAAAAAATTTATTGAAAAATATGACGTTTAGTTGTCATTTGCAGATTTCAAAAGAGAATAGTGTTTCTGAAACGAAAAAATGAGCGTTATACGCCAAAAAAGGCCAAGGTATTAAGTAAAGAAGAGGCTGAACAATTTCTTTTACATGCTCCTGATGACCAGTGGTTGCTGGCGAAAATTGTAACAATATTTGGGATTTTTGGATGTTGTCGATGTGACGAAATTCTCTCCTTAAACATAAATGATGTAGAAGATATGGGAAAATACGTTATTGTGACATTGCGGCAAACAAAAAATTTACCAACAAGAAGATTCACCATAACCGATGATGGCTGCAGCTTCAAGCCTTGCATGTTATACAGAAAATATGTAAATCTTCGGCCTCCTGGAACAGAAAGCCTAAGATTTTTTTTGACATACCGACATGGAAAGTGCATTTCCCTTAATGCTGGCCAGCACACTATTGGTGGTATCCCAAAGCAAATAGCGAAATATTTAGGTTTCAAAGACCCAGAGTTATACACCGACCACTCTTTTCGCAGAACTGGAGCCACTATGGTTGCGGATTCGAGTGGAGATATTTTAGCACTAAAGCGTGCAGGAGGGTGGAAGAGCACCGAAATTGCGATGAGTTATGTAGATGATTCGGTCAACAAAAAAATCGAAATGTCTAGCAAATTATTTGGTAGTGAGGAGAGTACAAATGTTCTGCAGTCCTCGAGTTCAGCAGTTTCTGAGTCAACAGATGGTTCATCATCATCAGTATCAACTCTTCCATCATCAAAAATCTGTGTTACTGGAAATAACAATTGTACCATGTTTTTCAACATATATGACGATAAAACAAAATTTTCTAATGTAAATAATACTACTAACTTGTAAAAATTTTGCAAGTTATCTGTCACTTTTACAAGTTAGTGACTTTATAAAATAAACTTTCTTGATTAATATTGTGTTTTTGGAAACTGACGTTTACAAATGAAAAACAAATAATAGTATATAACATTACTAGCAAGGTAAGAGGGTTTTTACTGGCGAATGGAGGATATAATTGGCGAGCCGCAGGCGAGTCAGTTACCTCCTTGAGCCAGTAAAACCCGTTACCTTGCGTATATTATTTTATAATTTATTTGTTTCTCATTTGGGTTAATCTTTACTTTAACGCCCCCTCCCCAATTTTGATAATATTTCGTATAGTGATTCGTTATGATGTTTTCATACTATATTTCCAATAAGAGCACTGGCAAATAAATAGTTCCCGAGATAATCGATGAAGAAAATTGCAGCTTCAAGCCTTGCATGTTATACAGAAAATATGTAAATCTTCGGCCTCCTGGAACAGAAAGCCTAAGATTTTTTTTGACATACCGACATGGAAAGTGCATTTCCCTTAATGCTGGCCTACTTAATACCCTACTTAATACGGGCCTGATAATTTCTTTTTATGTTTCTATGAATATCTATGTTCATATTTTTCTCCATCAAATTTAGCACATAAAACACATTCTAATTTACTAAATTCCAACGGTTTCAACACATTTTCACAAGAGAATCACCTTTAAATTGAAAAAAAATCATCCCTCTTGAGATATTTCTTTCTTGGACAGTTTCGGCAACATTATCTTATCAATCGTGGTGAAAGACTTCGATGTTTTTTCAGGAAATTCACGAGTCTCGGTACATATTCTTCGTTGTTTTAGGGAATTCCTCAATCCGTTGTCCTGGCTTGACGGATTGAGTATTGGCGCTTATGCAAACAAGTGCCCATTGTCCAAATTGCCTTCGGTTGAAAGGATCCTGCATATATCATTGGTGTCTTTCATGGGCAACACTTATAGGAATATATATCTCTTAATTGGATGTCCTTGAAATGTGATAGCAGATATGAAACCATGACTGTATGTCTTCTCACGTAATTTCAAAAAATTGGGATTTCAATTTCGGCTTTCATTTTGACATTATAGCTTTTATTGGTTATGGGTTGATGTTATTCTATGAATATATATGAAGAAAAAGATATTGAGTTGGCTATATTTTACGATGCAGAACGGCTATATTAAAATCTGAACAATACCGAAAAAGCGAAAAGGAAAAAACGCATGAAGAGCAAATCAATCTTTTGAAGATGGATATTATTAACAGCGTCAGTCATATATTTGGTGAACATAAGAATTGTGCCAAATTAGGCTACTTTTGTGAGAAAAAATAAGCTGATCAAGACAACTTTATGCAGGATTTGCGACAGTTCGATATAGAGGAAAAAATTATGCAGGCTGTGAGATATCTAGCACAACATGCCACAAGTCTCATAGAAAATGTAACAACGAACATTGTGGAACAATTCAATGCTATGATCGCTCAAAGAGTAGGAGGTAAAAGGATCAATTACGCTTTGAGAAGGTGCTACAAAAGTCGTTGTTGCGCAGCAGTTATTGCAAAGAACAAAAAAAAAACACTGTACTACATACACAAATATATGACAGGTCGTAGTCCAGGACAAACGGTGAAGAGAATGGAACGAAGTAGAGTGTCTTCAAAAAGGAGAAGAAAAGGGGGCCGGAAGTTACAGTTCTCTGCTGGGCCTGATAATAATTATGGAGGAAACTGTAAAAAACCTGACATGGATGAGGAAACATTCCAACTATATAGGGCTGAATTCTTGAGGGATTTGATCAAGACCGAAGAAGTTTATAAGGAAATTGAGCAGAAAACACGGCTTCAAACTGATTCCGCTGATTGGCATCAGCAGAGGAGGAAATTGTTGACGGCTTCAATATTTGGAAAAATATGCAAAATGCGTGGTACGACAAGTTGTTGCTCAACAGTTGAAAGCATTGTAATAATCTGGCCTGTAGTTGGGTGTTAATGTTTAAAAAAGGAACTTATTAGAAGAGCGGCTTTCTATAGTTCCGGCCAGTACAGTTATTTTGAAATTAACACCATTTCTCTTTTATGAATGAACCTTTCGTGCGTCCGGCTTATGCCGGATAAGTCTTATATTTGATCTTTTTCTAGGAGGTATTTCACTGAATGAGACCAAGTATTCTTGAATAACAAAGTTTAATAATTGATTGAAATAATTAAGGAGAAAATACAGTCAATAAAATTTGCACATTACTAGCCTATGGCAAACACCTTAAAAGTAAATAAGAAAAATAATAACACTCAACAATCTTGGACTATTTGGTAAATCTTTTATAAGGAGAAAAATCAAACAACAATATATATAAAATTAAATTAAATATTTTTACCCTGGATATCACAATCACTTCCAAACTGTTCGAATAAACCTTTCAACAAATTCCCTATTTGTACCTTTCCGGAAACCGTTCCCGAAAACCGACTTGAACTTTATTCAACTTAGAATCGAACTTGAACCCAGGGCCAAATTCCCCTTTTGGTCCCAACTTCCGAACCGAAACCGAACTTCCACTTGAACTCCCTACCGAATTGAAAACTATTGTTTTTATAGTTGAATAATCGTCACCCTCCTTCTATCAAATTTTTCTTAGCGTCTATCTTCTTTTCCCTTTTGTCCAATCAGAGTGATTGTCCTTATGTACCTAGATTATTGGTTCCACCCTATGTTATGTACTATTGACATGGGGTTGTACCGTTAGTCCCGCCTAAAATCAGGAACCATTTCAAACGTACCGCTGGTGGTACCTCCGAATAAAACAGATTTTTATGTTCTAAGTTTTGGGCCATTTAATCCTCCCTAGAGTTTTTACGACTGAATTTTTATTACTTTGACATCCTGTACAAATCTCTGAAATTTGCGCCTGATTTTTTTATCGTGGGATACCGATATGTGCCAACCACCCTGGGGTGTTTATCTTAAGCCAGGATGAAGGAATTAATGCCTAATAAATGTGAGGGGTGACAACGACTTCGTTTGCGTTCACTCTACTGAGATAGAAACGGGAATTTGTTGAATATCTTTTCAATGAGCCTGTAGTTATTGCGAATTATCATTCACATTCATTACAGCATTTTGTATAAACAATTTTCTGCAAAATCTATAGATTGGGGAAAAATAATGAAGATCGAGCGAAGCGTTTATTAGAAAATGAATTATGTTCGAAGATTACAAATAGTGGCCTTTTTATTAATAAAAAATGTCCTTTTCTAGGTGCTTCCCCAGATGGCGTTGTTGAAAGAAATAATCTTTTAGTTGAAATCAAATGCCCTTTTTCAGCAAGAAATAATAAGATAATAGACGCTATTGAACAAAAACAAATTACATATTTGAAAGAGAATGGAGACCAGGAATATCGATTAAAACAAAGTCATAATTATTATTTTCAAGTTCAGGGACAATTAAATATAGCTGAAAGAGAAGAAATTTTGTAGACATCGAAAATATGTATCATCAATCAGGGAACCATGCAATTAGAAGAGAGTAAAAGGAATTTTCTAATCTATTCTTTGAACATGGATGAAAGATTTCTTTGCTGAGATACAATTATGTACTTCGTAAAATAAACCTTTATTTTTAATAATAATATTTGTTTCCTAAATGCCTTTAACATATACAAACATAAGAAAAAACTCTGAATATATAAAGAGATTTTGCATAATAAGCTTATAATTCATGAATATTGTATTTCCAAAATTCTCAGATTCGTGCATGATGTTCAAAGACAACCAATGCATGTACTTATTTTCAAACCAATCCTTAATTTCTAATTTTTAGGTTCAAAGCTTAATACGATCTACCGGATTTCAAGAGAAAATTAATATAATCAAAAAAGGCATCAATTGTAATATTTGTAATGCCCGGTTTAGTCTCCTCTATAAAAATAAATTTATTTCTTATTGTGAAGTCTCCAATTTTTATTTGTATTGTCCTGAATATAAAACTTATTTGTGTATATAACCCCTTGAAATCAAAAATTCCTTTCTCACAGAATTAGGCGTACTTCTTTTCTTCATTTTTATGATAATATTATTGTAATCTATGGCCCACAGTTCGCACCCTTTTCTCCGTCTACCTAGGCGGTGCAAAAGGTTAAGCACCGGTGCATTCGGTTGACATTTACCGAACGCAGAAAAGTGCAGACGGTGCGAAAGGTGTAATTTGCCGAAAGCTTAGGGAGCTTACGATGGGAATGGTGCGAACGGTGTGACATATACCGAACGCTTTTAGCGCGTTCGGCAATAGCATCCGAGAGCGGACAGATTTTTTAGTCACGTGACCACAGATTTTACAAATAATCAAGATTTATCTGAAATAAACGAACGGTACAGAGCATGTAACCTCTTTGTTACTACTCAAAATACCCGAGAACAGTCGTTTGTTTGAGTCGTGGTTCAGATCTCTGAATCTACCAAATGGAAGGGACAAAAACCCAGGTCGATCAAACACCTCTTATAATTACATAAGTATTTCACAATCCGAATCTTTAAAATATCTGGTACCAGAAGAATTGACATACAATATTTATAAAATGAAAACATATACAAGTGAATCCGAAATTTATAATTGTATAAAAAAAAAGAATGAAATTTTCTAAGATCCCAAATTACTTTCCTGAAGAGGTGAAAGTCCTAGCTCTACACTGAGCCAATCTTCCTCCACCGAAGTTGATAAGAACTTAGATCTGGCAGTTCTTCAATTGGAAGGAGAGTAAATACTTCGGCTTGTGAGTTGAAAATTGACAATGATGGGCTGTCTTTAGACGAAGGACTCTCAATGTAATTATCCAACTTTCAACGTTGATCAGGAACCAATCAGGAATTCAGTAAAGAAAATATACCAAAAAAAACTGAAAATCAGAGAACAGAAATTAATAATAAGCCGAATTAAGGTGATGGCTTTTCTGTTTCTGAAACAACCAGAGTTTACATAAAAGATATCAATACTCATGTCACGGGCGTAGCCAGGTTTCAGTTTCGGGGGGGGTTTTACATATTATAAAAAAAATCTTATGTTTTTCTCTTTAAATATATCAACTTTGAAAGAGCCAACCCATTCAGTCTATTTTCACTAGTTTTATTCTTCAAGTATGTTTTGAGAAAAAAAAACATTTTCAAAATCGCTTTTTGAAATTCAGTTTATTTCTTTATATCGATAAATATATTTAGGAAAAAAATACCGTCGTAGTATTTATACAACAGAGTACTCAAATTCAAATTTATGAGTAGAAAGTTTATATGCAAAAAACCGGTAAAAAATGATAGTAATCACCTTTTTTGCATTTTTTTCAATGTTTTATCATGGAATTTTGGTGGCAAATTTCAGATTCGAATTCTGTACCCCAGGAACAGAGATAATAAATGTAAGAAATTAAAACTACCCCATCAACTGAGTTTTAGCAGAGATAGATATAATACGCCAATTTTGAACTATCGTTTGAGCCAGGTTTTTCGGACAAAAAACTTTATGGAAGAAAACGTCAGAAGATTAAATTTTTTTTGTATTTTCTTTTAATGTTCCGTCACAGAATTTTGGAGCTAAACCTCAGATTCGGATTCAGAACTCAAAAAAATAAAGGGTGTTTTTTTAGAGCTATAGAACTTTAAATTGCAATAAAACAACGATGGATTATTCGATTGATATGAATTTTATTTATCCGCAAGATAATCTTGTGGCATTACATTTTGAATATGATTTCTGGCATATGACCGCCACGGCTGGTTCGGATATAGTCCCATCTGGACGTCCAATTTTCGATGACTTTTTCCAACATTTGTGGTCGTATATCGGCAATAACACTTTGAATGTTGTCTTCCAAATGGTCAAGGGTTTGTGGCTTATCCGCATAGACCAATGACTTTACACAGCCCTACAGAAAGTAGTCTAGCGGTGTTAAATCACAAGATCTTGGAGGCCAATTGGTCCAAAACGTGAAATTAGGCGGTCATCAAACGTGTCTTCCAATAAATCGATTGTGGCACGAGCTGTGTGACATGTTGCGCCGTCTTGTTGGAACCACAGCTTCTGGACATCATAGTTGTTCAATTCAGGAATGAAAAAGTTAGTAATCATGGCTCTATACCGATCACCATTGACTTAAACGTTCTGGCCATCATCGTTTTTGAAGAAGTACGGACCAATGATTCCACCAGGGCATAAAGCGCACCAAACAGTCAGTTTTTCTGGATGTAACGGTGTTTCGACATACACTTGTGGATTAGCTTCACTCCAAATGCGGCAGTTTTGTTTGTTGACGTAGCCATTCAACCAGAAGTGCGCTTCATCGCTAATGGACGTAGTGCGCGATACGTATTCCGCACAGAACCATTATTTTCGAAATAAAATTGCACTATTTTCAAGCGTTGTTCAGGCGTGAGTCTATTCAAGATGAATTGCCAAACCGAACTGGGAATAAATCACTTGACAGCTGTTAAATCGGTCGCCATCTTGAACAGTAATGCTAACTTAAAGTTATATACCTCGAAAAAAAACACCCGTTACATACGATCGAAAAAATCTAACTAACCCATAACTTTCCTTTGAGGGGCACATGTGAGCTCAAATTGATTGGATTAAGTAGAGGTAATTTAATTCAAATTTCACATTACAAATTAATTGAACTGAGAGTGATAATTTCATTCACTTTTTACAAATTCCATTAAAAAATATTTTCGAGATTTTGAAAAAAAAAAAGTTTTTTTGACATCTTCAACATTTCGGGGGGGGTTTGAACCCCCAAAACCCCCCCCCTGGCTACGCCCGTGACTCATGTACTTATTTTATCGCTTGAACAAAATGACTGCCAAATGAGATAAGAAACTAAAAGGAGGATCTCAAGGCAATAATATGTAGATTGTTTCAGAAAAGATCTCTTTCAAAAATGTAACAAACGAAAAATTTAAAAAAAATAATAGATACGAAAAACATCCTCTACATAAAAGTTTTTTTGAAAATACTCATAAACTGAGTTATAACTTATTATGCTTCATTTAAGATAAAAATTCACGATAGTTAAAACGAAGTTACATTTAAACATCAATAATAGGTATTAAAAAATATTTGATTGTAATAAATTATATTTAAATAAAGAATAAAAATTTTTATTTCACATAAAATGATGGAATGTTAAAATGGCGGATGCATTCCTTTGTCAGATTAAATCTGAATATCAAGAATTTTCATATATATATATATATCGTATACAACAATCAAATAATGACCCAAAAATTCCCCCCAAAAAAAAAAGGTCTTTGCTCACAATGAGCTTTATTTTTTCCACAAAGTTAACTGAACGAGAAAATGATGGGCGCCAGTGATCCAGGGATCACAAGGTATATCAAGGAAATTGACTTCATAGAGACATAGAACTGCATCTGAAAAGACACAAAAGACTTAGTTACTTCAAAACAACTAAACAGTTACACAAAAGATTTATCACATTTAGCACATTAGATACTGTATAACTGCACGTTGATTCGAACAGAGGTAGAAGCATATAATAAAGGCTGAAAAGTAATTATACTAGAGCAGAAAAGATAAAGATAATTGCAATGGCAAAGACTACTTTCCATTATAAGAAGATAATTGCTCGTAGTACAAAGAGAGATAAATAAGAGATAAAGATAAATGACAGATAGAAATAAAGATAAGTGCCTTAAATGCTTCAATTTATAATTTTTGTCTCAATCCAATCAATTCAATCGAATACTGAAAAGGAAAGGATAAGAGGAAAGGAGCAATGAAAAAAAGCATTTGTTATTCCAGGCGATACAAACCAATACCTAATACAAACAAAACACAAAACATTCAGGTCATTCGGATTGAACATCTGAGAAATTATCAGGATCATCTTCTCTACTTAAATCGGGCTTAATGTCCTTGATATGGAAATTCCCAAGGTCTCTACCAGACAAATCAACGAGATTGTAGACAAGCGAAGAAATCGCCTTATTCACAATACATGGGACAAACCTTGGAGCAAGCTTGGCGGTGAAATTCTTAGAAGCATCAGAAAGCACAAAATTCCGCTTCCACACTCTATCTCCAACCTTCAGCCGTAAATCTCGTCTTCTGAGGTTGTATCTACGAGCGTTGATCTCGTAGGAATGCTTCAAACGTTTTCGAATGTCTTTATCCTAAAGTATCTTCTTTATGTGACCTGACAACAACAGATAGTGCTCTAAACAGTTTTACTGGTCTCAATAATATGGAACTATTAGATACAATAGTAGAAGCAGTACAATATATTTACAGTGATCAAAGATCACATCGTTTAACAATCAAGCAGCGTATTGTTTCAGTTTTAACAAAATTGAAATGTGATCTTTCATATGTGACATTATCTGTTTTATTTGGCATTTCAGAAATATTTGGACATGTACTCTGAAATTCTATGTTTATTTCTCAGGGCACACTGATGATACTTCTCTACAACATCTTAATTAGTTTAGAATAGTCGTATAATATGCCGAATATAATAATAATAATAACTGATCTTCATTGATAACCAGTTATCATAGGGCCATCGATTCAAAATAAATACATTCCATAAGTGAAATATTTTCAATTGAATTCTCATTATTTTCGATGATTCATTAGTCAAGCAAAAATATATATCGATAAATAGGTATCAATATGAGTAGTTTTAAGTGACCTAGTTATATAAATTTATTTTTAGAAACATTTTATGTAAATTCAGTTATCTCTTAATAAATAAATAAAAATGGATATGCGACTTTCTGTAGTATTCCTAAAAATATTCAATACATTAGCATTTGTAATATTTTGTTGGGACTGTATGATTGAAGGGTAACGTGAAATGATCAATTCGGATAAGTAAAAAAACCTTTCAACTGAAATTCATTAGTCATGCAAATAACATGTAACATTTTTATTATGTGACCAGCATTTGAAATTTCTTCACTTTCATAAACACTTCTAGAAGTGTATGTGCCTTTAAGATACCCTAAGTATTCTACTAAACTCAGACTTGCCATTTGGACCTGAAAAAGGTACTATTAGAATCCTGTAGTATAATAATGTTGAATGAACCGTTCACATATTATATGCACACGATTGTTATTCGTCATTTTTCGAAGTCTTCCATCCTTGCATAACTGTCAATATCACTAGACTGAACTGAAACAAATGATGATATCTACCGCCTTTACCTAAAATGAAAATATTATATACACAGTAACATACTTGTTCACTATAGAAAACTGAAAAGTTTTTATATTTATTGTAAAATCAAATTTTAATAACGCAAATACACACACAACTAATACAACAAAACACTCCAATGTCAACATTTATAGTTCTACGTTTGCTCACCTTAGCGCTGCATTCTTAATCTCAGTGTCTGTATTGCCATTAGCCATCATTAATAGATATTTTATCGTAGCTATTTTATGATTGGAGATATTAAAGACTATTTAGGATAAGCTACAAACGATAAACGCGATCAAACTAATAAGGAAATCCGTGAAAACCCACGATTTGATTGAAATCAAATGTTATTTATTTGAATGTGTAAACCGAGTAACGTCACGAATGGTTGACGCTGATTAGTTGAAAGTTGCGAGACAACCTGTCTAAATCTATAAACCTTGGTCTATGGCTGTAACATAAAACATAACACATAACATAACCTACTATATTTCAAACTGTTCAAAGTTCTGAGAGTTATATAGTGAATAAAAATTGAGCTATAAACTAGATATATTCATTCAATTCTTCAGTTCTTCAAATGTATTTTCTGGAGTAATACATTTTTACTTTCGGAGATATGTCTGGATTGTTTACAGATTATATGTAATTGTTGATTTTATTATAGGAAACGATGAATTGAATTTCTTAATTTTAGGACACCAGTTTTACTGGAATTGGAAGTTCTTTGGATAATATGCTCCATTTGTATCATTCTAATCATTGTAGCACTCATTGTGACTGTTCACTATCACAAAAGAAAATTTTCAAAGATTAGATTCAATAATCACAAAAATTTGAAAGTTGGTATCTTTCATCCATATTGTAATGCTGGTGGAGGAGGGGAACGAGTTCTTTGGGTGGCTCTAGAGGCTTTACAGAAAAGGTAAATTAGAGACGAAAAATGTAATGATGGAATGCATGTTCAAATTTCTATGAAAATATGTTAGCCAGAAGTAGAATGAACTTATAATGAATTAACTAGATATCAGTGCTATAATTCCAGTACAATATAATGCTCTGAAATAGAATTTTTTGTAGCTTCTAGTGTTACTGCGTTTGGTATATGCCACACCGTTTGCAACATTCACTCTGTAAGTTCCCTCACTGTTCTACATTCGGTAAATGTCAACTGAAGACACCAGTGCTCAACCTTTCACACTGTCTAGATAGACAGAGAAAACAGTGCAAACTGTGGACCATAGATTACAATAAATTATAAATGGCATAAAAATCAAGAAACGGATGAGATTGGTTGATTCTGATACAATAAAATCATAGTACAGTGAAATCTCCCATAACGGACAACCCTATTCAGCGAATACCTCTTTCAAACATACACTTTTGTTTGGTCCCGGCAGACGTCCATTGAAATAACATTGAGGGTGCTCTCTTTTGGACGGACACGGACACCGATAATACAATATTATGGCTTCATCTTCTTTTGAACGGACAATTTGTGACGAATTACCTTTTGAATTTGTATTACTTTGTGTATTTGTGATGAATTTCAATTTGGATGAATTACCTATTACCTGGAGATTCAATGTGATGGCCTGGATAACAATAATAAGAGATTGGTTAAAGAAATTTGACAGGAAAATGGGTCTTGTTAAAAAAATCTGCTATTCTTAAATAATGTTGGGTCTCATTACGGAAATTTTTTTCCGGTCTGTCTAAGAGAGATTTTATGGTATATTGAACACTAATTAGTTTTATTTTATATTTAGGATAATATACAGGGTGTTTCAAGTTCGACGGCCTATTAGACGTTTCTGGAAAACGGGGCCTATTTGAAATCTGAAAATTCGGAATATGACATTGTTCATGATGCCCTATTCAGCTAAAATATTTTCGAAGTTCCGGCACTTCCGGTTATACAAGAATTAAAAAAAAAATTTTCAAAAAAAATCGAGAGTAAACATATTGAGACCTTTGAATGAAAATTCAGGCTTAATATTTTTGCCTCTATTATAATCAAAAATGAAAACTTTCAAACTTTGACAATCAAATATTTATAGAACCATAGACAACATGGATATATTTTCCGAATATGGAATCTGAATTTTTTCAGTTTGATTTCAAATGGAATAAGTAGCTTGAAATGAATATAAACCTACCACATAAAATATTATGAAGTATATTTTGCAAAAAAAAATTTCGTTTTCTAGAAATTCGGAAGCTCAAATAAAGAAACAATTGGTGAGAAATTATCTCTAGACCTTCTTAATTTGAAAATCAGTCAAATTTGCAAAAATATGTTTTTGGAAAAACGGTTTTTCTTCAATAACTTTTTTTGCCTTGATACAATAGTTTTTCCAATAACATATTTGGATAGCCCGTTGAAATTACTATCATATGGATCACTTTTTAATTTTGCTCGAAGGATAAGCCACAAAATCCAGTTACCTGCTTACGTGAAACACCCGTAGCCTTTTCTACATGGACTTCTTTATTAATTAGCAATTTGGGACTAAAGCAATATTTATCGATATCTGATAATACCGAATAAATAAATGCTTTTTTCAATATGGCAATGTCTTTCAAGGGTATCAAGGTCTTATATCTATTCTATATGATTTCCCTAGAGTAGTATAATATGAAGGGTTTTTCCTAATGTAAAATGTAAAGAACCATGGAAAATTACCATTAGGTAATGAAAACTTACTGGAACTTGTGAATACGGCCAGGCAGTAATAAACAACTGCCTTATTTTATTACTGCATCACCTTCATTTTGTCAATGAAATGGAAATTTATTGGAATTCTTTTATGAAAGCTTTAATCCCAGCTGGGTGCCCAATCACAGTTTTTTTTTCTATACTTATGAAAAAATGGTTTCATGTGTGGTATAATTTTCATGAGAACATTAACACTTAGTTTTTATTTTGTAATCATTTAATTAATCCAAAAATTGTTACATCAATTATAGAACCAAATATCTCTGATCAAACTTTCGAAAATTGCCTTCTATCAATTTAAGGTAAAATTAAAGTAAGGCAATATTTCTTGAACTGAGGATAAACTTTATTAGGGGAAATCATGAAATTCACATGAAAAATTCTAAATAATACTGAATTATTACTTTTTAGTTTCCAATAACTGTCTATATCTTTAATCCAGACTTAAAACTTAACTGTTATATGTAGTATCCCATAAAACATTCATTTTCACATCAATTGTTTTAGTCAATTTCATTTGAAAGTAAAAAAGTCATTCTTATCAACATTTTTTACATTACAGATATCCCTCTGCTCAATTCTACATTTATACGGGTGATATAAGTGTAGCGGAACATGATATATTGATGAATGTTAAGAATGTGATGAATATTGATATCCAAGAAAATATCACATTTATCTATTTGAAGAACCGATCTTGGATTGAGGCATCGAAATACCCATGTTTTACTCTATTGGGGCAGGCTTTGGGTTCTATGTACTTAGGATTTGAAGCTTTGCAATTAGTTGTACCAGGTGAGAGTATTATTATTGCTTCCATTATTTTTGTACTTTGAATGTTTGGATTGAATGAGATTACTAAATGATAGCTAATTACGAAAGGAATAATAACACTAACTCAGTTCACTATCAAAACCATAGACAAAGGAAAGAGAAGACTGACAATTGTGTAGAGTTGTTTGGATTGTTGATGCTGGCGACCCGAGGGGCAGGATTTGAAACTAATGTATCGCAATTTTACACAAAAACATATTTCATCGAGTTACGGTTCATCCTTCATGGTGACTACATGTGCATTTTTCGTTCCGTGAGTTTTGCGATATTCTAGCTGAAATTTCGTGCAAATACGAACAATTTGACAACAACAATTCTCGGATAATGTAGGCCAGCTCTCACTTTCACATTTCTTTTCGCATATAGACACTATGAGGTGACTGCAAAGTACACTAAATATTCAGAGTTCAGAATAACTTTGTGTTTATTATTGTTATTTATCTGGAAATAACTCGGCCAGGGACCCTATTCACGACGAGTGATGTTTCAAAACGTATACGAACTTTTCGAATGTCCCACGTTTTGGTATTCTTGACTCATGAACTTGAAAACGTACACGTTCTCAGGGTCCGTATGCTTGACAAGTGATCTTTTTGACGTACACGTTTCAGGAACGCGTGGTACACGTGCGAGCGGTTTTCCAAAATGGTATTCTTGACAACCGTTCGTTCCATTAAACGTACATGTTCAAAAATATGTACTCCCAAGAGCCGGCATCATTGTAAAATTTCACAGATGAAATTAAATGTCATCAATTTATGTTCTGTCAATTCAAATTGGAAAAAGATTTCGAAGAGAAATTGTTCTCTAATATATTCCGCGATAAAGAACAGATGTGCGTTAGGTGCGCTGTGTTTACGGTAATAGATAAAAATATTTCCATATAAAATATGTTGAATCAAAATTGCTAAAAGAATTACGGCCAGCGCCGCGGAATTTGAGATTTTCTACGAATCAGAAATGTCTCAAGTCGGCGACACTTCTACTTCAGGAGAAGAAGAACAAAAAGATCCGCCTTCTCAAGAAGCAACTCAGAAAAAAAAGCGGAAGAAAGAGCCAACCAATAATACTTCATCCACAAAAAAGAAAAACGAAAATAAATCCCCTGATATTGTTTTCAAACCACCACAACTTTTGATAAATCCAACAATGAACGCACAAAGAGAAAACGATAAACAATCAGCATCTGTTTCCAATAAATCCCAAACATCAATAAATACAACACATAATCAATCTGTCCCTGATCCAGTAGAAACTGATGAGGAAGATAATGGACGAACATTATATGATAATACCACAAATAATACACAACAACAAACAATGAAAACTAAAGTATATTTTCCTACGAAAACAATGAAGAGAAACTTCTCTGATAAGATGAATGAGTTAAAAATGATTGAATATGCAAATTTATTTTACATAAATACTGAAAATGTTGAAATGGACAGAATATAGATGTCAACTATTTGGTAATGCTGTCATTTGATGTTTATCGACTAGTAATATGTCTCGTCTATTGTGAGGGACTGTTTTATCAGTCAAAACTGTACGATCCCAGTACAGCTTATAGCGTTCGTTTTCCAGGATGGTCTCCGGTTGGTACTTGTAATATGGCATTTTTTCAGAATGAATTAGTTTTAATATGGTTGCCAATTCTTGGTGTAGTATCTTTCCTACTGCATCGTGTCTCTCTTTATATTCAGTTCCTGCAAACATTTGACATCCTCCCGTGATATGATGGATTGTCTCATTCGTTGGACACCCATATCGGCATCGATCCTTTATGATATGCCTGCAGTAATTTCTAGTTGAGATCACTTGATCGTGGATGGCTAAAAGAAATCCTTCCGTTCCTGGGTACATTGCACCTGATGTGATTCAATAGTTCGACGCTTCAATGTCGACATGATCCTGGTTCACCTAGTTGAAATGTCTTCCATGGAGGGGCTTCTATCTCCATCTTTCCAGTTTTTCTTGGTTTGTCTGGTGGTTGTATGAAAATTGCTCCTTGTAAAGGTGTTGATTCGTCTGCTTCACACAGTATTTTGTAGAACTCTGATGTACTTGCTTGATCTCTGAAGTATTCCCGAAGGCTTTCTATCTGCCCACTAGCAAGTTCCATGATGTCCGTTAGACCCCTGCCTCCTTTATTTCTCGGCAGTGTAGTCCTCTCAATGCTGCATTTCGGATGGTGCTTGTTTGCTTTTGTCATCAACGTTCTCATTTTACGTTGCAAGTTTTCGATGTCTGTTTTTCTCCATGGAACTATACCGAATGATTATGTTAGAATTGAACATGCATATGTGTTGATGGCTCTCGTCATGTTCCTGCTGTTGAGGTTTGTTTTTAAGATTTTTTTGGTCCTCCTAATGAACTCAGACGTTAAGTCTTGCTTCATTCTTTGGTGGTTGATTCGTCGGTTCTGTTTCATTCCAAGGTATTTATAAAGATCATCCGACTTCATTGCTTCTATTTGCTGTCCATTTGCGAGAGTGATCGGTTCATCTTGAATTCTTCCTCTCACTACGCTGAGAGTACAATATTTGTCCAATCCGAATTTCATACCTACATCTTTCGAAAAATGTTCCACTAGTTTGACCATAATTTCTAGGTGGTTCTCATTGCCTGTTATCAGTTTCAAATCATCCATGTACAGCAAATTATTGAGGGTGGAAGTATTATTATTTCCTTTAATGTTGAAACACTTTTCAGTAGTATTCAGCTTTTTAGAGAGTGGGTTCAGCGCCAAGCAGAACTATAAAGGGCTCAAGGAGTCTCCTTGGAAAATTTCCTTCTTAATTTGATTCAGCTTGGTTTTTATGTTTGCCGTGGAAAGCTCGATGTTCGTTTTCCAATTGTCCATTGCAAGCTTTAGAAAATTGGATATAATTGGATCGATCTTGTATATTTCCAAAATTTTCTTCAGCCAGCCATGTGGAAGTGAGCCGAAAGCCTTCTTATAATCAAAATTAGTCATGAAAAGGTTTCTATGTTTCTTGAAGGCTTGGTTGCATATGATGGAATCTATTACCAGCTGTTCCTTCGATCTTTGTGCATTCTTGGAACACCCTTTCTGCTGTGTTGTAATTATTTTATTTTTCTCGCAATGTTTGTAGAAACGAGATGCTAAACATGATGTGATGATTTTGTATATTGTTGGTAGGCATGTTATCGGTCTGTATTTTGATGGATCCATAGTGTTTTGAAAATCCTTCGGTATTAGGTAAGTGATACCTGTTGTTGAAAATGTTGGCATTTCTGTTGGATTATGTATTATGTTATTTATGTATTCGACTAGCCTGCCGTGCAGACACCAAAACTTCTTCAACCAGAAGTTGTGAATTCCATCTGGGCCTGGAGGTTTCCAAGTGTGAGTGTTCTTCAATATTTCCTGTAGTTCTTCAGACGTTATTACACTATGTGGCATACTTTCTATGGTCTCACATGATTTCTCTTTCTTCTTATCCAACGCGCTTGGGAGTTGAAGGGAATCGGTGTTGACAGTTGATCGGTCCAAAAACTCTCCATATCTTCGGCGCTTGAAGTACTCCCTAATTTTGTTGACGTTTGTTCATTAAGCATTCTATAAAATTTCTTTTCGGAGTTTTTAAATATCATATTGTCATGTTTTCGTTTATAGCTCTCATTGTATCTTCTCAGTCGTTCAGAGTATACATTCAATTTTTGTTTGAGTGTATCTGGAGTTTCTTGAGCACTTTTATTGTTGGCGTCGTAGTTTGCATGTCGTCTATGGCGATCCATAACTGCATTCACTATTTTTTTAGTTTTCTCGACGGAGAACCTTTTTCAAATTGTGTCAACCTTCCTATATCTTGTCGGAGTCTATGTACTTTTGCTTCTAGCCTATTTTGCCAATGCGGTTTGTGATGCTGTTTTTTCTGTGCTGGTTGCTAACTTCTAGGTTTTGGCTTCACGCCGAGCACTGCTGATATTGTAGAGGCTGCACAGTAGGTAATCAGATGCAATGTCTCGAGGTTTTGGTCATTCGAAAGAAACGGTGGAATTATCTCTTTGTTCCTTATGTGCAGAATATGTGAGAGTTTTTTCGATGTCTTAGCTCTAGGAAGAATTGGTCGTTTGAGAGGATCAGTACCTTCGAATTATATGAAATATCTATTCATTGTAACGGATAATTGCCCTAATAGATCTCTTCGACCTTCCTCTCGGTTTTCCATAGTTGCAGTTTGTATATTCTGCCGTTATTCATCTCTTACTGGTGTCAAATATCCGCTGTTTTGTTCCTCAGTATTAATTTGTGCATTGATGTTGTGTTGGTTTTCAGCACAATCGTAGTTTTCTTGGCTACTCTTTGCTCAGAAACTTGAAGTTCGGGATAGTTTCTGTGGAATTCTGCAAAAAGCTTTTGCCGGTAGCCTATTTTATCCTCTTCCATATTAGTTACTTCATAGTATATGCGCATGATCGTTTCATTTATCGAACTTGTCCATTTCATGCGTCTTCTTGGTAGACCTGCTTGGGTAAGTGCTGGTTGGGGATCCTGCACAGCACCTTCAGCAGTCGGAGAAACTCGTGTTATTCTTCTCCTAGAATGTTGAGATTGTGGAGACGTAGCATTTTGTTCGACAGACGCCCGTCTCCTTAGGACTCTGTCACTGACGTCCCGCATACTGTCATGTCCAGCGCCGGCTCCAGACACGCCTTGACGAACCTCAGACAGCGGCTCGTTATTTCTATTCCTTAAAATGACCATCATTCATGGGTTCCTCCGTGTCGTGGGGGAGACAGCCTTTGATCGCTTTTTATGATCCGCAGAGCTACGGTGGGAGAATTCTTGAGCTGCTTTCCACACGGCTTCGTCCGTTACCCTGGACAGCGACCCTTCGACAGGTTACAGCTTCCCGGTTCAGGGAGCTCCTGGAATCTGCAGTGGGAGGAGTCGATTCAACTTTGATTCAAGTTGAACTTTGGCAGATCACGAGAAAGTCAGTTGATATAAAACACTCTTAAAGTAATCACAAATCTTTCCTCAGGATATACAGGGTGTTTCATTGGTAAATGTACATACGTTACCCTGAGGTAGAGCTGCCCTAGACGAGTCCAAAAAACCTATATAGATGATAGGTCTAATCTTCCCCATTGCCGAGATACAGGGTGTACTTGTCCGCAAAAAGGGGTTTGCGGTAAATTTCAGATGAATTTTTGCTAATAATATTGAACAACCGAAAATTTGTGAAATGCAAACTACCTCAACGGGCTGCAGAAGAAACCTAGGCGAATCACCGCTAAGCTGGCTCCAAAAAGGAGGTTCCAAGGAAGGGAATTCAGGGGAATTTACCTCCCTTAAGTACCTTTGGCTTCACCTGGTTGATGATACATTCAGGGCACAGTTGTTCAATATTATTTTGTTCACTAACACTAGTAGATGACGATGCAGAAGATAGATGAAAATAAATTAAAATTAATTATGATGATTTATCAGAAGATTAATTGATTTGTCTCTTTTGAAACTTTTCTATATATATTAGCACGAACGATCGATATAAAATCTGTTCTGATTCTCATTTTTTCATTCTACCGGGCTCGGTCGAGAAGAAATACGACCGCAGACCAACTAGATAGTTCACGACTGAACAGGGTGGTTTATGAAATCAGTAATCACCAATATTTTTAATTCCTTATAACTTTTGAACCACCCAGTATATTTGATTGATAATTGCAACAAACAATTTACTCTTATCAGGTCCTTCGATTGATCTTCAAACTAATTGAAAAAATCAGCTCCGTATTAGAAAAATATGGGACTTTTCACAAGCTGACATTCAACGCCCTGTATAGTGGAATATTGGAATTTGATGGAAATATTCGGAAAAAGCAGAAATTTTTCAATAGGGATCAGTAGATTTTAATGTCCCGCACGTCATTCAAGTCATCGAAAATTTCTGCCAAATATTGAGTTCAATAGCGGAATTTCACTAACTTCTCAGAAAAATCGTACATTGAGATTAAATTGGACAATTTTATTGTTCCACTGATTGAATACATCAATTCAGTTGCATATCATGATATTCTGACAATTGTTTTTCATTAAATAATAAAATTTTGAGAAATTATGTTGTGTCAAATACCACAAGAGTTTATTCGAGTACGCTACAACAATATCTGACATTGTGGTTTGTTCTCGATATTGAAATCGAAAATAATGATGCCTCATGAATTCTCAAATCGAGAATATGCTGATATGTTGTTCAGGTATGGTTTTTGTGACGGTAATGGTAGAGCGTCTGTACGGGAATTCCAATCGAGATTCCCTATTAGAAGATCAGCATATCACGAAACTTTTTCTTCAGTTTAAGATTATATTCGTGCGAATGGTCAGGTTTCAACATCAAAATTATTTCCAAGAAAGTAGGCACCTTGATATCAATGAAGATATTGTTGAAATAATACGTCCAGAAAATAGCACTAGGAGGATTGTTCATGCTATGAATGTACGGCATGTGACTGTATGGCTTAGATTGAAGAAAAATAACCTTTACCTTTTTCAACTCCAGAAAATCCGATTGGAGTCGATGGATTTTAAGGAATGAGAAATAATGAATAGAATTTCATTTACTGATGAAGAGCCATTTTCACGAGGAATGGCGTCTTCAATCTGAAGAATTCGCATATGAGGGCTGAAGAAAATATGGGCATTCCAGGGATGTATTTTCAGCATGATGGGACTTCACCTCAATATATCAGTAACGACAGGAACTTTTTGGACCAGAACTTTTCAAATAAGTGGATAGGCAAAGGTGGACCTCATACATGGCCCGCTAGATCGCCAGATTTCAATCCTGTCGATTATTTCGTTTGGGGATATTTGAAATCCTTTGTATATTACTCTGAGATATGAAGTGAGGAAATTCTCTTACAACGTATCGAAGTTGCATGCAATAAGATCCGTAATAATCCAGACATGATAAAAAAGGTTATTCGAAATAATTTGAAAAGAGCGAGAATATGTATCAAGCAAAACGATACGATTGTCCTTTCGAACAACATCTGCGATTATTTTAGAATATTTTTTTTGTTCATTTATTTGTGTTCAGTCATTTATTCATTGTTGCTAACTTGTCACAACACAAGCCATGCGTTTCTGGAAAATTTGTCACAATATCAAGAAATACAAATATTCATTCAGCGAAACAAAAAAATTTTTTAATTTAATCTCAATGTAGATACGAATTTCTTGAGAAGTTAGTAAAATTCCACTATTGAACTAAATTTTTGGCAGAAATTTTCGATTAATAATAATAATAATAATAATAATAAAGGTCTTTATTCCTTCAGTTACAGTTTACAAATATGATATTACAGAAAAAAAAAACAAGCTAGGAAAAGGCGAGATTCAGTTCACTCAAGAAGTGCCCTGTTCAATCCAACCTTTACTTAAATGACGTGCGGGACATTAAAATCTACTTATCCCCATTGAAAAATTTCTGCTCTTTCCGAATATTTCCATCAAATTTCAAGATTCCACTATACAGGGTGTTGAATCTCAGCTTGTGAAAAGTCCCATATTTTCCTAATACGGACCTGATTTTCTCAATTAGTTTAAAGATCAATCGAAGGACCTAATGGAGTAAATTATTCTATCCAAATATCAATCAAATACACTGGGTGGTTCAAAAGTTATAAGGAATTGAAAATTTTGGTGATTTCATAAACCACCCTGTATCTCGGCTATGGGGAAGATTAGACCTATTATATATAGGTATATATTAGGACTCGTCTAAGGCAGCTATACCTCAGGTTAACGTATTAACATTTACCTATGAAACACCCTGTGTTACGGATCAATCCAAATTACATTTAAAAGTTATTCTAGTGGACTGTATTATGTATGTAATTATTAATTGGATTGCTCCGCCACACAAGTTTGTGAATTATCCGATATAAAAGAAATGAAATTCGCTTAATTTCTGAGATTTGAGAGGAAATACCACCCGGAACAGTGAGCAATAAGAAGGAAAATTCTAACAGGAAAGGGACTCACCTGGTCTCCGTTGATTCTCTGACTTTCCACCTTGAAAACTTAAACTAAAAAATCTTCTTCACTTAACTATGATGTGTCCTCTCAAGAAGCTGTTAACGAACTTAGAACTAATTGAGTTTTTGTGCGGAACTGCGATTTTCTCCTTATTTAGGATTACCGAAAAAACCATTAAATATGGCTGTGCGTAACGTCCGTTGTGGATGCGGAAAACCAAGTGTGCTAGAATTGTGGAGGGGATGGGAAAGTCAGGATCTGAGAAGGGATTTCAATATGGAGATAATTCCTCTCAAATCCTCGTACTCCGCCAATTCAAAAACAACCCGCGAAAATCCGATTCAATATCGAACATACCCCCCACCCAAAATAGTTATTTTGTGAACAACAAATAGAAAATAGTTATTTATAATACAAGTGCAGAAGGCATTGATATTCTTCCACGAGTTTAAAATTCAAAAACGAGCCACGAAGTGGCGAGTTTTGCAATGAACGAGTGGTAGAATGGGCCTTCTGTACGAGTATTATACATTATTTTCTCTAATTCTTTGCATTTCTGTTGAAATTAATGAAATATTTCCATAAATATTATTTAGTGATTTTTGCATTGAAAAATGTTGGTTGGCAGAACTGATTTCTTTAAGGCAAATTGATGAATTGACAGATAAAGCCGTGGCGGAAAGTTCGGAGTACCAACATAGAATAATAAAATATAACCATGAAAACTGTGCGTTTCTGATATATTCTCGCACGATTTTGTTCTACAAGATGTGGAAGAATGGACGGAATAACCACGGAATTAGAGAAAAGTATATTTTTACATTGAAAATAAAAAAAACTAAAATCAAGACCCTGGCGCCGAATTAATCGAAAACGTATAATCGAAAAAAAAAATATTGTGGAATACAATCCTTCCTCTGAATCCTGGAATTATTCAGAAAGAAAAAACATTTAGGCATCTACTGGGAGTAGAATAACCTTGTTAGTGGGTCTTGTTACAATACCCTTACACGAATGTATCTTCAGCACCCGCGGCACGTTATCCCTACCCAAAATGAGTTCCCGAATAATACCCAATGGCCATTCAGCCATAGGACGACCAGGCTCATACCAAAGCACGACATCGCCCACCTTCAACGGAGGAGACGGGGTTGTCCATTTTTTCCGCTTCAGGTTTTCCTCGATGCACTCTCAACCCCATCGTCTCCAGAATCCCTGAACGATCTGCTGCGTAAGTTGCCATCTATCTAACAACTTTATTGGTACTTCAGTTAAGTCTACTTCCGGGCGACAGAGGAGTTCCGTCCAAATCAAAAAATGCCCCGGAGTGAGCGCTTGAATATCATTTGGAGTACTCCAATAGGGCGTGAATTTAAAATTCCTTCCACGCGAATGGTGACCGTTTGAAATTCCTCAAGCGAAAGAATCTGAGCGCCAATTAATCTTTTGAGATGATGTTTTACCGACTTTATGCCTGCCTCCCAAATGCCGCCGAAGTTCGGAGCATAAGGTGGATTGAAGATCCACCGTATCGATCTCTGAGCCAAATGACCCTTTATTTCATCATTTTTTTGACTGAAGAAACTGCGTCAGCTCTGAAATCTCCCGTGCTGCGCCGCTGAAGTTTCGACCCTGATCCGAATATATACATGAAGGAATACCTCTGCGAGCGATAAATCGGTCAAGAGAAGCTAAAAAAGTGGCTGTGGATAGACTCACAACTACCTCAATGTGAACTGCGCGCGTGGCGAAGCATACGAATAAAACTATGTATGTTTTCTCCGTTTTAGCATTTCTTCTGGTGGTATATTTCGTAAGGAAAGGACCACCGACATCTACACCGCATTGCATAAAACACCTTGAGGGTGTAACACGCGATGGGGGAAAGATCAGCCATCGGAGGCTGTAAGGGAACCGCCTGGAACCTGTAACACGGCAAGCAGCGGAATATTCTATTTCGAATGAGACTCTTTGCCGAAAGAATATAATATTCTCTCTGTAGGAGAGACTGGACCAACTTTGGACCACCATGACCAGAAAAAATGTGATAGTAATCACACAATAAACGTGCTAAGTGAGAATCTCGAGGAATAAAATAAGGATGTTTCGTGTGATAAGGAAGACAGGCTCTTTTTAACCTGCCCCCCACCAGCAAAAACCCGGAAGAATCCAAAAACGGGGAGAGTGCACGTAATTTCGGCGAACATAATTTTCCCGTTTTCAAAGAGATGATTTCAGAACCCAAGTAATGATCTTGGGTGAGACGAATGAAAAGCTTTAAGGTATTCCGATATTCTGATGCCGAAATACTCCCTGTCATTTCCGAAGGGACAGAAGACTTATAAATCCTGGTTTTCAACCTATTAAAAAATCGGTATACATACGAAAACACTCTTTGTGCCCGTAATAATGAAGAAAACCGTTCGAAAAAGTTCAGTAAATAATCTCTTTCCACCGCAGCCACGTATGAAACTGGAGGTATGACCTTCGTTTCCGGTAGATCCTGATCTACAATAGTGTTCCCTTCAGGCCACGTATTAATCGAAGTTTCAAGAAAGGATGGACCGGTCCACCATGTCCGGTTAAAGAGAAGCTGAGATGGTTTTAGTCCCCTGCTCGCTGAGTCCGCTACATTGTGTTCTCCGGGTATATGCCTCCAGATCGCACTCGGGCATGCTTCGGAAATCTGAATGACTCGATTTGATACAAATGTCTTCAACTTATAAGGAGGAGTTCGAATCCAAGCCAAAGTGGTTGTGGAATCCGAAAAACAAATTATTTCTAATTCGGACAGAGGTGGGGGAGTGGCAGTAGCGAACGAAGACGTTTACTGAGTAGGACAGCGGATCCCAACTCGAGACGATTTATAGTCCAGCTTTTAAGTGGGGCAACCTTAGTTTTTGAACAAAGTAAATTGGAAAATATTCCCTGCTCATTTTCAACACGCAAGTATACAACCGCTGCCATTCCCAGAATACTAGTATCGCAAAACCCAATGACTTGTGCCCTCAACGGAGTACTAGGCCCCACACACCGAGGAATAGAAATGCCCTCCAACCTCTTGAATTCCTTTTCGAGAGGATTCCATAGTTCAATAATTTCAGGAGGTAAGGGCTCATCCCATTCCGTCTTCAGCAGCCAAAGCCTTTGAAGAATAACCTTCATAGCAAAAGTAACCGGAGATAGATACCCATTATAATCATAAATTCGTGCGACTCGTTATAAAATACCGCGTTTTGTCAGAGTCGTCTGAGTATCATCCACATTGAAGCAAAACTTATCTCCTATTGGATCCCATGTCAAACCTAAAACTTTAATTGGAGAAGTGCCGGCAATAGAAATATCCTTGGATTCGATCGAACAATTTTCTCGAATTGAAGTACAAGAACTTGTCCACTTTCCCAGTTCAAACCCGCCGAGCCGAAGCAGCGCGACCAACTCCTGACACAATTCGCTAGCCGCGGTTGTGCTGAAGGCACCAAAGAGAATATCATCCATAAATCGGTAGGATTCCAGTATTTGAGCCGCTCGCGGAAATCTCGCACCCTCATCCAATATGAGTTGTTTGAGGGTTCGCTGTGCCAAAAACGGACTACTTGAAATGCCAAATGTTAACGTGCGCAATTCCCACTCGGTGAGAGGATCATCGAAAGAAAACCGCCAAAAAATGTGCTGGTTCTCGCAATCTTCCGGATGCAGCCAAATGGTTCGATACATTTGCTTGATATCACAAGCCACAGCGATGGGAAAAAGGCGAAATTGAGTAACTATTTGTCCAATGTCGCTTTGCAATTTCGGGCCCGTACACAATTTTTCATTTAGACTCACACCCAATAAAGTCTTCTCTGCTGGAGAAAACACCACCCTCAATTTAGATTTCCCCGCCGACGATTTCAGAACACCGTGATGCGTCATCACATAGTCGGAACTTTGAGGAGCTGGGACCATATGTCCCTGTTCGACATATTCCCTTAAATTTTCTTTATATAACCTGTAATACTCCGGATCGCGTTTGAACCTACACTCCAGCTTATGAAACCGCGCCAATGATCGCTGTCGATTTGTGCCTAACTTAGGACGAGAATTATTTTTGAAGGGTAGTCTAGTTATGTACCGTCCTGTCAAGTCTCGTGATACCGTAGAAGAGAAATATTCCTCGCAAAAGGTATCCTCTGGAGAGATTCGCGCCCGGATTTGATATATCTTCCGATTCCCAGAACATTTTCAAAGTGTCATTGAGTGACTCTTCCTCGGATATCACAAACAATGACTGAACAATTGGGGAAATCGCTGACGACACACCTCCCATTATAACCCAGCCTAATCTCGTGGATATCGCACTTGGTTTACCGATTATATGCTGCGGTTCGTCCGTCAGAATATCGAAGTATGATTGAACCCCTAATAAGATATCAACCGGAGCAGGGTAACAAAATTCAGGATCGGCGAGTCGTAGATTAGAAAAGCGATCTCTCATTGTAGGTGGGAGATTCCCTGTCGGAAGATCCGAAGTTATCTTATCCACAATAGCCGCTTCAAAACAGACTAATGTATCATCATTGAACATCGAAGTAAGTGAACAAGAAATCAAACCGCGTACCGAAAAGAGCGGGTTATTACCAACCCCGGAAATCTAAAGTTTACACTTTTTTCTCGCAATTCCAATCCTCAATGCAAAATTTGAGGTGACGAAATTCATCTGGCTACCAGGATCCAAGACCAACCTACAGGTTTGCCATATTCCGTTTATATCTCGAACCCTAGCGCGAGCCTTTCCAAGAAGACATGTTGTATCCATAGCCGAATAAGAACAAGTATTTACAATTTTTAAACCTTTCGAAGTGGGAGGTGCATCAATTGTTTGAACCGGGTCAACTTGGACCTTCCCTCGTGAACTAACTCCGGAAAATGAAACACCCTCGATATTCGATTTCTGAAAACATATCAACGTATTATGTTTTCTACTTCCGCATTTGCGACAACAATTTTTAGAATTACAATTCGAAATTGAATGCCAACCCAAACATGCATAACATCTTCTATGTAGTTGTATGAGCTTTTTCCGTGAATCAAGCGAAGATTGCAAACATTCAGGACACTGCGCAAATTTATGTCGACCCTCACAACACGGACACAATGAATCATTTTGTTCATTCGGTGTAGAAGTGGATTCTTCCCGTGTCGTAACTAGAACCCTCTTATTTTTTATTGTAACCGGAGAGTTAGCTTGAATTTTGGCTTTGAGTGTATCTGAACTCAAGTCATTAACCGCGCAACGATCTCTAAGAAACTTAATCAGATCAGTAAATTTTGGAAAATCCGTATTCAGAAATCTTGATTCAAAGTCCCAACGTGTATGGGAAACAAGAAGTTTCAAACTCCAAAATAACAGCATAACCTGTCCCAAATCTGGAATTTCGAGTTTACTCAAACAATTGACATTAGCTTGTAAAGTGTCACAAAACTCTTTCAAGGAATTCTGATTGGCCGATTTGATTGGTTGCAATGAAAATACCTGATTCAAGTAGTGAGATGCCACAACTCTAACATTTGAAAACTCGTTTTTAAGGAGATCATATACGGTTTCGTAGTTATTCGGATCAAAAACTACCGTTTGTGCAAGAGTTAAGGCTCTTCCATCTAAATACGAAAGCAGAAATGCAAATTTTTCTATGTCAGACAAATCCTTGTTGGTATGGATCACTTTATCATAAAGTGCAATAAAACCCGGAGAACTTTCGAGTTCACCATTGAATCGTGGTAACTGAATTTGCAGCATATAATTTGGTATGGATTTGGACGCCGATTTTTCATCCGAACCCTGAGCAGTTGAATATTGAATTTGGTGAGCAGCTCTAACCTCTAATATTTTGTAATATAAGTCATCGAATGCCTTTGATAATCCGCTCGTATCCTTCCTTAAATCTCGATGACGTATACCGGTCGCGTCTAACTCGGAAAGACAACTTTCATATTCCTCAGCTGTTTGTTCGATCTTTTCGGAACGAATCATAAACGAATTCAGAGAAGAAGGAAGTTTCCCAATTAAATCATTCGTTTGTTGTAATCTTACCCACATTCTATCCAAACGCCCTTTTGCCTGCGTGAAAACAAGAATATCCTCCGCGCTTGGTGCCGGTGCCTTAGAATCTGATTTTTCTCCTTTTTCCTTTCCCATTGTTGAAGTTATTGAAAACAACTAAAAGAAACTCTAACCTCTTTATGTTTGTTTATAAACAGTCCCCGCTACAAGTAGGCAAGTGAATCGATACAATACGTCGATTGCTATATCGAACCTGCGCGCCCACCGATTGATAAAATCTGACGGACTTATCTTATGTTCCCCGTGAGAAAAAAAAAAACAATTAAACCCTTTTCTAAAGACCCCTGAATATAAATCCGGCCCGAATGGATCAATTATGTTACGGATCAATCCAAATTACATTTAAAAGTTATTCTAGTGGACTGTATTATGTATATAATTATTGATTGGATTGCTCCGCCACACAAGTTTGTGAATTATCCGATATAGAAGAAATGAAATTCGCTTAATTTCTGAGATTTGAGAGGAAATACCACCCGAAACAGTCAGCAATAAGAAGGAAAATTCTAACAGGAAAGGGACTCACCTGGTCTCCGTTGATTCTCTGACTTTCCACCTTGAAAACTTAAACTAAACAATCTTCTTCACTTAACTATGATGTGTCCTCTCAAGAAGCTGTTAACGAACTTAAAACTAATTGAGTTTTTGTGCGGAACTGCGATTTTCTCCTTATTTAGGATTAGCGAAAAAACCATTAAATATGACTGTGCGTAACGTCCGTTGTGGATGCGGAAAACCAAGTGTGCTAGAATTGTGGAGGGGATGGGAAAGTCAGGATCTGAGAAGGGATTTCAATATGGAGATAATTCCTCTCAAATCCTCGTATTCCGTCAATTCAAAAACAACCCGCGAAAATCCGATTCAATATCGAACACCCTGTATAGGCTGTTTATGAAAATGACACCAATTTAGGGTTAGACGGTGCTCAATCTTATTCAAAATATATTTGAATGTTTCCTGGCTCATTCGGGTGTATTGAAAGAACCTTTCGTCATAATTTTTAATTTTAAAAATAAGTGATGATATTCACCTTAACTAAATCTCAAACGATTTATTGGACGGATACCGACTTTAGTTCTTGCCAGTTTAAAAACTACTGAATTTATAGCAATCATATCATCAGATGATGACGATGAAATATTTCACCCTCGATGTTTCGAACAGAACTACCAGTTTCAGCCGGCAATTACTCTGTCCTCCATAGGCGCGAGAAAACAGAACCTATCGTAGCCGGCCGCCGGTAAGCGGTATACCCGCTTTTACTCTGTAGCTGCTCTAAGTTGGGTTGGGCTACGGTCAGTTCAATTTTACTTTTGTAATACCGGCCTCTAATCTGATGAGGTTAGATTACACCGGGTTCGTGAAATTGAGCGTGTCTAGCTAGAACTTCGACATACTTAGTAGTTTGAAAAATTACAAAAGTTAATGATTGTAAATAATAATTTGAGAATTGACAATAAATATTACTATAAAATTTGGTTTCCTCAGATATCATGATAGATACCATTGGGCTAACGTTTGCCATGGTGATATTCAAATATATTGGTGGCTGCCGAACTGGAAGTTATATTCACTACCCAGTCATCACTAAAGAAATGACAAAAAGAGTTTCAAATAGGGAAACAGCGTTCAACAATTCTGGTCGTATAGCAAGAAGTCCTCTTCTCACATTTGGAAAAATCATTTACTATAAGTTTCTTGCAATGGTAAGTAACATTTTTTCCATAATCTCATAGTACTTGTAGGTTTAGTTAGTTGAATAAAAAGCATGATGACTTGTGATCTAATAACAATAATAATAATATAATTCATTTTCCCAATCTGAATACATTCGAAACGGAAACAAGTCAAACCAAACATAGAATTAAATATAGTAATGAAATGAGAAATGACAGAAAGAGACCGATCAGAGTGTTTACAAAAGTCCCACTGTTGTAATTATTCCCTGAGCTTTGAACATCCCACGACATGAAACTCTATAAGATAGTCTTAGCATCACTCTCAATGCAAGTTTTTGTATGATGAATATCTTATTAATATCAGAGCTGTTTCCCCAAATAATAATACCGTATGATAAAATAGAGGAGAATTGGAAAAATATACCGTCTTAAGCAGGTTTAGGTCAGCTTGTTGAGATACAACTCGTAGAGTATATAGTACAGAATTCAATCTGCGCTGTTATATTTTAATATGGTCGGACCAACATAGATGCTGATCCAAAACCACACTCAAATATTTTGTATTATTGCTTATATCTAAGTTATTGTGAAGAAGAGTGATCGTTTCAGGTTTCGACCTTTTTGAATGTGAGGTAGAAAAGAACACACATTCAGTTTTGTCCACATTTATCGTTAATTTATTTTGCGCACACCAGTTAGTAATAGTAGACAGGGTGTTTTGTGTCGTTATGATTCCTTGGGGTATATGGGAGGCAGATATTAAGGTATTTGCATCATCTGCATACAAAAACGTTTCTACTTTATCAGGAAC
Source organism: Harmonia axyridis (assembly GCF_914767665.1). Lineage (NCBI taxonomy): Eukaryota > Metazoa > Arthropoda > Insecta > Coleoptera > Coccinellidae > Harmonia > Harmonia axyridis. The sequence goes on from NC_059503.1 coordinate 41,492,405, forward strand.
GATATCTGGCAGGTCATTGACATATATCAGAAGTACCGGTGCAGCAATACCTCCCTGTGATACACCAACCTGTATCTGCATATCAGACGATATATAATTCTTCCCATCTACATCAAGAATCACTCGCTGTACCCGATTCTCCAGATAATATCTTACTTTATTGCTAGTATTCATATCCTGGAACAGAACATATTCTTTTTTGATTTACAGTTTATTACAATTGACAGACAGTCTTGACAGCTACGTTTGTGCGACCATAGAACAAAAAAAAGGTAGGTTTACATAATTGCCTTTCTACACACCCATCCAATTATGCAATACTACAGTCCATTCAGGAATTATTGACATCGAAGTAGGCCATGAACGTCTAGTCGCGGCTTTATTTCTGGTTACAAAAATATCACTAAAAATTGCTATGGTTCATCATAGAAATATCCAGTTTAAATTGTTTTCATCATTTTTGTATCCGAAAGATCCTGAATTTTCGAAATTACGATTATTACGAAGGGACGCATACAGTCATGATTTCATAAATTGAAATTCAGATTAGATAACGTAAAAATATAGTGAAATGCTATCCCATTTCAAGGAAATCCAATGAAGAGATATCTATTCATTTAAGAGTCGCCAATGGAAGATCCCATTGAATATCATTTGAATATGCATATTCCTTTTCACCAAAGGCTCTTCAAAAATTGTTGCATTACTGATGGACACTGGATACCAACCTGCTTGCAAAATTCTTATCAAATAACTCTTATGGATCATTTTAACTGTGGTGTCTAGACTGGTGAAGAAAACAGAAAAAACTGGTTGATAAATTCAAATAGTGTAGCTTAGTGAATGGAAGAGCCATATTATAATAAGACAGAAATGAAATTCAAAGAATCCATTCAGTATATGAAAAATTTTGACATCACAGTTGTACTGTAACTTTCAAAATTGGAACCAATTTATCAGCCGATGTGTAAATTACTTTCTGAAGTCACTATTTATTGAAACTGTTCATGACATGAATGATTGATTTAACTTGTATGAAAAATATAGGTACTATTTGTACTCGAGTTTTCTGTTTTTTATTGAAATGCTTTTATAATAGTTACTATTAAATTACATAAAGTATTTTGCCCAATGCCCATAACAGTTTTAACTCACTCACTAAAAGCATTTTTGCATGAAATTATTTTTAATTTGTGAATTTTAAAATTTTATTGCATTCTATTATTATCTGCAAGTGGATAAGAGGTGAAGAAATTCTTGAAGTTACTCTTCGGAATATATTTTTCGATTAAATACTCAGTAAAAATTCTAAAAAGCAATTGGAATTTATTAGATTGAAGAACAAGAAACAGATATAACAATACTTAATTTCAATATAGAATATAAATAAACTATAGATACAATGCCAAGACTTTGTTTAGCAATCCAATTATAAAATAATTCTCTCTTTAGATTTATATAATCCTCATGATCACCACTGTCAAAACAAAACATCCAGGTGAAAATCCAAATATCCAGCATTCAAAATAGTGCTCCTTTTACTTTTACCCTTGAATATAATAATAATAATAAGAAATGCCAACATTTTTAACAACAGGTATCACTTACCTAATACCGAAGGATTTTCAAAACACTATGGATCCATCAAAATACAGACCTATAACATGCCTACCAACAATATACAAAATCATCACATCATGTTTAGCATCTCGTATCTACAAACATTGCGAGAAAAATAAAATAATTACAACACAGCAGAAAGGATGTTCCAAGAATGCACAAGGATCGAAGGAACAGCTGGTAATAGATTCCATCATACGCAACCAAGCCTTCAAGAAACAGAAACCTTTTCATGACTTATTTTGATTATAAGAAAGCTTTCGACTCACTTCCACATGGCTGGCTGAAGAAAATTTTGGAGATATACAAGATCGATCCAATTTTAACCAATTTTCTAAAGCTTGCAATGGACAATTGGAAAACGAACATCGAGCTTTCCACGGCGAACATAAGAACCAAACTGATTCCACTTAAAAAGGGAATTTTCCAAGGAGACTCCTTGAGCCCTTTATGGTTCTGCTTGGCGCTGAACCCACTCTCTAAACAGATAAACGCTACTGAAAAGGGTTTCAACATCAAAGGAAATAATAATACTACCACCCTCAATCATTTGCTGTACATGGATGATTTGAAACTGATAACAGGCAATGAGAACCACCTAGAAATTATGGTCAAACTAGTGGAACATTTTTCGAAAGATGTGGCTATGGAATTCGAATTGGACAAATGTCGTGCTCTCAGCGTAGTGAGAGGAAGAATACAAGATGAACCGATCACTCTCGCAAATGGACAGCAAATAGAAGCAATGAAGTCGGATGATCTTTATAAATATCTTGGAATGAAACAGAATCGACGAATCAACCACCAAAGAATGAAGCAAGACTTAACGACTGAGTTCATTAGGAGAACCAAAAAAATCTTAAAAACAAACCTCAACAGCAGGAACATGACGAGAGCCATCAACACATATGCATGTTCATTTCTAACACACTCATTCGGTATAGTTCCATGGAGCAAAACAGACATCGAAAACTTGCAACGTAAAATGAGAACGTTGATGACAAAAGCAAACAAGCACCATCCGAAAAGCAGCATTGAGAGGACTACACTGCCGAGAAATAAAGGAGGCAGGGGTCTTACGGACATCATGGAACTTGCTAGTGGGCAGATAGAAAGCCTACGGGAATACTTCAGAGATCAATCAAGTACATCAGAGTTCTACAAAATTCTGTGTGAAGCAGACGAATCAACACCTTTACAACTTCACAAGGAGCAATTTTCATACATCCACCAGACAAACCAAGAAAAACTGGAAAGATGGAGAGAGAAGCCCCTGCATGGAAGACATTTCAACGAGGTGAACCAGGATCATGTCGACATTGAAGCATCGAACTATTGGCTCACATCAGGTGCAATGTACCCAGAAACAGAAGGTTTTCTTTTTGCCATCCAAGATCAAGTGATCTCAACTAGAAATTACTGCAGGCATATCATAAAGGATCGAACTATTACTGACGATCGATGCCGATATGGGTGTCCAACAATACAATATAAATACAATACAACATATCACAGGTGGATGTCAAATGTTTGCAGGAAATGAATATAAAGAGAGACACGATGCAGTAGGAAAGATACTACACCAAGAATTGGCAACCATATTAAAACTTGTTCATTCTGAAAAAATGCCATATTACAAGTACCGACCGGAGACCAACCTGCAAAACGAACGCTATAAGCTGTACTGGGATCGTACAGTTTTGACTGATAAAACAGTCCCTCACAATAGACCAGATATATTACTAGTCGATAAACATCAAAAGACAGCATTACTCGTTGACGTTGCAATACCAAATAACAACAACCTGCGTCAAAAGGAGGTCGAAAAAATTTCAAAATATAGGGACCTCGAATTTCAGATAAAGCGTCAGTGGGGAATAATATCAACGAAAACTATTCCAATTATCATCTCAACAACTGGAATAGTGCCCAAAAATCTCAAGAGGAATATCAAGCAACTGGGACTTAGTGAGTATATATGTAATATAATGCAAAAAGCTGTTCTTTTAGGTACTGCAAGGACGGTGAGAAAATTCCTAGGAAGCGAAGGACAGGTCCAAGGATCACGTGTAAGAGGACCAGAAGTTCGACGAGAACCAGGGAGACCACAAGGACCGGACACGACCGAGCTCTACCCTTCTGATATTTTAAAAATCTGGGATTGAGTGAATGTTCCTCTTAGCGAGGAGTGAGAAGCCGACGGCGAGTAGAAATCCTACGCGTATAGGCGAAAGTCGAAAATAATAATAACTAAGCGGGTAGAGGTGAACCTCTAGCGACTCACCTATTAGGAGAGTTGAATCGACTCCTGCCCACCGCAGATTCCAGGAGCTCTCTGACCCGGGAAGCTGAAGGGTCCCTGTCCAGGGTAACGGACGAAGCCGTGTGGAAAGCAGCTCAAGAATTCTCCCACCGTAGCTCTGCGGATCGTAAAAAGCGATCAAAGGCCGTCTCCCCCAAGACACGGAGGAACCAATGAATGATGGTGAATTTGAGGAATAGGAATATAGAGCCGCTGCTTGAGGTTCGTCAGGGCGTGTCTGGAGCCGGCGCTGGACATGACAGTATGCGGGACGTCAGTGACAGAGTCCTAAGGAGACGGGCGTCTGTCGAACAAAAAGCTACGCCTCCACAATCTCAACATTCTAGGAGAAGAATAACACGAGTTTCTCCGACCGCTGAAGGTGCTGCGCAGGATCCCCAACCAGCACTCACCCAAGCAGGTCTACCAAGAAGACGCATGAAATGGACAAGTTCGATAAATGAAACGATCATGCGCATTTATTATGAAGTGACTAATATGGAAGAGGATAAAATAGGCTACCGTCAAAAATTATTTGCAGAATTCCACAGAAACTATCCCGAGCTTCAAGTTTCTGAGCAAAGAGTAGCCGACCAATACCGGGGCTACAGAATAGGAACCTCACTAACAAGGAAACGACAATTGAAGAAAACTACGATTGTGCTGAAAACCAACACAACATCAATGCACAAATGAACTCTGAGGAACAAAACAACGCAGATGTGTTAGCAATAACGACGTTAGCTCAACGACGGAATATATATGCTGCACCCGTCGAAAATCCAGAAGAAGACCAAAGAGAACTACTGGATCGATTATTTGCCACAATGAATAGATGCGTTATAGATTTCGAGGGCACAGATCCATTGAGACGACCGAATCTGCCAAGATTGAGGACATCCAAGAAACTATCTCATCTTCTGGTCATGACCAACAAGGAGATTATACCCAAGTATCTTTCTGACTACCATGATAGATAGATAGATAGATAGATATTTATTCTCAAAATTGCTATAAATAACAAAATGAAAACAGGTCATAATTAGGAAAAAAAATCAACTAAATAATACAACAACAGAAAAGAAGATATTCTATCCATAAAAAACATATTCTAAATTTTATTTTTCAATACACTTCAAATTCTAATATCGAACATGGTTCACAGTCAATTAAAATTGAAGAAACAGTTTTCTTGAACAAAGTAAAATCAGAAATATCTCTTATTCTTCTAGGAAGATAATTATAAATCTTAATGCTACAATAAAATGTACTATATTCAGTAGCTGACAATTTATGAGGAGGATAAAAGTACTCATACATCCTCCTAGTAGCATTTGTATTCACACATTTAAGAAAATAAAATCTATTTTTACGAAAAAATCACAAAATTCTGTATACATATAAACCTATTGTGGTCATAATATTACATTTTTTGAAAATATTCCGACATGATGATCTATATGCCATCTGATTCATTGGCCTTATAGCTAGTTTCTGTGCTATGAACACTAGCTTAGCCTGAGTACTACCTCCCCAAAAAATTATTCCATACGAGAGTAAAGATTGGAAGTTCGCAAAGTATATAGTTTTCAGACAATCTAGATCAACTTGATTTCTTACCACCTTTAACATGTATATTACTGAATTAAGCCTACTTATGAGGGAGTTACAGTGCATTTCCCAATTCAGATATTTGTCTATTGTAACTCCCAATAATTTAGTCTGTGAGCTAACATGAATTTCATCACTATTGAACAAGATGTTATCTGGATAAGTCAGGTTAGATCGAACATTCGAGAAAATCATTACATTAGTTTTACTCGTATTTAGAAACAGACAATTATTTGTACACCAGTTCTCGATCTCTGACATAGCATTCAAAAGGTTATTCTCAACTGTGAGAATACTTGGGCAAGATATCAAAACATTCGTGTCATCGGCATATATGATCGTATCCATGGTTTTTCTTACTGTTATTTCACGCCTAGGGTGCTCAATTGTCTTGTACGATTGAAATACATTAGGAAGATCATTGATATAAACCGTAAACAGAAGTGGACTCATTATTGTTCCCTGCGGTACACCCATGATTACCTCTCTGTCAGATGAAATGAAATTTTTATTACCGTTGTTTATTACAACCATCTGTTTCCTATTATTCAGATAGCTTTGAATCAGTTTAAATGCAACCCCTCTGATACCATATCTTTCGAGCTTTGATAAAAGAATAGTATGATCAACAGTGTCAAAGGCTTTGGAGAAATCCACGAAAAGACCTGCTGGTATTTCACCTTTTTCAAGAGAAACTACAATTCGATGGTGGGGAATATCAGTCACAAGGAACAGTTGTACACAATTTATTCAATGGCAACGTTTCTGAGCATTTAGCTCCTTCATCAGGCTAAAAACAAAAACCAATTTATAAACAACGGCATGGATCATACTATTGGTGTAGCAATAAAGATAAAAAATACATAAAATGACTATAACGCTATACAATAATAAATATGAAATATAAACTAGATGACAAAATAACAATGAATATAAATATAAAGCAAAACAACATAAAACAATTCACGCCAGGTCGGCCAAGGAAACAATAAGATTACAAGAAAAAGCGATCTCACCCTATGAATAACGGTTATAAATCATTCGAATACATCGAAATCATCAAATAAATGTCCATACAATAAAATGGCATTATCAGGATAGCATAAAAAACCACATCAAATAAGACGTATAAGTATAAACTAAGGTATCAGGCAAGACAGACTGCATTAAAATGTGTGAGACATACACCCGATTCAAAAGGAAACACGAACTACCGCGCAATAAAACTATCTACATTAACCTTATTAATTAAGTTAAAATACACCGAACTCAAACTACCAATATCGGTGCGTGTATTCACAGAATCTTTTATTCTCTTGATAAAAACCATTTCTTTAAATGTTCGTTTAAACCAATTCTTTTCTTTATTTAAAATTTTTACATTATTAAAATCAAAGGAGTGGTCATTAATTTTTGCATGCTGTGATAATGCTGTTGCTTCACTACGATTTTTGCAATCTCTCTCATGTTGTTTCAACCTCGACCCTATATACTGTTTTGTTTGGCCTATGTAACTGCCAGCACAATCTGAACAATCTATTTTGTACACTAAATTAGAATGTCTCATCAAAGGATTGCCATCCTTTAGTCGACTGAACAATTTGCCCACAGTTTTATTATAATAAAAAACTACTTTGTTTGAGAGATTGCTCATTATTCTTGCCAATTGTTGAGAGCATCCCGGTATATAGATTAATTTGCAATAATGTGTCGTTTGATCGACATCACTGGATGATCGAGAATCACCTGCACTAATAGACGAATAAAAAATCTTATATATTAAATTACAAGGATAACCATTCTTGACCAGCAGAGCAGCCTGTTCACGGAAATTTTTTTCATGGAATGACTCATGAGAGAGGTTTAGAATTTTATATTTTACATTCTTTATTATAGCGATTTTTTGTGTGAGTGAATGCAAAGAATTAAAATGTAACAATCGCTCAGAAGAAACTGGCTTCGAGTACAAATCAGTTAGTACCTTATTATCACGACGGATCAATAACAAATCCAAAAATGGAATTTTTTTATCATTTTCTAATTCATATGTGAAATTCAAGTCATTATGATAATTGTTGAAGGCATTCATAACGAAATCAATACTGTCTTTAGGTATATATATATATATATCAACAATTTTAATTCCCAATATACAACAATAGTTATAAGTATGATAAGGGGTGTGGGAAAATTGATAAGTGTTATAATTTCACTCTTCTTTATTTCATTTAGTCGACGTTTCGATCCCGATGGGGACCTTCTTCAGGACTCTACAATAGCAATAGAAAACAGTCAAAAATATGGCAATCACAAAACATGTAAAAATAGTACATACCGAAATACAGAGTTGTAAAGATCTTATTTGAACACAAATCAATAGCTCTCAAGAAAGCAATGAACAAGAACATCAACAAATTTAGCGAAAAAAGATCTGATATTTCGTTAGCACAAGAGTAGAAATCAATTATCATATGTAAATAAGGTAAACAGAAAAATCAACAAAATGAGAGGTTGTCAAAAATGTTGTCAACCAGACTTGCCACAGAATACACGCACATGACAAATGAAACATAGAATAGCATTAAATCACACTTGGTCGCAGTAATTCACTCTCACCGAACTCAGAACAAATGCGATTATTGAAAGACTCCATGAACCGAATCCAATCCCCTCTCACAGAAATAGTCCGGAACACAGATTTCATTATTACGTTATCCCGACTGTAGAACTTGTGAAAATATTCATTCCATTTGATCCGTCCAATTCTCTGCCACCAAACTGGTCATAATGAATCAAATAAGTATAGATGGAGCTAATATTGTTTACATCCCTTCTGTAATTCATAGAACAAGTGTGTCGTTTAATATGGTACATCTCTAAGAAACATCTTTTCTTTCCACTAACTGCACATTCAAGAATTTTGGTGGAATCATAATCCATTGGGTGATCTTTGTCCCGGGTATGGTCTGCTAGGGCACAAATCTTATTTGGATTCTTGATGTCGCTCTTGTGTTGAGCAATCCTTCTCTTCAAAAGCTGAGATGTCGATACAGTCGAGTGAAAGATAGGATGACTGTTGATAATATGAGTGGTGTGGTGTATTGTATTCCATGTTCAATATGTAGTGAGGTGTATATTGGTCAGACATCTCAGCTTTTGAAGAGAAGGATTGCTCAACACAAGAGCGACATCAAGAATCCAAATAAGATTTGTGCCCTAGCAGACCATACCCGGGACAAAGATCACCCAATGGATTATGATTCCACCAAAATTCTTGAATGTGCAGTTAGTGGAAAGAAAAGATGTTTCTTAGAGATGTACCATATTAAACGACACACTTGTTCTATGAATTACAGAAGGGATGTAAACAATATTAGCTCCATCTATACTTATTTGATTCATTATGACCAGTTTGGTGGCAGAGAATTGGACGGATCAAATGGAATGAATATTTTCACAAGTTCTACAGTCGGGATAACGTAATAATGAAATCTGTGTTCCGGACTATTTCTGTGAGAGGGGATTGGATTCGGTTCATGGAGTCTTTCAATAATCGCATTTGTTCTGAGTTCGATGAGAGTGAATTACTGCGACCAAGTGTGATTTAATGCTATTCTATGTTTCATTTGTCATGTGCGTGTATTCTGTGGCAAGTCTGGTTGACAACATTTTTGACAACCTCTCATTTTGTTGATTTTTCTGTTTACCTTATTTACATATGATAATTGATTTCTACTCTTGTGCTAACGAAATATCAGATCTTTTTTCGCTAAATTTGTTGATGTTCTTGTTCATTGCTTTCTTGAGAGCTATTGATTTGTGTTCAAATAAGATCTTTACAACTCTGTATTTCGGTATGTACTATTTTTACATGTTTTGTGATTGCCATATTTTTGACTGTTTTCTATTGCTATTGTAGAGTCCTGAAGAAGGTCCCCATCGGGATCGAAACGTCGACTAAATGAAATAAAGAAGAGTGAAATTATAACACTTATCAATTTTCCCACACCCCTTATCATACTTATAACTATTGTTATATATATATATATATATATATATATATATATATATATATATATATATATATATATATATATATATATGTATATATATATATATATATATATATATATACAGGGTGAGTCTTTGACTTGTACATATATTTTAACCGAAGGTTCTTGAGGTCAAAAGAAACACTTTTTTCATTTACCATTTTTTCCGATTCGGCCCTGTTAAAAAGATATAGCCATTTTAAATTTTCAAAATGAGCTAATTCACCCCTGAAAACCGGAACACTGAAGTTTTCTCAAGCATAAGATATACCTCTTGAACCTTGGAAATAAGCTACTAAATTAGAAAAACCATCATAAACTCACGTTTAACATTCCATTTGTTGAACAAAGTAGTGTTTATAATCAAATAAATGAGTTATTCCAATTTCGTTGACGCTAAAGATTAAATATTCTTCTCTTGATTTTTATTTCATTTTCGATAATTATAACGAATTGAGCAATGAGCTCGCTACCACCCATATTAGCTCTGATACTCATATCCATTCATTCATTATATTTCATTTATATGATATCGTTGTTTATTTTTCGTGCAAGAATTAACCTTAAAATCTCAAATAAATAATATTCATCTATGAAAGATTTAACACAGACTATAGTAATCTGTGGTTTTAAGTTTGAATTTCAAATTTCGAGTGATGCCAAATATAAACACAGCAGTTCGGTTCGAATAATCTATGTTCTAACCTAAAATTTAATTTACAGTTTACACTATTATTGTTATAAGATATTTGTTATGAAATGAAGCATTTGATTTGTTCCAACTATCTCATAAAAATATTCAAATGCATCAATATTTTTGAAACCATCAGTATGAAAATATGGAAATATGTAAAATGTTCTGGCTCTGTAATCAATGGAAAATGTTAGACTCCACTTGTAATCAAATTTGTTGTTGATGTGTACCTACATTATAGCCAACTTTACTACTTAATTCATCTTGATTTTGGCATTAAAATAAATGAGAAGTATTCAATGTAAATATCCACAATAGAATATTTGGTTTCTTTCAACTCACCTAATTTGTTTTCACATTAAAACAATTATGGCCCTCTTGGAAGTATGTCAATCATAAGCTCTTAGGATGAATTTATGGAATAGCAAAAGAATAAAAGTATTCAATCTCAATCACATGAAAATTTGTCTAGTATGTACCTAGGCCTAGTAGTATGTTTCGATGTGAGTTTGAATGAGCCGAAGAAGAATACAGTATTGTTCGATAGCAGCAGTCTTTAGTGGGATATTGATTGTTGTCATTATAATGGGACTATTTTGTGAAAACTTTTTTAAACATGGGTTTTATGAATAATCTGGACTTTTCAAAAAGAATGTTGATTTTAGTGAAGTATCTTCTTATTATCAGAGCTGTGCCAAAGCTCAGTGATTTTTAATCAAATCGAGGAGTTGAGGTGAGCTTATTCAAATAACTTCATTTTCAAACTAAGTTGGCTAGTACTTCAATTCTTAAATCTGAGACATGACTTCATAGTAAATATTCATTTCTGTGGTTTTTTTTCCACAATAGAACAGAGTTGCATTCAGCCAAAGTACCCAATTTTTTGAATTTCACAGATAATTTTTTTTTTTTAAGATCAAGTTATTCGAAAACGGCGCTTTGTACGAGAAAATATGAAGAATACTTTTATTTTTCAAATTAGCCAAATATTCTTCAATGAACGTTCAAATTACTATTAAGAGTTGGTTTCTTCGAATTTCTGGTATTTTTATGGTATGTTATGTTCATAACAAAGAAACAGAAGAATGTGTATGGAATCTGGTGTTCGGAGAAGATGTATCACATCAAAAAAAAGCTATATTTCAAAAATCATTTCCTTCGATACAACCATTTACGAGATATAGCCGAAAATCACATTTTTTTAACGATTTTCAACAGCCTGTATCTTTTTAACCGGGCCGAATCGGAAAAAATGGTAAAGGAAAAAAGTGTTTCTTTTGACCTCAGGAATCTTGGGTTAAAATATATGTACAAGTCAAAGACTCACCCTGTATATATGGAATGATTTAAACGCATGTGCAAATACCACCATCTTATTTCATTCTATATTCCACATTAAAATATTGACCTTTATCGACATAAGATGCCCAGTTGTCACTTTGAGATTCCTGAAATATTTTTATTTTTGTTAGATTTATGAATTACTTAATGATTAGTTTATATTTGTTGACACCTTAACCTCGATTTCAGTGAGTATGTTTTCAATTGTTTTTGTTTTTCATTTTAATCAAGTTTTATCGATGACTGTATGTACAATTGTGACAGTTTTATGTTTATTTTTTCTTTTTATTGTAACTGATAAATTTTGTTGATATCTTGTAGAAGCCCTGAGGATGGATTGAATAAAATCCGAAAGCTCGGCAAAGAAAACAGAGTATTTTTTTGGTGTAAAACTTGGTCGATTCCCTTAGAAATCATTCTGTATATATATATATATATATATATATATATATATATATATATATATATATATATATATATATAACTGTGAACTATTGATAAGGGTCAAACGACTCGATTATTTTGGAGAATAAAAGAAAACTCTTTATTCCTTGCCAAGCTTTCGAATTTATTTAATTCTTCTTCAGGGCTTCTGAAATACAATACAAATCCTTCACATATTCAGTTTAACAATAACTTCGTTAATAATTCACTTACAGAATGTGAGGTTATGTTTAGGCAACTTGCAAAACTACAAAACATTTGTCTTAATTCAATTCACATTGATCCTTTGGACATTAAAACGACAATAATTTTCTTCAATTTGAAACGTCAACAAAATAAAAACATTTTTTTCACAACCAAAATATATTACTTAAAATATTTAATTTATTTATTTTTTCTCCTTTGTGTCAACTGGCTAGATAGGTATATTGTTTTGTTTGTTTTTGACACTTTCGTAATCTGCCTTCTTCCTTTCACTCGTCAACTGAAGAACTGAAGAAGGCAGATTACGAAAGTGTCAAAAACAAACAAAACAATATACCTATCTAGCCAGTTGACACAAAGGAGAAAAAATAAATAAATTAAATATTTTAAGTAATATATTTTGGTTGTGAAAAAAATGTTTTTATTTTGTTGACGTTTCAAATTGAAGAAAATTATTGTCGTTTTAATGTCCAAAGGATCAATGTGAATTGAATTAAGACAAATGTTTTGTAGTTTTGCAAGTTTCCTAAACATAACCTCACATTCTGTAAGTGAATTATTAACGAAGTTATTGTTAAACTGAATATGTGAAGGATTTGTATTGTATTTCAGAAGCCCTGAAGAAGAATTAAATAAATTCGAAAGCTTGGCAAGGAATGAAGAGTTTTCTTTTATTCTCCAAAATAATCGAGTCGTTTGACCCTTATCAATAGTTCACAGTTATACACTAAAGACTCTTAAAAATAAGTTTGAAGTTTATATATATATATATATATATATATAGAATGATTTCTAAGGGAATCGACCAAGGTTTACACCAAAAAAATACTCTGTTTTCTTTGCCGAGCTTTCGGATTTTATTCAATCCATCCTCAGGGCTTCTACAAGATATCAACAAAAATTATCAGTTACAATAAAAAGAAAAAATAAACATAAAACTGTCACAATGGTACATACAGTCATCGATAAAACTTGATTAAAATGAAAAACAAAAACAATTGAAAACATACTCACTGAAATCGAGGTTAAGGTGTCAACAAATATAAATTAATCACTAAGTAATTCATAAATCTAACAAAAATAAAAATATTTCAGGAATCTCAAAGTGACAACTGGGTATCTTATGTCGATAAAGGTCAATATTTTAATGTGGAATATAGAATGAAATAAGATGGTGGTATTTGCACATGCGTTTAAATCATTCAATTTAGACAGAAGATAAAAATCAATGAGACAAGGCATCAAACAATGGGTACAAGAGAGATGGTGGGTTTTGTTCACAAATTTTATTATTCATCAATAGGTCCATCATAGAAATTTTTCTCTCGGTTTGGGTATGTTAACAAATATGTGTAGATATTACTAAGATTTTGCGTGTCAGATTTACTGTTAATTGCTTCTTCTTCCTCATTGATATGGATCATCTCTAATATAATTCTTTTATTGTAATTCCGTTCTTTATCTCTACATTGTCAAAAAGAAATTTATGATTTTGTTCTAATGAGTGCTTTGTTAGGGCACACCTTTTGTTCTTTTTATTTATGTCGCTCTTGTGAAGTGATATTCGATTTTTCAACAATTGAGATGTCTGACCTACAAAACCACGCGAACAATCTTCACACTGTATTCTATAAATTACATTTGAATGCAACATAGTTGGAATGGTATCTTTCAGCCTACTATACAGTCTCTTAACAGTTTTGTAATTATATACTGCTATTTTCACATCTTCTCTACTCAAACATTTTTTTATTTTACAAGTTAAACCTTTAATATTAACAATACTACCAAACTTAATTTCAACCCCATCTGTGTCCGTAGATCTAAGTACCTGGGGAGGGCGGTCGTTGTCGTCTATATGGTTAACATTCGCTGACGAATAGAGTAGCTTGGAAATCATTTTTCTTGGGTACCCATTTTCAACAAAAATATTAAAAAGTTTGTCAATGGAGCGTTTCAAAAATCTGGGATGGCATATTTTGTTCACCCTATTTTTCATTTCTTTAATACAATTTAGGTACTTAGATCTACGGACACAGATGGGGTTGAAATTAAGTTTGGTAGTATTGTTAATATTAAAAGTTTAACTTGTAAAATAAAAAAATGTTTGAGTAGAGAAGATGTGAAAATAGCAGTATATAATTACAAAACTGTTAAGAGACTGTATAGTAGGCTGAAAGATACCATTCCAACTATGTTGCATTCAAATGTAATTTATAGAATACAGTGTGAAGATTGTTCGCGTGGTTTTGTAGGTCAGACATCTCAATTGTTGAAAAATCGAATATCACTTCACAAGAGCGACATAAATAAAAAGAACAAAAGGTGTGCCCTAACAAAGCACTCATTAGAACAAAATCATAAATTTCTTTTTGACAATGTAGAGATAATTGATAAAGAACGGAATTACAATAAAAGAATTATATTAGAGATGATCCATATCAATGAGGAAGAAGAAGCAATTAACAGTGAATCTGACACGCAAAATCTTAGTAATATCTACACATATTTGTTAACATACCCAAACCGAGAGAAAAATTTCTATGATGGACCTATTGATGAATAATAAAATTTGTGAACAAAACCCACCATCTCTCTTGTACCCATTGTTTGATGCCTTGTCTCATTGATTTTTATCTTCTGTCTAAATTGAATGATTTAAACGCATGTGCAAATACCACCATCTTATTTCATTCTATATTCCACATTAAAATATTGACCTTTATCGACATAAGATACCCAGTTGTCACTTTGAGATTCCTGAAATATTTTTATTTTTGTTAGATTTATGAATTACTTAGTGATTAATTTATATTTGTTGACACCTTAACCTCGATTTCAGTGAGTATGTTTTCAATTGTTTTTGTTTTTCATTTTAATCAAGTTTTATCGATGACTGTATGTACCATTGTGACAGTTTTATGGTTATTTTTTCTTTTTATTGTAACTGATAATTTTTGTTGATATCTTGTAGAAGCCCTGAGGATGGATTGAATAAAATCCGAAAGCTCGGCAAAGAAAACAGAGTATTTTTTTGGTGTAAACCTTGGTCGATTCCCTTAGAAATCATTCTGTATAAATCACGACCATGACCGCATCTAAGTTATGTATATATATATATATATATATGAATATATATATATATATATATATATATATATATATATATATATATATATATATATATATATATATTCGGTTCAATGTTATTTACCTGCTTTTTATATATATATATTTATATATATATATATATATATATATATATATATATATATATATATATATATATATATATATATATATATATATATATATATATATATATATATATATATATATATATTAAGTTTCGAAATGACAAACTTGATCAAATTATTCATTATAATTTCCGCCAAGATGGGGGAGGCAGGATTGCCCATCGCTGAACCTCTAATCTGCTTATAAAACCTCTGCTTATACTGACAATAACTACTATCAAATATGAAACTAACAATATTTCTGATAACATTTTGAGGAATTTGGATTACATCTGCATAGTCACTCCAGTTATCTGATAATATCTTCTCAACCAATTCCTGAGGTATATTAGTAAATAGGGACTCAACATCAACACTTACAAGAACATAATCATCAGGAATACTAATGTGTGGGAGTCGATCAATAAGATCCCTAGAATTCCTGATGGAATAAACGAAAGTATGTTTAACATTTGACAATAACTTGCATAAATATTTTGACACATTATGACACAACAGGTCTAAGTGGATTATTAATTTTGTGTATTTTAACCAATCCATATATTTTGGGGGATACAGCGTTATAACATTTCATTATTTTAGATTCACTATCTGAAATATAACCATCTACCCTCAAGTTTTCGATCAAAGAATTAGCGGCAGTTTGAATTCTTATACTTGGATCAGATTTAAGGACACTATAAGTGGTGGAATCAGACAATAAATCACGCATCTTAACATCATAGTCAGTATCATTCATAACAACAGTCTTTTTACCTTTATCAGAATTAAGAACAATTAGAGATGGATTAACACTAAGAAAACGTTTAGTCTTTTGAAACAATTTCAACAAATATTTATTAAAAGGATCTGGGGTGACCATAGACTTGAATTTATCTAAGTATATATAAAACCGCTTGCACATATACGTCAAACTTTAAACGTAAAATCACAGCCCAAACGGGACCATCTAGAGCAAAAATGACAAGAATAAGACCCCCCTCAAAATCGTCTGGAGATCCCGGGAAAAATCCCAAACCTTCGATTCTCCCCGCGGTTTTCGAGTATACGGGGTGTTTCGGATCATTTTGACATTTCAAGTCCCATATTTCTGTGGTATCTGTGGACAATTTGGCTGTCAGTGTCATGTTAATAATAAATATTCCATTTCGATATATGAAAGTTCTTGAAAAAGTTTGCAGTTTCCAAAATTGTTATTCAATATTTGAATAAATGCCGACAGATAAAATGCAAAGTCTTCGGCGAATCAAAAATTCGATAGATATTTGTCAAAATTTGGAAATGAACATTTATATCATCGAATGCATTTTCCTCAATTCAGGTTTGTTTGAAGAGTTTGTATTATTTGGAATTAATTGGATGAATGTTACTTTATTTCAGGAATTTTTCGTTTATTTTCCACAATCTATAAAACTACATTTCCTTTCGTGAGAATTTGAATTTATTGCGACAGAAGATGGAACTACCAAAGAGAACAGAAGCTTCATTCATCAATTCAGTCTTGGATTGGAGTAAAAGTTATGCTACTATGAAACAGTATTAAACAGATAGAAAGACTCCTTATAGATAATTCACAATTGGCTTTATTACTGGAAAAAAAGAGCCAAGTTAGTCAGATAACAGTCAAAAGTTTCCATGAGTTTTTTGAATATCTAAAATATACACTTTTACGACAGAGGAGTGCAAAAATATAAGTGACCACTCCGTTTTTGAAGAATTTGAGTGCAGTGCTGTTGAATTTATAATGAATAAGTCAAATCTTTCATACTAATAATTTCAACTATATATACCGTTATATTATATTCCGCTCAACTGGAACATGTATTAATAAGCCTTGGAAATTGGAGACTCTCAAACTTATCACCTGATTTCTCAAAAAGGTTTCACCAAGATAAGATATTGTAGGTAATTGCTTATGAGGTAACATAGGCCATGGGTATTTGAAAGGCAAGTCTATTCATTATGTCTCTTTTTAGTTGGTTTATTATAGCTATACTGAATATTTCTAAAAATAACATTCACTTTAGATGTGAATTAATTAAATTTGGACTTATGCATCATATCATATATGACTATGAAATTGAGAAAGACATATTTTTCTAAATTCCATTATAAGTCTTTCGAATGGTACTTTGAAGATATTGATTTCAATGACGTATGGAATATATCAGTTGAAATACTAGTCAAAATGTTAAGACAGAAATAAATTTTGAAGGATCATTCAGTATATGAAGAATTTAACATGGCAGTCACTTTCGAAATTGGTATCAATTTTCCAGCAATTCAATGAAGGTATAAAATACTTTAAAAAGCAACTATTTATTGAAAATTTCCATGTCATGAATGAATGATCAAATTTGTATAAAAATGTTGATACCTACCTATTTGTTCACTAAAGTTTCCAATCTTTTAATCGTTATAGGAATAGGTGCTATATGGCCATTTCAAAAATGCTATCCTACTGATTTATTCATTGCTTTTCATTTTGGTAAGAATTAAATTATTCATTGTTTCAGATCCAAAGTTAACATTTGAAAAAATCAAGTCAATGTAGTTATTGACCCATATGGGTCAATAGTATTGGCCGATACAATTTTAGTACCGATTTCAAATACTCAGTTCCTTTTGACTGAAGTAAAAATTGAACAATGATCTTTGTATCTTGAAATGAGTTTTGCACTTTTCCAGTGTTCAACAATGAGATAATTATTAAATTGACTCAAGAAATTAACAGAGTATGCTATATCAGGACTAGTTAATACTGCTGAAGATATTAATAAACCTATTAATTTCTTATATGGTTCATCATTACAACTCTCTTTTGTTGAATCAAAATTCAATTTAGTTTTCAGATGTTCACAATCAGACATGTTGAATTATTGCAATACATATTTGAAGAATATAATCGATAGCTTTACTACCTTTTCCATAATTTCTAGTAATATTCATCCCTAATCATTTTTTAGCTTCCCGTAATTTCTTTATCATAAAATTTTCTATCAGAAAATTCATTCAGAATTAACATTAGTTAAAACAAAAAAGTCATCCATGTACAATGCAACAATAGTAAGCCAGTTATTTTTTGATTTATGTAAATACTATGATCAATTGTTGATCTTTTGAAACTTTTATCTATCAAAATTTTATTTACTATATAGGACATAAATTGCCCTGTTTAATTCACTTCTGAGTAAAACCCAGAGCCACAAGTCTCGTTCTATAACATAGCATCAATACAATCTTCAGATACTAAAAAACTCCTTAGTTCGTCAGGAATTTCCAATAGGTCCTTCAAATTGTTGCAATTATATTGTATTTCTTCACAAAATATGGAATAGAAGAATAATTTGCTGCTCAACAGAAAAATGTATTGATAAACCTTGGAAATGAGGGACTTCTTATAACCTGATTTCTCAGATATGGGTATCCGAAAGGTAGATCTATTATTCATTCTGCCTCTTTTCAGTTTGTTTATTACAGCTATACTGAATATTCCTAAAACAAAAATCTAACTGTAGGTCTTTTCATAGATCTTATCGAACGATTATGTAAATTCAATATTTGTCAAAACTGAAAATAAACATTGAATGCAATTTCTTTATTTCAGGTAGTATTTCTATTAATGAGTCAATTGAATAAATGTAACTTCATATTAGGGCCCACAAGTAAATATCTAATGGAATGATAGCCCTTAAAATATATCTATTATTCATTTTGAATTGACTTACAAGAATATCAATATTTTCATCGGCAAGACATAAAACTACAAATTTTCTTTCAAAGTTGAAATTCAGAGAAAAATATGCTAATAATTGTCTATTGTAACTATTAAATAAACAAAAAAAGGACCATAAAAAGGATTACAACTTAACTAACAAACATAAACTTTTTTTGTCAATTTTTCCCACCCAATCATCAATTAAATTTGGACTTATGCATCATACATGTCTCTATAAAGAAGAAATGTGCTAATTTGAAATCTTAATGTTGGAATTATATTATTATTCAATATTCTCTAAAAATTTTTTACAAACCTATAAGCATGAATAACTTTCTTGAAAGACTGACGCTCACATTTTGATTATTCATTTCTCCCAAATGCTTCAAAGAAAGAAATTGCCATTTCTGGAAAAATGAGATCTGAGAATTTGGTTGATATCGGTTATTTTTTATTCATTATTAAAAAATACAATATACGATTCATATTTCAACAAAATTTTAAGACATGCGTGTGACTGACAATTATGATCATAGAGAAATCTTTGTTTATGGTTATGACTGCGTTCGGCAAATCCACACTAGGGATGGGCAAAGGTCAGAAAACTATCGATAATCGATATCTATATATTGTATCGATATTTTCTGACACTATCGAAATATGTAAGAGTAAAATATCAATATATACCGCTGTGATATTTTGGTGTGAGAAAATTCTGTTGATTTGAATAAAGTTTTTCTATCATAGAGGATAATAATAAGATTCAGTAGTTTGCTTCCATTTTTATGGAGTATTTTGTCCTCCTGAACATTTATAGGGACATTGATGTTGACGAGGACGCCGTGATTACAAGGTTTTCAAAGGGTTCAAAGTTTTAAAGACCAAATTAGATTTTGTGATGTAGTTGCCAATTGTCTTCTTTTTTTCTTATTAAACAATGTAATTTTTTTTAAATTTCTACCTGAATGGTTGAAACCCTGATAAGTAAATAATGGTATTATAATACAACAAATACATAAGGGTACAACTTTTTTTGCGAAATTCGAGGCTTTATTGTAAAAAACTGGTTATACATTTATAATTCAAAGTATTGCCCATCGCTGGTCACTACTTTCTCCCATCTTTCGGACAGCGTACGAATTGAAAAAACTGGTCATCTTTTGAAGCGATCCACGAATCGATTCAAGTTTTTACTTCTTCATAAGATCGGAAGTGTTGGTCAGCCAGGCCGTGTGCTATTAATTGAAACAAGTGATAGTCCGTGGGAGCAACGTCTGGAGAATACGTCGGGTAGGGTTGTGGGGTAGGAATTCCCATTTCAACGTTTCCAAGTATATCTTGACTACTTTCGCAACATGGGGTCGAGCATTGTCATGCAGTGAAATCAATTCATCTTCTCTCTCGTTGTATTGCGACGGTTTGTTTTTCAATGC
The DNA here is from genome assembly GCF_914767665.1 of Harmonia axyridis. NCBI lineage: Eukaryota > Metazoa > Arthropoda > Insecta > Coleoptera > Coccinellidae > Harmonia > Harmonia axyridis. Next base: position 41,513,081 of record NC_059503.1, read on the forward strand.
TCGGTACAAACGCATTAATTGCGTTCGATAACGATCGCCTGTGATTCTTTCAGTCATGATACACTACGCCGAGCTGGTCCCACCAAATACTGAGCATGACCTTAGACCCGTGAATATTCGATTTGGCCGTCGATGTGGAAGCATTGTCAGGATATCCTCATGATTTTATGCGCTTGGGATTATCGTTATGAATCCATTTTTCGTCTCCAGTCCCAATCCGATGCAGAAACCCCTTCCGTTATTGTCTTGCAAGCAGCTGTTCACAAGTAAATAAACGTCGTTCAAACACCTCGCGGCTTTAACTCGTACCGCACCCAATTTCCTTGTTTCTGAGTCATTCCTATGACTTTCAGGCGTTTTGAAATGGCTTTTAGTGACACTCCTATTGATCCTACAATTATTGTTGCGTTTGACATGAGTCTTGATCAATTATTGCCTCCAATTCTGCATCTTCAAAAAACTTCTCTCTTTCACCGCGATGCTGGTCTTCGACATCAAAATCACCATTCTTGAAGCGTTGAAACCACTCATCTATTTCTTTATTCATTTAATCAAACGGAACAAGCCATTTTACTGATGTACCAGAAAATAAGTAAACCTAAACATAAACAATATCGTTGGTACGTTCTTCCACCAATATCGTTCTGACTATATATTTTAGTAGAAAATTGAAACCTCCCGCAAATGACGAGAATTTGGCTCGTAAGCTAACATGGTTGATCGCGAATAACTTTATGATGCAGACACAAATCGACTAACATGTCAATGGCGTTATGTTCACAAATAGCTAAACTTATTGTATGACATCTACGATATATTTATTTCTACTACCACTTACCGTTACAGCCATCTATTGCAAAACGGCGGACGCAAAGTTGTACGCCTTATATAAATATTCATATGAATATCTAAATATAAATATTTTTGAGAGGTAAGGCTTGATATCGGTATAATCTGGGATTTGGTCCCATAGAAATACTCGAAGCTCATAACGGCGAACCCCCTCAAAATTTAAGGCTAGGACCGCCCTTGATTTGTCGTCATGGAAAGTTATTTGCATCAAATATTTTCATGTGAGCAAGGGCAAAACGGTATGTTCTAGGAAAAAAAATCATATAGAATTCCACCCTAGAATCAGCATAGTATACCGAGTGAATCGTCTGAAATCAGCTAACGATACAAGGTTTCCGAAAAAAATCTTTTATTTTCTAGAGGGATACCCAGTGAAGGATCTACCGGCATAGTGACGGGGTCCAAGGGGCGGAGCCCCTTCGGCGAGCAGAGCGAGTTATAAAAATTAAGAACGACATTACATAACGTAGCTCTCAATCCGTTCTTCCCCTCAGTATCCAATGTCTCCTGAACTCTTACATAATTCTCTATATCAGATAAAAGATCCAACCATGGAAAATCTTTCAGTTCATATGGTAAAGAAAACTTAGACCTCAAAGATAAAATTTTTGATACAAACCACGGTAGTTCAACATTTGTGAGGTTAACCAACCAATTAGGCTGTGTAACCACATCGGGGCGATCAGCAAGTGAAAACAAAGAATGATACTTACGAACATTGGCCGACCTAACAGAATTCAATGTTCGCTGAAAAAAGTTCTCCTGTCTCATCGCAAAATCACTAATTAATTTATCAGGCACACGATTCTTCAATGAACTTCTATGGTAAACAATACTCTTACGCAACCTGGTGATCCTCCAATTGACAATTTTAATTTCAAGATTTAGAATATCTCTTTTGAGTTTATTTACCATTGTACATATTTTTCTATTATACGGATGTTTTTCTTGGAATAAAGAATAAACACATTTGACTTCATTAACAATGTGCTTTGGGTATATACCATCATGTCTGCACCTCAACAGGAATATCCTATTGTTGATCGAGTTTGCCAGCTTCTTGTTATCTTTAGCCCATTCTTTGAAATGCACAACCAAGTTGATACCAAATACCGTCATGATGTAGTTGAAAAATCCCATGTCAACTAATTAAGAGACCAATATAATTATTTCAGATAAAATTATCGTTCCGAAGATTTAATTCGATGGTGGGGAATATCAGTCACAAGGAACAGTTGTACACAATTTATTCAAAAAGAAAAACTACAAAAAAAGAAACTACAATATGCTGTAAGAATTCAAATATTGCCGTTTCTGTACCCCTACCCTGCATAAAACCATGCTGTTTGGTAGATAAAACATTAAATTTACAAAAGAACTTCAGAAGGAGATTCGACAAAACTTTTTCGAAAATTTTTGCAAACGATGATATCAAACTGATGGGTCTATAATTTGAAAGATCATCTTCATTTCCCTTTTTGTGACATGGTTTGATTAACGATATCTTAAGTGCATCAGGGAAATTTCCCTCTCTAAAAGTACTATTTATTAGGAAGCAAAGGGGTTTGAGAATACTCATAATGTGCTGCTTAATCACATTCATGTCTCGAGGAACTTTTGTTTTTCATCTGCTTAAGAACGGCCAGTAATTCGGACTCTTGCAGCTCAAATAAACAAAATGAATTAGCAACTCGTTGAACTGAATTATAATTCAATGCTTCAACAACATTTGTTCCACGAGAAGATATGGACGGGACATTTACAAAAAATTCATTGAATTTCTCCACCATTTGTTGCATGCTGAAATCGCTATCTGTACATCCCGAAGGAAGCTTGTTATGAAATGTTCGTTTTTTATTTGTAACCTCTCTAATTACGTTCCAGACTGCTTTGGACTTATTTTGTGAGTTGTTAATAATAGACGAATAAAAATACCTACTCTTAGAGCTCAAAGCAGCTTCATATTGACATTTTACATCCTTATATATTTTAATGAATTCTGAATTATATCTAGATAAAACAAATAATATGTCCAGTTGTTCTTTCAAACGGACAATTTCTGGTGTCAGCCTGATTCTGGTCTTTCTGGACACATCAACAGTAACGAGAGGAAATGCACTATGAAACTGTTCAATGTACTTATTTAAAAAACAGTCCCACAATTCATCAATCTTTTCATTAGGTATACTATAAAGCCACGACCAATCAACTCCCTGCAAAAGTTCACTAAAATTCTGGTGATTTTGTTGGTTATAAATTCTAATCATTTTTTTTGGTGGAGACTTAATGTAGCATTTATCACTATGAAAATTAAATTTCTGACCTGAATGATCTGACAAATGTTCTTCAACAATAGTAGCAATTCCATTGATATTTGAAATAATGTTGTCAAGACAAGTAGCAGTACCAAAAGTTTAGAAATTGAAATGTCTAGGAAGTTTATTAGTAGTAGAAGAAGAAATGAATAGTAGAATAAACTTCCTAGACATTTCAATTTCTAAACTGAACGACACACATAACTTCAGTATATTTCACAAACCTACCCATACTGATACCACCATTCACATCACTTCTAATCATCCATATAGTCACAAGATGGCCGCTTACAATTCTATGATCCATAGACTAATAACTATACCTATGAATCACGATCATTTCAACACAGAATTAAACTTAATCAAACAAATAGCAATCAATAACGGTTATAACCCTACCATCATAGATAAAATCCTGTTCAATAAACAAATAAAACATACTTTGCTGTTAGCGTACCCTTCCCACATAAAAGATGACACCAAAAAGTACATATCTTTAACCTACGTTAATCGAACTTCCGAGCGTATTGCTAAGTATTTCAAAGATAAATTCAATCTCAAAGTATCCTTCAAGACAAACAATAATTTGGGAACTTTCGTCAGAAATAATAAAGATAAAACAAACAAAGATAATAAATCTGGAGTCTACAAGTTAAAATGTGGGGATTGTCACATGGTTTATATAGGCCAAACCGGAAGATCCTTCAAAAAGAGAATACATGAACATCAGAAGAGTTTCACATCCAACACCACCCATTCTACATACGCCAACCACCTAAAAGAATGCCGACATGAGTTCAACAATAATTACCAGATCCTCCATACAGAAAACAAGAGTTCTAGACTCACACTCTTAGAATCTCTAGAAATAAACAGGTACAATTCCAAGAAGGTCCTTCTGAATGAACAAACAGATGTAAATAGATCACCGCTACTTAACATCTTTATACAACCCTGCAATAACCAGCAGCACCCTCCAATATAATGTTAATTACCTCATTTAAATCACATTTTCTCATTATCTCATTTAAAACACATTTTTCTTCTCAACTATGTTGCCAATTACCTATTTAAATGAATGTTATACTTTGGGAATGCTCAGTTCAGCACCCGACTTGAAAAAGCTACAGTGTAGCGAAACAATTGTCGTCATTTAAACATCAATAAATTTTGTGGAAATCAGCAGTGTATTATTATTTATTTAAAATGAATTTCCATCAAGTGAAGACCGAATCAATCAAATATTTATTATACTTTAAATGAAGAGTAGCTCTCCGGAAAACGGGACTTCAGTTTTTCGCAATTTACACTGTCTGAAAACTTTAGTTTCAAAAACATCAAAAGATCCTCCACCTTTGTGTCTGGTTTCAGATTTGATACGTGAAGAAATTTCATCCTTTCAACTCCCTGAACCACAGATGATCCGGCGCAATTGCCCACAATCAGCATGCGGTCCTTTTTCTGTTTTGGTCTCCTATGGGTAACTTTTGTCCAATCTTCACTATTCTTACTCTGAATCGTACTATCATTATTCGGATCAACATTGACAGATGTTTCAATCGGTGCAGGTGAAGTAGAGTTATTCACTTTATCCGTCATCTGTTTGTTTACATTTTCATCATTTATAACACCTTCTGTACGAAGAATGACAGATGTGGAATTCCCATCATGATAACTCGGAGACGTATCTTGCACTAGATTATGAGCGTTTTTAATATTCTTATTGACACTTTTTTGTTGATTCATTTGTTGTTTCTGGTTCTTTTGAGGAATAACCTTATCAGAATGATTTTTAGTCATTAATAGGTTGTTCTGATTTCGTAATGAATCAATGGCTATGGCCTGATTGGTAATTACTAGGTCTTTATGAACTAGAATTTCCTTTAAATACTTCATCTCGATTTGGCATATTTCACTCGAAACGGTCCCAACACAATTTTCCGAATCACTTTTATTGATTTTTTCACTGAATTTTTTCACAAATTCTATAAGTGTAACGTTCATTACTGAATCCGGTAACGTACCGAACAAAATAAAATCAATCAAATCCTTTTTAAGCAGTTTATTCAATTCACTTGACACAACATCCGTATTCTCTGACATCTTGACGAGTATCTCGAATCATTACACCTCATCATATACTGTGCAGCATTTTCAATAGCAACAGTGCTAGGTGTGAAGCCAAAACCTAAAAGTCAGCAACCAGCCAGAGAAAAACAACAAAATAAACCACATTGGCAAAAAAAGCTAGAAGACAAAGTTCATAGCATCCGCCAAGAAATTGGGAGGCTCACGCAATTTGCAAAAGGTTCGCCGTCTAGAAGATTACAAAAAATGGTGAATATAATAATGGATCGTCACCGGCAACATACAACGTATGATCCAAACAATGAAAATGCTTAACAAATTTTAGACACACTGAAACAAAAACTTAGTGTGTACTCCGAAAGACTCAGAAGATACAATGAGAGCTATAGAAGAAAACAGGATAATATGAATTTTGAAAATTCCGAAAGAAAATTCTATAGAATGTTAAACAATAATATGTCAGCAATACCAGGAAGTTATCCAACCGTCGAGGATATTGAGAATTTTTGGACAGATCAACTGGCTACACCAACCCCCTACAACTCCCAGGCTGATTGGATAAGAAGTGAAGAGAAATCCTGTGAGACAATGGAACAAATGCCGCATAACGCAGTTTCTATAGAAGAATTCCATGAAATATTGAAAAACACACACAATTGGAAATCACCCGGCCCAGATGGAATCCACAACTTTTGGTTGAAAAAATTTTGGTGTATACACGGCAGGCTAGTTGAAACCATAAATGATGTTATAAGTAATCCAACGGAAATGCCCAAATTTTTAACAACAGGGACCACTAACCTCTTACTGAAGGATATGCAACACACAGCGGATCCATCAAAATACAGACCAATTACATGTCTACCAACAAAATATAAAATCATCACATCATGTATAGCATTTCTTATCTACAAACATTGCGAGACAAATAATATAATGACAACACAGCAGAAAGGATGTTCCAAGAATGCACTAGGATCGAAGGAACTGCTGATAATAGATTCCATCATATGCAACCAAGCCTTCAAAAAACACAGAAATCTTTTTATGACATATTTTGACTATAAGAAGGCCACATGGGTGGCTGACAAAAATTTTGGAAATATACAAGATCGATCCAATTACAATAAACTTTCTGAAGTATGCAATGTGCAACTGGAGAACGAATATCGAACTCTCTACGGCGAACATAACTACTAAAGATATTCCAATAAAAAGGGGAATTTTCCAAGGAGATTCGTTGAGTCCCTCATGGTTCTACTTGGCGCTGAACCCCCTTTCTAAACAACTGAATGCTACTGAAAAAGGTTTCAATGTCAAAGGAAACAGAAATACTATTGCACTCAATCATTTGCTATACATGGATGACCTAAAACTTATAACAGGCAACAAAAACCACTTGCAAATTATGGTCAAACTGGTGGAAAATTTTTCGGAAGACGTGGGGATGAAATTCGGATTGGACAAGTATCATACTATTGGCGTAGTGCGTGGAAAAATCCAAGATGAACCGATAGCTCTCTCCAATGGACAGGAGATAGAAGCAATGAAATCGGACGATCTTTATAAATACCTAGGAATGAAACAAAACCGACGAATAAACCATCAAAGAATGAAGGAAGACTTAACAACTGAGTTCATTAGGAGAATCAACAAAATTTTGAAAACAAACCTCAACAGCAAGAACATGACGAGAGCTATCAATACATATGCATGTTCAATTCTTACATACTCTTTCGGTATCATTCCATGGACCAAAACAGATATAGAAAACCTGCAACGCAAAATGAGAACCTTGATGACGAAAGCACACAAGCACCATCCGAAAAGTAGCATTGAGAGGACGACACTGCCGAGGAATGAAGGAGGCAGAGGTCTGCTAGACATCATGGAACTTGCCCATGGGCAAATTGAATGCCTACGAACATACTTCAAAGACAAATCACAACTGCACAAGGAGCAATTGTCATATAACCACCAGACAATCCAAGAAAAACTGCAAAGATGGAGAGAGAAACCCCTGCATGGAAGACATTTCAACGAGGTGAACCAGGATCATGTCGACATTGAAGCGTCGAACTATTGGCTCACATCAGGTGCGATGTATCCAGGAACGGAAGGATTTCTTTTAGCCATCCAAGAGCAAGTGATCTCAACAAAAAATTACTGCAATCATATCATAAAGGATCGAACTATTACTGACGATCGATGCCGTTATAGGTGTCCAACGAACGAGACAATCCAACATATCACGGGAGGATGTCAAATGTTTGCAGGAAATGAATATAAAGAGAGACACGATGCAGTAGGAAAGATACTACACCAAGAAATGGCAACTAAATTAACACTAATTAATTCTGAAAAAGTGCGATACTACAAGTACCGACCGGAAACCATCCTGGAAAACGAACGCTATAAACTGTACTGGGATTGTGATTGCCTTATTTTGACTGTTTTCTATTGCTATTGTAGAGTCCTGAAGAAGGTCCCCATCGGGATCGAAACGTCGACTAAATGAAATAAAGAAGAGTGACATTATAACACTTATCAATTTTCCCAATATATATATATATATATATATATATATATATTATATATATATATATAATTGGAAAATTATTGATCGCAATTAATCTACTAGACAAAAATGTTTCCACCATTTCTTAGTTTCAACACCTGCTAATAATAAACAAAATCAAGAAAGTGAATATAATTCTGTGGAACCGGACGTCATTTGTGTCTATCTTTGACGGGTGGTGTCATGGTTTATTTACCTCAAATGAATTGATGTCTGATAGAATATATGAGTTTTATTTATTGATTATAAGTTCTTTGTTAAATCTTTATTACTGTGAGAGAGTAGTTGGGTTGAACTATTTTGTTTTTCAATATTTTGAAATAAGATTAACAGGAAGGAATAAAACCACAATATATGTACGTTAGATATGTGAACTTGCTAATTGTTATGTTTATATTTAATATATATTATTATAATCAACGATATTTGATTTTAATATATGTATATATATATATATATATATATATATATATATATATATATATATATATATATATATATATATATATATATATATATATATATATATATATATATATATATATATATATATATATATATATATATATATAAACAAAGGTTTAAGGGGTGTTGGAAAACTTCAATTGTTACTATCTTCTTTATTTCATCAGTCGACGTTTCGATCCTTGGTTGGGATCTTCTTCAGGACTTCTATAAAACAAACAACATACAAATATAACACAAACATTGCAGAAAAGACAACATGTTAAAACGCACCGAAATGCGAAGAGTTACCAGATCTTAAGTTGCACTGAATCTTATACAGATTTGGAGGAAAAATTATTAATTATCTTGAACACAAAATAGTCTCTAATACAATAACGTCTTTTTTTTTTTTTTTTTTTTTAATCACACACTTCCTTATTCTCTTGAAAACTTCTTTTTACAAAACTTTCTTCATCCATCTGACAACTGCGTAAAAAACGAAAGGGGTTAGGTCGGGATTCATAGAACATCATAGATCTTCAACTGACATTCGAGAACATAGAACTTGAGATCAACAACTCACTCTCACTAAGTTGGTTTGAATGTATCAGATATGAATAAATGTTGCTTATATTCTCTATATCCTTTCTGTAGTTCATGGAATTTTCATGTCGCTTAATGTGAATCATCTCCAGGAAACATCTTTTTCTCATATTCTCCTCGCACTCCAAGACTGTCACCGAATCATAGTCCATACGATGGTCAACTGATCTTACATGTTCTGCCAGTGCACATATCTTTCTAGGATTCTTAATGTCGCTAATATGTTGGGTTATTCTTCTTTTAAGTTGTTGGGATGTTTGTCCGATATACACCTCATCACAATTTTGACAGGGTATTCTGTATACAACACAGCTTTTCTTATCAGTTTCTATCCTATCTTTCAAATTACTATAAAGTCTCTTTAATTTAAATTCTGTTCTAGGTATCACTTTGATATTATCAGTTTTTAATAAGTTTATTAAGGATTTTGTCATTACATTAATCAGTGGAATGGAAGTAAATATAATTCTCTGATCTAAATTGGTGGATGCGATTTCATCGTTATTCTGTGGCAGTCCAGAATTCGATGAATTGTGTATCAATTTCTTTAAAAGGTTCTTGGGGTAACCATTCTCAAGCATCAACTGATATAATAGTTTCATATTCTTCTCCTTCAGAGTGGGGTGTGATATTCTTTGTATGCGATTCTTCAATCCTGTAACCATATTGATTTTTTGTCTCTGAGGGTGGTTGGAAAAATAATGCAAGTATCTACCTGAGCTAGAGGGCTTTCTATACCAATCAAGAATCAGTGTATTGTCAGGTCTTCTAATGACTAGGGTATCTAGGAAGGGGACACTATTATTATTTTCTAATTCTATGGTAAATTTTATAGACTCACTCTGTCTGTTGAACCTTTCAAGAGTGTAAGATGTCTTATCACTGGGAACTGCACAAATGATGTCATCTACATATTTTTTAATAAAAGGCATCTCAAAGGGGATATCTGTTAGGATGCCATCTAGGAGGAAATCCATCACTACCTCTGCAATGGAAGGGCTGAATTTAGACCCCATTGGGGAACCTAGTATTTGGTTGTAAAAATTACCTTGGAAGATGAAATAGTTAGAGTTGAAAAGAAATCTGATGATGTTGATGAAATCTTCCTTTGGTATGGTGGTGTGGAAGATTTCATCAACATCATCGGATTTCTTTTCAACTCTAACTATTTCATCTTCCAAGGTAATTTTTACAGATGCTCGAGAAAATGCCTCGTGAGTGGCGGGCATTAGTCTTTGATTGAACGATTGGTTCGGAGACGAGCGCTTAAAGGAATATTCAATTTCCGAGATGAATCTTTGCCCTGTCATTACCAATGCCATAAGTGAATCTTCACATGTTCTATTAATTTCAATTGAAATAGCATATTTTAGTTACTTTACCGCTCCTTGCTAGTGACACATTAGAATAAGGCAATAAAAAAATCCTATTTTTTTAAGTCCAAAATAATTATTATTTCAGATGTATTCTTGTATGGGAAAATTCTCAGACATTACCATAGTCAATTCGACCTTCACCTTGGAACATCTTTCTGCACTGTGGAACACCCCTTTGCATTTAGTGTACCCCCCCTGCGACATCCGATGTTTGAAGGAGATCAAAAAAAGTAACAAACCTAAAAATATCAGGATATTATCAGTTGCTCAATTTCGACCAGAAAAAAACCATGCTTTGCAGTTGCAATCACTCTATGAACTAAGGGAGATAGTGGCTGAAGAAATATTCGAGCGTATTACTTTGGTGAGTATATATATGCAGAGCCGTACTACTATTGCGCCTGTGGCAATATATTTGACAGTACCTCCCAGTTATCGAAGATTTTTCTTCATTCATTATATTTTCTCATAGTATTTTTTGTTGTTAATTTAAGTCATATATTTTCGTTGAAGTTTTGAAATAATGCACATATATATATATATATATATATATATATATATATATATATATATATATATAGCACAAAAGGATAAGGACAGTCCCTCACAGAGAAATGCTAACCGTAGACACGTGTTTCGGGCTTTAGGCCCTCATCAGTACGGTGCAAAAGTGTTAGGATGAGCAACACCTGAAACAAACAACAAACAAACAGAGTCAACAACAGAAGCCAGCCGTCCATTTGTGGTTTCAGCAGGAAGACCCAATGGGTTTTCGGGAAACAACCAACATCACCACGTAGGAAGCTATAGCTACCTGCGTGACATCCGAGTCCCGGGATAATCACATTATTATATATTATATTTATATATATATATATTATATACAGGGTGTTTCATCATAAACTGGACAAACATATATATTCGTGTAGAGGACATCGGGAGAATCATTTTTGCCTTATACAATATATCCCGTTTTCTACGCATAAGCGAGATACAGGGTGTTAAACGTCAATTTTGAGCAAGATTCTTATGGGTGTGGTCAGTTTTGTATAACACTCAAAGAAACGGTTTTTGGTCAAAACTCAGTATTTTTGGGTCCTCTATTCAGAAAAGTTGATGAAATCCGAAAAAAGAATTACAAAATGGCGGAAAACCTGCAACGTTCCTAATTTTTTTTTCCGGTGGTCAAATTGAATTTTAGTTTCTGAATGAACACAATTTTCTAAGAATTTCTGTGCAAAAATTTTTTCAAAAATCGAACACAAATTTTTTTTTACATGTCTACAGCGATAAAAAAATTTCACCCGAAATGGATGAAATTTTATACAATTGTACTCCTTCAATTATCAATCACGAATATGAAAACAGAATTGCAAAATATCAAACGGTTTCGTTACTACAGCCATTCAAATGTTTCGTTCAAACCTCCAAAAAAAAAATAGAATGGCTTCTTAGAGTCAAAATTATTAAATTATTGCTATTTCCAAAAATTCCGGATGCTAAAATGTATTTATACAAAAAAAATTCGGTGAAACTTAGTTGGGAGTCGAACCCTCGATTCCAACGTAAGTATTAATGAAGAAATTAAGACAGTTCTAAGGATATTAATATTCGTTGCTAAGCAACGGAAGTTCGAAGCTCATAGAATTCTACTGGTTTTTGAATTTCACTAAATATAATTTCGCAAGTATCGTGACACGAATTTGTTTGGAAACGAAAATGAAATATTCTCTTTTGGAAAAAAATGATATTGTGCAGGCTTATTATGAAGCGAATTGCTCAGGCAGAAAAGCAAGGGAAATTTACTCCCGCAGATTTCCAAGCAGAAATTTGCCAAACTTCAAAACTTTTTATGAGACAGTACGCAAATTACGTGAAGAAGGAAGTTTGAACCGGAAAAAGAAGGAAACAATAAAAACAAACGATGATCGCATCCTTAATTTAGTAGGAGATAACCCAATGATTTCAACAAGAACTCTTTCGAACCACCCTTCAATGAATAAAAGTAAAACTACTGTTTGGAGAGTACTCAAAAGGAACAGCTTCCATTCGTTCCATTTCCAACTCTGCCAAACTTTAGAAGACGGTGATTTTCATAGAAGAAAAGAATTCTGTCAGTTTATTTTGAGAAGAGTACGTGGAAATAGAGATTTTCTCCATCAAATTTTATTTACGGATGAAGCTACTTTTCATAGGGATGGTTTCTTCAACAGAAAAAATAATATTTTATGGCATAGAGAAAATCCGCATGCCACGGTATCAAAAAATAGCCAGAAGAGGTTTTCAGTTAATATTTGGGCGGGAATAAAAGATAAATTCATTATCGGACCATACATTCTTCCTCAAACATTGACTGGAAACGGCTATTATCACTTCCTGACGGAGATTCTGCCAGATCTTGAAGATATTCCGCTGAGTCAGATTCAGGGCATTTGGTAACAGCATGATGGTTGCCCTGCGCACACAACTCGAGATGTAAGAGGGTATCTAGATGAAGAATACCCACGCCGATGGATTGGCCGATTAGGACCTATCGCATGGCCTCCTCGTTCGCCGGATCTCACACCACTTGATTTTTATTTCTGGGGACATCTCAAAAGTCTTGTTTATGATAAGAGAGCTCCATTAAACTCAAAGGAAGAACTTATTCAACGAATTGAATCAGCTGCCGAGTAGATCCGGCAAAACCCCGAAATGATACGTTCAGCGGTCGATAGTGTGAAAAGGGCGAGAATGTGTATTCTTAAAAATGGAAATATCTTCGAAAACGATTTATGAATTGATTTTTCCACTAATCTGTTTTTTTTGTGTTTATAAAATGTAGAATTATTAGTAAAAAATTCAGGTTTATTCCTTGAATAATTCGTTTAATAATAAGCATGAACCATGACATTTTTTCCAAAAGAGAATATTTCATTTTCGTTTCCAAACAAATTCGTGTCACGATACTTGCGAAATTATATTTAGTGAAATTCAAAAACCAGTAGAATTCTATGAGCTACGAACTTCCGTTGCTTAGCAACGAATATTAATATCCTTAGAACTGTCTTAATTTCTTCATTAATACTTACGTTGGAATCGAGGGTTCGACTCCCAACTAAGTTTCACCGAATTTTTTTTGTATAAATACATTTTAGCATCCGGAATTTTTGGAAATAGCAATAATTTAATAATTTTGACTCTAAGAAGCCATTCTATTTTTTTTTTGGAGGTTTGAACGAAACATTTGAATGGCTGTAGTAACGAAACCGTTTGATATTTTGCAATTCTGTTTTCATATTCGTGATTGATAATTGAAGGAGTACAATTGTATAAAATTTCATCCATTTCGGGTGAAATTTTTTTATCGCTGTAGACATGTAAAAAAAAATTTGTGTTCGATTTTTGAAAAAATTTTTGCACAGAAATTCTTAGAAAATTGTGTTCATTCAGAAACTAAAATTCAATTCGACCACCGGAAAAAAAAATTAGGAACGTTGCAGGTTTTCCGCCATTTTGTAATTCTTTTTTCGGATTTCATCAACTTTTCTGAATAGAGGACCCAAAAATACTGAGTTTTGACCAAAAACCGTTTCTTTGAGTGTTATACAAAACTGACCACACCCATAAGAATCTTGCTCAAAATTGACGTTTAGCACCCTGTATCTCGCTTATGCGTCGAAAACGGGATATATTGTATAAGGCAAAAATGATTCTCCCGATGTCCTCTACACGAATATATATGTTTGTCCAGTTTATGATGAAACACCCTGTATATATTATATATTATCCTTTTGTGCTTTGTTTTATGAACAAAAACCCTCGTTATCCTTAACACATATATATATATATATATATATATATATATATATATATATATATATATACGCAGGGGGAGCTTCGGCTTTCGGGGAGTGACGACCACGCGTACCCTAGTCGACCACCGATCTAGGATAGCAACCTGGATCGTGTGTGGAATTAGAAATGCTCTCGCAAGTCATAGTAATACTCAGGACGGCGGGGAGCTGCGGGCTGGCTCCCTTCGGAACCGTCCAGAGGATCAGCTCGACGGAGGATCAGGTGGGGTGAGCGGCGCCTACCTCCGTTCTGGTACCGTAAGGCAACGTCCTGCTCAAACAAGTGAAGGTGAAGATGGTTTGGCCGTATCTTTGGATCGTCCCACCACTAGCCAACAACAACAAACGCACCAGGACAGGCGTATGCGCTAGACACACGTCGACAACTCGACTGCAATACGCGCACACTTTATAGCTATGAGGATAGTAGGCGGCAGAGGAAAGACCTATATGCGTACTCTGAATGAAATATGGAACAACATGAGACCGGATAGAAGAACATACGCCCAACACATAGCAAACAGAGTGCGTTGGATATTAGACGAAGAAAAACTACCGAGGACAGAACTTAGGATGATAGAAAGAACGTGCTGGCCGGACAGAATTTTGAGAGAAGATAACACCGAGATCCCCCCAGTATGCGACCATCATGAAGAACAGGAAACCACAGAGGACAACGAAAATGTGCTGGGAGAAGACACTGACCCTCAGGATCAGATTAGAACAATTTTCAACAGAAACCTGATTAAGTTCAGTGGAATGGATCCAAAAAGCAGACAAAAAATACCACGACTTAAACCAAATAAAAAGCTCATTGAAGACGTTAGAGCATTAGATAATATTTTGTCTAAACTTTTGAGGAGGGACGACACTTTAATAGAGGTGGTGGAATTGGTCTATGCCGGTGCTATTACTGTTGCTGAACTTCAGGGTAAAACAACATCTAACAACCCAGAACGACCCAGTGGCGATCCACCATGGAAGAAGCGCCTAGAAAGAAATATTAATCAACACAGGAGTAAACTGGGTATTATACAAACCTACCTTTCCACGCAGCAGCCGTCCAGAAAAGTCTTGAGGTCCGTGGGGGTGATAGCCAGAGAGTGTAAACTCAGATTCACGGCGGATGACTTCCGTAGTAAGATCAAGGTAACTGCAGATAACCTAAAACAAAAAATAAAGGCCTTAGGATCAAGATTGAGGCGCTATAATGAAAGAACTAAGAGGTACAAGAACAACCGTCTATATTACGCTAACCAAAAGGAATTTTTTCGCAATCTGGAGGGGAAAGTGAACACTGCAGGCCCACCACCCACACGGGAGGCAATGGAGGGCTTCTGGAAGGGGATATGGAGCGAGGAGGTCAATCACGATGAGGGTGCTGATTGGCTGCGTGAGATTGAGGATCAGTCGAGGGTAGAGATGATGCGAGAAATTCAAATAGATGTGGCGGACGTAGAATGGGTTTTGAAGTCCACGAACAACTGGGCCGCACCGGGTGTTGACAACATCCACAATTTCTGGTGGAAACACTTCAGGTCTGTCCACTCTAGCCTAGCTCGCCTATTCCAACAACTTCTAGAGAAACCTGAGCTGGTCCCAGGCTTTATGACTGCTGGACTGACATATATGTTGACCAAAGGAGCCGAATCAAAAGATCCAAAAAACTACAGACCGGTTACATGCTTGCCGACCATTTACAAACTCCTCACAGGAGTACTCACCCGGCACATCAACAACCACGTGAGAAGCCACAACATCTTGGCAACTGAACAAAACGGATGCAAATCCAAAGCAATGGGTGCCAAAGAACTGTTGATAACGGATGTTATCATCACGAAACACGCAAGAAAAAAGCTACGTAACATCTCGGTAGCGTGGGTGGACTATAAAAAAGCGTTTGACTCGGTACCCCACACTTGGCTGCTCAAGGTTCTGAGTATGTACGGAGTATGTGGCTCAGTAATAAATCTCCTAAAACACCTAATGGGCGAATGGCGAACCTCGCTGATTCTGAAAACTGGGGCTACTATAATTAAAACAGCTGACATCGCAATCAGACGGGGTCTATTTCAAGGGGACTCACTTAGCCCCTTATGGTTTTGCCTAGCATTAAATCCTCTCAGCACGCTCATCAATGAACAGAAATATGGATACATCCTAGACAAAAACAGAAAGATCAAAATAACCCATCAACTATATATTGATGATCTCAAATTATATGCGTCCAATGAAGAACAACTTGAAAAAATGTTAGAGATCGTGGCAACATTTAGTGAGACCATAAGAATGGAGATGGGGCTAGACAAGTGCGCAAGGCTAAAGGTCAAAAGGGGAAAAATATCTGAAAATGATTCCAACATCTTGAATCCAAATGCCATTCAGAACCTCGGCATGGATGAAACCTATAAGTATCTAGGTATACAGCAAGCTCTAGAAATTAAAAACGCTGAAATGAAGGAAGCCTTTAGTAAGAAACTATTTCATCGGGTGAACCAAGTGCTCAAGTCCAAACTGAATTCGAAATCATTGTTTCTAGCCTTGAACACATGGGCATTGCCCATAATGACGTACACCTTCGGGGTACTTACATGGTCGACTACAGAACTGCAGGCTTTGGACACGAAGATCCGCACCATTTTGACGAAATACGGAGTACATCACCCTCACTCATCCGTGGCAAGACTCTATCTCCAAAGACATCTAGGGGGAAGAGGGATGCTTAACCTAGAAACATCACATAACAAATCCGTAATAAAACTAAGGGAATACTTCATGAAGCAGAACTTACCCTTTGTCAGAGCCCTTCGTTCGTTAGATGTAGGATGCTCCCCATTACGGCTATCGGATTCCGACTTCGCGCTGCCGATTCGCACTCAGCAAAACCTGCAGGAGGAATGGAAAGCTAAGGTATTACATGGTAGATACCCTAATAATTTAGACAACAGCAATGTGAAAAAAAAAGAATCCTTAACTTACCTTAAGGCGGGCTACCTGTTTCCTGAAACTGAGGGCAGGCTGCTTGCAATACAGGATCAGGTGATTCCTACCAGGTCTTACCTCAAAAACATAGCGGGGCAACAACTTACCTCTGATCTATGTAGAAAATGCAAGCTGGGACGTGAACACATCCAACATGTTACGTCTGGTTGCTCCATCCTCGCTCCGAGAGAATACACGGATAGACACAACCAAATGGCAAAAGTTTACCATCAGGCCATGGCACTGAAATTAAAACTAATCAAAACTAAGAGAAAAAATCATCTATACTCACCTGAGAATGTCCTCGAGAACGAAGAATTTAAATTATATTGGGACACCACGATGGTGACGGACAGGCCAGTGGCAAATAATCGACCGGATATCGTCTTACTGAACAAAACTGAAAAAAGCTGTGAGATCATCGATATTACGGTTCCTTCAGACGACAATATTTCAAGGGCATACACTGAAAAAATTACAAAATACTTCGATCTGTCGTTCGAACTAAAGGAAATGTATAAGCTCAAGAAAATATTTATTATCCCACTGGTGATGTCGGTCAACGGACTCGTAGAGGAACATCTTGTTGATAACACAAAGATGTTGGAACTTGACATCTATGTTGTTTCGAGTGCCCAGAAGGAAGTCATACTGGGCACTACACGTATCGTAAGGCGCTTCTTTCATAGCTCTTGATTACACTTTGGCTCTGAGAGTTCGGTGGTATCTCGTAATTCCCGGAAAGGTGATTGAAAAAAAAAAAAAAATATATATATATATATATATATATATATATATATATATATATATATATATATATATATATATATATATATATATATGTATATATATATATATATATATATATATATATATATATATATATATATATATATATTACTGCTTTCTGCATCCACGTGATGGTGTTGTGCGGCAGGTCCAGTTCATTTAGATGTTGAGTGGTCTTTCGGTGTACGAGGCCATTCACGCTTATTATTAGGGGCATTATAGTCACTCTCAGAGGAAAGAAAAGATAGAGGTGCCCTTAGAAGTAAATAGCGTTGTATTGTAATCAATTGCAACAGTATGATGATAAAGTGAGATAGGACAACAACAAACCTGCAAAATTGACAACTAGAGGAGCGGTAAACATTTCAGTGGCGTAGTCAATGGTTCTCTTACTGCCTCTTACTAAATTTTCGGTGCTGAAATGTTTGGAACAAACATATGCATATTTCGGCAAATTGTTCATTTGCAATATTAATACGTGGCACCATATTTTGCTAAATTCTCTATTTGAAGGAAACCTACAAATGTTAGCATTGAATTAAGTTTTCGATATCTCACAAATACTACGCCATAGACGAGATATATTCTACGCCTATGGACTCAAAACGTGAACTTACCTATGATAGGTTAGGTTTTCATTTCCGATGTTTTACACACTATACATGTTTTTCGAGTATTTACCATGACTAAAATTAACAATATGTTACTTAAAATTCACAAACTTGTATGAAATAACGCCGATTACAAACGTGAAATTAAAATGAACAGTTAACCCTTAACGCACCTCTAGTTGACACGTGCAATAACAACAACAGAATCGTGTTGCCAAATCCTCATAATATTCGCAAAACATCTATGCCACAGAACGGAGAAAAGATTACTTCTTCCTCAGAATGGCAACCCAGTACATTATAACTGTTTGTAAACAAAAATGTTATATCGATGTCAACAAATGCTATAAGGCACCTCTATCTTTTCTTTCCTCTGAGTAGTCACTGCTTTGAGCCTCCACATGTCCCTCATTTGCTGTGCTAGTGCCTCATATTTGGATATTTTTTCGGCATAGCTTTTCGCTAGGTTGTTATCTTGCGGCACAGCAAAGTCAATAATAATGACGATCTTCTTTTTCTTATTCCATACCACCATGTCCGGTCTATTGTGTTCCACACCTCTGTCTGTTGTGACTGCCAGATCCCAGTATATTTTGTGCTGTTCGTTCTCTACTATAGTTTGTGGTTTATATATGTGGTGTGGTGTGAAGTGTTGGACTATATATATAGTCCAACACTTCACACCACACCACATATATATATATATATATATATATATATATATATATATATATATATATATATATATATATATATATACAGGGTGAGTCTTTGACTTGTACATATATTTCAACCGAAGATTCCTGAGGTCAAAAGAAACACTTTTTTCCTTTATAGTTTTTTCCGATTCGGCCCGGTTACAAAGATACAGGCTGTTGAAAATCGATAAAAAAATGTGATTTTCAGCTATATCTCGTAAATGGTTCTATTGAAGGAAATGATTTTTGAAATATAGCTTTTCCTTGATGTGATACATCTTCTCCGAACACAAGATTCCCTACACATCTTTTAGTTTCTTCATTATGAACATTACATCACATAAAAATACCAGAAATTCGAAGAACCCAACTCTTAAAAGTAATTTGAACGTTCATTGAACAATATTTGGCCAATTTGGAAAATAAAAATACTCTCCATATTTTCTCCTACAAAGCGCCGTTTTCGAGTAACTTGATCTTAAAAAAAAAAAATTATCTGTGAAATTCGAAAAATTGGGTACTTTGGCTAAATGCAACTCTGTTCTGTTGTGGAAAAAAAACCACAGAAATGAATATTTACTATGATGACATGTCTCAGATTTTAGAATTGAAGTACTAGCCAACTTGGTTTGAAAATGAAGTTATTTGAATAAGCTCACCTCAACTCTTCTATTTGATTACAAATTACTGAGCTTTGACACAGCTCTTATAATAAGTAGATACTTCATTAAAATCAACATCCTATTTTGAAAAGTCCAGATTTCCCATAAAGCCCATGTTTAAAAAAGTTTTCACAAAATAGTCCCATTATAATGACAACAGTCAATATCCCACTAAAGACTGCTGCTATCGAACAATACTGTATTCTTCGAGGGTCATTCAAACTCACATCGAAACATACCACTAAGTACATACTAGACAAATTTTCATGTGATTGAGATTAAATACTTTTATTCTTTTGCTATTCCATAAATTCATCCTAGAGCATATGATTGACATACTTCCAAGAGTGCCATAATTGTTTTAATATGAAAACAAATAGGCGAGTTGAAAGAAACAGGATATTCAACTGTGGATATTTATATTGAATACTTCTCATTTATTTTCAATGGCAAAATCAAGAAGAATCAAGTAGTAGAGTTGGCTATAATGTAGGTACATATTATAGAACAAATTTGATTACAAGTGGAGTCTAACATTTTCCATTGATTACAGAGCCATAAAACTTCATTTCCATATTTTCACACTGATGGCTCCAAAAATATTGAAGCAGATCATTATTTTTATTTTTATGAGATAGTTGGAACATATCAAATGCTTCATTTCATAAAGGAATTACTTTCTATCAGAATGCACACTTATTTATTTTGTATCCACACAATTATTTTGGAAATTGTTTTTAAATTTCTTGAAAATATGTATGGAACTTCAATATTCTGTTGGGTTTCTTCAAATCTTCGATGATTTTCATTTTATGCAAATATCATAAGACAATAACAGTGTAAACTGTAAATGAATATTTTACATTTTAGGTTAGAAGTTAGAACATAGATAATTCGAACTGCTGTGTTTAAATTTGCAACACTCGAAATTTGAGGTTCAAACTTAAAGCCACAGACTACTAGTCTGTGTTAGAACTGTCACAGATGAATATTATTTATTTGAGAATGTAAGGTTAAATTGCAATTCTACGAAATTGAAATAAACAACGATATATTATAAATGCGATATAATAAATGAATGGATATGAATTATGAATATCAGAGCTAAGCTAATATGGGTGGTAGCGAGCTCAATTCGTTATGATTATCGAAAATGAAATAGAAAATCAAGAGAAAAATATTTAATCTTTATCGTCAGTGAAATTGGAATAACTCATTTATTGTATTATAAATACTACTTTCTCAACAAATGGAATGTTAAAAGTGAGTTTATGATGGTTTTTCCAATTTAGTAGCTTATTTCCAAGTTTCAAATTGTAGATCTTATAATTGCGAAAACTTCGGTGTTCCGGTTACCAGGGGTGAATTAGCTCATTATGAAAATTTAAAATGGCTATATCTTTTTAACAGGGCCGAATCGGAAAAAATGGTAAATGAAAAAAGTGTTTCTTTTGACCTCAAGAATCTTCGGTTAAAATATATGTACAAGTCAAAGACTGTATATATATATATATTTTTTTTTTAATAATCACTGTTTGCAACAGGTTTTACCCATACTTGATGGACTGGTCGTCAAGACAAGAATGGCAGCTACGATTCCTGCAGGATATATATATATATATATATATATATATATATATATATATATATATATATCGGGTGTCCCAAGGTGAGTGGCCTATTAGATTATCATGGAAACTATTGATGAAAAAGATTTCAAATTTTGGGAATAGATATTTGGCCATGTAAGGTACATTTTTAAAATAATTTCACATTTCCAGTGTTGCCGGATGTACGACAATTTGGCAACAACTTTGTTATTTTAAATGGGACATCCGGTATTTCTATTTTTTTATGATACTCCATAAAATATTAAATTTATTCACTCTTAGTTTTCCATCCCTATCTTTAACGGTTTTTGAGTTATTAATTATTTTTCGAAATTTTAGATCATATTGGCGTATTACGAAAATGACTCTAGTTCGCTCAATATTTGAGATTTAAGTCAGAAATTTTGCAAGTCGTTAGATATTGATCTGATCTGTGTCACTGCTCTTGAATTATGGTTGTCAATAATACAGGACGGACCAAAAAAAAATCATCATTTGCCAGTTACAAAATTGTAAAAAAGTTTATTTTTTCAAATTAGACACCTAGTATATTTTTCAATTTTTGGAATCAGTACAACACACTCTACAATTTTTATTTTCACGTCCCTATACCTATCTCAACTGGATTCCGAGTTATATGCGTTTATTAGATTTCACATTGATTCAATAAGCGTTAATTTCTTTTGTATTGTTATTGTCTCTATGTCGTTCATAGATCGATATATCAATGAATCAGTTCAATCCATAAATGTCAAAATAAATAATTATTGCCTAACAGGTGTTTTGTTCCGAGGTTTTTCTATAAATAATGGCTCAAGAAAGATATACACATATAACGCATATAACTCGGAATCCAGTTGAGATAGGTATAGGACGTGAATAGAAAAATTGTAGTGTGTTGTACTGATTCCAAAAATTGAAAAATATACTGAGTGTCTAATTTGAAAGAATAGACTTTTTTACAATTTTGTAACTTGGCGAATGATGATTTTTTTTGGTCCGTCCTGTATTATTGACGACCATAATTCAAAAGCAGTGACACAGATCAGATCAATATCTAACGACTTGCAAAATTTCTGACTTAAATCACAAATATTGAGCGAACTAGAGTCATTTTCGTAATACGCCAATTTGATCTAAAATTTCGAAAAATAATTAATAACTCAAAAACCGTTAAAGATAGGGATGGAAGAGTAAAAGTGAATAGATTTAATATTTTATGGAGTATCATAAAAAAAATAGAAATACCGGATGTCCCATTCAAAATAACAAAGTTGTTGCCAAATTGTCATACATCCGGCAACACTGGAAATGTGAAATTATTTTGAAAATGTACCTTACATGGCCAAATATCTATCAACAAAATTTGAAATCTTTACCATCAATAGTTTCCATAATAATCTAATAGGCCACTCACCTTGGGACACCCGATATACAGGGTGTTTCCTAAACATGCGGCAAAAATTCAGGGGGTTGTTCCTTGGACTATTTTAAGCATGTTTTGTCCTTGGATGATTTTTGAAAAACCTCTTTGTTTCGAAGATACAGGGCGAACAACATTTTTCATATTTTTAAAATTAATAATAGTTTAAATAAGAATGCGTACCGCACTGTGTTTACTAAGTAGTTACAATTTATTTTTAAATTTGTTTAACAACATTCCAATTACTAAAAACGGCCAGTTTTTTGACTAAAAATTGATAAGTGCAGATGGTAAAGGAATACAGATTAAACACGGTTTTCATTTGAATTAATAAGAAATGATCCTGGTGTTTTTGAAAGGGTTTGGCAGTCAATGAGGAGAAGATTGGATGCTATGCTGGCTAGAGGTGGTCATTTTCAACAGTTTTTGTAGGTTGAGTTGAATTTTCATGTAATTTTTCATAATAAAATGTTATTATCTGAAATTTTGTTTCCCCTATATCTTCGAAACAAATAGGTTTTTCATTAATCATCAAAGGACAAAATATTCTTAGAATAGTCCAAGGAACAACCCCCTGAATTTTTGCCGCATGTTTAGGAAACACCCTGTATATATATTGATATAATACTATCAACAAGAAATCTGATACAAAAAAACTCAGCAATATTCACAGCTATTTGTTAGAAAAAGAAAAAGAATATGAATTTTACGACGGTCCATTAGATGAATGATAAGAAAATCACGATTAAAAACTTATCAATCTGACTTGTAATCGAGTCATATTGACAACTAATTAAAAAGACGAAATAACCCAAATCAAAACAGATCACATCGTTGTTTTTAAAATGTATTCGTGTAAATTTATTTTTATATCAAATTAGTTTTATACCTGTTATATGCAATGTCGAGCCCACAACTCAATAAGTTTTAATACATAACCCCAATTTCGGTAATAACAAACAGATTATAGTAGACAAATTTTATTTATATAAACTATATCTGTAATTTTAGAAACCCTGAGGATGCAATAAATAAATTGCGAAAGCTTGGTGAAGAAAAAAGAGTACACTTTTTACCTAAATGATACATGAGTCTCAATACCCTTAAACAAATATTTATATTTCTAGAAGGCTCTTAATCTAGATATCTTATATACATATATATATATATATATATATATATATATATATATATATATATATATATATATATATATATACAGGGTGAGTCTTTGACTTGTACATATATTTCAACCGAAGATTCCTGAGGTCAATAGAAACCCTTTTTTCATTTACCATTTTTTCCGATTCGGCCCGGTTAAAAAGATACAGGCTGTTGAAAATCGATAAAAAAATGTCATTTTCCGTTATATCTCGGAAATGGTTGTATAGAAAAAAATGAATTTCGGGATATAGTTTTTCATGTATGTGATGAATCTTCTCCGTACACAAAATTTTATCCACATCTCCCCGTTTCTTCATTATGAACACTTCATTCCATAAAAATACCAGAAATTCAAAGAACCGAACTCTTAAAAGTAACTAGGACGTTCATTGAAGGATATTTAGCTAATTTGAAAAATAAAAGTATTCTTCATATTTTCTCGTATATTGAGCCGTTTTCGAGTAATATGTGTTTAAAAAAAAAAAAAAATCTGTGAAATTCAAAAAATTGGGTACTTTGGCTAATTGCAACTCTGATAGAAAAAACTCACAGAAATGAATATTTGCTACGTTGTCAGGTCAAAAATCATGGATTGAAACACTGAATTTGCATTGACAAGTGAGGGAACCAGCCGACTTAGTTTGAAAATAAAGTGATTTGAATAAGCTCACCCATTGAGAAAATTCAATTCCATGATCACGCAATCTTTGAACAATCCTTACGAAAGTTCTCTCATTTGGCTGTCTCCTATTTGGAAACAGCCTTCCATAAGCTTCTTTAGCTCTTCTCGCTATTTATCCATTTGTGAAATAGCATTCCAACATATCTACCATCTCCTGGTTGGAATACATTCTGCTAATTTCCACTTAACACACTTAAAGAACTTCACAAACAAACACTTTACACTAAACAAACACCTTACACTAAACAAACTAAACACACTTAACAAGTTAAACGCACTTAGGTAACACTTAACAAACTAAATACACTTAATACTTATCACTTACATTAAACAAAGCAACAGAAATCATGATACTATAAATTCGAATTTCAATTGTTTTCGGATCATTCTATGCGCATGACCGATCAACATAAAAGAATCTCGAATAATTTTTTAAACAAATCATCAAATTTATGAATTAATAAATTTATTTTATTATGAATTTCATTAAATGTAATAATTAGTATCATCCGAAATGTTAAATCGAATTTTGTATAATAAAATAAGTCATAATATGCTAGATTACCGTATGTTATGAACGATTTGAACTATTGCGCATGGCCTCAGAGTTTATTACTCTATGCGCATGGCCAAACTGAGAATTTGAGAAATCTCGAAGAATTGTGGTTATGTTTGGCAAACAAATAGGATAATTCGATATTTGATTCGAAAATATTTTATGTTTCAATAAGAAACAACACAGTTCGGCGTAAGTAAGTTACTAAGTTATATAATATAAATAATATATTGAATAATTATTGTATTTTTTCAGATCTCCTAATAATTCATCGAATCATTCAGAAAAACACCATAATGAATTTAATTGGACGACGATTTTCCTTCGTGATTTATTTCGTGAAGATGATTGCCCACTAGATACAGAGAAGTTTCAGATGACCTCTATTTGAAGAGAATCTTGAACCCCTTCAAATTAAATCCAACCGGAAAAAGTTTGCTGTGAGGTGTTCATGATTTCATAAGGATAATTTTTCCATATAATGAATGGAAAAGTAAATTGATTAATTGAAATAACCAAAAATCTACAATACAATGATTCTGTTGATAAATTCAACTACTTGAATAAGTGAAGCACTAGTTCTGTAATGAATACTTATTCAAACTTCATACTCATTGATGTACTGAAAAATAATTTAAAAGTCACTGATTTCACCATTAACCCAGATCCTATCCTATTATCTAGTACATGTACTGATCCAATCCATATGTTTCAGAATCAATAGCTATTGATATTTTAAGGCATATACATAGTTTGTAGTTACTGTCCTTGGTTTATAGATATTATAATAATATAATGAATACATCTGAGATCAGGAATCATTGAGAATTAATTCGAATAATGGCAGGCCTAATTTAATAATTATTGGCTAAATATTGAATGTTTTTTATTTCGCACAATACATCTGCTGAATGAATCTACGTAAGAAGTTTAAAGGTAAAAAATGTTAAACCTGGTTATTTATAAATTAAATGAAAATAAAGACAATTTATTATTATGGTAGTTTGTACTTCAATTCTTGTTTTTTGATATGCATTTTTTTGTTTCAGTAATGAAAAATGTTTATTTCAAATTGTTTTGAATGTTGTATACCCACTGTGGGCACTGGATTTATAGTAAAAGAGTGGATTTGGCAATAATACATGATTTCAAGTCACTGTTAATCTTTCGATAAGTTTATCAAAAGCTTAAGTTTATTGAGTTCTTTTGAAAAAAAGGTATACCTTACAAGAATTCAAAATTTATTTTACATGTAGTTGATATGTGAAAACAAAAAAAAAAGATTACATATTTGTTGGGAAGTTTCATAATATTTTCAGTTTATCTGTTCGATAACAAACAAGTAAATTTACTTGTACGTTGTACTTCCTTTTTTCTAGCCGAATACCATTTTACCATCTTCAGGAAAATAAAATTTTCGAAGATGTTGATTATAACATTGATAATATTAAGGAAAGACTAATTGCTTCTTTATTATCGAAAGTACTCGAGAGCATTTTTTGGAGTTACCTATTGGGTATCAAATTTTCAGACAGAATATTGGCATTAGTGAACACTAAGAAGAAAAGGATTTCAAATATTTTCATGATAACAAATTACTGAGCTTTGGCACAGCCCTATAATATGAAGATATTTCATTAAAGTTAATATTCTATTTTGAATCATTTTGATCGAAACTCATTTTCAAGTGAATTTTCACAAACTAGGCTCCTTATAAAATAACACCAATCAAGATATGAAATCCCATTAAAAACTGCTGCTGCCAAACATTACTATAATCTTCTTCCAGTCTTCTGAGCTTTCATCGATACATAACAATACATCCTAAAATTTCATTTTTACGTGATTGAATACTTCTATCCATTTGCTATTCGATAATTTCATCCTAGAACATTTGATTGACATACTTTTAAGAAGGCCAAAATTGTTTCAACGTGAAAATAAATAAAAAACTTCAGTGAGTTGAAAGAAGCAGAATATTCAATAGTGGATATTCATATTGAATACCACCATTTCATTTTTAATACAAAAATCAAGATCAATAATGGAATATTGAAGATTCATGAAACTTATAAGCTTCTAGGATGAAAAAGGAAAAAAAATTCATTTCCTTCTGGAAATTATTTATTCCTTCTCATACTACTGTTATTTTTAACAAGATAAAATCGGAATTTTTCCATCACAAAATTACCTCTGTGTGATACAGAGGTGATTGCATCTTCCACATAAATCCATTCATGAAACTGCCTTTTATTTTCGAGCTAAGTTATTGTGTAGGTACTTAGATAAAGTATTCTGGGTTCATTCAATCCAAAATGCAAGCGTTCTTACACTTCTTGCTACCCTAAAAATTTAAAACTTTTCTCACTGATTCCATGATAATAAGAATTCAAATTGAACACTGGTTTGAATACCACTTTTTTGCTGACCTCTAGATAACAAAATATACTCAATTAGCCCAAATTTCTAGTAATGTACAAAACTTCAACCGTTTGTTGGGTTTCTTGAATTTTATTGACAAAACATAACATAACCTTTAAACATAACATTACAGATGCGAGATGATTAGTATTCATAGGTACATAGATTTAGCTTATTATTCTGTAGGTTTTTTGTCATTATAGTGTTTTGTGACTGTAAACTTGGCAACGTGGAAAGTCCACAGATGATTATCATTATGTTTATTTACCTTTATGAAAATTAAAGGTTATATGAATTGTTAACTCTTGTACTAAAAGAGGTGAAAAAGCGAAAATAAATGATGGGATATGAATATCAGATTCAATATGGGTGGTTGCAAGCTGAATTTTTTATTATTATCGAATATAAAATAGAAATCAAGAGAAAAATAATCAACATATTTATCTCCCACGAAATTGCTATAACTCATTTATTATATTGAAAATAATACTTCGGTCACCAAAGGAATTGGAAAAAGTGAGTTTATGCTTGTTTTGCTAATATAGTAACCCATTTCCAAAGTTCAAATGGTATAAATTTATGCTTGGAAAAACTTCAGTGGGCTGATTTCCAGGTTCGGCATAGCTCATTATGAAAACTTAAAATGGCCATATCTTTTCAACCGAGCCGAATCGGAAAAAATGGTAAATGAAAAAAGTGTTTCTTTTGACCTCAAGAATCTACGGTTAAAATATATGTACAAGTCAAAGACTCACCCTGTATATATATATATCAGGTATCTGACCCTGTTGTCTCGGCATGACTTGAGGAATGTTAAGTCACAAAGAAGTTTGGATCTGCGGATTAGAGGGGATGAATACATTCTCGAAGATTTCAAAATGTCCTCTCCGTAGAGGCGTGAAATATGTTCGGATAGGTTTCCGCGGTAGGAAATATTTGAACTTTGTGTGTTCCGGATTGGACCGCGTCTAATATTTTGTCGTGTTCGACGTTTCGGCTCCGATTTTGGAGCCATTCTCAAGAACCGTTGACTTTACGCCGGGGTCTCAATCTGCCTACTCCCCAGGTATCATCAACAAGAGCATTCTCGTAGGTGTGGTTATCTTCCGTCCTTCGAGGCAACTGAACGTTAACCACGAGAGGTCCTGTATTCATAGTAGAAGGAGGTGACCCACGTGATGGAGGTTGCGCAGGAGCCCGTTGCGCAGCTGTTAGGCAGCCTTCATTCATTGATCGAGTTGTTATTGATCGAGTTGTTTTCGATCGGTTTGTTGTCGATCGAGTTGTTATCGATTGTGCAGGAACCGATGGTGATGTCACGTGACTTCGAATCATCGATCGTGTTGTTATCGAACGGGTGGCAACTGGGAGCCTGGTACGGGTGGTATGAAGGTGAACTGTCGATCGGGTTGTTGTCGGGGGCTGAGTTATCGATCGATGTGTTGCCATGAGATGGGAAATCAAAGGTTTCCAAGTGTTGGGTAATCTTTGACCATCATCCCGTTTGTTGAGACAATTGGGTCGTTTTTCGATCTCGAGTGCTTCACGGATTATCCTACATGTGAGGGTTCTCTCTGTAGAGATGGTCTTACATCCCTCAAAATCAACGTTATGTCCTGTTTCAGAGTAGTGTTTGAATAGGGCAGATGTTGGATCTCCTTGGCGTATTGCGAGTTGGTGCTCATATATTCTGTTAGTTATACGTCTGTTGGTTTGTCCTATGTATGTTCTAGGACATGCGGAACATGGTATCTCGTACTCCTTGAGACTCGTTATCGATCGTATCCTTTGGTGTTCGAAGAAATTTGGAAATTTTGTTATCGGCTGTGAAAACTGTTTTTATATCCTGTTTTCGTAGTATGCGACTGATTTTGTCAGTGACACCTTTGATAAAAGGTAGAAAAGCTTTATGAGGGAAATTTTCTGGAGGATTTTTGGGTTGTTGTGTATGGGTCTGATGTCGGTTGATGGCTTTCTGAACTGAATTCGTTGTTAATTAGTAGTTCAAAGCATTAACTTGCTTCCGAAGATTTCTTTAGTTTTTTCAAAAACGTGATTTGAAAGTGGAACAAAATAATTATATACATAGCACGTATGTTTTATACTTGAACCTATTTTCCACAATCCTTGTTTGTGGTATTCACACTTTTAGGACTATTGGTTAGTATGTCCCATAAAACTTTCAGCGTCAAACTCATTCTCATGGCAAATTTCCATGATGCTTTGTAGTTGTGTCCCTCTAATTTGTCTATATTTGAAACATAAGTGGAGACTACTGAAACAGTAGTGAATGTGAAATGGAATTGGTATTCTTAGTAGTTTGGGTCACGATACAGATGGTTTGCACACAATTAAAAATTTCAAACAAATTTTTCAAATTCTTCCGCTGTTAATCATTGCCGCTGGGCCCATAACCAGTTATTTTATTATATTATAGTGGTGATTTTCTTGTCTTAGTCTGTTCATCAAGCGAAATAATCAAATGAAATCATAACTGAAAATGCTTTTAGGTTCTCATTGGTAGTTGTCGCAATGCTGAAGATGAATCGCGAGTCAAGGATCTGAAGGATCTGTCCAAATATCTCAGTTTAGATCATAACGTTCAGTTCAGAGTGAACGTTACCTTTAATGAACTACTCAGAGAGTTTGAAGATGCATTTATTGGTATTCATACGATGCAAGATGAGCATTTTGGTATTAGTATCGTCGAACAGATGGCGGCAGGGTTGATAGTTGTAGCACACAAGTCTGGAGGACCACTTCTTGATATAATTGAAACTTGCGAAGGATCGAGGTGAGTAAACATTAGAGTGAATTCGGTATATTACAAATTCTATATTGCAATGCTTTCGATTAGACCTTACTTTCAGCGAGGTGAGCAGGTGGCGTATATCAAGCAGAAGAATTGAGTAAGCAGTGAGCATGCAAATTGAGCAATGGTAAAAACGGTCAAGTGCGGACAAGTGTGGAAAGCATGCAGAATGGCGTGTGAAATGCAGTCTAATAATCAGATGTGACAACCTATTCTGTGTTCCGTACGGTCTGGTTTGATACCTCTTTATTCGAGAAAACAAGTCTGAACAATATATTCGAATCAGGTCTTATATCGGCGTATCCATCAAAATGGATATCAAGAGAGTTAGGGCAAAATACTCTGTGGATAATGCGACTGTGATCCGGATACCAAAAATGATCGACCCCTCTCCACAAGATAAAGAGTTCTGCCTGGTGGTCCCAAATAAGAGTTGCTCGCAATAAGGGACCCGACACACAGACTCTACTTGAGAAAGTTGCATCTAGGAAATGAATTCCAATCAGGGTATTCTTCGGCGCATCCACCAAAATAAATCTCAAGTCAGACAGGACAGGGTGAGTCACCGGAATGACCACGATGATCCGTAAAACGGAAATAAGCGACCCCTCCACAAGATAAGGAGTTCTGCCTGGTGGTCCCAAATAATAATAATAATAATAAAGGTTCTTTATTTTCTACAGGTATATACCCAGTTACAGAAAATCTTACAACTCATTACATTTCACCATATAATTGATATAAAATATATATATATATATATATATATATATATATTGCGCAAAGCTAGAGAAAACAAGAGGAAGTCAGCCAGATCTGAAATGGTTAATGCCTTAATGGCATGAATGGCATTCTGATGCGTCGTGACGAATTTCTTCAACTGTGGCAAGGAAGACACAGATGCGGGCCGTGAATCCAAGATCTGATTCACATAAAGATTCGCCAACCGACGAGGGTTTTGATACCGGGAGTCAAGGGCTTGATAGGCCAGAGGGTAATTCACCGAATTTAATTGAAAGCAAGAGATGACATATGCTGCTTCACCACAGATGGCAGATGCCAAGAGGTGAAACTTCTGAACGGGCGCCAGGGAATTTTTCTGATACACTAAGGCATCGAATAGAGCGATGAATCCGGGCCATTCCTCAGCCTTGCTCTGAAAGCAAGGCAGGTCAACCCGCGGAATAGGTAGCTCAGCCGATGACAATGATGGCACCTTAACAGAAGTAGATGCGGTTATACGACTATGGGCGGCACGTACATGTAGGCAAATTTCAATAAATGCCTCGAATTTTGATGGTGATCCGATCTGACCAGGCTCCTCTAGCTGAGAATTGAGTTGGACAACCAACTCATCAGCCTCCCTGAAAGTCTTTTTCACTTTGACCAACTCAGCCAGACACATGTTGGCCACATAGACTTCTGTGGTCAAATCCTTTATTAATATAAGAAGAGTAGATGCCGCAGAAAAGGCATTCTCGCGCTTAATGACAGATGTTGCCAAAGAGGCCTTCAATTTATCCATTGACGGCATTTTAAATTGTCGAATGACCCCGGTATGTATATTGGTATAAATTGATTCCGAAAAATCTAAAGAAGAACAGACGATGTGTTCATCGTTGAAGATAATGAACAGATGACGCGCGATAAGATAACCGTTTTATGAATGTTCAATAACTACCCAATTGATGAATGACAATCAAATCACGAATTCAATCAGATGATCGGAAATGACAATTAGACTGAATTTAGGGTGTTTTAAGATATTTTCTCGGGTTTCGGCACCAATAATTGTCCGCAAAAAGGGGTTTGCGGTCAATTTCAAATGGATTTTCCTACTAATAACCGAAAAACGGTGGAAAAATGGTGGAATGCAACTTACCCCAAACGGGCTGCAGAAGAAACCTAGGAGAATCACCGCTAAGCTGGTTCCAAAAAGGAGGTCCCAAGGAAGTGAATTCAGGGGAATTTATCTCCCTTAATTACCTATGGCTTCGCCTGGTTGATGATAAATTCAGGGCACTTGACGAATAGTTGTTCAATATTATTTTGTTCACTAACACTAGTAGAGGACGATGCAGAAGATGAAAATAAATTAAAATTTATTAAGATGAGTTATCAGAAGATTAATTAATTTGCATCTTTTGAAACTTTTCTATATTAGCACGTACGGTCTACAGGGTGGCCACTTTTTCAATGGGATTGTATTGGTAACTTTTAAACCATAAGAGTTAGAAGGTCGGTCAAATGGAGGAAAAGTTGCATGCATAGAAGCATTATCAAGCAGTTCAAACTGATTTTTCTTTTTTTCCCACTTTATTTCAAATATTACCAAAAATGTTTCAGGAATTTTTTACTCGACAGTAAATTGTTCTCAATTTGACGTAATCAGATTTCGTATCCAACGTTTCGTGCTCTCTGGGCCACCCTCAACCTCATTTCTTTCAATACGGGCCTGTATATTTTATGACACTTTTCGAAATAACTTATAACGATGAATTCAACGATATATCATACAATGTCATTCAAAGTTGATTTTCAAGTGATTTTGACCCTTATCCAAATTTCTTTGGGTCGGATCTGTAGTGAATGCAATTTATCAAAAACTGCTGTTAATAAAATAGTCAAGAGACGCGAATACAATGATTTTAAATTTGAATACCAAGCCTTCAAAACTTATATCGTAATGATATCAAAATAAAGTTCGATTCTGGAACAAATGACAAATCCAAAAATAGTGATTTCTCGCGAGAAGATTGAGAATGTATTGGAAGGTATTCAAGAAGAAATAAGCAAATGTATAAGAAGTATGGGTTCCAGAACCGTTAAGTGCATTTTACAAAATGGTGGACATTTCGAACACTTCATTCATTTTCATTTACTTTCGAATAATCATTCGATTTTTCTTTCATTAAATGATAATTCCTTTAATTATTATGAATTGAAATATGTAAATAATTATTACTTGTTTCTTGATTTGATTCTGATGTGTTCCATTTAGTTCAAGATGAGTAAGTTGATTTTCTCATCGAAATGTATTGCTTGTTGTTAATTGAACTAAAGGTACCGAAATGTAATACAGATCCGACCCAAAGAAATTTGGATAAGGGTCAAAATCACCTGAAAATCAACTTTGAATGACATTGTATGATATATCGTTGAATTCAGCGTTAAAAGTTATTTCGAAAAGTGTCATAAAATATACAGGTCCGTATTGAAAAAAATGAGGCTGAGGGTGGCCCAGAGAGCACGAAACGTTGGATACGAAATCTGATTACGTCAAATAGAGAACAATTTACTGTCGAATAAAAAATTCCTGTAACATTTTTTGATAATATTTGAAATAAAGTGGGAAAAAAAGAAAAATCAAAATGACAGAATTTACTTTTTTTATGATATCTCAATAACCGGCCCTGATAATCTTGATTTGTTTGAACTGCTTGATAATGCTTCTATGCATGCAACTTTTTCTTCATTTGACCGACCTTCTAACTCTTATGGTTTAAAAGTTACCAATACAAAACCATTGAAAAAGTGGCCACCCTGTATATTAAAATCTGTTCTGATTCTCCGCTGACAGGCGAAGTTCAAATATTTCCTACCGCGGAAACCTATCCGAACATATATCAGGGTGTCCCATAAGTGGCAGGTCACAGTGACACCGGAGGTAGGTCAGCTAAAGAGGGACCTAACCAGCCTAACATGACCCCAGTAAAAGTTGCATGGTTTTCGAGTTATTACCAAATTACGTTTTTTAGTGAATTTTCACCTTTTTTAACATTGTCAGGGTCAGAATTCTGCTGGAAAGCTCTCGAAGCTTATTTTTTTTGTTGTAATGGAATCTTAAATAGTTATTTAAGATGACATGAGTATGATTCTGTCAAAAAGTTATGTGGATTTCCGTAAATTAATGGATAAATCTTGATTTCAATTGCTAGCAAAACGAGAACTTCGACTTTGGACACCTGCTGTGAAAAAAAAATCCTTGAAACAAAACGAGCAAGTAACATCAAAAAATTGGGCATTTTAGACAGATTTAGAAATGGTACAACTCGCTCTGCTCGCCGAAGGGGCTCCGCCCCTTGGACCCCGTCACTATGCCGGTAGATCCTTCACTGGGTATCCCTCTAGAAAATAAAAGATTTTTTTCGGAAACCTTGTATCGTTAGCTGATTTTAGACGATTCACTCGGTATCCTATGCTGATTCTAGGGTAGAATTCTATAAGACTTCTTGCCTAGAACATATCGTTTCGCCCTTGCTCACATGAAAATATTTGATGCAAATAACTTTCCATGACGACAAACCAAGGGCGGTCCTAGCCTTAAATTTTGAGGGGGTTCGCCGTTAAGGGTTTCGAGTTTTTCTATGGGGCCAAATCCCAGATTACACCGATATCGAGCTTAACCTCTCAAAAATATTTATATTTAGATATTTATATGAATATTTATACAGGGTGTTTCAAGTTCGAAGGCCTATTAGACGTTTCTGGAGAACGGGGCCGATTTGAAATCTGAAAATTCAGAATATGACATTGTTCATGATGCCCTATTCAGCTAAAATATTTTAGAAGTTCTGGCACTTCCGGTTATACAAGAATTAAAAAAAAATTCTTCGAAAAAACAATTTTTTTTCATTTCATGTCTCAGATATTATAAAGATTTCCATTCTCAATTACTCTCTGCTAAAATTATTGCGTTAGTTCTCATAGTTTTCAAAATATCAAAAAACAACCGTAAAAAAGAGAGAATTTCCATAGTCACTATCACGTGAATTATTTTCACTGTGAATATCCTATGCGTATACTCAATTCACTTTCACAAACTAGAATGATGTTGGAATATCGTGCATATCTTGAATTTGAAAAATATCATCACAGGGTGTTTCAAATATTGTGCCAAAAATTGTGAACAGAATTTGATCATAACTTTCGATTTTCAAATCACAACCCTATTTTTTTGTGATTTCGTTGAATTCTACGGTAAAAATAAGGGTAGTGTTCAAACATGATTATGCTCTCAAATTCAATAATTCAAGAGTTATTCCAGATTTTATGAATTTATGTTATACGTAGGGTCAATTTCATTCAATCTGTTTCTAGAATGCGTTTCAAATATTCAATTATTTCAAAGTGACAGGTGTACTCATTATTGAATCTAGTAGATTATAATTTGATGATATGAATCCCCGTTTTTCAAATAATGAAATTCTGGATCTATTCCATATCCACGGTGAATGCAACAGAATTGTTTCGAGAACTTGTCGAGCATTCAATCAGAAATATCCACATTTACCACCAATTGACGAGAAGATAATTCGGAAGGATGTTTCAAACTTTCTGTTACTCCCTTTTCATCACCACGCTGATTTTTTTTTTTTGGCACACAGGAGTCCTGCATGATTTTATTTCATTTGGTAGGTAGAGGTTTTTTTCTTCTAGGTAGGTACTCCATCCAGTATAATGGATATTCATGAAGTATGCAACATCCTTTCAAGAAGATGAGGAAATTTCTGATTTAAAATTTGATGAGTTCTACCAATAATTCTATTGCATTCATCGTGAATATGGAATTAGATATTTATAATACAAGTGCAGAACTTATCGATATTCTTCCAAGAGTTCAGAATGACCGAGTGGTAGAATGAGCCTTCTGTACGAGTTTTAAACATTATGTTCCCGAATTCACTGCCTTTTTATTGAAATTGACGGAAATTTCCATAAATATCTATTAGTGATTTTTCCATTGAAAAATGTTGGTTGGTAGAACAGTTTTCTGTATCACAAATTTGACAAATAATAGATAAATCCGTTCCAGTCTATTTTGTTCCACAAAATGTGCCGGAAAGAACTGATTTGCCACATAATTAGAGAAAAGTATATCCAGAATTTTGTCATTTGAATATCGGAAATTCAATTCGTGAAATCAAATTAGTGAAGCTTTGATAATGAAAATACCTGTCACATGTAAAGTAATTAGTTATTTAACTTTCTATGGTCATAGAGTATTATTGCTAGTCTGTCTGGAAACAGATCGAATAAAATTGACCCTACGTATAACATAAATTCATAAAATCTCAAATAACTCTTGAATTATTGAATTTGAGAGCATAATCACGTTTGGACACTACCCTTATTTTTTACCGTAGAATCCAGCGAAATCACAAAAATATAGGGTTCTGATTTGAAAATCGAAAGTTATGATCAAATTTTGTTCACAATTTTTGGCACCCTGTGATGATATTTCTTAAATTCAAGATATGCACGATGTTCCAACATCATTTTAGTTTGAGAAAGTGAATTGAAATAGGCATAGGATATTCACAGTAAAAATAATTCAGGTAATTGTGAATAAGGAAATTCTCTCTTTTTTACGGTTTTTCCTTGATATTTTGAAAACTATGAGGACTAACACAATAATTTTAGCAAAGAGTAATTGAGAATGGAAATCTCGATAATATCTGAGACATAAAATGAAAAAAAGTTTGTTTTGAAAAAAAAATTTTTAATTCTTATATAACCGGAAGCGCCTGAACTTCGAAAATATTTTAGCTGAACAATGTCATATTCCGAAATTTTAGATTTAGGCGTACAACTTTGCTCTTGCCGTTTTGCAATAGCTGGCTGTAACGGTAAGTGGTAGTCGAAATAAATATATCGTAGATGTCATACAATAAGTTTAGTTATTTGTGAACATAACGCCATCGACATGTTAGTCGATTTGTGTCTGCATCATAGAGATATTCACGATTAACCATGTCAGCTTACGAGTCAAATTCTCGTCATTTGAGGGAGGTTTTAATTTTCTACGGAAATATGAATAAATCTGCGGCTGAGGCTCATCGAATGCTTTCAAATACCTATGGTGAGGCCGCTATTAGTGAAAGAACGTGCCGAGAGTGGTTACAACGCTTCAAGAATGGTGATTTTGATGTCGAAGACCAGCATCGCGGTGGAAGAGAGAAGGTTTTTGAAGATGCAGAATTGGAGGCAATACTTGATCAAGACTCATTTCAAACGCAACAATAATTGACAGGATCATTAGGACTACAAGCCATTTCAAAACGCCTGAAAGTCATAGGAATGATTCAGAAACAAGAAAAGTGGGTGCCGTACGAGTTGAAGCCGGGAGGTGTTTGAACGGAGTTTGTTTGTTTGTGAACAGCTGCTTTCGAGGCAAAGACGGAAGGAATTTCTGCATCGGATTGGGACTGGAGACGAAAAACGGGTTCATTACGATAATCCCAAGCACATAAAATCATGTGGATATCCCGGCCATGCTTCCACGTCGACGGCTAAACCGAATATTCTCGGTTCTAAAGTCATGCTCAGTATTTGGTGGGACCAGCTCGGCGTAGTGTATTATGAGTTAAAACCGACTGAAACGATCACAGGCGATCGTTATCGAACGCAATCAATGCGTTTGTGTCGAGCATTGAGAGACAAACCGCCGCAATACGACGAGAGAGTAGATGAATGGATTTTACTGCATGACAATGCTCGACTCCATGTTGCGAAAGTCAAGATATACTTGAAAAAGTTGAAATGTGAATTCCTATCCCACCCGACGTATTCTCCAGACGTTGCTCCCTCGGACTATCACTTGTTTCGATCAATAGCACACAGCCTGGCTGACCAGCACTTCCTATCTTATGAAGAATTAAAAACTTGGATCGATTCGTGGATCGCTTCAAAAGATGACCAGTTTTTTCAATTCGTACGCTGCCCGAAAGATGTGAGAAAGTATAGTGACCAGCGATGGGCAATATTTCAAATCATAAATGTATAATCAGTGTTTTACAATAAAGCCTCAAATTTCGGTAAAAAAATTTGTACGCTTATGTATTTGTTATATTATGATATATTTATTTACTTATCACGGTTTTAGCCATTCAGGTAGAAATTAAAAAAAAAATAGTAAATCTATTGTTTCATATGAAAAAAAAAAGAAGACAATTGGCAAGTATAACACAAAATCTAATTTGGTCTGTGAACCCTTTGAAAACCTTGTAATCACAGCGTCCTCGTCAACATCAATGTCCCTGTATATGTTCAGGAGGACTAAACTGAATCCGATGCCAATATCGAAAAAACCAGAATAACACCATATGAAATACCATTTATTCATTTCGAAAATAAACTTGCCGAATTTTCTGCTCGAATAGCTGTGCGAAAATTATGAGTTCCCATACAGTTTTATAATACGTCATAATCTCAAACAATCTATTAATATGAATTTCCACCAAGTAAAAAACCGATCCCATCAAGAAGATCTGGCATACAGGCAACGTTGCAGATTATTTCGCATCTGACCATAGACCTAATATTCAGTGACGGCTCGTGCCCTCGAGATGTGGGTCGGCCACACACATATATATATATATATATATATATATATATATATATATATATATATATATATATATATATATATATATATATAAATTTTCCCCATACTTATAACTATATAAATAAATATATATATAAACAAATAGATTTCCACGTCACCCAAGAGGACGCGTTGGTTTTTTGTTTTTAATGGGAAACCTCACCTAGAATAGCCCTATTATAACCCAATATAAAAATGTAGTTCTCAAATCAATGAAAACTGAAATAAAATGAAACTCTTGAAAAAACAGAAATAATAAAATATTCAATTATCAACATAAAATATATATATATATTTGAATAAACATAGAGAAAACCTCTCACGAAAACATATAAATAAATGTATAAAATATAAAAAAATCTTATAAAGACCACAAAAAATATTGTGGAAATGACCGCATGTATTCTGGTCGAAAATGTATGAGCTTGCGTACCCTTTATTCATTTTTATAGATCAAATCAATTCGACGATCTTTCTTTGTCGCGAAGTCATCAATAATTTTCTCGAAAAAAAAGTTTCCTCTGGCTAGTTCTTTAACTATAAACCTCTTTCGATTGATATCAGTGCCAGGTTATTTAAACGGTCTTGAGACATCATGTTCCTACTGAAAGATTTTATTCTTTTGAGCGCTGAAAAACGTCTTTCTACTGACGCGGATGTTGGTGGCAGGGACAAAATCATACAAAATAACTTATATAATTCAGGAACATCGGAAACAACATTATTTGAGAAAATGAATTCCGTAATACCATTCAGCATATTTGAATTGCCGAAGATAGCATTGTCCCAGTACATGATCAGAAAATCAATACCTAACTACTATCGAACGGCATAAATAAGTTTTTTTCTGATTAAGACGTTATATCCCATAATCAACCATTCATTTGAATATATTAATTATATTTTCATGATCTGAAAATCAATAAGATAAGATAAGATAAGATAAGATATTTATTGGTGATTAATACAAATAATACATTGTTTTCACACGTCATTAAGGGTAATTTACAGACAGCAGTATAAATAGTATATTAAATCTCGGCTCCAGAACAATATTATGCTAAAATAAATAAATATATAATAGAAATAAATGCTATAAATAGTATATTAAATCTCAGCTCCAGAACAATTTTATGCTCAATCAGTTTCATCCAGAGTCATATTATAAAATTCGTCAATTGAATAAAATACCTTCAATGTCAATATCTTTTTCATTTTTATCTTGAAAACGTTCATTCGCAGATTTTTCAGCCCACCAGGAAGTTTGTTGTACAAAGACACCGCTCGGAATCCAGGAGCGCGCTGGGATTTACTCAATCTTAGGAAATCTTTCCTAATGAGTGATTTGTTCCGTGTACCATATCCATGTATGTCAGATTGTAGCACATATTTATCCTTGTTTTTATGAATATATATAACACTCTCCAATATGAATAGCGATGGGAATGTAAGAATACCCAAATCTTTAAAGGCATTTCTACAGCAGTCACGGTAGCCCAGCCCTCCCAAAACTCTTATCGCTCGCCTCTGCAGTCTGAAAACAGCCTCACGACCCGCACTGTCCCCCCACAGCAGGACGCCATATTTCAGATGTGATTCTACCAGGGCAAAATATACTGAACGTAACATGTCCGGTGTCAGGGAAAAGGATAGAGTTCTCAGGGCAAAAATATTTCGACTCAGCCTGGCCAGTAGGTTGTCAATGTGGCTACTCCACGTGAGCGCCGAGTCCACATGAACACCGAGGAACTTTACTGAATGAACCATGTCGTCTTCCCCATCAAACGGTCTCAAGGTCATAATCATATTGTATGTTTTCTCCTCATTCACACTGAGGCCGTTTGCCGTGAACCACTCCACGAGCCTCACTCGCTCTTTACGTGAACGCTCAAGCAATGTCTGTGAGTTCACGTCCCTTATTGCGACTGTAGTATCATCTACAAATAATGTAGCTTCAACTTCAGGTATATAATCTGGTAGATCGTTAATATACACCAGAAATAGCACTGGTCCCAAAACTGAACCCTGTACCACTCCCATATTAATGGGGCTCATCTGAGAGCGTGTTCCGTCCGAGCTGACTATTTGATACCTCTCGCTCAAAAAAGAAGCCATCATGTCCATCGCCCTGTCGTCGAAACCATATCTTTTCAATTTTTCGAGGAGCTTGTCGTGGGGTACACAATCAAAGGCCTTTGTAAGATCGACAAATGAGGCCAGACGGTGATCCTTATTCTCAAAGCTTTCGACAGTAGAGTTGACAAAATCGATGATCGCCTCAACTGTATTCCTCCCCTCGCGGAAGCCAAACTGACGATCAGTTAGCAAGTTGTTGCACTCGAGATATGCAACAATCTGTGTAGACATAACTTTTTCTAACACTTTCGAGAAGACAGGCACGAGAGAAATCGGACGGTAGTTGTTGACATCATTCTTGTCGCCCTTTTTAAATACAGGGATCACCTTGGAGACCTTTAAGCATTTAGGGAACTTGCCGGTGATCAACCCCTCGTTAATCAACTTGGTAAGCGGAGATATGATAGAATTGATGTTTTTTTTCACTACTTTAATTGAAAGCCCATAGTAATCGGCAGAGTTACTATTTTTAATATTTCGTACTATATCTCTCACTACATTTTGTCCAACTTCCTGGAAACTGAATGTTTTCCCCGGTGGAATCTGTTTTCGGAAGGTCTCGTCGAAGCGCACGTTGGTTTGGGGTAGACCACGCAGATCCTTCTGCGCAACAGTTGCAAAATGCGCACCGAAGCTGTCAGCATCAATGTTGGCTAATTCCCGTTTGCTGACGTCTTTGATATAACCATTTATTATGCGCCAGGCCGCTTTTGACTTGTTATCTGAAGATTCGATTTTGCTGTTGTAATAACATAATTTTGCTCTCTTTATTGCTTTTCTATACTCCAGACGTAGTTTGTTTCTGTGTTCGCGTAGATCAGACGATGCATAGTACTGATACATCGAGTTTATGAGCAACAAGTTTTCTCTCATGTCTCTTATTTCGCGGGTGAACCAACCGATATCAGCTCGTGTATCCTGGACTCTCAATTTTTTTTCCGGGAATGACATCACAAAATCTTCAACGATGTTCTGATGAAACATACTGAAGCGTGCCTCAAAACCCAAAGTATTGTCATAAATAAAACCCCAATCTCTTCTTTGGAGAGCACCATGCATCTCGAAAAAACCCTCGGCAGTAAGAGGTCGCAATTTTATGTACTTATATGGTTTAAGCTTACTGGGAATCCTCGCACTAAGGAACTGCGCATCATGGTCCGAGAACGCTGTCGGTATCACGTCCGCATACTCATCCTGTGCGTCAAAATTTGTGAAGATGTTGTCGAGACAATTATTGTTCCTGGTAGGCTGAAAAATTTTCTGCTTGAACCCGAAGGATGTCAAAAGATTTAGAAACGTTTTAGCCTCCCTATCTGGAACGAAGCTTGTGCCGGTATCGAATCTAATATTAAGATCACCACATAAAAAAACATTTTCATTATATACACTAATAATATCTAGTAAAGTCTCCAAATTGTCTATGAATATTCTGAAATTTCTGGAGGGCGCGGAGTATATACATACTACAAGAAAATTAATTTTATTTAATTTCAACTTAATGGCAGATATCTCACAGTGAATCTCTAAAGACAGATCGCGAATTTTCATTATTGTTGGGGAATCGATGATAGTTCCACTCTGATTTACCAGTATCATAGATCCTCCATTTGATAGGTTCGTCCTTGTATATGCGTGACCCATGTACCAGCCATCCAGGCACATCCCTTCTGCCTCTGACTTGGTTAGCCAATGTTCAGTTAGGCACAACACATCTGGCTTATTGTACTGGGAGTATATCATGCACTCAAGGTCATTCATCTTATTTCGGACACTCTGTATGTTTAAATGCATCAAATTAATACTGGTTTTTCCATTTTTCTGTGCATCCCGGTAGACTAATCTATTTTCGGTCTCTCCCCCATAGCTACTATCGAACGGCATAAATAAGTTCTTTTTTGATTAAGACATAATGTCTCATAATTAACCATTCATTTAATTATCAAATATTTGAAATAAACTGTGAAAAGTTGCTGCTTGACGCTCTGCAATAGGATAACCGGCCAGCCGACCCTGTGTATTGGGAAGCGACCTAACATCGAGTTGTTGTGCCGTTCTACTGAGTGGACGTATTCTGGGCGTATGTCGTAGTATCTTTTCCTTTACGTAGCGCTCTCGGTAGCGCTGGTTCCGCCATCGGCTCTTGGCCGACCTAACGTGATGATATGCTTTCAGTGACATTCCAGGAGTTGCAATTGTATAATTGTAACATTTGTGTTACATTTCAGACCTTATGTTACGGTGTTACGTACAATTCTGGAATAACTTGTTTGGGGTGATGTTACGAAAAGTTACCATTTACGATTGTGGTTTGTTACAATTTATGAAAGGGAATAACAACGCTGGATGCTTTGGAAATCGAATATTAGGTGGGTCCGAAAGAAAATATTGGCCGGTATAAGTTATATTTTCCTGTTCTGAGTGGAAATATTCATTACCGAGGGAATTTGGATATCGAAATCGATAACTCCGATTGAGTTTGAATGAATTGAATATCTAGAACTATTTTCTATTTCCCGATAATTTTTGGGTCGGCCCGGCCGACCCTGCCGACCCCGACGAGCCGTCACTGCTAATATTAGGTCTATGCATCTGACAGACGTTACGTATTAAACATGATGGCCGCCGCCATATATAAACAATGGATGAAACCATCGATTTTGACGAAAAAAAGGCATTTTTATTTCAGGGAAAGCT
Source organism: Harmonia axyridis (assembly GCF_914767665.1). Taxonomy (NCBI): domain Eukaryota; kingdom Metazoa; phylum Arthropoda; class Insecta; order Coleoptera; family Coccinellidae; genus Harmonia; species Harmonia axyridis. The sequence continues at coordinate 41,556,802 of NC_059503.1, forward strand.
TGAAATGTGATTAATTAATCATTTCTAACGAGAATCAGTTAATAAAATACAAGAAAACTAGTTATTAATGTGGATAACCTCACCTTCATTAGGCCAATTTCACAATTAAAAAAAAAAACTAGCTGGATTAAGGAATTTATGATAGCGGATTCGTGATCTAAGACCCAAAATAAGTAAGTCTGCAAAATTTCATCACTTTTGAATCATTATTCAAATTAATTCTATATAGTAAACATTGTTTTTCTTTTTAGAAGATGGATTATTCTCGTTTGGATGGATAATTATACAGGATATTTATTTGTCGAATATCAATTAGAAGTATCTAGAGATGTTGGACCAATTTAAGTCTGAAAATTGAGATTAAAGCTTCAAATTATTAGCTTATTTGTAAAGAAATACACAATATTTGATCAACAATTATATAGGGTGTATATATATTTGAAGTAGTAATTAGACATTTTGAAATCTGAAATTCTCATTTCTCTAGAAATGGCAATTTCTTTCTTCTTTAAAAAATTTGGGAAAAATGCATAAGCAAAATGTGAGAGTTATTATCAGTCAATAGAAATACTACCTGAAAAAGAAACTGCATTCAATGTTTATTTTCAGTTTTGACAAATATTGAATTTTCTTAATCATTCGATAAGATCTATGAAAAGACCTACAGTGAAATTTTTGTTTTAGGAATATTCAGTATAGCTATAATAAACTGAAAAGCAGCAGAATGAATAGATCTACCCCAAAAACCCATGGCTTATGTTGCCTCACAAGCAATCGTAACATTTTTGAGAAATCAGGTTATAAGAAGTCCCTCATTTCCAAGGTTCATCAATACTTTTTTCAGTTGAGCAACAAATTATTCTTCTATTCCATAATTTATTAAGAAATACAATATATGATCAACAATTATATAGGGTGTATATATTTAGAATACAAGGAAGGACACCTTTTGAAATCTAAAAATTTGGTTAATAGTAGGTTATTTTTCATAATTTATAAACTAATACAATATATAATTTGCAATTATAAAGGTAGGTTGCATAGATTTAGAATACCAAATAGTGATTTCTATTTTGCTTACTCTTCTGTTGCATATTTCTTGAAGGTATATGGACAAAAATGATTCTTGTGGGTTCTGGTGAACGATCAAAGGGATACAGAATACAGGTAACAATGTCATCAGTCGAGATGTAGTTATTATAGATAAGGGATGATATAGAAATTTCACTAGATAATTCTGATTCAGTGGAGGACAGCTTGTAGCTCTGGGTTTTACTCAGAAGTAAATTGAACAGGGCAATTTACGTCCTATATAGTAAATAAAATTTTGACAGATATTGGTAGAAAAAGATCAACAATTGAGCATTGTATTTACAATCCAAAAATAACTTGCTAACTGTTGTTGCATTGTACGTGGATGATTTCTTTGTTTTAACTAATGTTTATTCTGAATGAATATATCTGATAGAAAATTTAAGTGATAATTTTATCATAAAGAATTAAGGGAACGCTAAAAAATGTTTAGAGATGAATATCCCTAGAAATTATGAAAAAGGTAGTATAGTAATTGTTTATATTCTTCAAATATGTATTGTAATGATTCAACATGTCTGATTGTAAACACATGAAAACTCCTTTGAAAACTTAATTGAAAATTGATTCAACATAAGAGAGTTGTAATGATGAACCATATAAAAAATTAATAGGTTTATCAACGTCTTTAGCAGTATTAACTAATCCTGATAAAGCACACTTTGTTAATCTCTTGATTCAATTTAATAATTATCTCATTATTGAACACAGGAAAAGTGCAAAACTCATTTCAAGATGCAAGTAAAGAAAGATCATCGTTCAATGTTTACTTCAGGACCTGTGTTCAGTATTTGAAATGACTGCCTCGGTACTAAAATAAATCTGGATCTGAATCAATTAATAATTTAATTTTCACCAAAATCGAAAGCAATATGAATAAATCAGTAGGATAGCATTTTCGAACTGGCCATAGAGAACCTATTCCTATAACGATTGAAAGATTGGAAACTTTAGTGAACAAATAAGTATCTACATTTTTAAACGAGTTTAATCATTCATTCATGACATGGAAAGTTTTAATAAATAGTCACTTTTTAAAGTATTTTATACCTACATTGAATTGCTGGAAAATTTATACCAATTTCGAAAGTAACTGCCATGTCAAAATTTTTCATATACTGAATGATCCTTCAAATTTTATTTCTGTCGTAACATTTTGACTAGTAATTCAAGTGAAAAATTTGAACTGATTTTATATATGTATATAGTATAGCTATGAATGAACAACCTGAAAAGAGACAGAATGAATAGACTTGCCTTTCGAATACCCATGGCTTATGTTACCTCATAAGCAAATTTAATATCTAGATAGAACCTTTTTGAGAAATCAGGTTATAAGTTTGAAAGTCTCTTAATTTCCAAGGTTTCAGTTGAACGACAAATAATATTATGATAATATAACAGGGTATATATGGTTGAAATTATTCGTATGAAAGATTACACAACGATTTGATTTCTTCATTATAAATTCAACAGCACTGCACTCAAATTCTTCAAAAACTGATAGGTCACTTATATTTTTGCACTCTTGAGTAGTAAAAGTGTATATTTTAGATATTCAAAGAACACATGGAAATTTTTGAATGTCATCTGACTAACTTGGCTCTTTTTCCAGTAATAAAGCCAATTGTGAATTATCTATAAGGAGTTTTTCTATCTGTTTAATACATGATCAGATGAAGCTTCTGTTCTCTTTGGTAGTTCCATCTTCTGTCGCAATAAATTCAAATTCTCACGAAAGAGAATGTAGTTTTATAGTTTGTGGAAAATAAACGAAAAATTCCTGAAATAAAGTAACATTCATATCCAATTGAATGATACAAACACTTAAAACAAACCTGAATTGAGGAAAATGCATTCGATGATATAAATGTTCATTTCTAAATTTTGACAATTTTTGATTCGCCGAAGACTTTGCATTTTATCTGTCGGCATTTATTTAAATATTGAATAACAATTTTGGAAACTGCAAACTTTTTCAAGAACTTTCATATATGGAAATGGAATATTTATTATTAACATGACACTGACAGTCAAATTGTCCACAGATACCACAGAAATATGGGACTTGAAATGTCAAAATGATCCGAAACACCCCGTATACTCGAAAACCGCGAGGAGAATCGAAGGTTTGGGATTTTTCCCGGGATCTCCAGACGATTTTGAGGGGGGTCTTATTCTTGTCATTTTTGCTCTAGATGGTCCCGTTTGGGCTGTGATTTTACGTTTAAAGTTTGACGTATATGTGCAAGCGGTTTTATATATACTTAGATACACGAATCTTATGCCCATAAAACTAGGTATTTTCATCATTTTACCGATGCCCTATGTAACTAAGTTGAAACTAGGAACCCCGCTATCAGGTAATTTTGCCGCTTGCTAAGACATTACATTTGATACCGGGCTTTGTTATTATTTGTTAAAGTCACAATAGGGAAAAAGATGGATTAGGGGAAGCGAAAAAGGAATATTATTGAAAAAAAAAGGTAAATTAATTAAAAACAGACTTAACTTTCGATTATTTATTTAATATATTTTTTTTTAATATTTATTTAAATCCAACTTACAGTAAATGTTCAAACTGTTTCCCTCGGACTCTAATGCATAAATGACACCGTTTTATAAAATTACGATTGAATTTTCTTAAACTAATTTCCGATATGGTCCGGGCTGCGTCGAATACGCGTTCACGCAATTCTTCCTCGCTTCTTATTGGTTTTGCATACACTTTGTCCTTTAAACATCCCCAATAAAAAAAATCCAGTGGATTCAAATCCGGGGATCGCGGTGGCCACAGTATGGGTCCTAATCGCCCAATCCACCTGTCGGGGAATGTGTTGCTGAGGTGCTCGCGAACCCGCCGGGCGTAGTGTGCCGGGCAGCCATCTTGCTGGAACCACATCCTCTGCCTGAGTGCCAAGTCTTCCAATAATCCTGGCAGGTCATTTTGAAGCATTTCCAGGTAGTTTGCCCCGTTTAAAATAGCTGGCAACTCGACCGGTCCTATTATTAGGCCGTTAAAAATTCCCGTCCACAAATTGATTTTGAATTGGTATTGGGACCGGTCTTCTCTTGTTTCGTGCGGGTTTTCTAGTTGCCAGCTATGGATATTATGTAAGTTGGTGTATCCGTCCCTTCTGCAGGCCGATTCATCGCTCCACAACACTTCATTAAAAAAGTTGGGATTTTCTCTCCTTTGTATCATTTTTCGACAAAATTCAACACGCAGTGCATAATCAGTCGGCTGTAGAGTTTGTACGCGTTGAATGTGGAAGGGATGGTATTTGTTCCTGTTCAAAATTCGTTGTGCCGAGGATTTGGGGACTCCAGTACGGCGTTCAATATTTCGCACTGAAGTTCCTGGCTCCGCTCGCACTTCTTCTAAAACGACGTTGTCGTCAATCGTTCGAGGTCTTCCAGATCGGCTATTCGTCCCTGGTAGTCTGCCCTCGCGATAAGCATTTGCAGTTCTCAAAATGACTTCGTAGTTGGTAGGATTACGATTCGGATATCGTTCCAAGTACAACCTTGCAGCCAATATTGCATTGTAACTCACATTGCCTCGATTTGAAACACGCCTGGTTTCGCCGTAGATTAAATGCATGTCAGCGTACTCACTATGAGTAAACTTGTGATTCGCCATGGTTGCATACACAAATCAGTGTCCGATAGAGTGCCGAGTTGTCACTTTATTCCACAAATAAAGAGTAAATCAGAGTCCAGAGAAATGCCAAGTCGATTTTAGTTAAGGAACACACGAAAACAGAGACACGGAGAACACGGGGATCGCACGAAACGCAAGGTAACGAACTGATTTGGTTTGCAGGGCCATCGCTGCTCGTGCTACATGATCGAACAAAGCACTCTATCCATCCCTTTCTTTACCAAGTAGATAAAGAGAGACAGAACAAGTCTCTCTCTAGGGACGGCTAGCGAGGTGCATAGTTTTAAATTAGTTACGCATCGGTAAAATGATGAAAATACCTAGTTTTATGGGCATAAGATTCGTGTATTGTACCATTTCTAAATCTGTCTAAAATGCCCAATTTTTTGATGTTACTTGCTCGTTTTGTTTCAAGGATTTTTTTTTTCACAGCAGGTGTCCAAAGTCGAAGTTCTCGTTTTGCTAGCAATTGAAATCAAGATTTATCCATTAATTTACGGAAATCCACATAACTTTTTGACAGAATCATACTCATGTCATCTTAAATAACTATTTAAGATTCCATTACAACAAAAAAAATAAGCTTCGAGAGCTTTCCAGCAGAATTCTGACCCTGACAATGTTAAAAAAGGTGAAAATTTACTAAAAAACGTAATTTGGTAATAACTCGAAAACCATGCAACTTTTACTGGGGTCATGTGAGGCTGGTTAGGTCCCTCTTTAGCTGACCTACCTCCGGTGTCACTGTGACGTGCCACTTATGGGACACCCTGTATTTTTTGTAATTGGCTGCATTCAATTAGAATTTTTACTAAAGATGAGAACCTAACATTGAAAACAAAAACCTTTTGGTTTATGAGCAAATCACAAGTTTCCTTGGACATTAACTAAAAATAAGAATTTTAACGCTTTTTGGTTCGGTAACTAAGTGTTTGCGGACACATGTTCATAGGATAAAAGTCTTATTTTGACCTGATAAATACGCCCCTGAAATGTTGATACTGAATTTAAAATCACCCCCACAATAATTATCTCATGCAAATACCTAGTGGTTCAAAAACAATCTATTTTCATCATGAAATTTTGTTTTAATTTTTGAACGATCTAGGGCTCCCTTGAAATACGCCCCGAGGAAAGCTCAACTTTCTTCCCACCTGGTCGCTAATGTCCTGGGTGTGTTAGTTCTGTGTGTTCGATTCTTAGACGGTGTGTTTTGGCTAGGTATGTTGTTTTGACACATCGTTTGAATTCTCTTAATTTACTTCCAGTTTCGATCCATCCATCTGCTCTGCCATTGTTCAACTATTTTGTTTTTGGAGTTGACAAAGTTAACATCGATTATGTGTTGTAATGCTTACCAGATGTTAGTCAAATTAGCAATCGGGATATATATTTTCTCCAAACCCTTCATTACTTAGGGGTTGAGTAGACAATAGCTCATAAAAGTTGTTTATTCTCGACGTACGGTTCTATTTGGCTTGTTTCTATTTGTTTGAAAATAAATTCGTAAAAATAAGACTGTTATTTTTAGGGAAAACAACTTTATAACTTCTATGTTCTATGTTCTATGATCTATGTTCTATGATCTACGTTCTATGTCTGAGATTCTAACCTAAGACTAGTTCATATGGTATTTGTGAGTTATTTTAGAATCCCGAAGAAGTGGCATTGTTTTTGATTTCTTACAGGTTAGTAAGCTATTTCTTTTTATTTGTTTTTATTTATTTTTATTTTATTTCTTTGTATTACTTTGTATAATATTATTTCTTTTTTGTATGTTATTATGTTATATTTTAAACTAAACAAAATAAATCTTACAGATTCAAGACATCAAATCGTCTATTTCTTTGATTATAAAAATAAGAATTGATAACATTCTTATAAATTTTATCTTGAAAATATGCAGATAAAACAGAAAATTAGTAAATATGCACTGCAAGGCAAATATATCTCATTTGAGACACAAACAATGCATATTTATACGCATTAGCATATGTAAGCAATATAATACAATGCTCGTCGATGAATTGTGCTACATTTATCCATCTCACTGGAATAACTACAAATTTCTCGAAAACTGTAGGGGCACAAAATCCATACCATACGCCACAAAATGACTACAATTTATCTAAAGAAGAAATTTTCCGTCCGAAAAGTAAGTGATTTTTTATACGCAAAAATTGGCACAAAACACCCAAATAAAAAAATTGTGCATTTCCATGTATGAGTCACAGCGTCAAGTTGGTGACTCACGGAGAAAACTCGAAATATCTAGAAAACTGAATGGGCACAAAAAATTTTTTATACGGCAAAAATTGGCACAAAATACCCAAATAAAAAATTTGAAAACTTCCATGTATGAGTCACAGCGACAAGCTAGATTGACATGGGTAGTGCATTGCGTTCGATGATTTCACTCCTTTTTCACGGGAACGAAATGACGTATATTTAGAGATGAGCGATACCGTGATTTCTAGATCACGTTGTGAAACGTGAACGTTTTTTAATGATATCAGTGAAATTAAAGCATGACGTGATCACTGTTTAGGTATCGGATTCGCTTAGCCGTGCAGCACGGACCCTAACCTAACTCACTGATATCATAAAAGAGCTAAGCACGGACCGTGCTTGTTATTATTATTTGTATGAATCACCCAAACCTTAGCTCTTTTGTCTTTCTGTTAATTCTTTAGAGGTAACAGATTTGTTGAATATGGATATGAATAATTTTGGACGTCGAAAAATAAATAATACCTACACATACAATAATTCACATGTGAATATATATTGATGATATTAAGTGGGTGATACTGCATCAAATAAAATAAGAGAAAAACAGAAAAAGTAACAATCAGAAATGAACCAGAAAATGTACAGAAAATATTGTAAAACTAGTTATATAAATAATTAAATTTCTTAGACATATTTGATATTTTCTATTAATTTCTGAGCTAATCAAAGAATTGTGAAATCTCTAAATGAAAAGGTATGACTTTTAGGACATCAAATAATAAATAATAAGCCATATGGATATATTCAGACGTTTATTTATTTATTTAATAATGATGATGAGTAATCAACCTCCAAACAAAATACACTCATTTTATAATTTCATATATCAAAATAGTTAAGTGGCTAATACTGTAACAAAAAAATAAGAGAAAAATTAAAAATTTTACAACAGAAAACTCAGAAATGGGTAGTAAAAACAGTCTCTAAATAATCGAATTTCCTAACTATCTTTGACAAATTTTTCGAGAAAAAAATACAATTATTCCTATTTATTCTCCACCAACGACATATCATAATTGAGGAATATAATCATTTGAGTTTTTTTATTAGTTAGCCTGCTTCGACGTTCTGTTAATATTCGTCCGGCTTTCGAAAACAATCTTTCGCACGGAATTGATGTTGCTATAGTGTATAAGTAAGTGTAAGTAAGTTCAATAACTCTTTAACTAATCGACCGAATAATTTCAAATTTGAAGTGTAGTCACTCTACTATCGCCTTCCTTCAATATTTCTGAAATCGCGAACAAATCAGATCCGAAGGTTTTCTATTTTCGGAAATATTGGATCACCCTGTATGTGCTTTATGATTTTATCTCGAATTCGTAACCACAAATAATTAATTCATAGAGAAATTTCAAAAATCATTATTAGCACTGTCATACAGGTTGATCAATAAACATTGCCTTATGAGCGAAATTTCATTGTGCGATAAACTTATCAGTAGAATTAAATTCGAAATTTGCAGATCGCAATTCCTGACGTCAAAGGAAATACTTTTTTCTTTTACCTTTTTTTTCGAATCGGCTCGCTTGAAAAGATGGGCTGTTGGAAATCCATTAAAAAAATGTAATTTTTAGTTATATCTCGCAAATGGAATGGAATCGGACAATCGGACGGCAAAGACTCATCCTGTATAGTTGGGCTATATATTTCAGCTGACTGATGTCTGTCAGATTCTCAAACAATTAACTGATTTCCATTATTTGAAAAAGTAGAGAGTTATTTCTGAAAATCTGACCAGAACAAGGATACTGCACAAATGTAGCAAAAATATCTGAAGCAATTTTGGCCGAAGAAAAACGAAAGTGCACTACTAACTTTCTTCAAATTTTTTTTAGGGAAATGTCAGGGCCGCAATTTCCCATAAGTGCAGCACAAAATCGAAATACAGAGTTTTTTTTTCTAATTTTTGGGTAATCCTGTGAAACCTACAAAATTTATGACATAGGTGCTGGCCTGGCTTTTAATTGAATTTTGTGATATTTAGTACTTGTACAAAAATTTTCATCGTTGAAACCCAATAAAAATATTTTGGGAAATTTTTTCGAAGTCATATGTAACAAAAAAAAATGTTACAAAGTATCACGAACCTAGTACAGCACAATTCAGTAAAAAAAAATCGAAAATAACCCTTGTCTTCTTCCACTATGGTCGCTCAAAGACCACGAAACACGTTAAATATCTAACGTGTTTGATATCCCATTTTACGTTCGTGCCGCCTTCGAAACCGTCCGTTTCGAGAATCGTTTCACAACTCCTCCGTTGACACGAGTCGATCTCCACACATAACTAACCTCGCTTGTGCTTAACTACCCGTGTCAACTAGGATAAATCATTCATTTCGTGAATATTCGCTCGACTCTTCCGTTGACACGCGTCGTTTTCCATGTATTCTTGAACCACAGCTGTGATCCACTAGCCATGTCAACTTAGCTTTATGCTGTGGGCACAAATTTTTTTTATACGGCAAAAATTGGCACAAATTACCCAACTTAATTCGATACCAAAATTCTAAGAGTGGATCACCAACTTGACGCACCTTGCTAGAGAATACTTCTGGGCTACTTCAAGAATAAGAACAACAAAATTTTAATTTCTCACGGTCACAATACTAGGCTAGGCAAACCATACAAAGTTATACTGTACCGTTCGTATACAACAGACGGGAAAGAGATACGAAACATTTTTGGCTCCCAGAACCTTTAATGCGCTCCCGGCTCCTTCCTTCTAGAATTCCTTCTAGTTTGAATTCCCTCAATGTTCAGTGAAAGTGTGAAAAAGTGGATATCTCTCCTTCTCCGGTCCCATGTGGCGGAATTTATAGATCTCAAAAATGTCCATTGAAAATCTATGTGTAAGAAAGGAAAAAAAAGTTCCAAGTTTATATAAAAAAAAACTTAATTATGTATTTTTTTTATACAAACTTGGAACTTTGCATTCACTTGAGCCCAAATTGTTTCTTTCAACGATCATTGTAATACAGTGCTCTGCACGTCTGTTGGGTTTTTAGTATATTTTTATTCCCACACAAGAAATTTCCTTTCCATGGGAAAATCTAGTGCCTATGTGTAATAAGTTATTGATTGTTTACATGATCGTTAGGTTCAATTCATATGTAGTGTTATATATTTGGATGATTTGTATCATGAAGTGTGCACCTGTTATATATAAATAATTCTAACATATAGTCCATCATCAATATCAAGACAACAATTGAGTTTTCATTATTTGTGATATTGTATATTTACCATTTTTCCTACAGTTTATTGAATTTTATTGAGATATTTGAATTTGAGACTAATTGTATTTTATTTATTAATTTTTTACAATAAACTGATTATTATTATTATGCATTTCAGGCTTGGATTTCTCGCATTTACCCCCCAGGACTATTCTTACTGCTTAAATTACATCATTAATGCTGAAGAGGATGAGATCAATGCTATCCGTGGAAGAGCGAGATCTTCTGTTGATAGATTTAGTTCAGAAAAATTCTGTGACGAATTTTTGAGAGCCATAGATCCTCTATTCAAATATAATTGATGATAGTACAAAACTATATCTGAAAAAAAAAATTTTTTATTTATCAATAAACAATTGGAGTGAATAATCAGTTGACATTCTTTTTCACCTCATTTATGTTGTAGTACATATATTGTTTTGTTGAATTCATATCATCATTCGAGTAGAATATAATAGAGAATTCAAATAAAATGTTTAATCTCTATGAATTATTCACAAAAAATTGATCTCAAATTACCCTATATCCTCCCTTTCGATAGAGGAATAAGGATATAAGGCGTTGAAAAATAGAATTAAATAAATTACTGATAAGGATCGAAAAATATTGATAATAATAATAATAAATACTCTTTATTTCAGAATCGTCTCAAGTTTACAAGATGAAATGAAATGAAATAGTGTCAAAAATAAATAGTATAATTTTTAGTTATTTCCTAAATAGTCTTCTTAAATATTTTGTAGTTTGTGATGTTCTTTGTGTCATTTGGTAGATGATTGTATAATATTAGACATCTGTATTCTGCTTGTTGTTGCGTTGTTGTTAGTCTATATTTGGGATAGTTATAATTCTGGGTTCTTGTTTCATATCTTTCTTTCAGATTCTTGTATTGTTCAAATAATTCATTGTTCCTATGTATAAATAGAATGCATTCCTGTATGTATAAGCAGTATAATGTTAATATCCTTTTTTGTCGGAAAAATCCCCTGCATGATTGGTTGTATTTCAAGTTGCATATTATTCTTACAGCTTTTTTTGGAGCCTGAAAAGAGATTGTATGTTTCCAGATCCGTAAAATATCAGTCCATATCTCAATTTCGACTCTATCATTGCATAATATACGGTTTTTGCTACTTCAGCATTCAGATATTTAGCTGTTACTCTGAATGCATATAATGATGATGCCATTTTGTCTTCTAAGTTTGCTACATGTGTTTTCCATTTCATATCACCATCAATGTGTATACCTAGAAATTTTGTATGTTCTGATATCTTGAATTCTTGATTTTTTATGTTGATTTTTCCAGGGTTTTCTATATTGGAATGTATTGGATGGAATAATATCATCTTCGTTCTTGTTTTGTTGAGTATTAAGTTTTTATTTTTCAACCATTCTTCAGTGTAGTGCATTATGTTCTCAGTTAGACTTTTGAGATCAGGCCATAATGGTTGTACTGCTAGGAGGTTTGTATCATCTACATAGTGAACATTTGTTATTTCTTTCCGGTTCTCGATCGGAGAAATATGACCAAAGTCGTTAATATAAATTAGAAACATTACTGTCCCTGCTACGCTGCCTTGTGGTATACCCATCTTGATTTGCTGTTCTTCAGATTTAATATCTGATCCATTTATCCGAATTTTTACCTTTTGCGTACGTCCATAGAAATAAGATTTAATCCATCTTAATGAGTTTCCCTGTATTCCGTAGTGCTCTAGTTTTTGGTAGAGGATTTCTGGGTCAAGACAATCATATGCTTTGGATAGGTCCAGGAATATTCCCAATGCCAGTTCACAATCTTCGAAGGCTTCCATTATTCTTTTTATAAATTGGAATATTGCTGTTTGTGTTGATTTTCCTTTCAGGCATCCATGTTGGTTTGGGCTAAGTAATCTTTTTGATATGAAGAATTCCATTATTTGCTGACAGAATGCCTGTTCGAACAATTTTGCAAATGATGAGATTATGCTAATGGGCCTGTAGTTTCCATACTCTTCAGGGTCACCAGTTTTGTATTTCGGTCGTATTTCTGCTATTTTAAGTTCTGATGGGAAAGATCCTTCTGTGAGAGAGTTATTAATAATCTATGTAATTACCTGAATTATTTCGTCTTTGGTATGTTTAATTGTTTTATTTAAAATTCCATCTATTCCACTTGAGGTTTTATTTTTCAACCTTTTTATAATATCCATTATATTTTTGACTTTACATGGTGAATCTTCATTAATCCTTTAGAATGAGAACATTCAATATAGGACAAGTCATTAAACAATTATATTATAGGTGGTACACAATTAATTCAATTCACTGTCATTACTAATCTTGTATCGTGTGTCCAAATTCATTGTCTTGTGAGGGGATATCAGTATCCCTTTGAGCTAGAAAAAAATTAGTGACACATTTTTCACCATAAAGCAACTGGCCAGAGGAAATAAGGTGACTCTACTATGGGTACCAGGGCACTGTGGGGTTGAAGGAAATGAGAGAGCGGACGAGCTTGCAAAAAGTGCATCAAGGTTAAGACCTGCTGGACCTGAGCCTTTCTGTGGGATAGGAAAAGACCAATACAAAGCTGCGGTCCAGCTATGGGAGTTGAACAGTAGGACAATCCACTGGACTAACACTCCTAGACTTGCTCAGGCAAAGAAATTCGTGAAGATTTCACCTACTTACACCAGAAAAATCCTGAAGCTGTCACGAACGGAGCTTCGGGTGATGGTGGGACTGCTGACGGGGCACTGTCGGTACAAACATCATTTGTACCGTATGGGTAAGTCAGCAGACGAGATTTGCAGGCTCTGTGGATTGGAAGTAGAAACTTCTGAACACTTGATATGCAAGTGTCCAGAGCTGGCTGGCCTAAGAACCATTCACATGGGCAAGCCGGTCCTGGATACCAGAGAGGTAATGGCCAAGGCCCCTACGGAGGTTGTCAATTTTATTAACGTCGTTGACGACCTCCCTGGGTTTCTATGAATGAGTAGGGTAGTGAACAAAAGATCTGCATGGTCGCAGTTCCCGGAAGGCTCACCGAAGCAAAACGACCCCAGTTCAAATAATAATAATAGTGACACATTTTCGGTATGATTAACTTTCATGTTCAGATTATATTAGATTTAGAGCCAATTGCACCATTCAAAAAATAAACACTGTTTACGTAATCAATGTTCAGTACTTATTTATTTATTTATTTATTTATATACGGACAAGCCATTTTACATATTAAAAAAATGAACCATGAAAAAAAACTCACAATCAAGTGAAAAAACAAAATTAATGAAAATTATTAAGTGATCTGAAATAATTCTTCAGTTGAAATAATGATACATTGAAAAGATCAACCTCCACCGAATCAGCAGCCCTCAATGCTCTATCGAGAGGATTGTTCATTCCGTAATTGGTTCTACTAAATTTTATATTGAATTGTTCCCAGGTCCTGAAATTCCTTTGAGGAACGTTTAAATTTATCCTTTGAAGAAGGAAAGGGCTGTCGATGAAATTATGCAAAATTTTGTATACAAGCATAATATCAAAATTATGTCTTCTGGCTTCAAGAGATATAAGGCATAATTTTTCTCGAATCTCATCATAACGGATAGCATCAGAGGTTAATCCCCATTTGTATCCTATCCACTTCAAAAATTTGTTCTGTACCCTCTCAACGGCCTGTATATGTATCGCATAATGAGGTGACCATACTATACATGAATATTCTAAGATGCTCCTCACATAAGCTATATAAATTGTTTTTATGGAGGAGACACTAAAGTCCTGCATATGTCTTTTGATGAAGCCAAGCATTCTAAAAGCTCTCGATGTAATATGATTTATGTGCTCTGTGAAACTCAAACCAGCATCCAGCAACACTCCAAGATCCCTCACCGTGTTGACCGATTTCAATAGACACGAGTCTACTGAATAATCGAATAAGATTGTCGAATTAGTCCGAAAAAATCGCATTATATGACATTTATTCACATTAATCTCCAACTGATTATGTACACACCATTTAATAACGTCTTCTATATCTCTCTGAAGTAACAAGCAATCATTCAGGGATCTTATAAGACGAAAGAGTTTCATGTCATCTGCGAACAGTAAAAAGTGACAGAATCTTATGACACTTTTTATGTCATTGATAAAGCACAAAAATAAAATTGGAGACAAGGGTGATCCTTGTGGGACTCCTGAACTAACTTCAATACCCCCGGACAGAGTATCAGAAATCTTTATGAATTGTGTCAACCCAATCAAACGATCTGAAATCCACTCGAGTAAGGGTGGTCGAAAGCCTAATGCTTTGAGTTTAATAATAAGTAGCCAGTGAGGCAACCTATCAAAAGCCTTAGCAAAGTCTGTATAAACTGCATCGACCTGTGATCTCTCGCTAAACGCTGATAGGATCAAGTCTGTGAAATATAACAGATTTGTTGTTACAGATCTTCCGGCAATAAATCCGTGTTGCTCCTCAATTAAAATATTTTTAAGTAAGGGTGTAATTTTATTAGTTATTAATGTATCCAAAATTTTTGGAATATAGGAACTTTTCGTTACTGGTCTGTAATTTCCCACGTCACTAATATTGCCTGACTTGAATACCGGAGTAACATAACTCGATTTCCATTTATTTGGATATTTACCTGAACTTACAGATAAGTTAAATAAGAAAACCAAAGGTCCTAATAAAACGTGTCTGCACTCCTTCAGAAACAGTGCGGAAATCCGATCGGGACCAGTATCACTCTTATCTGGTAGATTGCCGAGAACATTCAGAACCTCAGTTTCAGAGAAATGACAATCATGAACATCGACGGTGTCCTCGTAATGAATTACTCGGGATTCATCAGGTTTTGATTTTCTATATATTTCAGAAAAGTATTTCCTAAAAAGTTCGGAAATGCCCGCATCATCGTTAGCAGTTTCATCACGTAAATACATGGATTTGGGAAATCCTTTCTGTGTCTTTTTGTCATTTATAAATTTCCAGAAATATTCGGGGTTAGAGGAAACTTCCAGTTCAACCGACTCAACATATTTTCTATAACATCTATCAGTTTCAACCTTACATTTTTCCCTCATACTTGCAAACAACAAATAATCATCTAAGCTACCGGTTTGTTTATATTTTTTGTGAATCTGTTTTTTTTTAGATATCATTTTTCTCAGCTCACAGGAAAACCAGCAAGGAAAAGTAAAAATCTTTTTAACCTTTTCAGGAACGTACAACTTTATAGCATTTAAGACAATTTCGTAAAACCTCTCGGTACAACCCTCGATATCCTGGTATGTGTTCAAGGTTGACCAGTCAGCCTCCTCTAAATATAATATAATATTTTCA
Source organism: Harmonia axyridis (assembly GCF_914767665.1). NCBI lineage: Eukaryota > Metazoa > Arthropoda > Insecta > Coleoptera > Coccinellidae > Harmonia > Harmonia axyridis. The sequence continues at coordinate 41,572,430 of NC_059503.1, forward strand.
TAATTGGCATTCTTAAAATCATAGAAAGTATTCACTGACCTTGAAACCGCCACAGATGCCTCACTTAAAACAGCGAAATATAAGGCTGGATGATGTAAATCGCATGGTAAAATAATATCGTTCGCTTCTTCTATTTTGACAGCAGACTGTGGTGCAAATATGAGATCTAGAGAAACATCATTAACATTTTTTACGTGATTCATCTGATATAGTTCCAAAGTAGCCATAGTTGACCCAAGGATATCCTGATTAGAGGAACTCCCGCCAACACACAACATATTCGGACCCCAACTAGCCCCAGGTATATTGTAGTCCCCACAACAGATAAATTGGGAAGAAGGGTACAGTTCTATAATTCTTTCAAGATCTTCGCAGTGTGTAACATAGTGAGATGCTGCTGTATTCGGTGGGATATATACATTAGTAAACAAAAAACATTTCGATGCGATATTAATCATTACAAACAACTGCTCAATGTTGGAGCTTCCAAGAAATATTTGCCGGGAAGAAAAATGCCTTTTTACAGCTATCAAGACCCCACCACCTCTTTGTTTGACATTATTTGTTTCCTCTCTATCTTTTCTATAAATGATGTATTCGTTAAGACCAAGTTCGGCATTATTAAAACTAGAGTTTAACCACGTTTCTGTGAGCAATATTACATCGAAATTAACATTTGACACTGAATTAGCAAATTTGATCATTTTCGTTCTTAAACCTCTTACATTCTGGTAATAACAATGGATCTTAAAATTACCTGCTTGAATCTTATGAGTAGATGATTTATGGGACATTTGCTCTTCTTTCCATGCGAAATGGTCGAATCAGTGTTCCCTCCGGCCAATGTTCAGCTGCAAGCAGTACTGCAAGGTCCAAATCTCTACTCCCCAGCTTGAAAGACTTCTTTGCACGCTTAGATTTGAGATCAAAACACAGAATATCCTTTTCTGGCCATATTTCATTGGCATACGCTATGATGTTCTCAGCGGTTGTAGTAACATTCAGGCCTCCCACCCAAATCCAATTTCTTCCTTTTGGTGCCGGTTGGATCAATGAACTGGGTTGAGACGTACCTTTTTTGGTCATTACGGAACGTTTATTATGATGCTCTGGGTTTTTATTATGATTTGTCCCAGTCAGAGGTTTGACCTTAGAATTAGCATTGGATTTTTCAGCTGGCCTAGTAGATTTCTGGTCACTCCCCTTATCCAGCTTGACCGATGTGGTCTTTACTCTGTTCTTCGACAAGCTGTTTACCTCTGGCACTTTCTTTTTAGGTTCTAGAGGTGGCACATCTCTTTCGATGTGCTCAACCAATACAACATCTTCTTCCCCTAATGTCTTATGTTTCTCGTCGGAAGTTAGTAGCCTAACCAAATCGATGTTGCTTTCCTTCAAAACACGGACTTCTGTCCGTAACTCAGATATTTCAGTAGCAAATTTTTGTAACATCGATTCTGTTGCCCTGGATATCAAATTCTCCAGATCTGCAATAAGGGCTTGATTGTCGACTTTTTGAGATGGTCCCGATAATTTGGAATCAACGACCAGAATACAAGTATCGCAGTAAAACCTCAAATTTCTGGACTCCGACAATGTTTTCACCACCGGATCTTTGATACGCAAACACTGTACATGCGATTGGGACGAGCACAATTCGCATTTTATGAACTTATTGTTAACGATGAAATTATCTTTACAGATCGGGCAACTCCGATCACAATAATTATTTGCCGACGACATGATATTGCAGCAGGTGGCCCCCTTTAGACAACAAACTCTCCTGTTATCTGAGAGATAAACATCTGGTAACTTTCCTATTGTAACAATGGAAATTGTTTCACCGGTTCAGAAATATAGCGTTAATTTTCTAATTTTCTCCTCAATATTTTAGGGGAACAACTGGTGAATCACTAGTACTATGTAAATAATTTAAAACTGTGAAATTTCGAAATTTGAATCCACTGTTTACTAATGAAAAGCCGAATTTATAAGAGCGATAAAACATACGTCTGCCACAAGTGAATTTTCATACAATGTACTATTCGATGATTAAAATTTCTACCTATCGCACCGATTATTATTGATAATAATCGATGTTTAGCTAAACAGAAGAGATGTTTGGCAATATTTCAAAATATCGTCGGTGATCATAGTTAAATGTGACTCATACATGAAAATTTTCAAATTTTTTTGATTTGGGAATTTTGTGCCAATTTTTGCCGTATAAAAATTTTTTTGCATTCATTCAGTTTTCGAGATATTCCGAGTTTTCCCTGTGAGTCCCTTACTTGTCGGACGGAAATTTTCTTCTTTAGATAAATTGTGCTCATCTTGTTGCGTATGGCAGAGCTGTGCCAAAGCATTGTGCTTAGTGCTTTCGAAAGCACTTGAAGCCTTTTTGTGCTCCCGAGTACTGTGCTTCCGAGCACTTTTTAAAATCAGTGCTTAGTGCTTAATAATCGAAGCACTTTCACAAAAGGCTTAGTGCTTAGTAATTCTAAAAGGGCTCCCGAGCAATGCAGTGCTCGCGAGCACTTTGGCGGATTACTAAGCACTAAGCATTTCTGAATTTTTGTCATAACACAAATATGCGCCGACGTTTTGGTAGCTTTTAATCGTTTTACATTAAAGTAACAAACATCTGACGCTGGCACTTCTGTGTGAATTTAATGCACAGTTGTATAGATCAGATCAGTTTTATTATGTACCTTGAAACATATAAATAATACGTATTATGTTTATATTTATTTAATTCTATAAAAAATTAATACATTTGTTTAGAAGAAAGAGAATATGAAATTGAATTTTAAATCATTATTATCAAGATTTTGACAATTTACATCTCATTACAAATCTTAGAGGAAATTTGAGGAAAGTCTATTAGAGTTCGATCAATACAGCGTAGTTAGCCAGAATGTAAACTATAAATGTTTCGGGAATTATATAATACTTGGTCATAATTCCTTTATCTAAATCATATACTTTTTATGCTTGCGTTGTATTAAACAATGAAACATAATACCTATATTCTACCTTTCAGTTTTTTATGAACATTATTTTCATATTTTAATGAATTATAATTCTTTCAAGATCTTCGCAGTGTGTAACATAGTGAGATGCTGCTGTATTCGGTGGGATATATACATTAGTAAACAAAAAACATTTCGATGCGATATTAATCATTACAAACAACTGCTCAATGTTGGAGCTTCCAAGAAATATTTGCCGGGAAGAAAAATGCCTTTTTACAGCTATCAAGACCCCACCACCTCTTTGTTTGACATTATTTGTTTCCTCTCTATCTTTTCTATAAATGATGTATTCGTTAAGACCAAGTTCGGCATTATTAAAACTAGAGTTTAACCACGTTTCTGTGAGCAATATTACATCGAAATTAACATTTGACACTGAATTAGCAAATTTGATCATTTTCGTTCTTAAACCTCTTACATTCTGGTAATAACAATGGATCTTAAAATTACCTGCTTGAATCTTATGAGTAGATGATTTATGGGACATTTGCTCTTCTTTCCATGCGAAATGGTCGAATCAGTGTTCCCTCCGGCCAATGTTCAGCTGCAAGCAGTACTGCAAGGTCCAAATCTCTACTCCCCAGCTTGAAAGACTTCTTTGCACGCTTAGATTTGAGATCAAAACACAGAATATCCTTTTCTGGCCATATTTCATTGGCATACGCTATGATGTTCTCAGCGGTTGTAGTAACATTCAGGCCTCCCACCCAAATCCAATTTCTTCCTTTTGGTGCCGGTTGGATCAATGAACTGGGTTGAGACGTACCTTTTTTGGTCATTACGGAACGTTTATTATGATGCTCTGGGTTTTTATTATGATTTGTCCCAGTCAGAGGTTTGACCTTAGAATTAGCATTGGATTTTTCAGCTGGCCTAGTAGATTTCTGGTCACTCCCCTTATCCAGCTTGACCGATGTGGTCTTTACTCTGTTCTTCGACAAGCTGTTTACCTCTGGCACTTTCTTTTTAGGTTCTAGAGGTGGCACATCTCTTTCGATGTGCTCAACCAATACAACATCTTCTTCCCCTAATGTCTTATGTTTCTCGTCGGAAGTTAGTAGCCTAACCAAATCGATGTTGCTTTCCTTCAAAACACGGACTTCTGTCCGTAACTCAGATATTTCAGTAGCAAATTTTTGTAACATCGATTCTGTTGCCCTGGATATCAAATTCTCCAGATCTGCAATAAGGGCTTGATTGTCGACTTTTTGAGATGGTCCCGATAATTTGGAATCAACGACCAGAATACAAGTATCGCAGTAAAACCTCAAATTTCTGGACTCCGACAATGTTTTCACCACCGGATCTTTGATACGCAAACACTGTACATGCGATTGGGACGAGCACAATTCGCATTTTATGAACTTATTGTTAACGATGAAATTATCTTTACAGATCGGGCAACTCCGATCACAATAATTATTTGCCGACGACATGATATTGCAGCAGGTGGCCCCCTTTAGACAACAAACTCTCCTGTTATCTGAGAGATAAACATCTGGTAACTTTCCTATTGTAACAATGGAAATTGTTTCACCGGTTCAGAAATATAGCGTTAATTTTCTAATTTTCTCCTCAATATTTTAGGGGAACAACTGGTGAATCACTAGTACTATGTAAATAATTTAAAACTGTGAAATTTCGAAATTTGAATCCACTGTTTACTAATGAAAAGCCGAATTTATAAGAGCGATAAAACATACGTCTGCCACAAGTGAATTTTCATACAATGTACTATTCGATGATTAAAATTTCTACCTATCGCACCGATTATTATTGATAATAATCGATGTTTAGCTAAACAGAAGAGATGTTTGGCAATATTTCAAAATATCGTCGGTGATCATAGTTAAATGTGACTCATACATGAAAATTTTCAAATTTTTTTGATTTGGGAATTTTGTGCCAATTTTTGCCGTATAAAAATTTTTTTGCATTCATTCAGTTTTCGAGATATTCCGAGTTTTCCCTGTGAGTCCCTTACTTGTCGGACGGAAATTTTCTTCTTTAGATAAATTGTGCTCATCTTGTTGCGTATGGCAGAGCTGTGCCAAAGCATTGTGCTTAGTGCTTTCGAAAGCACTTGAAGCCTTTTTGTGCTCCCGAGTACTGTGCTTCCGAGCACTTTTTAAAATCAGTGCTTAGTGCTTAATAATCGAAGCACTTTCACAAAAGGCTTAGTGCTTAGTAATTCTAAAAGGGCTCCCGAGCAATGCAGTGCTCGCGAGCACTTTGGCGGATTACTAAGCACTAAGCATTTCTGAATTTTTGTCATAACACAAATATGCGCCGACGTTTTGGTAGCTTTTAATCGTTTTACATTAAAGTAACAAACATCTGACGCTGGCACTTCTGTGTGAATTTAATGCACAGTTGTATAGATCAGATCAGTTTTATTATGTACCTTGAAACATATAAATAATACGTATTATGTTTATATTTATTTAATTCTATAAAAAATTAATACATTTGTTTAGAAGAAAGAGAATATGAAATTGAATTTTAAATCATTATTATCAAGATTTTGACAATTTACATCTCATTACAAATCTTAGAGGAAATTTGAGGAAAGTCTATTAGAGTTCGATCAATACAGCGTAGTTAGCCAGAATGTAAACTATAAATGTTTCGGGAATTATATAATACTTGGTCATAATTCCTTTATCTAAATCATATACTTTTTATGCTTGCGTTGTATTAAACAATGAAACATAATACCTATATTCTACCTTTCAGTTTTTTATGAACATTATTTTCATATTTTAATGAAGTTATTTTTATCTCTTGAAATAACATATTTTTTAACATTTTGCGATTCCAAACATGAAATATTTGATTATATATGAATAATAGATGTCTTACTGGTATTTTTATTGAAATATATTTGATTAAATCAAGTCCGAAAATAGTTGTGTGAAGTGTTTTCATAGACATAAATATAAAATCTGATTTTTTTTTACAGTGTTTGACCTGGTATTTCAGATAAAGGGTGTTTTTGATATGACTGTAGACCTTTCGGACTTCAACCTGAGGTCATCGGCATATGTCAGGTTTTAAACAACCTTTGATAAAATTTTTGAAATCCGAAATTGTATATTAAATTCATATATTGATGAGATTCTACGTTCAGGATTTTAAAAATAAGAATGATTTAAATATTTTGATGAATATGATAAATTTTTCAATTTCTTTATTATTACATTTATTACTTCGAAGAATTTACATCTTGGGAAGTTTCTATCTTCAATTCAATATAGGTAAAAATATTTCAACTGCATTTCAGATGTAAATATGGCTGTCCGCTGTTACTGTTGCCTGTCGGCACGTTTGATGGTTTTATTATACCCCTCTTTGTTATTGGTGAACCCGGTTGCACAAATTCTTCTAGGTTTTTTTCTATCTGAAGACATAGATAGAAGAATATAGATACATACACACAAAATTCCAGAGTTAATTTTTCTTTCAATTATCTCATGAAACATCATAAGACGTCGAAAATTTATTTGACGTTTATACCCCTTAAAATTATCTAACTCTGTTATTCGAGTCTAACGATGTATTCAGTTACTGAATCCAATGTTTATTATGCATACTCTAGGAACGGAAGGCAATAAAAATAGACAATAATGAAATTAATTGTTTAAATAAAATCAGGCCTGTTTCCGATGCCGATAAGGCACGTCTTCAAAATATATCCTCTTTTATTTTGGTGAAACAAAAATTATAGAGCTTCGTTGGAGAATCATAGAAAAAAAAACGATGGCTTATTTCTTATAAATTGAAATGAGACAGGCTGTTCCACCATCCGCGATGAAGATGTTATTATTGGGCTTATTCCAAATGGCATAACATGTATTATATTTTCAGGTAGCAAATTTTAGTAGTAGCAAATTTTAAAAGTTGTGTACTGAATGAGAAGATAAATTATAGAGTGTACCAGTTGAAATAGTCAAATATTAAGTTTTTAATGCGTCATCAATGAATTTTATCATTTTGAACACCCAGTAGAATTCTGAATGATTTTCTTTCGAAATCTCATTCAAATGAATTCATTCATTACGAAATTTCAGCGCTTAATAATTTTGTTAAGACTATCTACAGTCGCCGCCAAATATGTTGGCAAGAACTTGGTTGCGCACAAAACCGAAGGAGGAGCGAATGACGGACTATGAGTACCTAATAAACCGAAGCGTTCCATTCAGTAGCGTACATATAAAGCATAACGATTTTTAAAGTGCATCATTTTCCGACAAACTGAAATGGTTGATACATCACATCATTCTAAGCAAAAAAGTTCCTATGAACATGTGCTTCGTTTCCGAGATACAGGGTGTTAAAGTTGAAAAAATAATTCGCGTTTTCTTTAATATGTTTTGACCAGTGACGGCTCGTGCCCTCGAGATGTGGGTCGGCCACACACACACACACACACATATATATATATATATATATATATATATATATATATATATATATATATATATATTTTTTTTTTTTCGAATTCAGAAACATACTCATGAATAACCAGCACTGCTTCTTATATACAGAGTGTAATTGAATGTCAATATCAATGGGGGTGATTTTGGTGCCCATTTTAAGAAAAAAACTTCATATGAACATATGTCCTAACCTTTCCAGGGTGGTAAAGGTTTCGAAAATAATTCATTCATTTTTAATATCTCCAGTAACACTTCCGATATTTATTGAAATATCGGAAGTGTTATTGGGGATATTAAAAATGAATGAATTATGACAACTCTCATTGGAGAGTTGTCATTCATGTACTATGAATCAAGAGGCATTCTTCAATCTATCACCTTTTTTTTATTTCCACCAGTGGGTAAATAGGCCGGAAATAGGCAGGTCAAATGACATTTTTAATTCTGATTGATAAGTGAGAGGAACTATTCGATCTATAATGTTCCTTGAAACTCAAAATGTTGAATTTTCACCTAAATTCAATACTGAAATTCGATTCAAACCAAAATTATTGAATTAATCAAACTACAATTCAGTTATTGGCTAAACCTACATATAAGTGTTGGCAAGAAATCGTGGAGGAAAAACTTCTTTTATCAATTAATCTTCAAATTAATTTAAATGAGTATGACTACTTCAAACCTTATTCTAGCAAGGCACTCGAAATTTTGCAACAAGCTTGAAATGCTTATTTCTTATATATGCGTAAAAATGCAACCCGTTCGAAAGATCAATTACAGAAATTTTCATTATGGCATCTTCCATATTTGTCTTGAATTATCCTTGGTCTATATTTAATTATACAGATGATATGATCAGCTTTATATTTCGCACAGTTCCAGGCTGTGTTTTTTTTAAAGCCTCTGAAAACTCGATCCTATCGGTTCTGTGGTATCGGAGATATTTGATAGTCGCCTTTCGATATCCTTTTCAATTGCTCTATGGTTCTGGTTCACTGAGGAACATGCAATTTCACGGAAGGCTTCAAATTGTCGTAGTTCAAGTGAGTGCGTAATTTCATTCAAGTCAAACTCATAGTTTTGAAATAAATAGAAACTCAACATTTCTAAAAGACATATTCACTAAAATCTTGGTCAGATTTTACCAGTTAACGAACTTCGCGATACGAAACCACCCAAGTACACTGTCCTTCATCTCGAATGTTTCGTGTATACGAACACGCAAACAGATTTACATTTGAAGACGAATTCATCAACAGGGAGTCGAAACTTTAATTTCGATCACTCAAAAATCGGTAAGATTATGACAGAGTTTAGCCCTAAAAATGATGAAATAGGAACACTTGCTACAATGATCGACTCTGGCGTTGGCATAAATACATATTCCAAGTACACGACATGTTCTGCATCTCACGAGATCCGACGAATATGCGATTTTGACCCTTATTGATATACAAAGATTTTGATACTTATCTCGCATCTTACGAGATTCGTCTTAGTGGCAACGTTGAACGGATCTCATTGCCACGCGGTATACAATGTATATAGGGTATATAGGAAAGGATCTCGGATTGTTGGTTTATAAGACATGGACCTCGTAGCGTTGAAATTTTACAGGGATCTCGTAATCACATTTTCGAAGTATATATATATTTTTTTTCTTTCAAATCACCATATAGGGCAGGTAACTCCTAGTGCCGGGCATTTTTTTTTGCCAAAGCGCTTCATATATATATATATATATATATATATATATATATATATATATATATATATATATATATATATATATATATATATATATATATATATCACCATATATATAGCACCTCTCATCGGGATGCTCAGCGATAGCGGGGACTAAATATCTCAGCCGACACAATAACATGGGCAAGGTGGTGCACCAGCTGCTGGGATTGAAAGAACTCCTCATAAAAAACTTTACTCCACATCATTTGTACAACCCACAGGCACTTCTAGAAAATAGCGATGTCAAAATATACTGGGACATTCCAATTGCGACGGATCAAGGGGTGGAGCACAACAGGCCTGATCTCGTTATTTGGGATAAAAAGAAAAACGAGGCTACCATAATCGATTTCGCGGTGCCTTTTGACCAGAACCTCATGAAGGCTTACAAAGACAAAATAAGCAAATACGAGGCACTAGCGAGACAAATGAAGAGCATGTGGAGGCTGCAGAAGGTGGAAATAAAGCCGATGATAATAAGCTGCAATGGACTCGTCCACAGAAAAACCGTACAACACATACGAGAACTTCAACTCCCCATCAACGCATTATGTTGGATGCAGAAAGCCGTAATACTGGGGACGGTCAACATCATTCGGCAGGTGGTCTATCCTCATTAGGACTCAGAGGATCTCGCCTTGGTGCTAGCACCCGGCGAATCTAATTGAACCCACGAGAGTGTGAAAAAAAAAAAAAAAAAAAAAAAAAAAAAATATATATATATATGGATGAATTGATCACCTACAATCACAACTATAAGACCCGCCATAAATAAAGTATTATAATACCAGTCATGCACAAGTCGAAGCAGTCAAAACCAGTGACGGCTCGTCAGGGTCGGCAGGGTCGGCCGGGCCGACCCAAAAATTATCAGGAAATAGAAAATAGTTCTAGATATTCAATTCATTCAAACTCAATCGGAGTTATCGATTTCGATATCCAAATTCCCTCGGTAATGAATATTTCCACTCAGAACAGGAAAATATAACTTATACCGGCCAATATTTTCTTTCGGACCCACCTAATATTCGATTTCCAAAGCATCCAGCGTTGTTATTTCCTTTCATAAATTGTAACAAACCACAATCGTAAATGGTTACTTTTCGTAACATCACCCCAAACAAGTTATTCCAGAATTGTACGTAACACCGTAACATTAGGTCTGAAATGTAACACAAATGTTACAATTATACAATTGCAACTCCTGGAATATCACTGAAAGCATCTCATCACGTTAGGTCGGCCGAGAGCCGATGGCGGAACCAGCGCTACCGAGAGCGCTACGTAAAGGAAAAGATACTACGACATACGCCCAGAATACGACCACTCAGTAGAACGGCACAACAACTCGATGTAAGGTCGCTTCCCAATACACAGGGTCGGCTGGCCGGTTATCCTATTGCAGAGCGTCAAGCAGCAACTTTTTACAGTTTATTTCAAATATTTGATAATTAAATGAATGGTTAATTATGAGACATTATGTCCTAATCAGAAAAGAACTTATTTATGCCGTTCGATAGTAGCTATTGATTTTCAGATCATGAAAATATAATAAATACATATATACAAATGAATGGTTGATTATGGGATATAACGTCTTAATCAGAAAAAAACTTATTTATGCCGTTCGATAGTAGTTAGGTATTGATTTTCTGATCATGTACTGGGACAATGCTATCTTCGGCAATTCAAATATGCTGAATGGTATTACGGAATTCATTTTCTCAAATAATATTGTTTCCGATGTTCCTGAATTATATAAGTTATTTTGTATGATTTTGTCCCTGCCACCAACATCCGCGTCAGTAGAAAGAAGTTTTTCAGCGCTCAAAAGAATAAAATCTTTCAGTAGGAACATGATGTCTCAAGACCGTTTAAATAACCTGGCACTGATATCAATCGAAAGAGGTTTAGTTAAAGAACTAGCCAGAGGAAACATTTTTTTCGAGAAAATAATTGATGACTTCGCGACAAAGAAAGATCGTCGAATTGATTTGATCTATAAAAATAAATAAAGGGTAAGCAAGCTCATACATTTTCGACCAGAATACATGCGGTCATTTCCACAATATTTTTTGTGGTCTTTATAAGATTTTTTTATATTTTATACATTTATTTATATGTTTTCGTGAGAGGTTTTCTCTATGTTTATTCAAATATATATTTTATGTTGATAATTGAATATTTTATTATTTCTGTTTTTTCAAGAGTTTCATTTTATTTCAGTTTTCATTGATTTGAGAACTACATTTTTATATTGGGTTATAATAGGGCTATTCTAGGTGAGGTTTCCCATTAAAAACAAAAAACCAACCCGTCCTCTTGGGTGACGTGGAAATCTATTTGTTTATATATATTTATTTATATAGTTATAAGTATGATAAGGGGTTTGGGAAAATTTATATATATTTATATTTATATATATATATATATATATATATATATATATATATATATATATATATATATATATATATATTTTTTTTTAATTCACACTAGCGTGGTTATATATATATATATATATATATATATATATATATATATATATATATATATATATATATATATATATATAAATATAAATATATATAAATTTTCCCAAACCCCTTATCATACTTATAACTATATAAATAAATATATATAAACAAATAGATTTCCACGTCACCCAAGAGGACGGGTTGGTTTTTTGTTTTTAATGGGAAACCTCACCTAGAATAGCCCTATTATAACCCAATATAAAAATGTAGTTCTCAAATCAATGAAAACTGAAATAAAATGAAACTCTTGAAAAAACAGAAATAATAAAATATTCAATTATCAACATAAAATATATATTTGAATAAACATAGAGAAAACCTCTCACGAAAACATATAAATAAATGTATAAAATATAAAAAAATCTTATAAAGACCACAAAAAATATTGTGGAAATGACCGCATGTATTCTGGTCGAAAATGTATGAGCTTGCTTACCCTTTATTTATTTTTATAGATCAAATCAATTCGACGATCTTTCTTTGTCGCGAAGTCATCAATTATTTTCTCGAAAAAAATGTTTCCTCTGGCTAGTTCTTTAACTAAACCTCTTTCGATTGATATCAGTGCCAGGTTATTTAAACGGTCTTGAGACATCATGTTCCTACTGAAAGATTTTATTCTTTTGAGCGCTGAAAAACTTCTTTCTACTGACGCGGATGTTGGTGGCAGGGACAAAATCATACAAAATAACTTATATAATTCAGGAACATCGGAAACAATATTATTTGAGAAAATGAATTCCGTAATACCATTCAGCATATTTGAATTGCCGAAGATAGCATTGTCCCAGTACATGATCAGAAAATCAATACCTAACTACTATCGAACGGCATAAATAAGTTTTTTTCTGATTAAGACGTTATATCCCATAATCAACCATTCATTTGTATATATGTATTTATTATATTTTCATGATCTGAAAATCAATAGCTACTATCGAACGGCATAAATAAGTTCTTTTCTGATTAGGACATAATGTCTCATAATTAACCATTCATTTAATTATCAAATATTTGAAATAAACTGTAAAAAGTTGCTGCTTGACGCTCTGCAATAGGATAACCGGCCAGCCGACCCTGTGTATTGGGAAGCGACCTTACATCGAGTTGTTGTGCCGTTCTACTGAGTGGTCGTATTCTGGGCGTATGTCGTAGTATCTTTTCCTTTACGTAGCGCTCTCGGTAGCGCTGGTTCCGCCATCGGCTCTCGGCCGACCTAACGTGATGAGATGCTTTCAGTGATATTCCAGGAGTTGCAATTGTATAATTGTAACATTTGTGTTACATTTCAGACCTAATGTTACGGTGTTACGTACAATTCTGGAATAACTTGTTTGGGGTGATGTTACGAAAAGTAACCATTTACGATTGTGGTTTGTTACAATTTATGAAAGGAAATAACAACGCTGGATGCTTTGGAAATCGAATATTAGGTGGGTCCGAAAGAAAATATTGGCCGGTATAAGTTATATTTTCCTGTTCTGAGTGGAAATATTCATTACCGAGGGAATTTGGATATCGAAATCGATAACTCCGATTGAGTTTGAATGAATTGAATATCTAGAACTATTTTCTATTTCCTGATAATTTTTGGGTCGGCCCGGCCGACCCTGCCGACCCTGACGAGCCGTCACTGGTTTTGACTGCTTCGACTTGTGCATGACTGGTATTATAATACTTTATTTATGGCGGGTCTTATAGTTGTGATTGTAGGTGATCAATTCATCCATATATATATATATATTTTTTTTTTTTTTTTTTTTTTTTTTTTTCACACTCTCGTGGGTTCAATTAGATTCGCCGGGTGCTAGCACCAAGGCGAGATCCTCTGAGTCCTAATGAGGATAGACCACCTGCCGAATGATGTTGACCGTCCCCAGTATTACGGCTTTCTGCATCCAACATAATGCGTTGATGGGGAGTTGAAGTTCTCGTATGTGTTGTACGGTTTTTCTGTGGACGAGTCCATTGCAGCTTATTATCATCGGCTTTATTTCCACCTTCTGCAGCCTCCACATGCTCTTCATTTGTCTCGCTAGTGCCTCGTATTTGCTTATTTTGTCTTTGTAAGCCTTCATGAGGTTCTGGTCAAAAGGCACCGCGAAATCGATTATGGTAGCCTCGTTTTTCTTTTTATCCCAAATAACGAGATCAGGCCTGTTGTGCTCCACCCCTTGATCCGTCGCAATTGGAATGTCCCAGTATATTTTGACATCGCTATTTTCTAGAAGTGCCTGTGGGTTGTACAAATGATGTGGAGTAAAGTTTTTTATGAGGAGTTCTTTCAATCCCAGCAGCTGGTGCACCACCTTGCCCATGTTATTGTGTCGGCTGAGATATTTAGTCCCCGCTATCGCTGAGCATCCCGATGAGAGGTGCTATATATATGGTGATATATATATATATATATATATATATATATATATATATATATATATATATATATGAAGCGCTTTGGCAAAAAAAAATGCCCGGCACTAGGAGTTACCTGCCCTATATGGTGATTTGAAAGAAAAAAAATATATATATACTTCGAAAATGTGATTACGAGATCCCTGTAAAATTTCAACGCTACGAGGTCCATGTCTTATAAACCAACAATCCGAGATCCTTTCCTATATACCCTATATACATTGTATACCGCGTGGCAATGAGATCCGTTCAACGTTGCCACTAAGACGAATCTCGTAAGATGCGAGATAAGTATCAAAATCTTTGTATATCAATAAGGGTCAAAATCGCATATTCGTCGGATCTCGTGAGATGCAGAACATGTCGTGTACTTGGAATATGTATTTATGCCAACGCCAGAGTCGATCATTGTAGCAAGTGTTCCTATTTCATCATTTTTAGGGCTAAACTCTGTCATAATCTTACCGATTTTTGAGTGATCGAAATTAAAGTTTCGACTCCCTGTTGATGAATTCGTCTTCAAATGTAAATCTGTTTGCGTGTTCGTATACACGAAACATTCGAGATGAAGGACAGTGTACTTGGGTGGTTTCGTATCGCGAAGTTCGTTAACTGGTAAAATCTGACCAAGATTTTAGTGAATATGTCTTTTAGAAATGTTGAGTTTCTATTTATTTCAAAACTATGAGTTTGACTTGAATGAAATTACGCACTCACTTGAACTACGACAATTTGAAGCCTTCCGTGAAATTGCATGTTCCTCAGTGAACCAGAACCATAGAGCAATTGAAAAGGATATCGAAAGGCGACTATCAAATATCTCCGATACCACAGAACCGATAGGATCGAGTTTTCAGAGGCTTTAAAAAAAACACAGCCTGGAACTGTGCGAAATATAAAGCTGATCATATCATCTGTATAATTAAATATAGACCAAGGATAATTCAAGACAAATATGGAAGATGCCATAATGAAAATTTCTGTAATTGATCTTTCGAACGGGTTGCATTTTTACGCATATATAAGAAATAAGCATTTCAAGCTTGTTGCAAAATTTCGAGTGCCTTGCTAGAATAAGGTTTGAAGTAGTCATACTCATTTAAATTAATTTGAAGATTAATTGATAAAAGAAGTTTTTCCTCCACGATTTCTTGCCAACACTTATATGTAGGTTTAGCCAATAACTGAATTGTAGTTTGATTAATTCAATAATTTTGGTTTGAATCGAATTTCAGTATTGAATTTAGGTGAAAATTCAACATTTTGAGTTTCAAGGAACATTATAGATCGAATAGTTCCTCTCACTTATCAATCAGAATTAAAAATGTCATTTGACCTGCCTATTTCCGGCCTATTTACCCACTGGTGGAAATAAAAAAAAGGTGATAGATTAAAGAATGCCTCTTGATTCATAGTACATGAATGACAACTCTCCAATGAGAGTTGTCATAATTCATTCATTTTTAATATCCCCAATAACACTTCCGATATTTCAATAAATATCGGAAGTGTTACTGGAGATATTAAAAATGAATGAATTATTTTCGAAACCTTTACCACCCTGGAAAGGTTAGGACATATGTTCATATGAAGTTTTTTTCTTAAAATGGGCACCAAAATCACCCCCATTGATATTGACATTCAATTACACTCTGTATATAAGAAGCAGTGCTGGTTATTCATGAGTATGTTTCTGAATTCGTTCATTTCGTGATGAATTGCCTGATTAGTATTCTTACGCAACGCAAATGAACCACAATTATTGGCATTAGAGCTTCAAAATCAAGCAGTCGTGGATGATAGTTATTTACTATACAAGTGGGATAAAATTATCATTATTATATGAGTGTGTATGTTGAAAACGAGTGCGTAGCACGAGTTATTTAAGCAGACGAATATATCAATAATGATGCATTATCAAACATTTATATAGTACGACGATTAATCTACGACTGTCTATAATGAACAAAATATAACACAACATTGTACTGTTTTTTATATCATTTCCCTCGAAATCATAAGAATATGTTTATTACATTGATGACTACTTGACGTCAATCAAGTTGGTTTGCAAACAACGCCTTTTTAGAAAAATATTCAGCTGGTATTCAATGTGTTTGGTCGAAATGAGTTATTCAAAAAGACTTCCACATTATACAGGGTGTTTCATTGGAAAACGGAAATACTTCACAGGTGCATAGGTGGCACCAAGGCGGTTCTGGGGATACCCCATTTATTGGGTCTTACTGTCTTCGTAGTCGAGATACAGGGTGTTTTATGAATTTCACCCGTTTCTTTCTGAAGCCATATCGAACGAACCACCCGGTATATTTTTTTCATATTTGGCAAATATGTTCCTGATTGAGAGCCCAAACGTATCATGCAATAACCGCCTTGAAAATCTAGGTCTGGGTTAACAAAAAATTATGAATCGTTTGAATCCTCGTAACAACACCCTGTAGATCGGAATTTTGAAAATCTGTTTCAATATTCGGAAACACCACTAAAAACTAAACTGAGAGGTGTACTTCAAATTTTAGCGCAGACAGTTTTACTGCACAAATTTTCAACGTAAAAGTGAAGTTTTTAAACTTCGATACCTGAAAGTGGTTTGAAATGACTTCTAACAATAAATCATGAAGAATATTGAATTCATAATTATTTCAAGATTACTTTGTAATTCATTTCTACATTGGTTGTGTGTGTCACCTATGCACCTGTGAAATATTTCTGTTGCCCAATGAAACACCCTTTATAAAAAAAGCAGTTAAGGCTATTGGTAGAGTTTAAGTTCTTTAGAGTGAATTTTTTTCCGAAAAATATGTAACTTAATGAAGTTTGAGTTGTGTAGTGAATTCTACTACGGAACGCAAATGGATCAAATTATGTGGTCCAATAGCTCAAAAATGAGGAGGTCGTAAAACATAAAGTACATTTACTGCAATTCGATTGAACATCGCTATTTTCTTTTTAGTTCAAATTATGTGTCAAGACAGCGTTGAACACAAAAATTTTACAGACTCATATTGATACAGTGTTGGTTTAGAAAACTGATATGAATGCGTTAAGAATTATCTTCGTCTGGGCAAATTATACCTGTCAACGCTTGAAGTGCCCCCTGCATATCGGTCTCCTCTTCCAGATGAAGGAACGTCGATATTATGCATAACTCTAACTTTTGTTTCTTTTTCTAAAACGGTCATATACAGAGCGTTCATCAATTTTTCAGTATCGCTTGAAATAACAGAATAGCTCTTAGGAACCAATACAATTAATATTACTTCCGAACGAACCATCAAACGTTTTGTTTATTTTTTGTTCCGAAGATGCAGGATATTCTCCGGCAAATACGGAAATATTGAAAAGCAATAACTTTCAAGCCACAGGATGATTATTATGGTTTGATATTCTATTACTATTACATAACCTTCGACTAACTAACTAACATATTTCTAAGATAATGTGAAAAAATATTTTTCTCTAATTCTGTGGTTATTCCGTTCATTCTTCCACATCTTGTAGAACAAAATCGTGCGAGAATATATCAGAAACGCACAGTTTTCATGGTTATATTTTATTATTCCATGTTGGCACTCCGAACTTTCCGCTACGGCTTTATCTGTCAATTCATCAAATTGCCTTAAAGAAATCAGTTCTGCCAACCAACATTTTTCAATGCAAAAATCACTAAATTATATTTATGGAAATATTTCATTAATTTCAATGAAAATGCAATAAATTAGAGAAAATAATGTATAATACTCGTACAGAAGGTTCATTCTACCACTCGTTCATTCCAAAACTCGCCACTTCGTGGCTCGTTTTTGAATTTTGAACTCGTGGAAGAATATCAATGCCTTCTGCACTTGTATTATAAATAACTATTATCAATTAGTCGTGAAGACAAGGAAAATTTTTCATTTCGAGTGGAACAAATTTGATTACCCAAACTAACGATGGTTTTAATATACAATGTGTCCCGAAACTATGATGCCAAAACAGAACATTTCTCTTGAAAAATCAATAAGACTTCATTTTTTTCCCAAAAATCATTCGTTGCAGAGATTATAAAAAATTGAATGTAATTTTTATTCGTTAATTCCACAATTTCCGAAATTGTTCAAATAAGTTCGTTCTTTTTCAATTCGGCGTAATAGTTTCCGGACACTCTGTATGTACAGAATGATCCAAATTCGATGCTCACTGAACGTATCTCGAGACTCATAAGACTGGATGAAAAAATCTTCAAGGACTCCTGAGCTCTTCTTTCGAAATAATCCAAGATCAGAAAGCTGATCATAGATTGTAAAGTGAAATCATACGTATGCCTGTCGGCTGCTCAGTTGATACGGTGAGGGTGTGGGCACCAAATGAACTTGTTAACTTGACTATAATTAATTGTTGGGCGCCAGGCTTACTAAAGTAAACCAAATTTCATAAAAATGAAATTTCTCAAAAAAAAAATATTAATAGAGGTGATAAAAAAAAAATGAAGTTAAGTAAGAGAAACGGGAGATAGATAAGAGAGATCTTGCTCAGTGGTAAGAAATAAAACTAATTAAATTTTACAAATATATTAAAACTATTTAAAAAAAATATTGCTGAAGGCTGAGAAAAAAAATAAACTCAGAACATTTACAAATGATAAAAATTTCACTGATCTTACAATTCGGATATTAGGTCTCCAGACAGAATTTGGAATAAGTAGGTTATCGAAAGATGAATTTTGATATCTCACTTGGTAGATCTTGTTTCTCAATTTTGATAATTGCTTGATATCAGAATATTGCTCTTGGATCGAAGTGGTGAAAATAAATTCAAATCTCGGGTTCCAATTTGGTGGATGCTCGCCTGAAGTGAAACTCAACGGCACTTGCAGTATTTCGTCCAAATATTAGATGAAGGTTTCTGTGTAACCTTGATCAGGATGAAGATTCAGTGCAGCCTGGTTAGGAACTTGTACAGGAATTGTGGAATCTTCTTCGTATCAAAATGGATGCTTGAGCATGCGTGGAGAGAAAAATTCAGGAAATTAGATTTGTACAATTATCGAAGATAAAAATGTTCTGGTTGAATTTGGAAAAATAGTATCAAAAGTATTGTATAAAATTTGGAATTGACAGAAATTATAAACTATTATATAAAAATGAGTTACTTATTGAATACTTTCCGGAAAGTGAAAAAAAACTTATGTTATAAGAAACAATGAAATACAAAAATAAAAAAAAGTACATATGATCCGAGAGTTATTATAAGAAGGAAATTTATTTAATTTGAATGAAATTTATAGTTGATTACAGCAAGAAAGGGAATATGTACTTCCTGGCGGCTCTCAAAAGAAAGAAGGAAAAAAAAATGCTTACACACTACTGTGTTAAGAGAAAAAAAAGAAAAGAGACAATGGAATATCAAATTAAACTATCAGATATCAAATCGTTAGATAGAATTACTGTTATTCAAAGAAATAATTAGGTAATATTCAATATTTAATATTAAGGTACTCAACCACACGTAAAGCCACCAAAAAATATCACACTCACTCTCCACCTGTTTTCAATCAGTCGTCAAATCAATAGTAATCCTCTTTCAGCTGAAATCTGAAAAATTTCCACATTGAACGACAATCTCCGCGCACTCTCTGTATCAAATATGAGAATCGATAGTGTTCGATAAATTACATCGGGGATCAGTGGCGTTTCTTAAACATGAGCTGGGCAAAATTATATACGGTCCGTTGAATCGTTACACACCACCCCAACTGGGCAAAATTATATACGGTCCGTTGAATCGTTACACACCACCCCAACTGGGCGAAAAAAATTTGGAAACTTTAGAAGTTTACAATATTTTTTTTTTTATTTTTTAATTCGCTATACAGCAAAGGAAATGACTTAAGAAGCAACAAATTTAAATCAGACTCAATATTCATATTATATGAAAAGATACGATGCAAGGAAAACTTTGAGAGATACAGATAGCTAAGATAAATAAGGCATGTAACATAAATCAAAATGATATGAAAAATGCATTGATTCCCAAATATCATAAATACCGAAGTAATTCAGAATCAACACAACACATCCCTGCTGAATAGTTCACATCATGAAAGCACAAATTTTCCATAAAGGAGCTACCAAAGATAGATTCTTTCATAACATTTCACCATCCAACAGTAATTCATTATGTATTCACGCATAATACTTGCAATAGAGAAAAATAGAGAAAATATTTATGAGTCATCCGAATCTGCGCTAAAATACTCCTCCTCAGCCGAATCCGAATCATCATCATAAGATGATTTAAGATCTTTAATGTGCCAACGACGCAAATCGTTACCATCCACGTCCTTAAGCTCGTATGCCAAATCTGAAACAACCCTAGTAATAATGCAAGGCAAATATTTAGGAGCTAATTTCGCAGAATAATTATTAGCCGCTGAAGACAAAGTTACATTTCTTTTCCAGACTTTATCGCCGACATAAAATCTTACTTTTCGTTTTCTTAAATTGTATTGATGAGCATTTCTAAGATAGGCCTGATGTAATTTCTTGCGAATATCTACAAATAATTCGGGCAGTTTCTGCACATCATCAATGCGTTGAGACTTCTCAGATATAGAAATTGTATTATTTTGATTATCAGAAATTTTTCCATAGAAATCTCCAGTAACGGGAATATTTCTAGCGAAATTAAGGAAAGCCGGAGAATAACCCGTGACATCATGTTTTGCCAACCTGATGGCCTGAGCCACTTTAAATATAGAAGAATCCCAGGTTTTATGATTTTCATGAATATAACACCGAATCGAGGTTACAATAACTTTGTTGACTCTTTCCGTGAAATTAACTTGGGGATGATATTTAGCATTATACCAAATTTTCTGAACACGATAAGTTTCCATCAACTTCTTGAACTCTTTACTGACAAATTGACTTCCATTATCGACAATAAAAATCTGCGGTACACCGTAAATAAGAAATACATTATTTTCTATGAACTTGAGAATACTCTTAGAGGTAGCCTTTGACATGGGGTGTACTAACACGAATTTGGTGAACCAATCGACAACTACTAAGACATATTGATTACCATTTTTAGATCTTGGGTATGGACCTAACAAATCAGCAGAGATACACTGAAATGGGAAATTAATGTTCTTGTAAGAACCCATGTGACCAGCTTGGGGTAAATTTGAACTTTTACACGCAGCACAAACAGGACATTTTCTTACATACTTATACACATCTTTCCTAATTTTTGGCCAGTAATATAATTCAGATATTCGAGCTAGCGTTTTAGATATCCCTAAATGACCTGAAGTTTCTTTATCATGATAAAATTGAAGAATCTCATGTCGATTGGCTGAAGGCACAACAATTTTCCAATCGGTCAAATTACTGACAATAGTATTTCGGGATATAATATGCTTATAAAGTATTCCATTCTCGACACGAAATGAAGGATAAAGTTCGGGATTCTTTTGAACATTCTTAACCATCGATTTATACCATTTATCTGGTTGAAAATGAGAAACATCAATAACAGAGATATCAGCTACCGAACGAGACAATGCATCGGCCACTACGTTTAAAGAACCTTTTCGATGTTTAATAGTGAAATCAAATTGAGAAAGTTTAACTGCCCATCTAGTCAAACGTCCTGATGGGTTTGAAAGGTTATGAAGATATATAAGAGAAGCATGATCCGTTTCTATCGTGAATTTCGTACCTTCTACATAACTTCGAAATTTTTCGATACCAAAAATGACCGCTAGGAGTTCTTTTTCTGTGACGGTATATTTACGTTGACAAGATGTAAGTGTCTTACTAGCGTAAGCTACTGGATGTTCTACGCCATCACATTCTTGGTATAAAATTGCACCTACACCGGTATCAGAAGCATCACACTGAATGACGAAGGGTTTTGAAAAATTAGGGCTGGCTAATATTGGTGCAGAAACTAGGCGAGACTTTATTTCGTTGAAAGCTACTTCGGCTTCCGGAGTCCAGACTATCGGTTGTCCTTTCTTCCTCCATGTAAGAGATCTGAAATTGGGGAACAAATAGATGAAAAATCCCTAATGAAACGACGGTACCAACTGACAAGACCTATTAAACGTTTAATTTCAGTTGTATTTTTAGGAGTTGGATAATTTACTATCGCGGAAACCTTTTCTGGATCAGTTCGTAAACCATGTTCATCAACTACAAAACCGAGATAGACAAGAGATGGACGACAAAATTCACATTTATCTAAGTTTACAGTAAGATTAGCATTCTTAAGTCGCTGATATACTTCCTCCAAAACTTTGATGTGGAGTTCAAATGTAGGAGTAGCTATAATTATATCGTCGAGATAAACGAAACAATACGGCGCTAAATCAGGTCCTATTACCTTATCCATTAAACGAGTCATTGCTTTTGGACTATACTTCAATCCAAACGGACAAACGACAAATTCAAACAAACCACGTCCATGCACTGCAAAAGCGGTTTTCGCACAGGAAGATCTATCTAACGGAATTTGGAAAAAAGCTTTCGTTAAGTCAATTGATGAGAGATATTTAGCATCCCTTAGTTTATTAAGTATACCATCTATTAGAGGCATAGGATACGTATCATCCACCGTTACTTCATTTAACTTTCTACCGTCAAAACATACACGATATTCCCCCGAACGTTTTGGAATCAACCATAAAGGGCTACACCAAGGAGATTGAGAAGGTTGAATTACTTTAAGTTTTAACATTTCGTCGATTTCTTTATTTAAATGAGTCTGCATAGCAGGAGATAAGGGATATTGTCGTTGGACAATAGGTTTAGCATTTCCGGTGTCGATATGATGAGTTATTAAGGGAGTACGACCTATCCTATCTTTAGGAGCGATATATTCGAAACATTTTATTATATTCTGAAGATCATTTTTCTGAGAGGGTGTTAATTTAGAAAATGGTTGAATGGCATTGATTGTACACACGGAGGAATCGAGAGAATAGGAAAGATCAGAAAACTTAACTTCAATACCGAACAATTTGAAGAAATCCATTCCTAAAATGAGATTATGTGTAACAGATGGAATTATTAAAATTTTTAACTGCCTCACGACACCTTCAAGTAAAATAGGAACCAAAATATACCCTAGGAAATCTTGAGGTTTACCATCAGCAGTTATAACATTAATTGGGGACTCATACTGTATCGGAATATTATATCTTTGAAGAAGATCAAACCCTGTGGAACCTAAAATAGAAGATGTGCTGCCAGTATCGGCGAGAGCGAGAATTTTCTGATCAAAGACTTCGACATTGAGATAAGGGCGGTTATCGTTAGGTTTCATGACAAAAAGAGGACTCAGATTTACAGAGGATGGGCGAGATGATGAAAGTTCTACTGGTTCTGAGTGTTTTTTCTCCCCTTCGATTGGGTTGAAGTGTGACTGGCTGATGGCCGATTTACTGAACTTTTGGTTTCTCGACTGGTGACGACGTTCAGTTTTTCGCCACCCCGATTCACGTTTTTTGAATTGCAACTATTACACCTAGATTTAACGGTATTTTTTAGACCACAACCATAACAAAAAACAGTTCTAGGTTTTCGACATTGAGGATAATTATGACCAGTTAAACCACAGTTCCAACATCGAAAATTAGATACTATAGATATATTAGTGGAGATATTATTTTTTCGGAAATTTGGTCGGTGACTTGGGGATGAAAAGTTTGATTCAGGCAAGGGTCTACTGAGATCTGGTTCCAATAGGCCAGCATCATGATTCGAAGGGGCTCTGTAGCGATCAGCCCATATTCGAGACTCTTCCAACTTCTTGCAAAGTTCAGACAACTCACTCACAGTCTTAGGACTATACAACGCTAAACCTGAAATATAAAAAGGCAACAAATTTCGGCGAATTTTCCTAACCCTGATCTCCTCATCTGGCTTGACAGTTAACCTGTTAAAAAGACCCTCCATTGAAGAAATATACAAAGAAACTCGCTCATTACAACCTTGAGTTCTGGAATTGATTTCTTGCTCCAAATCTTCTTCATAAAAGTATGGAAGGAAATCTTTTTTCAACTCCTTGACCAATTCACCCCAACTTTGAAACTTGCATCTATTATTCACAAACCACGTCCACGCAGAACCTCTGAACAGATCGCAAGCAGACTGAAATAACTCCTGTTCGGACACACCTCTAGCTTGTCTCAATAGTTCCACCTTTTCCAAGAATGAAGTAACTGACTCATCCTTAACAGAACCTGTGAAATAAATATTCCATTTATAGGGAGGAACGAACCTACTATTCGAAGGACTAGCATAGTTGACAGGAGCATTCTTCTCAGTTGGAGTAGAAGTTCTAGCTGGAGAAATTTTTAAATCGAGATCTGCCTCTAACTCTAACACCTCATACTGAATTTCCTTCTTTACCAAGATTTCGGCATCCTCCTCAGCAACAAGCATGGCCAAACGATTCGACAAGTGAGCTAAACGACTCGATACTCTATGAAAGATAGGATCATCTTTAGTTCCACCGAATTTAGAAATAATATCTTTAAGATCTTTAATAGTTTCTTTCATTTCAGTTACATCCTGGTCATGAGTATAGGGATTTGTTACGATATAAAAACTACGATTTGCCTTTTCTTGGCTCAAAAGCCCTCTCAAAACTTTCCTCTTACTTTCAACATCGGCAGTTGGTTCAACGCCGCGAATTTTAATTTCATAGACCAATTCATAGGCCTTCAAATGATTGGGATTCATACTTTATCAAATTATAGAAATCAGTAACGAAATTAGTGTAAAAAAACGAAAATATAAAATAAGAAAAGTGAATTTAAAGAGAAAGATGGTCGTTCAATATGGTATAGAAATGTGAATACGAAAAAATATTAATACTGAATAACAATGTACCAAATTCTGTCGGATCAAATGTATAACAAAAAACTTCCACTCAGCAAGATTTAGAAAAGAAAAAATATTATGTCAAGCCAACGCACCCTTTGAGGGCCCCACGTTGGGCGCCAATTGTGTAAAGTGAAATCGCACGTATGCCTGTCGGCTGCTCAGTTGATACGGTGAGGGTGTGGGCACCAAATGAACTTGTTAACTTGACTAATTAATTGTTGGGCGCCAGGCTTACTAAAGTAAACCAAATTTCATAAAAATGAAATTTCTCAAAAAAAAAATATTAATAGAGGTGATAAAAAAAAATGAAGTTAAGTAAGAGAAACGGGAGATAGATAAGAGAGATCTTGCTCAGTGGTAAGAAATAAAACTAATTAAATTTTACAAATATATTAAAACTATTTAAAAAAAATATTGCTGAAGGCTGAGAAAAAAAATAAACTCAGAACATTTACAAATGATGAAAATTTCACTGATCTTACAATTCGGATATTAGGTCTCCAGACAGAATTTGGAATAAGTAGGTTATCGAAAGATGAATTTTGATATCTCACTTGGTAGATCTTGTTTCTCAATTTTGATAATTGCTTGATATCAGAATATTGCTCTTGGATCGAAGTGGTGAAAATAAATTCAAATCTCGGGTTCCAATTTGGTGGATGCTCGCCTGAAGTGAAACTCAACGGCACTTGCAGTATTTCGTCCAAATATTAGATGAAGGTTTCTGTGTAACCTTGATCAGGATGAAGATTCAGTGCAGCCTGGTTAGGAACTTGTACAGGAATTGTGGAATCTTTTTCGTATCAAAATGGATGCTTGAGCATGCGTGGAGAGAAAAATTCAGGAAATTAGATTTGTACAATTATCGAAGATAAAAATGTTCTGGTTGAATTTGAAAAAATAGTATCAAAAGTATTGTATAAAATTTGGAATTGACAGAAATTATAAACTATTATATAAAAATGAGTTACTTATTGAATACTTTCCGGAAAGTGAGAAAAAACTTATGTTATAAGAAACAATGAAATACAAAAATAAAAAAAGGTACATATGATCCGAGAGTTATTATAAGAAGGAAATTTATTTAATTTGAATGAAATTTATAGTTGATTACAGCAAGAAAGGGAATATGTACTTCCTGGCGGCTCTCAAAAGAAAGAAGGAAAAAAAAAATGCTTACACACTACTGTGTGTTAAGAGAAAAAAAAGAAAAGAGACAATGGAATATCAAATTAAACTATCAGATATCAAATCGTTAGATAGAATTACTGTTATTCAAAGGAATAATTAGGTAATATTCAATATTTAATATTAAGGTACTCAACCACACGTAAAGCCACCAAAAAATATCACACTCACTCTCCACCTGTTTTCAATCAGTCGTCAAATCAATAGTAATCCTCTTTCAGCTGAAATCTGAAAAATTTCCACATTGAACGACAATCTCCGCGCACTCTCTGTATCAAATATGAGAATCGATAGTGTTCGATAAATTACATCGGGGATCAGTGGCGTTTCTTAAACATGAGCTGGGCAAAATTATATACGGTCCGTTGAATCGTTACAAGATATCTTGCTCAGTTCTCAAGTTACAAGACATTCATGAAAAATTACTGTTTCAAATATTTCAATATATATATTTTCTATTCAAGATATTCAATACATTCTAAAATACTGTCTTCAGTAATTTTTATGTTTCATATGATACTGATAACACATCATAGAAATCAATTACCTACCGTTAAAAAAATAAAGAGGAAAATTGATTTTTCTCAAATGGTACACCATATATTTTTCGACGCAGTTTTTTGTCCGCAGATTTGTCGAAAAGCATCCCGTTATCGCTTCTTAAAAATTGTTATGTTTCAAAGATATTGATTTTTTGACTTTGTTGTTTTGTTGGGACACCTCGTATATAAATATTTTTCATTTATCTTGAGATTCAATTTATTTCCCGTTATTCCAGTAATTTTAATGGTTAATATGTTATGAATAAAACAGCATACGAATTAATAATCGTTTTAGAAATATAGACGGGAATTGGTCTTATTTAAATGGGACACCCTACATTAGATTCGATTAAAATTAAACAATGGACACAACATTTTGTGTAAAAATGTTTCATTTATTTCGAGATCTAATTCATCAGTTAGATCTCGAAAGAAATGAAACATATTTAAATCTATCCAATCAAAAAGAAATGTCTGTTATCCGTTTCAGACATGGGACACCGTTTTGATGGCACACCTCATATATACATATTTTTTATCAATTTCGAGATCAATTCATTTTGTATTCTTCGTATTATTGTAATTGAGTAATATATAGGGTGTTCCCACTTAATTAGAAATTAAATATCGATTCAGAGTAATAGAGGAGTGTTGGTATTTTGAAAATTGGACACTTCAATGACTGGATTACAATTCTACGATGAACACAAAATGAATGAAATGTGCAGATAAATGAGAAATATTAAGTGTTTGATTGTCTCAGTCTTTACTTGTCGGAAATTCATCTTGATGATAAAAAAGTAAAATAACTTATTTCCGCTTTATATAATAAAATATAAGTTATTTCACTTTTTAATCATCGAGAAATATTTATATATAGGGCGTCCCATCAAATAATAAAAACAAATTACTCAATCTTTGAAACAGATGACATTTTTGAAAAATCGATAACGGTACACTTTTCGACAAATCTGAGTTCAACGCAGTTTCTTGTTTTTTAAATCGAACTCTATATATTTAGAGTGTCCCATTTATGAAACACCAACTTTGCTTTGTGTCTCTGACACGTTAATTAATTTCTATGATCTGTTAAGAGTATTCTTTAAACCATAAAAACTACTGAAAAAAATCGTTTAAGAATTTTTCGAATTCCGAAGGAATTCCTATTATATATTATGTAAACTTTCCACATCAAATTTCCTTAATATTAAATGAAATTTTGTGGTTTATTTTTCGTGTAAAATCTTTTTTGTAAAGGATCTATTCTAGAAAACACAAATGTGCGGTGCAATTCGATGGAAAATAAATTGGAATCATAAAAAACCTTTTTGTTAAACTCGCATATTAACTAGTGGAATCTGAGGTGGAATTTAATGTCAGCTTAGAGCTACGGGATTTAGAGTGGAATGGTGTGAGGAACACACAAGCAAAAGCATATTTCTTATTACTTCATTCTTAGTAGATTCCAATATAAATCTCTTCAATCAGCAGATTCAATTTGAGACGTTTGGTGCAAAAATCGGTTTTAATTTAAAATTTTCGAAATTGAGTTGTAGGTGTAGTATTTTTTGATATACAATAATTTTATTCGACTTATTATTCATAAGTACTAACCAATTTTCATTTATCATAGTTTATCCTGCTATTTCATGTTAAAAAATAATATTCGCATTGAAACTCAAATTGTTCATTTAATAAATAATTTGTTATAAATAATTGGATACCTTCCTCATGTTTGTTCCCACTGAAAAAATAACAAGCAGGTGCTACCTTTTAAATAACTAACAGTTATTAAATCGCAAAAATATGTAAGCACTCTTGTATTATGGTAACAAAATAGCTTCGCCTCTTTTATATCACAATTTGAAAAACGGTACTCATCATCGAAGGCTCTGAACTTATCCATTTTCGAGAGAATAATCAACAGAAATTTTAAGATTTGATTCTTTCTGAAATTGGAATTCAAGCAATTCGAAGAAGATGTTCTAATTAAAAATGATGTTTGAGATAGGAGTATTCACCTCAAATTCATAGTTACTTGTTAGAAATGTTTTCATTTAGTAAAAAGAGTTAGCACCTATGTTTGCAATGAATTAAGTTATATTATCTTCTAGCAAAAAATTCATTTTTCAAAAGAAAAAGAGAGTTTTCGGGGAATACCCAATAAGAAGAAATCTTCTTCTCTTACATATTACTGATTGACAAATACAACAAAGCAATGGAAATTACATTCAACAATACCTAAGTTTTTCCAAAAAAAGCCATAGACGAATATTCGGTATATACGAGAAATTGTAGAAAATATTGAAGCTTGTCAATGATACCTACAATCCGCCTAGTATAATTCGAAATCATTCGGTACGTGTCCCAGATATGATATTTTGCATTCCACCCTACATTAATCTTCAGTAGGTACTTCTGTTGATTGTTGGATACAAAATCCGATTCAATAGGCTGGTGTAACATATCAACTTTCATAGAAAATTTTTCTTGGGAAAATGTAACGAAACTTTTCCTCCAACAATTTTTTTTTTAATTATTCAGCGACGTCACTTTCAGCCTAAAACTAATTGATCTGCGATCCGACATAATGATATCCGTTCTTAGAATTATAAATTGACAATAACAAAATTCCAAAGAAATATCTATTGACAGATTTTCAAAAAGATACTCCAAAAGTTTCCATGAATTTATTTATGGTTTATAAAATCAATTCAACATATTGGCTCTTGAATTTGAGCTCTATCAATAAATATTTTATGATCAAAGCCTAGAACAACATTATGCAAAGGTACGAGTACTCAATATTTTTCTGTCTCGAGTACATTAAATTAGGAAAGGAAACGTACGTTTCGAATGATTTCATTTATAGTATTGAAGAAGAGATAAATTTTTCCTCATAAATATGAAGTACTTCGATGAATATCATTTATTAATTAGATAAAACTCGCTCTTATTCATTTCGTTCAATTTTACTTATGTATATTCGAACACCTACATTAAAAAGTTGAAAATTTCCAACAAAGACCATCCTATACACTTATCGGAATAACAGTTCAAACTGTCCTAGCTAGACTTTCAAGCGTTGTCAGGAATTTTAGTATCAGGAAGCGAAATAAATGCATTCCCAAACCCTTCTCGTCATTCCACTTAGACAAATCACCACGAGTCATGACATGAATAATAGGTATGTATTTAATTCATCAAATTGATAAAAAGTTTCGACTTTCCGCGATCCACACAGTGTTGCAATTCAAGGATCTCTCAAAGTACGCACGACACCTCTAGGACGATATACATTTTCGATGCCAGCGCCAATTATCCCGAACTTCATTTGTACAATTTGCATGTAATTAGTGACCGCTATGAGCTCCATCTCAAACTTCGCCAGAATGATATATACTACCTCAGGATACCGAAAATACAAGAATCAAATCATGAAGTTATTTTCCTTCCTTACATACATCACCTGCATATAATGTAAATAGCTGAAATATATGATTTACGAGCTGCGTACAGAAAATTCCAAATGAGTATTTCTCATGACGACGGCCGTATTTACTGGGCTTGTATAAGTAGCCAAGTGTTACTTTCAGGTTCATATACAGAAAGGATGAAATATCTAATATAGAAATAGTTGCCTTTCATTTTCGACCTACCACATCTTGTTTAATCGATATAAAAAAGGCGCGAAATTTTCGTGTTATTGTAGCATCGTTGCAGCATCTTTTTGCTGCTTGTTACAGGAGAGCTGCATGCGATCATTTATCTCAAAATACTTTGATCTTCGGATTTTGGAAAAAAAATATTATCAAGCAATTGAATTCGATCAATTGATGAGTAAGTGTCGTTCAAAATCGATTCTGTCGGGCGCAGCCATGATGAGTATAAAATCAAGTTCAATGATTTATGACTACCTATGATAATACTTTATTTTATATTGTTTTGTAAGTGACATATATAAACAATGGAAATAATATATAAATGAACCGAATAAGAACCATGCTTCACAATCAAAACCAGGTTGAAAATGATGGCCAAACATTAAAAGAACGGTTTGAATTCAATCAATTAGGAGTGTTAAGGAGGAATGAATCCCATACACTCATGTCTTCTGGGAGGATTCTTATTCCTCACATGATTCTGTGAAGTGTATTAGTACTAACTGCTTCTCCTCTCCTGACCATATATGGCTTTTTACTTCTTTGAGTGACCACGTCAGTTGAAGAGCCTTGAAATATAAGTATCAAATATAAGATTATTCTTGAAACTTTCTGGGCTTTTCACGGCCATTATCTGAAACAGAACCTATATAAAACATTCAATATTCCTGCCTATTTAGAAGGTGTACACTCTGTTTGTGAGGTGCGAATCAAATTTTGCCTCAGATATAAACATTAACTATTGAACTGTTCAA
The DNA here is from genome assembly GCF_914767665.1 of Harmonia axyridis. Classification (NCBI taxonomy): domain Eukaryota; kingdom Metazoa; phylum Arthropoda; class Insecta; order Coleoptera; family Coccinellidae; genus Harmonia; species Harmonia axyridis. Next base: position 41,603,650 of record NC_059503.1, read on the forward strand.
AATAATCATCATACGTTCTTCATTGCAATAACTATTTGAAGTCATAACACAAACATGTATTTTGTTAGATGTAAATCAGAAAATTTTTTTATGGAAAATAACGATTCTTTTTCCTTCTGAAACATATATAACACTAAATATAAATTATTCATCAAACTTGAAGAATCATCGAAAGTTTTACTTTCACATGGCAAATATCTTATTAAAATCTGTGTACTTCAGATAAGGGAAATTGTCCATGGCCACCAGGATTTAACAACGTTAGATTTGTTCCTTTGGTCACATTTAAAGAGTATCATTCATCAGTTGAAAAATTTCGAAATAAAATATCCGGCACTGTTGAATTCAGAGAACTTGGTGGCCACCTAATATATCTGAAGTTCACAGATTATAATGGATAGGGTTTAGGGTGATTTGCTATGTGGAACTGAATTTTTTGACTATTTATTCAGTTTAATGAACAGTTTATATCCCATGTTATCATTATGAAAAGGAAATAAAAAGCGATTTCATTTCTCATAGGAATTTTTTCGATTTACATTCAAAAAACACAAGACTGTATCACATCTATAATAACTTATAGCAATAACAAATGATTACACCAATAGATTCTACTGAAAAAAGCGCCTGTAGAATGTTTTGGGAACTTTTCTTTATACTCCATTTTCAACTTTTTTTTTGTAACTTGAACAGATATACAGAAAGGCATACCAAGAAACAGATGAATGGACGGACATACAGACGTACGAAAAGAGAATCAGACATTCAGATGGAATGTCATAAATACATACAGACAAACAGGCATACGGACGGAAGGACAGACAATGAATTTGACCTATGATTTTTCATCAGGGATTCGCAACTCTATCGTTTGAGATAATTTTCGGCTTCGTACTTCTGTATATCCGTCCATTCATATGTTTCTTGGTCTGCCTTTCTGTATATCTGTTTTCAAGCTACTTGAAGAAACTTGAAAATGGAGTATGAAGAATATTTCCCATAAAATTTTCATCATTGGTGCTATTGTAATGAAACAAAACCATTCTACAGGCGCTTTTTTCAGTAGAATCTATTGGTGTAATCATTTTTTTATTGCAATTAGTTATTTACAATCTTGTGATCTTAGTTATGATACAATCTTGTGATTTTTAAATGTATATCATCAAAATTTCTATGAGAAATAAAATAGCTTTTTATTTTCTTTTCATAATATTAACATGATATTATATAAATTGCTCATCAAACTATATGAAAAGTCGAAAAGTTCAGTTTCACATAGCACATGTGAAAGTAAAACTTTCGATGATTTTTGAAGTTTGATAAATAAACAATATTTAAGTGTTTTATATGTTTCAGAAGGAAAAGAATCATTTAGCTAGAAATTTTTCAGATTTACCTCTAAAAAAACATACGTTTGTATCATGCTTTCAAAACTTAATTGCAATGAAAAATAAATGATGACTATTTTGAGCAGTTCAATAGTTAATTTATGTTTTATATCTGAGGCAAAATTTGATTTGCTCCTCACAAACATAGTATAGAGGGTGGGCAAATTTCGATGTTTTAGCACTACAACCTTTAAACCTGAAGTGAGAGACAAAATCTGATACCCTATTCTCGGTCTCTTTTTATGAGAAACTAACAAGGGTTGTTTTCATTTTTGGCCACCTTCTTTTGTTTTCGAATTATAAACGAAAATGGGAAAAATGGCGATATCGAAAAACTTTTGTATTTCCGGTAATACTGATGCTAGAGCTTCAAAATTAAAACATTATACAGGCACTTTTTTACGTAGAATTCAGTTTGTATTGTATTGTAAATTTGTAATTGTATCTTCAAAAGGGTTTTTAATTACGAAGATATGACTCAAAGTTATGTTTTTTCAAATGGGAACACTAAATTTCTGTGTCATTTTTGGAAAGCTTAATTTTTCCTGATTTCAAAAATATATGACATCGTATGGTTTGTATTAAAATAAATAACAGAAAATGGTCAAAAACCTTTTTTCACCTAAAAGTCTCAATATTTAACTTCAACTTTGGGTGGTAGCTTCGAAATAAATGACCCTTTTGAAAAAACAAGCACTCTACTGGATTCTACGTAAAAAGTGTCTCTATAATGTTTTAATTTCAGAGCTCTATCATTAGTATTTTTCCTATTTTCGCTTTTAACTCGAAAACAAAAGAAGGTGACCAAAAATGAAGACTACTCTCGTTACTGTCTCAGAAAAAGAGACCGATAATGGGTTTCAGATGTTGTCCATGTCCTTTAGTTTAAAAGTTGTAGTGCTAAGACATCGAAATTTGCCCACCCTGTACACCTTCTGAAGCAGGCAGGGATATTGAATGTTTTATATAGGTTCTGTTTCAGATAATGGCCGTGAAAAGCCCAGAAAGTTTCAAGAAAAATCTAATATTTGATACTTATATTTCAAGGTTCTTCAACTGACGTGGTCACTCAAAGTGAAGAAGTAAAACAGAAACGCCATATATGGCCAGAAGAGGAGAAGAATTTAGTACTTCAAACACTGAGAATCATGTAAGGAATAAGAAGCCTCCCAGCAAACATAAATGTATGGAATTCATTTCCATGCATTCACCAAGTTTCCAGAATGATGATTGAGTTAGAATTAAAATCCTAGTATATAGAATTCCAGCAAAAACAGATTGTTATTGAAAATGTTTCATTGAGACGTAAAAGTATTTATTTTATTCTTGTTATTTTCAAACCTTGTTTGTAGACTTACAGTTATGTGATATTTTGAGTTTTTATTATAATTATATTTTAATTTTTTTTAATCAAGTACCCGATCACAATATCTATTTCACTCACACATTCTTATTTTTTCAGATGATTTCAGTTCTGAGACAAATTCTAAGAATGTTTATCTCATTCAATTTAGTTGAATTATTAATATTAAACGTATTAAGAAATTGACAAAATCATAATATCTATTTTGCCATCTATTTTTTCTCGATGTTTTCTCGCTATAAATTCCACACCATTTGATTGTTCGTCCTGCTTTTTATGTACGCAGTCAAAAAATGGTCGATCAAATACAACATCTCACAAAAGTTTCGCTGCGGTCTCATCAACTCATATACAAAATTTCAGATAACTTATTTCATCAACTACCTCCAGATACAAACATAAAATAATCGTGATGTGGCGGATATTCTGGAAGATATCGATATTTTCTGAATTTATTATTATTCTAAGAGACAAATTTATATTCGATTCGGAGTTCAATCGATTAGATTTGATGCATAATGGTTACCAAAACGAAATTCGAGACAAGCCATCTGACTTATCACCTTATACCTATAAACCTAAAATTCCATGGACATCTGACAGATATTTTCTGATATTTCAACTTTTATCTAATAAGTATTCTTGATTCATACTTATTCTGCCCATTTAATTGATTCATTGTGGTACCCGATTCATTGTGGTGCAAGTGATTTCCAAATTTCAACTCATTGAATTGGTAGCATTCTGATCACTGAGGAAATAAAATTTCAGACGGCTTTATCTTCGAAATCACGCGAGGATTTCGTATTATCAAGCTACTCAAAAAGTACCGAGACTGTAGTTCTTTTCGTAAGTTATTGCATGTAAAGACAGAATCGGTTTTATCTCAGATTTTTTATGAAGGAATCAATTACAATCGTTTGAGATCATTTCTACTCGATATTCGAAAATTACGGACATTCTAGCAAATTCTCATTCATTCAAAGTAACAGTTGAGATTATTCCATAAACATATTCCATGAAATAGCTGAATCATGCGGAAAATGCAATATTATCTTCACTTGTTCAGTTCTCAACGCCACTTATATAATTATAACAATATCGTATATCGAATAGACGCGATAAGACCCTGTGATCTGACAACACCGCTGGGATCGAGAAGGTTGGCCGTACATGTCAGTCGAGTATATGTGGGAATGAAAAGTCGGCGGAACGTGACAGGTCTCAAAAAGAGAACCGAATGTATAACTTTCTTGAGTGAAAAAAAAATTTTCCCCTCTATGGATGCCTAAGGAGTTATATTTTCAAACAGCTGATTTTTCACATATACACTCCAAGAAAACACTCGGATTACATGGGTCTGAGGTAGCCTGCCAAGTATAACGGGACTGAATACGTCGGTTGGATAAATATATATATATATATCTATTTTTTTTTTCACCATATAGGGCAGGTAGTATATATATATATATATATATATATATATATATATGGATGAATTAATCACCTACAATCACAACTATAAGACCCGCCATAAAGAAAGTATTGTAATACCAGTCATGCACAAGTCGAAGCAGTCAAAACATATTAAAGAAAACGCGAATTATTTTTTCAACTTTAACACTCTGTATCTCGGAAACGAAGCATTTCCGGACCTATGTTCATAGGAACTTTTTTGCTTAGAATGATGTGATCTATCAACCATTTCAGTTTGTCGGAAACAAATCAGAACACTCTGTATATCGATAATCGATGAATGATGCACTTTAAAAATCGTTATGCTTTATATGTACGCTACTGAATGGAACGCTTCGGTTTATTAGGTACTCATAGTTCGTCATTCGCTCCTCCTTCGGTTTTGTGCGCAACCAAGTTCTTGCCAACATATTTGGCGGCGACTGTAGATAGTCTTAACAAAATTATTAAGCGCTGAAATTTCGTAATAATATATTGTTATGGAATGGTATTATCAACTTATAAAATCAATGAGAATACATTACCAGACTCTATCTTTCGGAAACTACAGCAAATTCATCAAATAGATAATAAATTTTAACTTGATATGATCCAATAATTTTAAAGAAAAGTAGAGTAACTTTATTCATTTATTTCATACACTTGCACATTATAAAAGTAGCATAAATCCAATATTTCTAAAGTACTATATCAATATTCATTCAAAACATCTCAGGATCTGAAACAAAATGAAAATATTAATAAAATTCAAGTTCAATTTGATAAAATCAACAAAAGATATTCAACTCAAGTATCAAGAACCATTTATATATCATGTAAATAATGTTAAAAGAGTCAAAAGACTGAATATTCAATTTTCATTCAAAATGATAAAAAATAATCATTTATTTTATATTTCCTATGTTAATTTTCATGAAATAGCTTGTGATCTAGTGAATTACATCTAGATGCAATCTCAAAAATGTAATATTAGCTGAAATTCCTAATAAAATTGTAAAAAATGGATAGGGATAGGATATCGAATGATAAATCAGGGATTCCAAAGTAATTAATGTCTCAAACATACAAAAATGTATATATTTCATTAGATTATAGTATAATTTAAAAATATGTAGTAGATTTTAGGAGTTATAGATAGAAATCTTTGAATATTAGGCCAAAGAAAGTGAATATTAGAAAAATTTCCAAATTGTATATAGAATATTTGAGAATTTTGTAACTTCGAATCGACCGAATGCAACATATGTGGTACCAAAAGATAAAAAAAAAAATGAAGAAATTAACTAGATCAAGATTGAAGAAGGAAAACTTACCTCAAAAGAGAAAATTGCGAAAGCATCATATTTGGAAAATTTTTTGACATCCAAGGCAATCTTGATTTCAAGAAAAAATTGAAAATCTATATAAAGCCCAGCTGAATGACAGCTAATCAGTCAGTAAAAAACCATTGTTGAGAGCACGTCACCTGACTCAAGAAATTTACCTGAAATAATTGATAAACGAAAGAATTTATTTACGAAAATTTGCAAGATATTAAAATTGATAAATACGTACCTGAAAGTCATTGTGAGAAGAAGTGGAAAATTATTTAATCAATTTCAAGAAGAAATTTCCTTGGATTCAAGCAAGTTGAAGCAATATTAAATGGAAAATGGATTCAAAACAATGCAACTGAATTAATACGAATTAAGGTTATAATCCATTCGAGGTTAGGAGCATAGAAGACGATACCATACCATAACATAGAACACTGATGAGGTCGATGAAGATTTAAATACGTAAATATAAGATTAGATTAATATAAATTTAGTTATTAGATAAGAATTTTTTTATAGTTAGTGAATTTTGAAAATATTAATTAAATTAAAAAATATATATAATTGAATTTGAATGAACCCTCCTGAGATATATATAGTCGGCGCAAAATTATAAAAGATATAGTATCAAATTTAGTTATTGGATCGAATCAATTTAATTTATATCAACAACAACATAATCTCAGCTTGAATATATATACGATCCATAACAAATGGCGCCCAACGCGTGGCTTATATTAATTCAATTACAGCATTATTATATTAATTCAATTACAGCATTATTATATTAATTCAATTACAGCATTCTTATATTAAAAAAAAAAAAAAATTTTCAAATTAATACATAATTGTTGGAATCATATCATTGATTATATATAAAAAAAATGGAAACAAGAAGTAAAACGAAAATTGGAGAAAAAGGGGATGAAGAAGAAAATGCAAGAGGAAATATGGAAATAAATGAAGAAAATAGAAAAGAACTGAATTTATGGGATATAATGAATGCATTAAAAAAATTTGAAGAAAATATGAGTAAAAAATTTGAAGATCAGTCAAAAAAATTTGAAGATCAGTCAAAAAAATTGGAAGATCAGTCGAAAAAATTGGAAGATCAGTCGAAAATACTGAATAAAAATTTTAAAGAAATTAAGGAAGAAATGAAAATTAATTTGGCAGATAAGATAATTGAAATGGAAAAGAATCTTGGGAATGTATTAATGATTTGCAAGGAAAGGTTATATACCAAAAGAAATAAAGTACAAAAGGAATCTTCAGCTGAATTAGATACAGAAAGTAAAATATATGAAGAGAATTTGGAGATTTGTGAAACTGAAGTTCACAATCGAACAGAAGGAAATCTGAGTATTATATATAATGATATCGAAAAACAAAATGAGCAACTAGAAATCAATAAGATTGAGATGTATAAAATTGCAAGAATTCAAAATGAGAAGTCGAATGAAAAATTGAAAATTTTAGGAGAGACTAACATGAATTTCAATGAAAAACTATTAAATCAGTATACAGCACCTTCAATAGAATTTTCAGAAAATAAAAACAAGATTGACCAAAATATATATGAGCTAGGAAATCCACAAAATTCAATAGAAGACAAATATTATGAAAATAAAGAGATAATTCTGAATTATAACAGTATAAGTGATACTCAAACAAACCCATCAGAACGATACATTCAAGAAGTAGTGAAATATTCAAGAAAACTTGTCAATAGAGAACAAAACAAATGGGATATACAATTAAACAGAGTGGAATTTTTGTTGAATACAATGCATAATACAGTTAGAGAAGATACAAATTTATATTCAATGAAACAAGAAAGAAATTGTTACAAAACAAGTCATATAAATAATGAAGACATCATGAAAAAGGTAAAAGTAAGGTTGAAAAAGAATAGAAAAACATACAGAAAGAAAATGGAGAGAAGGAATAGAAGGAAATATGTGAAGTTTAAAAAAAAAGGAGATTTGGTTATTGTACGATCCCACAGGGTAACAGACGAGCGGAATAAGATTTGTGCGAAATTAAAAACTCCATTCGAGGGACCATATATAATAGATAATGAGAATGGTTTGAACAGTTATGTATTAAAAGAATTAGAAACAGAAAGAATAAGAGGAATTTTTCATATTAATGATTTATATGAATTCATCCAGACAACGAATGAAAGTTAATTTAAATTTCAATCAAATTTCAAAATTTTGGAGAAATTTTAATATTTTAAATTTTATATTGAAAATAAAAATTATCAAATATTAAATTTGGGGAATTGTTATGGAATGGTATTATCAACTTATAAAATCAATGAGAATACATTACCAGACTCTATCTTTCGGAAACTACAGCAAATTCATCAAATAGATAATAAATTTTAACTTGATATGATCCAATAATTTTAAAGAAAAGTAGAGTAACTTTATTCATTTATTTCATACACTTGCACATTATAAAAGTAGCATAAATCCAATATTTCTAAAGTACTATATCAATATTCATTCAAAACATCTCAGGATCTGAAACAAAATGAAAATATTAATAAAATTCAAGTTCAATTTGATAAAATCAACAAAAGATATTCAACTCAAGTATCAAGAACCATTTATATATCATGTAAATAATGTTAAAAGAGTCAAAAGACTGAATATTCAATTTTCATTCAAAATGATAAAAAATAATCATTTATTTTATATTTCCTATGTTAATTTTCATGAAATAGCTTGTGATCTAGTGAATTACATCTAGATGCAATCTCAAAAATGTAATATTAGCTGAAATTCCTAATAAAATTGTAAAAAATGGATAGGGATAGGATATCGAATGATAAATCAGGGATTCCAAAGTAATTAATGTCTCAAACATACAAAAATGTATATATTTCATTAGATTATAGTATAATTTAAAAATATGTAGTAGATTTTAGGAGTTATAGATAGAAATCTTTGAATATTAGGCCAAAGAAAGTGAATATTAGAAAAATTTCCAAATTGTATATAGAATATTTGAGAATTTTGTAACTTCGAATCGACCGAATGCAACATATGTGGTACCAAAAGATAAAAAAAAAATGAAGAAATTAACTAGATCAAGATTGAAGAAGGAAAACTTACCTCAAAAGAGAAAATTGCGAAAGCATCATATTTGGAAAATTTTTTGACATCCAAGGCAATCTTGATTTCAAGAAAAAATTGAAAATCTATATAAAGCCCAGCTGAATGACAGCTAATCAGTCAGTAAAAAACCATTGTTGAGAGCACGTCACCTGACTCAAGAAATTTACCTGAAATAATTGATAAACGAAAGAATTTATTTACAAAAAATTGCAAGATATTAAAATTGATAAATACGTACCTGAAAGTCATTGTGAGAAGAAGTGGAAAATTATTTAATCAATTTCAAGAAGAAATTTCCCTGGATTCAAGCAAGTTGAAGCAATATTAAATGGAAAATGGATTCAAAACAATGCAACTGAATTAATACGAATTAAGGTTATAATCTATTCGAGGTTAGGAGCATAGAAGACGATACCATACCATAACATAGAACACTGATGAGGTCGATGAAGTTTTAAATACGTAAATATAAGATTAGATTAATATAAATTTAGTTATTAGATAAGAATTTCTTTATAGTTAGTGAATTTCGAAAATATTAATTAAATTAAAAAAAAATATAATTGAATTTGAATGAACCCTCCTGAGATATATATAGTCGGCGCAAAATTATAAAAGATATAGTATCAAATTTAGTTATTGGATCGAATCAATTTAAATCAAATCAATAACAACATAATCTCAGCTTGAATATATACGATCCATAACAATATATATATATATATTTTTTTTTTTCCTTCTCACCGCTCTGTTACGGGTGGCAAGCCACACATCCGGGCTTTCGCCAAGGCAAATGCCACCGCTAAGGACCTTGAAGAAACTTCCTAACTGTCCTCGCCGTGCCCAACAAAACCTGTTTCTGTGAGCTTGATATTACGTTGCGGTCTAAGCACAGTCTCTTGGTGGTCTCAGGCAAATGCTTCTCCACCAAACCGTTCACAGAGATCACTATTGGGAAAACGTTTACCGATTTCAGTTCGTGAATCTCACGCAGTTGGTAGGCCAGTTCGGAATATTTCGCGATCTTCTCAGAATAAACTCGGGCCAAATTTTCGTCAGCAGGGACCGCAAAATCCAGCAGCAGACATGTTTCCTTTTGCTTGTCGAAGAGAGTAACGTCCGGTCTATTATGCGCCACTCCTCTGTCAGTTACGAGAGTTGTGTCCCAGTATAGTTTGTAGCGCTGGTTCTCCAATAGCGCTCTTGGCTGGTATAGATGTTGTTCAGTCTCCGTCTTGAGCAATCCGAGTTTTAGCGATCTGTTGATGATATATCTTTCCCATGGCGTCATGCCTGTCGAGGTAGTCACGGGGAGCCAGAATCGAACATGATGAGGTAATGTGCTGAATGGACTCCGCAGCTTGTGAGCACTTTCGGCATCTATCGGATGGAATGTCCTGCTTGGCGATATGCTTCATGTACATCCTAGTTGGTACCACCTGGTCCTGTATCGCCAAGAGTCTTCCCTCAGTTTCAGGAAAAAGGTACCCCGCGCGCAGGTAAGTAAGAGACTCGATCTTATATATCTCTTTACTTTTCAGGTGGCCTGGATATCTGCCATGCAGGGCCTTGGCACTCCACTCTTCCATGCGACTTTCCATAGTACGCCTCGGAGCCCGATGATCCGGATCAGATAGCCTCAACATGGATATTCCGTTGTCAGCTTCACGGACAGCCCTGAACACAGGCGAGTTGTTCTTCATAAAGTGCTCTCTTAAGTCATTCACGCACTTTGCATGCAAGTCTTCCAAATTCATCAACCCTCTTCCACCCTGGTTTCTTGGGAGATAAAGTCGCATAATTGAAGAATGGAGGTGGTGCACTCCATACTTTGTTAAAAGGGATCGCACCTTCCCATCCAGATCACGGAGCTCAGTCGCGGACCAGCTGACGACACCGAATGAGTAGGCCACGCTCGGGATCGCCCAGATGTTGACGGCCGTAAAGAGAGATTTAGAATTCAACTTGGCTCTAAGAAGTAAACGAACCCTAGTCATGAGCTTCTTTCGAAAAGATTCTTTCATCTCTGGTGTTTTCACTTCAAATGCTTGCTTTATCCCTAAATATCTGTACGGAATATCCTTTTCCAGGGCAGGTATCGTTATGTTATTGATCAATGTGGCTCCCTCTGCCCTATCTTGAATTTTTCCTCTTCGGACATCCAAAACCGCACATTTATCAAGTCCCATCTCCATCCCTATGGACTCACTGAAGGCTGCCACTATTTCCAGCATCCTTCTCAATTGTTCACAGTTTGTCCCATACAGTTTCAGGTCGTCCATAAAAAAGCGGTGGGTGATCGCAACTTGTCTGGTCTTACTGATAACATACCCATACTTGGTGTTCTTGAGTATGAGACTGAGAGGGTTAAGCGCCAAGCAAAACCATACAGGACTCAGTGTATCACCCTGAAATATCCCACGTTTTATTTTTATTTGCTCAGATCTTATGGCAGAATTCCCCGATCGCATAGAGAGTGTGGTCCTCCAGGTTTTCATGAGGTGTTTCAACAGCCCTATTACTTTTTGAGATATTCCGTGCATCTCAAGCACCTTCAGCAGCCATGCGTGGAGGACAGAATCAAATGCCTTCTTGTAGTCCACCCAGGCAACGGAAATGTTCCTCAGCTTCTTTCGCGCCTGCTTGGTGATAATGTTGTCTATCACAAGAAGCTCCTTGCAGCCCTTAGTTTTAATTCGGCACCCGCCCTGCTCCTCAGCCATCATGTTATGCTCTTTGAGGTGTCTGTTGATGTATTTCGCGAGCACTCCTGTAAATATTTTGTATACTGATGGCAAACACGTTATTGGTCTGTAGTCCCCAGGCCCTTCACTATTTTCACTCTTTGGGATAAGGTATGTGATCCCCATCGTGAAGAATTCTGGTACCGTGGAAGGATTGTTCAATGCTTCCTGAAGAAGTGCTGCCAGTTTCTCATGCACACTCGTGAAGTACTTCCACCAATAATTGTGAAGTTTATCGGGTCCCGGAGACGCCCAGTTACCACAGTGCCGCAGCACGTCGCTCACATCCGATCGTTGTACCCCAATGTCGTCCATCATCTCACCGGGCATCCTCGACTGCGCCTCCTCTATCCAGTATGCCCCCTCATCATACACACTTTCCCTAGACCATACATCAGACCAAAAACTGTGCGCAGTCTCCGGTTTTAACTGACCATCGCCCACCTTTTCTCCTTCCTCCAAGTCACGAAAGAACTGCTTTTGATTTTTGAAGAATGAGTTATTATTTCTGTGGCGCTTGACTCTTTCGTTGTATCTCCTGATTCGGTTACCTAACGCTTTAATTTTCTGTTGCAGCTGGTCAGAAACAACAGCTACTTTCTCCCTAAAGGAAGGGTCCCTTCGCCTGATCCGAGCTTCAGATGCCACCTTCCTAACAGCTTTAAGGACTTTAGCGCTTGGTGTTACAGAGTTGAGGTAAGTATGAATCACCCCAATTTTTTTTCTCAAACCAGTGATATTTTTTTCCAGGCGCAGCCGCCAGGGAGGCATATTTGTTGTTCTGGGGGTATCTTGATATTGACCGATCCGCTGCCCGAGTAACTCGCAGACCGTAACAGCGCCCGCATAAACCGCGTCAACCAGCTCCTCCAGCGATCCCACACTCGCTGCGCGCTCCAGCAGGCCCGAATTAACCTTCTGAACCGCCTTAGAGAACTTCAGCCGCGGAATCTTACATATATATATATATATATATATATATCAACAATTTTAATTCCCAATATACAACAATAGTTATAAGTATGATAAGGGGTGTGGGAAAATTGATAAGTGTTATAATTTCACTCTTCTTTATTTCATTTAGTCGACGTTTCGATCCCGATGGGGACCTTCTTCAGGACTCTACAATAGCAATAGAAAACAGTCAAAAAAATGGCAATCACAAAACATGTAAAAATAGTACATACCGAAATACAGAGTTGTAAAGATCTTATTTGAACACAAATCAATAGCTCTCAAGAAAGCAATGAACAAGAACATCAACAAATTTAGCGAAAAAAGATCTGATATTTCGTTAGCACAAGAGTAGAAATCAATTATCATATGTAAATAAGGTAAACAGAATAATCAACAAAATGAGAGGTTGTCAAAAATGTTGTCAACCAGACTTGCCACAGAATACACGCACATGACAAATGAAACATAGAATAGCATTAAATCACACTTGGTCGCAGTAATTCACTCTCACCGAACTCAGAACAAATGCGATTATTGAAAGACCCCATGAACCGAATCCAATCCCCTCTCACAGAAATAGTCCGGAACACAGAATTCATTATTACGTTATTCCGACTGTAGAACTTGTGGGAATATTCATTCCATTTGATCCATCCAATTCACTGCCACCAAACTGGTCATAATGAATCAAATAAGTATAGATGGAGCTAATATTGTTTACATCCCTTCTGTAATTCATAGAACAAGTGTGGCGTTTAATATGGTACATCTCTTTTAATGGTAGGTTCTTCAAACAGGTGCTCGGTTCCCCTATGGGTTCCAACTTCAGTCCGTCCATTGCTGAAGTAGTAATGGATTTCCTTCTGGACTGCATTCTTAATAGCATTCCTTTTCACATTCCTTTCATCAAGAAATATGTTGATGATCTAATATGTGCTGTACCTAAAGACCAGGTTGCTTTCGTTCTAAACAGGTTCAACAGTGAACATGAAAGTATACAGTTTACGTTGGAGGAAGAAACAGCGAGTGGTGTCTCATTCCTGGATACAAGGGTGATTCGAACTCTGGAAAATAGGCTGATTCTGGATTGGTACCGAAAGCCAACAAGTTCAGGGAGATACTTACACTATTTTTCCAATCATCCACATGGACAAAAGGTAAACATGATTTTAGGATTGAAGAATCGCATCGAAAAAGTTGCCCATCCAAGTCTAAGGCAGCAGAATCTGAGGTTATTGTTACAATTGATGCTAGAGAATGGATACCCAAAGAGGTTGTTGTCCAGATTAATATACAGTACCACTCCTTTGAGACAGCCAACGAATGGAGAGAGGGGCGCATCCACCACTGTGGACACTGAGAACGTAGATAGAATTCTTTACTCTTCTATTCCCCTAATAAATGGTATGACTAATGCATTAATTAACCTCCTAAAGACCACACAAATTAAATTGATTCCGAAATCTTATTTTAAAATTGACAGACTATACAGTCGAGTGAAAGACAGGATGACTGTTGATAATATGAGTGGTGTGGTATATTGTATTCCATGTTCAATATGTAGTGAGGTGTATATTGGTCAGACATCTCAGCTTTTGAAGAGAAGGATTGCTCAACACAAGAGCGACATCAAGAATCCAAATAAGATTTGTGCCCTAGCAGAGCATACCCGGGAGAAAGATCACCCAATGAATTATGATTCCACCAAAATTCTTGAATGTGCAGTTAGTGGAAAGAAAAGATGTTTCTTAGAGATGTACCATATTAAATGCCACACTTGTTCTATGAATTACAGAAGGGATGTAAACAATATTAGCTCCATCTATACTTATTTGATTCATTATGACCAGTTTGGTGGCAGTGAATTGGATGGATAAAATGGAATGAATATTTCCACAAGTTCTACAGTCGGAATAACGTAATAATGAATTCTGTGTTCCGGACTATTTCTGTGAGAGGGGATTGGATTCGGTTCATGGGGTCTTTCAATAATCGCATTTGTTCTGAGTTCGGTGAGAGTGAATTACTGCGACCAAGTGTGATTTGATGCTATTCTATGTTTCATTTGTCATGTGCGTGTATTCTGTGGCAAGTCTGGTTGACAACATTTTTGACAACCTCTCATTTTGTTGATTATTCTGTTTACCTTATTTACATATGATAATTGATTTCTACTCTTGTGCTAACGAAATATCAGATCTTTTTTCGCTAAATTGTTGATGTTCTTGTTCATTGCTTTCTTGAGAGCTATTGATTTGTGTTCAAATAAGATCTTTACAACTCTGTATTTCGGTATGTACTATTTTTACATGTTTTGTGATTGCCATGTTTTTTGACTGTTTTCTATTGCTATTGTAGAGTCCTGAAGAAGGTCTCCATCGGGATCGAAACGTCGACTAAATGAAATAAAGAAGAGTGAAATTATAACACTTATCAATTTTCCCACACCCCTTATCATACTTATAACTATTGTTGTATATTGGGAATTAAAATTGTTGATATATATATATATATATATATATATATATATATATATATATATATATACAGGGTGAGTCTTTGACTTGTACATATATTTCAACCCAAGATTCCTGAGGTCAAAAGAAACACTTTTTTCCTTTACCATTTTTTCCGATTCGGCCCGGTTAAAAAGATACAGGCTGTTGAAAATCGATAAAAAAATGTGATTTTCGGCTATATCTCGTAAATGGTTGTATCGAAGGAAATGATTTTTGAAATATAGCTTTTTTTTGATGTGATACATCTTCTCCGAACACCAGATTCCATACACATTCTTCTGTTTCTTTGTTATGAACATAACATACCATAAAAATACCACAAATTCGAAGAAACCAACTCTTAATAGTAATTTGAACGTTCATTGAAGAATATTTGGCTAATTTGAAAAATAAAAGTATGTATTCTTCATATTTTCTCGTACAAAGCGCCGTTTTCGAATAACTTGATCTTAAAAAAAAAAAATTATCTGTGAAATTCAAAAAATTGGGTATTTTGGCTGAATGCAACTCTGTTCTATTGTGGAAAAAAAAACCACAGAAATGAATATTTACTATGAAGTCATGTCTCAGATTTAAGAATTGAAGTACTAGCCAACTTAGTTTGAAAATGAAGTTATTTGAATAAGCTCACCTCAACTCCTCGATTTGATTAAAAATCACTGAGCTTTGGCACAGCTCTGATAATAAGAAGATACTTCACTAAAATCAACATTCTTTTTGAAAAGTCCAGATTATTCATAAAACCCATGTTTAAAAAAGTTTTCACAAAATAGTCCCATTATAATGACAACAATCAATATCCCACTAAAGACTGCTGCTATCGAACAATACTGTATTCTTCTTCGGCTCATTCAAACTCACATCGAAACATACCACTAGGACTAGGTACATACTAGACAAATTTTCATGTGATTGAGATTGAATACTTTTATTCTTTTGCTATTCCATAAATTCATCTTAAGAGCTTATGATTGACATACTTCCAAGAGGGCCATAATTGTTTTAATGTGAAAACAAATTAGGTGAGTTAAAAGAAACCAAATATTCTATTGTGGATATTTACATTGAATACTTCTCATTTATTTTCAATGCCAAAATCAAGATGAATTAAGTAGTAAAGTTGGCTTTAATGTAGGTACACATTAACAACAAATTTGATTACAAGTGGATTCTAACATTTTCCATTGATTACAGAGCCAGAATATTTTACATATTTCCATATTTTCATACTGATGGTTTCAAAAATATTGATGCATTTCAATATTTTTATGAGATAGTTGGAACAAATCAAATGCTTCATTTCATAACAAATATCTTATAACAATAACAGTGTAAACTGTAAATGAAAATTTTAGGTTAGAACATAGATTATTCGAACCGAACTGCTGTGTTTATATTTGGCATCACTCGAAATTTGAAATTCAAACTTAAAACCACAGATTTCTATAGTCTGTGTTAGATCTTTCATAGATGAATATTATTTATTTGAGATTTTAAGGTTAATTCTTGCACGAAAAATAAACAACGATATCATATAAATGAAATATAATGAATGAATGGATATGAGTATCAGAGCTAATATGGGTGGTAGCGAGCTAAATTCGTTATAATTATCGAAAATGAAATAGAAATCAAGAGAAGAATATTTAATCTTTAGCGTCAACGAAATTGGAATAACTCATTTATTTGATTATAAACACTACTTTGTTCAACAAATGGAATGTTAAACGTGAGTTTATGATGGTTTTTCTAATTTAGTAGCTTATTTTCAAGGTTCAAGAGGTATATCTTATGCTTGAGAAAACTTCAGAGCCCGTTCCCACTTATCCGATCAGTCTTTTTGCCCTGAAACCGGACGCCGGACGTGGGTGTTCACATTATATCCGATCAGTCTGTTTTGCCGGAAGGTCGGTGGTTCGACTCGCCGCCAGTTTACGTTTGTATTTTGTACGCGATGGACGGCGACGATGATGTTCTTATATTGTGGTGGTATTTGAGGCGAATGAGACGAAAAAGATGTAGAAAACGAAGACAACATTGGGTGCATCCTATACTTCGAGACCGATTTTCCACAGGGACATTTGAAACATTGATGGGAGAATTAAGGAATGATGAGGCGAAGTTCTTTAACTACTTTCGAATGTCTTTTTCCTCTTTCGACGATCTCTTGGGAAGAATTTCAATGGACATAAAATTACAAGACACAAGATTTAGAGAGTGCATTTGTCCACAACAAAGGCTGTCCATATGTTTAAGGTACGACCTTTTTTTCTCTTCAAATATTTATATAGGAAATGCTCTTCCAAGGTGGCTAGTTGGATTGGAAAATACTTTTAGGAGTTAAATAAAATACAGATATGTAATTATTGAAATATTTTTATGGAAAACAGTCACAAAGTTTTATCCCACAATACGGGTTTATTTTCGACTAGCGATATTAACGCGCAAGCGTCCACGTCCATTTTCCACTAGCACTAACAACTAATGAGACTAGCGACGCGAGAAAGAGCGGGCTCGTCTTCAGTCTTGACCATAGATTCATCTATGGTCTTGACGGAACGTTCGTTCACACTCATCCGATCCGGGCGTTTTGACTGATCATCGCAGTGGCAAAATGTCCGTCAAATAAATCGGATCAGTCTTTATTCCCGGATCAGTCATAATGTGAACAGCTCCTATGGAGCTGTTCACAAATTGTACTGCCACTGGCACATCCGTCTATTTAGACGGACCGGGAAAATAGACTGATCGGATAAGTGGGAACGGGCTCTCAGTGTTCCGGTTTTCAGGGGTGAATTAGCTCATTTTGAAAATTTAAAATGGCTATATCTTTTTAACAGGGCCGAATCGGAAAAAATGGTAAATGAAAAAAGTGTTTCTTTTGACCTCAAGAACCTTCGGTTAAAATATATGTACAAGTCAAAGACTCACCCTGTATATATATATATATATATATATATATATATATATATATATATATATATATATATATATATATATATATATATGGGGAGGAGTCTCTAAAACGCATCTGCGTTCCCTTGAGGTAATTCAAAGACGTTTTTTGAGATGTATTTCTGCAGAGGAGATACGACTATCCTAGCAACCTGCTATACTCGGAGACTGAAATATTTGACCCAAGACAACTATTCTTCATAAGTGTGGCTACAGTTCAATACAAGTACAAAAATGAATTAATCACCTACAATCACAACTATAAGACCCGCCATAAAGAAAGTATTGTAATACCAGTCATGCACAAGTCGGTCGGCCAAAGGAACTATAATTATTTGGGTCCCAAACTTTTTAGCAGTCTACCAGAAGAACTAAAATGTGAGCTCAACGTTGAAAAATTCAAGAATAAACTTAAACGTTATGTTCGACATGCTTCCCGTTCTGAAATGCACGAGATGATCGAGAACTGAAAGTGACTTGTTGCAACAAATGGGTTAAACAGTAATTTTGTATTTTGTCGTCTTTTGTCTCTTCGGCATATTTGTTTTTATCATGTGACAATTGTATGCTCGATGTATTTTAATGCTTTTATATTTATATATTTTACTTTTGAAATTTTTGTTCATGTGTATCCTTTTTGGATTTTTATATTTTTGATCACACTATATGCTAGGTTATATACAGGGTGAGTCTTTGACTTGTACATATATTTTAACCCAAGATTCCTGAGGTCAAAAGAAACACTTTTTTTCTTTACCATTTTTTCCGATTCGGCCCGGTTAAAAAGATACAGGCTGTTGAAAATCGTTAAAAAAATGTGATTTTCGGCTATATCTCGTAAATGGTTGTATCGAAGGAAATAATTTTTGAAATATAGCTTTTTTTTGATGTGATACATCTTCTCCGAACACCAGATTCCATACACATTCTTCTGTTTCTTTGTTATGAACATAACATACCATAAAAATACCAGAAATTCGAAGAAACCAACTCTTAATAGTAATTTGAACGTTCATTGAAGAATATTTGGCTAATTTGAAAAATAAAAGTATTCTTCATATTTTCTCGTACAAAGCGCCGTTTTCGAATAACTTGATCTTAAAAAAAAAAAATTATCTGTGAAATTCAAAAAATTGGGTACTTTGGCTGAATGCAACTCTGTTCTATTGTGGAAAAAAAAACCACAGAAATTAATATTTACTATGAAGTCATGTCTCAGATTTAAGAATTGAAGTACTAGCCAACTTAGTTTGAAAATGAAGTTATTTGAATAAGCTCACCTCAACTCCTCGATTTGATTAAAAATCACTGAGCTTTGGCACAGCTCTGATAATAAGAAGATACTTCACTAAAATCAACATTCTTTTTGAAAAGTCCAGATTATTCATAAAACCCATGTTTAAAAAAGTTTTCACAAAATAGTCCCATTATAATGACAACAATCAATATCCCACTAAAGACTGCTGCTATCGAACAATACTGTGTTCTTCTTCGGCTCATTCAAACTCACATCGAAACATATCACTAGGACTAGGTACATACTAGACAAATTTTCATGTGATTGAGATTGAATACTTTTATTCTTTTGCTATTCCATAAATTCATCCTAAGAGCTTATGATTGACATACTTCCAAGAGGGCCATAATTGTTTTAATGTGAAAACAAATTAGGTGAGTTGAAAGAAACCAAATATTCTATTGTGGATATTTACATTGAATACTTCTCATTTATTTTCAATGCCAAAATCAAGATGAATTAAGTAGTAAAGTTGGCTATAATGTAGGTACACATTAACAACAAATTTGATTACAAGTGGAGTCTAACATTTTCCATTGATTACAGAGCCAGAATATTTTACATATTTCCATATTTTCATACTGATGGTTTCAAAAATATTGATGCATTTCAATATTTTTATGAGATAGTTGGAACAAATCAAATGCTTCATTTCATAACAAATATCTTATAACAATAACAGTGTAAACTGTAAATGAAAATTTTAGGTTAGAACTTAGAACATAGATTATTCGAACTGAACTGCTGTGTTTATATTTGGCATCACTCGAAATTTGAAATTCAAACTTAAAACCACAGATTACTATAGTCTGTGTTAGATCTTTCATAGATGAATATTATTTATTTGAGATTTTAAGGTTAATTCTTGCACGAAAAATAAACAACGATATCATATAAATGAAATATAATGAATGAATGGATATGAGTATCAGAGCTAATATGGGTGGTAGCGAGCTCAATTCGTTATAATTATCGAAAATGAAATAGAAATCAAGAGAAGAATATTTAATCTTTAGCGTCAACGAAATTGGAATAACTCATTTATTTGATTATAAACACTACTTTGTTCAACAAATGGAATGTTAAACGTGAGTTTATGATGGTTTTTCTAATTTAGTAGCTTATTTCCAAGGTTCAAGAGGTATATCTTATGCTTGAGAAAACTTCAGTGTTCCGGTTTTCAGGGGTGAATTAGCTCATTTTGAAAATTTAAAATGGCTATATCTTTTTAACAGGGCCGAATCGGAAAAAATGGTAAATGAAAAAAGTGTTTCTTTTGACCTCAAGAACCTTCGGTTAAAATATATGTACAAGTCAAAGACTCACCCTGTATATATATATATATATATATATATATATATATATTCTTACACACAAGCAGACGTGCTCTGCTTCGTAAGTATGCTCATTTATTCACCATTCCAAGAATGTAATTACTTCTAGATGTATACTTTAATTGAATAAATGATATTATTATTATTATTATATATCGATAATCGATGAATGATGCACTTCAAAAATCGTTATGCTTTATATGTACGCTACTGAATGGAACGCTTTGGTTTATTAGGTACTCATAGTCCGTCATTCGCTCCTCCTTCGGTTTTGTGCGCAACCAAGTTCTTGCCAACATATTTGGCGGCGACTGTAGATAGTCTTAACAAAATTATTAAGCGCTGAAATTTCGTTTTGAATTAATTAATTTGAATGAGATTTCAAAAGAAAATCATTCAGAACTCTACTGGGTGTTCAAAATGATAAAATTCATTGATGACGCATTAAAAACTTAATATTTGACTATTTCAACTGGTACACTCTATAATTCATTTTCTCATTCAGTACACAACTTTTAAAATTTTCTACTACTAAAATTTGCTACCTGATAAGAAAATATAATACATGTTATGCCATTTGGAATAAGTCCGATAATAACTTTTGAATGAGTCATCAATGAATTGTCTCAGTAGAGTTCCCAAGGATTATAAAAAGTAAGTACTAACCTCCAATTGTCGAGAATTCAATTTGAAATCTTAATGAATTCATTAATTTTGAAAACCTCAGTTCTTCCAAAGCCTGTTCCCTTTATGAGAAATTGAAATATTTCAAAAAAAGGAAGTTTTAAGCATATAAAATCTTGGGTTGATTTATTCCATTCAATCTGGAAATTCAATAAAAACAGGTTGTCCTATCAAAAAAATCATTTTGTTCATTCATTTACACATTTTTTGTAAACCCTATGTATTTCGAAACAATTATTTACTGTAGATCTAATGGAGCCTAATGATACTGTAAAAATTTGAACATTTCAGCCCTTCACCGTAAAGAGCATCTTTATCGCGCCCATGGTGGAACAGCCTGTCTCATTTCAATTTATAAGAAATAAGCCATCGTTTTTTTTCTATGATTCTCCAACATACTCAATAATTTTTGTGTTAGCAAAATAAAAGAGGATATATGTTGACGTGCCTTATCGGCATCGGAAACAGGCCTGATTTTATTTAAACAATTAATTTCATAATTGACTATTTTTATTGCCTTCCGTTCCTAGAGTATGCATAATAAACATTGGATTCAGTAACTGAATACATCGTTAGACTCGAATAACAGAGTTATATAATTTTAAGGGGTATAAACGTCAAATAAATTTTCGACGTCTTATGATGTTTCATGAGATAATTGAAAGAAAAATTCACTCGGGAATTTTGTGTGTATGTATTTATATTCTTCTATCTATGTCTTCAGATAGAAAAAAACCTAGAAGAATTTGTGCAACCGGGTTCACCAATAACAAAGAGGGGTATAATAAAACCATCAAACGTGCCGACAGGCAACAGTAACAGCGGACAGCCATATTTACATCTGAAATGCAGTTGAAATATTTTTACCTATACTGAATTGAAGATAGAAACTTCCCAAGATGTAAATTCTTCGAAGTAATAAATGTAATAATAAAGAAATTGAAAAATTCATCATATTCATCAATATATTTAAATCATTCTTATTTTTAAAATCCTGAACGTAGAATCTCATCAATATATGAATTTAATATGCAATTTCGGATTTCAAAAATTTTATCAAAGGTTGTTTAAAACCTGACATATTCCGATGACCTCAGGTTGAAGTCCGAAAGGTCTACAGTCATATCAAGAACACCCTTTATCTGAAATACCAGGTCAAACACTGTAAAAAAAAATCAGATTTTATATTTATGTCTATGAAAACACTTCACACAACTATTTTCGGACTTGATTTAATCAAATATATTTCAATAAAAATACCAGTAAGACATCTATTATTCATATATAATCAAATATTTCATGTTTGGAATCGCAAAATGTTAAAAAATATGTTATTTCAAGAGATAAAAATAACTTCATTAAAATATGAAAATAATGTTCATAAAAAACTGAAAGGTAGAATATAGGTATTATGTTTCATTGTTTAATACAACGCAAGCATAAAAAGTATATGATTTAGATAAAGGAATTGTGACCAAGTATTATATAATTCCCGAAACATTTATAGTTTACATTCTGGCTAACTACGCTGTATTGATCGAACTCTAATAGACTTTCCTCAAATTTCCTCTAAGAATTGTAATGAGATGTAAATTTTCAAAATCTTGATAATAATGATTTAAAATTCAATTTCATATTCTCTTTCTTCTAAACAAATGTATTAATTTTTTATAGAATTAAATAAATATAAACATAATACGTATTATTTATATGTTTCAAGGTACATAATAAAACTGATCTGATCTATACAACTATGCATTAAATTCACACAGAAGTGCCAGCGTCAGATGTTTGTTACTGTATTGAATTTAATGTAAAACGATTAAAGGCTACCAAAACGTCGGCGCATATTTGTGTTATGACAAAAATTCAGAAATGCTTAGTGCTTAGTAATTCGCCAAAGTGCTCGCGAGCACTGCATTGCTCGGGAGAAATACATCTCAAAAAACGTCTTTGAATTACCTCAAGGGAACGCAGATGCGTTTTAGAGACTCCTTCTCATATATATATATATATATATATGAGAAGGAGTCTCTAAAACGCATCTGCGTTCTTCACCATTAGGGGAGTTTTTGCTAGAAAGTCCGGGTTCCAATAAACCAAGGACTTCCTAGGCTGCTGTCAGGAACATTCGGACTATTCTCGCTGTCCAGAGCATCACCTCCTTTTGCGCTTTGCTAATTAGTTCTTGTTCCAGTTCCAAGAGCTCAGTGTTCTCCGCCAGGTGGCTTTCCACCAAACCGTTCGTGGAAATTATCAGAGGCAGAACCTTCACCATTCTCAGCTGGTATATCTCTTTCATCTCAAAAGCTAAGTCGTGATACTTCGTTAACTTTTCAGTGTATGCTTTGCTGATGTTGTCATCCGCCGGGACAGTTACATCTATGATTGTTACTTTGCTGTCGGGCCTGTTGTGCTGCACCGCTCTGTCTGTTACTATCGGATTGTCCCAGTAAAGTTTGCACTCGTCATTCTCCAGTATAGTCTTGGGTGAGAATTCGTGCACCCTCCGAGTGGTAAGTAAAAGTCCCGTTCTGATAGCAATTGCCTGATGGAACACCTTTGCCATAGCATTATGCCGTTGGGTTTACTCACGAGGTGCCAAGATCGAGCAAGAAGATGTTACATGCTGTATGGTTTCCGTGGCCTGAGAACACTTCCTGCATCTATCGGTTGGAATGTTTTTCTTTGCTATGTGCTTCATATATGCCCTCGTTGGTACGACTTGATCCTGGATAGCAATGAGACGTCCCTCCGTTTCCGGGAACAAATATCCAGATTTGAGATAAGTGAGTGACAGATCTTTATAAAATTTTTTATTCTTTCAGAGCTTCCGGATATCTACCATGAAGAGGTTTGCTGTGCCATTCCTCCATTAGACTGTCATGGGTTGGCGTATGTGGTGGGCTACTTCTGCATGAGGTAAAGAAACAAAGAAGAATTAGAAGAAATGGAGCAAAAACTCTCAACTGGCGTAAAATTAAATGATGCAAATTGGGTAGTATGGAAATTCCATACTTCTGTGATGCTGAAAGGAGAAGGAGTTTTCGATTTCGTCTCCGGTGAGAAGTTGAAACCCACAAGCGGAGAAAAGGAGACCGCTGCGTGGGAGAAAAATGACGCCAAAGCCCAACAACTTATCATAACAAGGATGGAAGAAGGACCCTTGACGCACATTCTGTCTTGCGAATCCGCATGTGAAATGTGGTCAAAATTGAAATCTGTATATGACAAGGAATCCGTTGTAAGTATACATTTATTACAACAAAAATTTTTTCTTATGGATTTTCAAGGAGAATCTGTGTCATCATACATATCGAAAATTGAAGAAATCAGAAATAAATTAAAGCAAGCAGGGGAAAAGTTATCAGACAGAATGATAATGACCAAAATATTGATGTCACTTCCTGAGAAGTATAAGCACTTCACGTCCGCTTGGGAATCAGTCCCTGAAGATAAGCAGACACTTGGAGAACTCACATCAAGATTGCTGATAGAAGAGGAACGAGCAATGTCTCACGAAAGTGATACAGCACTGACAACTTCTTTAAACAAATCTAAGGACAGCAGACAGAAAGGGGGTGCCAAAAATACTGCTAAGTACAACTATTGCAATAAGGTAGGACATTTTGCAAGAAATTGCTTCAAGAAAGGTAAAGCAGACAAAAAATGTACCATCTGCAAAAAAACTGGCCATGAAGCGGAGAACTGTTGGTTCCGAAAAAATAATGAAGATAGAAGGAATGTCGAATGCATTTATTGGATGTTCTGGTACCATAGAAGTCGATGATTGGTGTATGGATACAGGTGCAACTGAGCATATGTGTTGGAACAGGAAACTGTTCAATACCATCGATAAACTGAAGAACTTTGGAATTGGTCCATGCCGATGTATGTGGTCCAATGGAAACTTCGTCAATTGGAGGTGCCAGATATTTTTTGGTATTTAAAGATGATTTGACTTGTTATAGGATTGTGTATTTCATGAAGAATAAGTCTGAAGTCGAAAGATTATTATCAAAATTTATCTCTATGGCAGAAAGAGAGACAAACAACAAAATGAATGTGTTGAGAACAGACAATGGCCTAGAATTCATTAACAAGGAAATAACAGAGTTATTGGAAAAGCAGGGCATCCAACATCAAAGATCCGTACCTTACACTCCCCAACAAAATGGAAGAGCGGAACGAGAAATGAGAATTCTTTTAGAAGCAGCTCGATCTATGATTGATGGTAAAGAGAAGAAGTTTTGGGCAGAAGCAGTCAATACTGCAGCCTATATTATAAATCGAACTGGAAAAAGCTCTGTCAGGAACAAAACGCCCTATGAAGTATGGTGTGGTAAGAAGGTCAATTTTGAAATATTTCAAGATTTTGGTTTAAGGGTATCGGTTCATATTCCAAAAGAAAAACGACTGAAATGGGATCCTAAAAACAAAATAGGTGTATTCACTGGGTATTGTGATGAAACAAAAGGTTTTGGAATCTTTTTTGAAGAAGAAAATAAAGTAGAATTCCATAGGGATGTCATATTTCTACCCGAGAAGGCACAGGATCAAGAAAATGAATCAAGAGAAGAAGAGTACATAGTTCTCTCAGAAAATCGTGAAGTAGAATCTGAGACCGAAGAGGAAATATCTGCAGAAAATGAAGGTAACTCTAATTCTGATATTTCTCAACTTGAACAAGTTCCAGGTGAAATACCAAGATACAATCTGAGAGAAAATAGGAGACCACCACGAAGACTCGAGGACTATGAACTGTACAGGGTGGGCAAATAAGCGAGGTAAGCGGCTATATCTCAGGATCCACTCATCGTAGAGACTTGCGGTGAAAAATTTTACCACTAAAGTGAACAAGAGAACACACTGGAAATTGTTTTGAAGTTCATACCTCTACCGCTAGTGGGCGTAATAGCTACCGTCGAGTAGAAAAATTAATTTTCCTCGAAAATGTTTCATATAAATTCGAAGAGAAAATATCATCACTGTAATCCTTGGAAAATTCTCCATCTTTTTAAATTATCACTTTCGATTATACGACATCAAATAAGGGTAGGTGAAAGGGAGAAATCTGACTGATTGAAACGCATGTAACTTCAGTTTGGCTCAACATTTTTGAGCAAATTAGATCTCGTCTGAAAGATAATGTCTTGTCGATTGAGGACGAAAAATACCCATGATAAATTTGTTTTTGCTGCTTTCGATAGAGGGCGCTAAGCCAGGAGTTCATTGTTTTGTTCATTTTACTCCGAAATTTCAAATGTAATGATACGATTTTCTTAACAGAAACAGAAATTCCATCAAATTTGCATGAAAAAACCTCAAGGCCGCAAAGCGATAATTTCAGGCGTTCTGAAGTTATTGCCGAAAGAAGATATTCTTCAACTGATGCACTGCGAAAAACCAAATTGTGTCTTTAGTTGCTGACAGAAACAGAAATCTCATCAAATTTGTATGAAAAAACCAAAAGGTCGCAAAGCGATAGCTTCAGGCGTTCTGGAGTTATGGCCGAAAGAAGACACAATTTAGTTTTTCGGTGCATCAGATGAAGCATATCTTTTTTCGGCCATAACTCCAGAACGCCTAAAGCTATCGCTCTGCAACCTTTTGGGTTTTTCATACAAATTTGATGGGATTTCTGTTTCTGTCAGCAACTAAAGACACAATTTGGTTTTTCGCAGTGCATCAGTTGAAGAATATTTTCTTTCGGCCATAACTTCAGAACGCCTGAAATTATCGCTTTGCGGCCTTCAGGTTTTTTCATGCAAATTTGATGGAATTTCTGTTTCTGTTAAGAAAATCGTATCATTACATTTGAAATTTCGGAGTAAAATGAACAAAACAATGAACTCCTGGCTTAGCGCCCTCTATCGAAAGCAGCAAAAACAAATTTATCATGGGTATTTTTCGTCCTCAATCGACAAGACATTATCTTTCAGACGAGATCTAATTTGCTCAAAAATGTTGAGCCAAACTGAAGTTACATGAGTTTCAATCAGTCAGATTTCTCCCTTTCACCTACCCTTATTTGATGTCGTAAAATCGAAAGTGATAATTTAAAAAGATAGAGAATTTTCCAAGGATTACAGTGATGATATTTTCTCTTCAAATTTATATGAAACATTTTCGAGGAAAATTCATTTTTCTACTCGACGGTAGCTATTACGCCCACTAGTGGTAGAGGTATGAACTTCAAAACAATTTCCAGTGTTCTCTTGTTCACTTTAGTGGTAAAATTTTTCACCGCAAGTCTCTACGATGAGTGGATCCTGAGATATAGCCGCTTACCTCGATTATTTGCCCACCCTGTACATGGATGATACGTTATTGGCATGCATTTTGGATGAAGATGATCCAGTCTCGTACGATGAAGCTATGTCGAGCGAAAACAAAGCAAAATGGACAGAAGCCATCGAAAGTGAGATCAAAGCTCTTGAAGAAAATGATACATGGATAGTGGAGAAGAATCCCAACAACGCTGAAGTGATAGACTCCAAATGTGTATTCAAAGGAAAAAAGGATGAAGCAGGAAATATATCAAAATTCAAAGCCAGGCTTGTCGCTAGAGGTTTCAAACAGAGTGAGTGTATTTCAGACATTTATTCACCTGTAGCAAAATTACCTTCAGTGAGATTTTTCTTCAGTGTTTGTAACTATTTAAAAATACCCATTTATCAAATGGATGTGTGTAGTGCTTTTCTTAATGGAGACATTAAGGGAAACGTTTATATTTCTCTACCTAAAGGTTTTAAACAGAAAGAGGGAACCATCTGCAAATTAAGAAAATCATTGTATGGTTTGAAAACTTCACCCAAAAGTTGGAATGAAAAATTCCATAGTGTTATGATGTCATTATCGTTTTTAAGATCTGAAAATGAATATTGTTTGTATACCAAAGCCACAAATTCATATAAAATTTTTATGTTGATGATGTTCTGATTGCTGGAACAAAAGAATTTGAAGTCACAAATATAAAAAAATTGCTCTGTCAAAATTTCAAAATGCTTGATATGGGGAAAATTCATAGATTTTTAGGCATGATTGTAAAACAGGATATTCAAGGAAATCAAATAATAATAAATCAAACCCATTATTTGAAAAATGTATTGGATAAATATAAAATGTTTGATTGTAATCCTTTCAAAACGCCAATGGAAGTGAATTTTAATCATGAAATTTTAAAAAGAGACAAATCTGAGAGTTTGGAGTTAGAGCAAAGATGTAGATCTGTAATAGGTTCAATCATGTATTCGATGCTCTGCACAAGACCTGATAAATGTATATCTATTAGCATCTTAAGCAGATATCAAACTTGTGCTAGTCAAGATCTTTGGCAAGCTCTAAAAAGTGTATTAAGATATATAAAGGGGACAATTCATTTAAGTCTTATTTTTAAATGTGAAGATATTGCTAATATTATTGTAGGATCTGCAGATGCAGATTGGGATGGTGACAGGACAGACCGTAAATCGACAACAGGTTATATATTCAAATTATTTGGAAATCCCATTTCTTGGAGATCTCAAAAACAATCTACTGTTGCTCTGTCATCAACCGAAGCTGAGTACATAGCTTTGAGTCAGTCAGTTAGCGAAGCATGTTGGCTTCGATATTTGTTGCATGATTTTGAAATTTTTGATCGATATGTATGTGTTATGATTTTTGAAGATAATCAGTCGGCTATAAAGGTTAGCAAAAATCCTGAATTTCATAAAAGACTGAAGCATGTTGACATAAAGGTTCATTTTATTCGTGACAAAATCAAGAAAAATATTGTTAATATAGAGTATATAAATCCAAGCGATCAAATCGCAGAGATATTTACAAAGCCTGTAGGCTCAACTCTGTTCGAAAAATTTTGTGGTAGTTTAGGACTTGAAAGGTTTAATTATGTTAGTTAATTTACCATTGAGGGGGTGTGTTGAGACCAATGGCAAATAATAAATAAATAAAGATAAATAATGTTCTATGTTCTGTGAACAGCTGTGAATACTGCTACAATACTGCTGTAAGTAAAAATATTCACTCTCTTTTTTCTGTGTAAGTTTCTGTCAAGGTTAACCTAACCTATATTATATTTCTTCGTTAAAAATAAAGTTAAGTGTTACAAAAGTTATTTTAGTTTCTTTATCAAGAAAAACTGTGCGATATCACCAAATTTTATTAATATTTTCCTTTTGTTTCAGATCCTGAGATGTTTCAAATGAAAATTGATATAGAACTTTAGAAATATTGGATTTATGCTACTTTTATAATGTGCAAGTGAATGGAATAAATGAATAAAGTAACTCTACTTTCTTCAAAGTTATTGGATCATATCAAGTTAAATTTTAATATTTATTTGATGAATTTGCTGTAGTTTCCGAAAGATAGAGTCTGGTAATGTATTCTCATTGATTTTATAAGTTGATAATACCATTCCATAACAATTCCCCAAATTTAATATTCGATAATTTTTATTTTCAATATAAAATTTAAAATATTAAAATTTCTCCAAAATTTTGAAATTTGATTGAAATTTAAATTAACTTTCATTCGTTGTCTGGATGAATTCATATAAATCATTAATATGAAAAATTCCTCTTATTCTTTCTGTTTCTAATTCTTTTAATACATAACTATTCAAACCATTCTCATTATCTTTTATATATGGTCCCTCGAATGGAGTTTTTAATTTCGCACAAGTCTTATTCCGCTTGTCTGTTACCCTGTGGGATCGTACAATAACCAAATCTCCTTTTTTTAAACTTCACATATTTTCACATATTTCCTTCTCTCCATTTTCTTTCTGTATCTTTTTCTATTCTTTTTCAATCTTACTTTTACCTTCTTTATGATGTCTTCATTATTTATATGACTTGTTTGGTAATAATTTCTTTCTTGTTTCATTGAATATAAATTTGTTTCTTCTTTAACTGTATTATGCATTGTATTCAACAAAAATTCCACATTGTTTAATTGTATATCCCATTTGCTTTGTTCTCTATTGACAAGTTTTCTTGAATATTTCACTGCTTCTTGAATGTATCGTTCTGATGGTTTTGCTTGAGGATTCATTATACTGTTATAATTCAGAATTATCTCTTTATTTTAATAATATTTGTCTTCTATTGAATTTTTTGGATTTCCTAGCTCATATATATTTTTGTCAATCTTGTTTTTATTTTCTGAAAATTCTATTAAAGGTGCTGTATACTGATTTATTAATTTTTCATTGAAATTCATGTTAGTCTCTCCCAAAATATTCAATTTTTCATTCGACTTCTCAATTTTCTCATTTTGAATTCTTGTAATTTTATACATCTCAACCTTATTGCTTTCTAGTTGCTCATTTTGTTTTTCGATATCATTCTGTATAATACTCAGCTTTCTTTCTATAATATTGTGAACTTCTGTCTTGACTCTATTTTCACTAATTTCTAAATTCTTTTTACATATTTTGCTTTTCTCTTCTAATTTTGAAGTAAATTCTTCTTCAACTTCATTTATTCTGGCACTAAACATATCATTGAATGCCATTAAACTATTCCCAAGTTTTTTATCCATTTCAGTTATATTATCTGCCAAATGAGTTTTCATTTCTTCTTTAAATTCTTTCAAATTTTCATCCAATTTTTTTATTGCATTCATTATATCTAAGAAATTCAATTTTTTCTGTTTTCTTCATCTATTTCCATATTTCCTCTTGCATTTTCTTCTTCATCCCCTTTTTCTCCAATTTTCGTTTTACTTCTTGTTTTCATTTTTTATTGAATAATCGATGATATGATTCCAACAATTATGTATTAATTTGAAATTTTTTTAAAATAATGCTGTAATTGAATTAATATAAGCCACGCGTTGGGCGACAATTGTTATAGATCGTATATTCAATCTGCGATTATTTTGTTGTTGATTTTAATTAAATTTTGAATGATTTGATCCAATAACAAAAAAATTTGAAACTATATTTTTATAATTCTATTTCATAATTCGCTGATACATTTTTCATTACTGCTATGTCCAATACGTCCATCGTTCCTGTGGTTTTGTGGATATGAGTGGGATCTTCTGGCCCCATTACTAACAGATTGGATTTGTCTGCTATAGCTCTCAGTTTGGTTCCTTGGGGATTTGTCTTCCTGCTATTCCAAACAGGATGCTTTGCATTTAAATCTCCCGCAATTATCGTAGGTTTTTAATTTCGGAAGAAGTTTTTTATATCGGCTTCATCTAATCCATTGTTTGCGAACGGTACACAGAGTAAATGTTTATTTCACCTGCCTTCGTTTTAACACTTACCCCTGTTTCTTCGATATTTGCAGTTTGAACTTCTGGTAGTTCGTTGTGTACAATTCCTCTTTTCACTTAGACGGCTGTACCTCCTCCTCTACCTCGTTCTCTGTCTTTTCTATATACTTCATAATTTCTTATTTTGAATTCTTCGGTTGGCTTCAAATAGGTTTCACCCAAGAGAAGTATATCAATTTCATTTTCTTCAAGAAAAGAGTTAATTCCTGTCTTTTTTGGAAGACTAAATTTGCGTTCCAGAACGCAATTGTAAGACTTTTATTATTGGTGTGGTTCATTTCTTCTCGAAAAGCTTAATAAGTTTTTTCTGCTCTTCTAAGAAGGCGATCTTTTATTTAATTGTCCCATTGGTAGCTCAAAATTGTAGAGTCATTCTTCCTTACTTGGCAGCTAGATTGTCATCGTTTTCAATAGATTTTTTCCCTTCTTTAGGTTGCTTTTCCTCTTTGCTTTCTAGGTTTTTTTCTCCATTCTTTTTAGCTTCATCCTTTTTAGCTTCTTCCTTTTAAGCATCCATACTTTTTCTGTATTCCATTATTTTGGTCCACGGATTTTCTTTAGGTAGTGGAGCATATTTATAACTGGGTTTTTGATTATTAGGGTTCTTAGGATTTTTTGTACATTTGATAAAAGTCGAAAGATGGTCTCCATAATTCGCACATTTCGGTTGTGTTGTGATCGGTTTGGGGCACTCCGCTGTCACGTGTCCTTCTCCGCACTTCATACATTTGTATGCTGCATGGCAAAATCTCTGTGAATGTCCGTATAACTGGCATCGGTAACATTGGATGACTTCCGCCCTTACCCTGAGACTTTCTACCTGAATAGAAATTCCACAGCACTCTTTTAACTTAGAAAATATTCCCTTGTGAGCCTTGTCGATTTCTACAAGCACTAGGGGGATGGGATGTCCTTCCTTTCCTTTCATCCTCGTTATTTTTGTAACAGGGTAACCCTGATCTTCTCTTCTGCACCAATCTTCTTTTCTTCCTTAGTAATTTCCGATTTTTCGTCGATTTCCATTTCATCCTCGCTCAGTTATTCGAACGAGTTCGATGTTTTCACAGCTTCTATCTTCTGTTCTTGGGGGGGCTTTGAGGTCGTTTTCTTAGGTTTTTTGTGAACTGTTCGCCTACTGCTTCCTCGATTTCGTTTCTATTTTTCCTTTCATTATTTTCTTCTTTCCTCACTCGTCTGTGCAATTGTTCACAGATATCTTCTACCTTGCAAATCTTGAGCAAATAATTGCCCAAGGCTTCAAAATCTTGTGTGGTTTTATCCATATCGGTTAACTCCAACAAGTCAATAACTCACTACAGTACTGAAAAGTACTAAAAAAGAATTAATCGCCTTGAAATGCCGAGTTTTATGGGCATTCAGGCTGTGTTCCATTCGACCGTTCGCAACGCTTTTCTACGGATCATGTTGGTATTTTCTCAACTTTATGATACGATAAAAAACGCTATTTGTTAAAGAATAATATATTAATTTCTGATGCTTACATATATATGCTTATGCTAGTTGACTGTATAATGGACTAAATAACTTGTGTTCCTGCATAGACTCGCAGGGTTTCAAGTGGGGTTGGTTGCACACGGCCCTACAGTTTGTTGTTAAAAATTTTGGCATTTCCTTTGGATTACTTATAACACCATTTATGGTTTCAACAAGCCTGCCGTGAATACACCAACATTTTTTTCAACCAAAAGTTGTGGATTCCATCTGGGCCGGGTGATTTCCAATTGTGGTTGTTATTATTATTATTTGAACTGGGGTCGTTTTGGTTCGGTTAGTCTTCCGGGAACTGCGTCTATGCCAAACTTTCGTTCTCTACCCTACTCATTCATAAAAACCCAAGGAGGTCGTCAATGACGTTAATAAAACTGACAACCTACTTAGGGGCATTGGCCGTTACCTCTCTGGTATCCAGGACCCGATTACCCATGTGGATGGTTCTAAGGCCAGCCAGCTCCGGACACTTGTGTTCGGCTGTTTCTGCTTCCGATCCATAGAGCCTGCAAATCTCGTCTGCAGACTTTCCCTTACGGTACAAATAATGTTTGTACCGATAGTGCCCCGTCAGCAGTCGCACCATCACCCGAAGCTCGACTCGTGACAGCTTCAAGAGCTTTTTGGCGTAGGTAGGTGAAATCGTTACGAACTTCTTTGCCTGAACAAGTCTAGGAGTGTTAGTCCAGTGGATTATCCTATTGTCCAACTCCCATAGCTGGACTGCAGCATTATATTGCTCTTTGTCTAGCCCACAGAAAAGCTCAGGTCCAGCAGGTGTTAACCTTGATGCATTTCTTGTAAGTTCATCAGCTTTTTCATTTCCTTCAACCCCACAGTACCCTGGTACCCATAGTAGAGTCACCTTGTTTCCTCTGGCCAGTTGCTTTATGGTGTTACGGCACTCCCAAGTCAGCAGAGACCCCTGGCAACACGATTCCAGGGATCTCAGCGTGGTTTGGCTGTCCGTGGTGATGTAGATATGCGCCCCCTTGAGGTTCATGTTGAGACACTCCTGAGCGCATACATAAACAGCCATTATCTCGGTCTTTAGAATCGAGGGCTCACTTCCCAGGGCTTTAGAGATCCTCATTTTAGGTCCACATATCCCAATGCCGGTGGCCTTCTCCGATTTTGATTAATCTATAAATCATATGAATGTCTTTTTGTCCAGACGATTCACAAGACTTGTTACACTAGGATGGTCATTCATAACCGTTTCAAAGGGCCTTTCAAAATCGTAGGTGGTTGCCATAATATCCGATGGTTTTGCAAGGAGGTTCGAATCTAATTGATTCAGTATCCTCATATGTCCAACCCCGTTTCCAGAAAGGAGCTTTCCATTAAGGGAAATTCTTATTGCTTCCAGCAGGCTACATTTCCTCACATGTAGATGTAAGGGAGGCAAGTCCAGTATGATCTCCAGCGCTGCTGTGGGAGCTGTGCGCATAGCTCCTGTGACACCAATGCACGCCAGCCTTTGCAGTTTCCTCAACCGGTTACGTGTGGTGGCCTCCTCGGTTTTTGTCCTCCATGCTAGAGATGGATAGGTGACAATAGGGCGTACCACCGCTGTGTATACCCACAGTTCCATTTTCGGTTTCACTCCCCATGTCTTCCCTTAGAGTCTTTTGCAAGCCCACATAGCCGCCGTGGCTCTGGAAAGAGTCTTATCTATATTTCCCCCAGTTCAGTTCACTGTCCAGGATAACACCTAGATATTTGCACTCACTAGAGAAGTGCAGAGTCTGACCATTTAGTACCAGAGCTCTGAGGTCGAGATTCCTCCTTCTGGTGAACGGAATTATTGATGTTTTTGAGTGATTGACAGTAAGCCCCTCTTCCTCGCACCAGTTTTCAATAATTCTGAGAGCAAGTTGCATTCGGCTACTTAGTGAGCCCCTATGCTTGACCCTAACAGTCACCACTATGTCGTCGGCGTAAGCCTGGACGTTAAAGCCACCTGCTGTAAGCCTTTCCAGGAGGAGGCAATCCATGACCAAGCTCCACAGCAAGGGTGATAAAACCCCTCCCTAAGGGCATCCCCAGTTCGTCAGCACGGTCACTTCGATTTCTCCTAGATAGGCCGTACTGGTTCGTCCTTTCAACATAGCTGATATCCACTTAACAGTGCAGGGCTCTATCTCTTTACTTTTGGCTGCATTGCAGATGAAGGCATGTAGGGTATTATCAAAGGCCCCTCTGATATCCCCAAACATTGCAAGCAGAATCTCTTTTGCGTTGGGGGTGCCTTCCACCTCTCTGAGGAGGTGATGAAGGGCGTCTACAGTAGATCTGCCCGCCCTATAGGCAAACTGTTTGTTGTGGAGCTTTAAACTTCCCCTTATATTGGTCTTCAGGAGAAAAGAGGTGAGGTATATGGGTCGATAGGATTTAGGCTCTGGGGAGCCTTTTCGACCCTCTTTGGGTAAGAATACTACCCTCGCCTCCCTCCATGATTTCGGGATATAACCTCTCGTAGAGCTGGCCTTGAAGAGCTCAGTTATCGGGACCATAAGGACTTCAAGACCTTTCTGAAGTATGGCTGGAAAGATCATCCATGCCTGCTGATTTGAAGGGCTGAAAACTCTTTATCGCCCATTCATTTCCTTCTGGTGTGAATAGTACTTTTCTGAGAATCCTGCCTGGTGGAATTGAATACTTCTTCAGCGGTGGCTCCATCTTTTTGAAGTCTAGCTGCCATCATTTTGAAGGAAAAAAAATTACGAATCCAACAAAGTAATAATATACAGGGTGTTTCATTAAAAAAAATATAGGTTTGTGTTGAATCTTCAAAACCATACCTCGAAAAAAAAAATTGAGTACGCCACTGGATTCTATGGAGAATTCTGATTCAGATGTAGTTTTTACCTCAGCATTATTTCTACTAACTTCGGAGATAAAGGAGAGGTCCGAAAAGTATCAATTTCCAAAATCGCCCTGTATCTCTTGAACGGAAACAGTTATGCAAAATCTGATTAGACCAACTTGAGTTTCACGAAAGAGTAAGACAGTAATTGTAAACACTTTCTACTTTCCACAGTGTGGAAAATAGTAAGTGATTTGGTGAAAAATAATTGTAAAGTGTTTACAATTATTTTTCACCAAATCAGTATGCAGAGTGATATGCAGAACTAAATGTTCAGCCTATACAAAAAAAATATATATTCAAATCTCAGTGACCTTATGGAAATTCATAAAGAACAAAAAAAAAACAAAAAATAATCCTCAGTATCCAAAAAATGACAGCAAAATCTTACTTCACAAACTCGTGTTCCACCCAGTGAAATATCCCTTCTCTATTTAGATCCTTTATTCAACAAAAAATCATCTAATTCTGCAGCAGATTGAATTCTTCTTATTCTACCATTTCGTTCCGCAAAAATTCATTATTTTATTTTATTATTATTTATTTTTTTCAGTATTATTAACATTGAGCAAAGTTAGTTTGAGACGAGGTGTGAAATATAAACTAATATTGGTAACTATTAGGGTCTTTAGGGGGCTGTAACTGAGTTTAATTCTGTAGTGTTAATTTATTC
The DNA here is from genome assembly GCF_914767665.1 of Harmonia axyridis. Classification (NCBI taxonomy): domain Eukaryota; kingdom Metazoa; phylum Arthropoda; class Insecta; order Coleoptera; family Coccinellidae; genus Harmonia; species Harmonia axyridis. Next base: position 41,640,155 of record NC_059503.1, read on the forward strand.
CCCTATCTCTGTGATCGACGTAATCTTCTTGTCAGTTGTAAGTAACCTAACCATATACACGTTGTAGTAATATAACATAAATTCTTGTTGAAATATCAAATATATTCTTATAGAAATATTTGTAAGCTTACTTTGAATATTGAATACGAAGGTTGAATTAATTAGTTGCTCGAATAATATTATAGATGAGGACATAGCCGTATCTAGGTACTTTTGCGCCGGTGGCAATATATTAGACAGCGCCCCCCATTTTCTAAGATCTTCTAAGATTTTCATCGATTATATTTTCTTGAAATATTTTTTTTCATAATTCAAGTCATATATTTTCGTTAAAGTTTTGAAATAATTCACAATATTATACAGAGTGTATATGAATAGTTGCGAAAACATTCATTTTTTTTTTCATAATTCAAGTCATATATTTTCGTTAAAGTTTTGAAATAATTCACAATATTATACAGAGTGTATATGAATAGTTGCAAAAACATTCAGGGACCGATTCCTTGTCAAAATATTGGGTGGATCTTTCGTATAATCTCATAAAATCCGATTTCGAAGTGTTGAGTACAAAGTTGAAGGAAAAGTCTGTCCAGGGAAGGTCGACTGTAACTAACTTAGCCACAGTTTCGCAAGTCATAGCAGAGTCCCTTGATGATGGAGGTCAGGTTGATGTGATCTATACAGATTTCTCACGTGCCTTTGACATCGTTGACCATAATTTGCTTTTGAACAAGCTAGCATCACTTGGTTTGGCGCCTTACTTTGTGAGGTTGATTCGTTCGTATTTAAGGGGAAGAACTAATTATGTTTTCTACAATGTATTCAGATCTTTTGAGTATGAGCTCAAGTTTGGCGTTCCTCAGGATTTAACCTCGGGCCGTTGCTGTTCACAATATTCATTGGAAGCTTTTATGCTCTCTCAATTCTGAGGCTCTAGCCTATGCTGATGATCTGAAGCTGTTCATGAGAATACGTGGAATCAATGACCAATTACTTCTTCAGTCAAGTTTGGAGTTGGTTCGAGGTTGGTACTTGCGCAATGGACTTATTTTAAATTTGAAGAAGTGTTTTAAAGTTACTTTCACCAGGAAGAAGCAGCCACTAGCTTTCGATTATCACATTGGTGATGATTTTATTGCGGCTGGAGATCGCTTTCGTGACCTAGGAGTTTGGTTGACAGTGAGCTGAGTTTTGTTCCACATGTTGAGGATATATGTTCATCTGCCTGTAAATCTTTGGGTTTCCTGTTCAGAAGCTTTAGTGAGCTAGATGATCTGTCTGCTCTCAGAAATGTCTACTTTTCACTTGTTCTCAGTAGGTTGGAGTACGCTAACATGATTTGGTTCCCAATTTATGCAACGCATCTTACTCCAATTGAGCGAGTTCAGAGGAAGTTCCTGAAATACGTCGTATATAGGAAAACAGGCATATATCCGGAGCGTGGTGTTGATCTTTCGGCCATAATGGAGGAACTGAGGCTTTCAACCTTAATTTGAGCGGTAGGTTCAGCAGTGCGCGAGATTCGCCCAAAAACTTTTGAGTGGAAGGATCTACTGCCCATTTCTACTCTCTCGGGTTAACTTTCACGTCCCGAGGATGGCAGCCAGAGGTTCTCCAACATTTAGTCTACCCACGCCTCGGACCAACATTCTCCAACGAGCACCAGTGTATCAGCTTTGTGATTTTGCTAACAAAGTGAATATTAGTCTATTGTAGTTGTTTATTTTTTTCCTTCTTTATATCTATCATTTTTTTGGAGTACTTGCCATTTCATCCAGTTTTTTAGGTAATCCACATGTATTTTCTTTGAGTTGATGTAATTTGTTACCCTGTTACTGGGAACTTTCCTGTTGGGTAAATAAAGTTATTATATTATCATATTATATGAAATGGACGAAATGGATTGGTGATTTGAAAAGAATTCATCAATTCAAACTTCCTCGGCAATATTGTCCGATGGATAGACAATCATGTAATCTTCAGCTGCATATTTTCACAGATGCATCCGAAAATGCATACGCCTGTATAGCGTATATACGATGGCAACAGAATGAAACATCAAAGTGTGGTTTTCGAATGCGAAAATTCGAGTATCAGCTTTGAAACCTTTATCGATACCAGGCCTAGAAATACAAACTGCATTGATTGGGGCACGACTAGGAGCTAATTTGATAAAAATCTTTGGAACTCCACATAGATAGTACATTTTATTGGACCAATTCAAAGACTGTCCTCTCTTGGATCCGTTCTGAAGCGAGGCGATTCAAAATGTTTGTGGTACAACGTCTTGGTGAAATCCAAGAACTAACCAACGTCTTTGAATGGAGATATGTGAAATCCAAAGATGATGTAACCGTTGCTTCATCGGCTACATTATCTTTGGATTTCACATAACATAGCAAAAAGCTATGGACAAACTGACTTTTCAAATTCTAGCCGATGGATTTATGGTACTGACTTTTTGAGGCAATCTCCCGAAAAATGGCCACGAGAGGAACCTTCTATGATTCTCAATGAAGAAGAAATCGAAATTCGGAAAGATTTTGTTTGCTTTCAAATCGAATCTGACACTGAAACCCCAAATCTAGAATACTTCGACAAATGGCAGAAACTATCACGATCGATGGCATGAGTCTTTAGATTCATTGAAAATTGCAGACAAAATAGAAGAACTGGTGAACTAGATCCCTTGGAACTGGAAAAATCAGAAATTAACCTACTGAAGAAAATTCAATAAGATTCGTATCCCGAAGAGAAGTGGACACTCAAATCAAAAGATAAACTGGTCCCATCCAATAAATTACACACTTATTTTGGGCCCATTGGAGTAACCGTTAAAAGAACTCATGAAAAGAGGTACAGGGTTATATTTACCTATATGGTTCACCTGGAAATAGCATACGATTTGAGCACCAATGGATTTATCCATGTATATAGACAATTTGGTTGCCGAAGAGGTTTCCCGGAAGAAATGTTCAGCGATAACGGACTCAATTTCGAAGGTGCCGTAAGGGAGTTGGCAGAAAATTTCGAAAAATTTGATCGAGAGGAGATTGAGAAATTTTGTACCATGAGAAAAACCAAATGGACTTTCAATCCTCCTTCAGCTCCGCACATGGGAAGTACGTGGGAACGATTAATTCAAATTCTGAAGAAGAATTTGAAAGAACTGTTGAAAGAAAGATATTCCCAAGAATATGTCCTAGGAACAGCATTCGCCGAAATAGAAAATATTCTGAGTTCCAGACTACTGACTCACGTGTCTACTGACCCAAATGACCCTGAGCCATTGACTCCGAATCATTTCCTGATAGGACCATCATATGCCGCAATGCCTTCTGCCGTAATAGAAGAAAAAAATCTAAATCTCATGACAAAATGGAAGGCCGCTCAAAAAATTGCCGATTTGTTTTGGAAGCGGTGGTGTCAAGAATATGTACCATCACTCACAAAGTGGACAAAGTGGTTCCCATTTCCCTGTATAGAATGCGTTGAGACATTCGATCTTCCTTTCTCATTTTTACCTGTAAAAACATTTCTTTGATATCAGCTGTGAATGCAAATCTTTTTATCCTAAATTTGAGAAGAATTGTTTGCAATGAGTCATTAAGATCGGGCCCTGTCAATAAGCAGTCATTTAGGCTTACCTGATCACATTTTGCTGATGCATCAAAAACGACTCTCAATTTTGTGAGTTAATTTGGATTAACAACTCCAAAATGGGGAAGGTACCAAATTTTTGTAGAGGAAATATTGATCTCTTCTGGGGAAAGTTTGGAAATATACCTTATTTTTCATATCTTATATTTTTCTTACATACTTTTCAGCAACTATTTGCCTCTATCCATCCTTTTCTCGGTGGCCAGGAGTCTCCTCAGGGCAAACCATCATCTTTCCAGAGTTGTCCTGTCTCATATTTATCTCCGATTTTTTTCATTGTTGTGTCCAAAATTAGTTGAGCAAGTCGATTCTCTTTGGATATCGACTTTCCCAACTAAGTGTTTCGATTTTCTGATGTTCTTTAACAAGATCATGTAAAATGTCGAGATCGTCTTTGACCTTATGATCATTGAAACAAACGAACTGTTCCGGACAAGGTTAATCTAGACATGAAAGGAAGAAAGTCAGAATATACAAGACCTGTGTGAGACCGGTGATGACATACGCGATAGAGACCAGAGCAGAGAACACCGTAACTAAGCGTCTTCTAAGAACAACTGAGATGCGAGCGCTGAGATCTATAGCGGGATACACATTACTTGACCGCAAAAGAAACGAAGAAATTCGAGATATATGTGACATCCAGGATGTGGTGAGATGGGCAAGAAAACGGCGAAGAGCATGGAGAGACCATGTGGACAGAATGTCGGATGACCGCTTGGCAAAAATCGCAAAGGAGGAAAAACCAAATACATTCCGACCACCAGGAAGACCACCTACAAGGTGGTATGAAAGCTGGTCTTCGTCATTCCTGCAGCAGCTAGAAAACCATTGATGAAAACACAGGATTAGTCCTAACTTACGATGGAGAAGAAGAAGAAGATGAAAGGAAGAAGGTAGGCTCGAGAAGAAGTTCTTTGTTATCTAGAAGACGCGAAGAAATGAAAATAGACGGAGACATAAAAAAGAAAGAAGTTTTGAAGAGACAACAAGAGATTTTGGATTTGCAACTCGCAATGAAACTGGCTCAGCTGGAAGAAACGGTATCATCGGTCGCAGATCAGGATGAAACTGGGTCAGTTCGTAACAAAGAGAAAACGTAGGTTTTTTATAAATTATTTTTAAGACCCATTTCTGAATAACTTCTAGAGGTTTTATATGGTTTCGATAAGTACCACCCCATCCCACTATGCCATAGCTGATTTGTGACTGCACTAAGGCTAGGTAGAATATTATTTAAATATTTCATATTGTTCAGATATTTACGCAAGTATTTGAATTTGAAAATGAAGACTTCTTATTTTATTCACCAGATTTTTTATGTGTTTATCCCATTTTAACTGTTGGTCTACTGTAATTCCCAAATATTTCATAGTCTTTGATTCCGGTATAGATGTTTCGCTGTCAATTTCAAGTTTTTCCCAATTTGTAGATCGATAGTATGAGAGCTGAAAACCATATGTTTTGTCTTATCGATATTCAAGGTGAGCTTATTACTTTTGAACCATTTATTCATTTCAAAAAATTCAGTTTCTGTGTTCTCTTTTAATTCCTCTCAAGTACTTCCTCTAAACTGAACAACAGCATTATCGGCGAAACAAATAGCTTCCTCACATTCTTTCCTTTTAAGTAGACCAGTTATGTAAATAAGAAATAGTATAGGCCCTAGTACAGTACCTTGTGGTACACCATACGTGATGATCTCCTCTGAGCTCCTGGACTTGCCGATTTTTACAACTTGATGTCTATTCGACATATAGCTCTTGAGTAACTTATATATGGGCCCTCTGAATCCGTATGTTTTCAACTTCTTTAGCAAAATAACATGGCACACAGTATCAAATGCCTTACATAAATCAACAAATATACACAGAGAAGGAATTTTTTTATCGGGACAGTCGTACAATTTCCTCTTTAATTCTCTTATAGCATCTTCGTGGAATTTCCTTCAACGAATCCATATTGTTTTTTGTCGATTAACCCATATTTCTTCAGATAATTCATCATGCGTATCTGTATGGATTTTTCAAAAATCTTTGCTAAACTCGATAATAGAGAGATAGGCCTGTAGTTCGGAATCTGTGAACGGTCCCCGCTCTTGAAAAGTGGTTTGATAATTCTCAGTTTTTAATTATCAGGAAAGCATCCGTTTTCGAAGTATTCATATTTTATGCTTGACCTCTTTCAAAGTATCAGGTCTGAGAGAGTCATGAACTTCAGATTTTCCAGTCCTGCTATGGTGTTTTCCAATTCTGCAGGCTCAACAGGAATCAAATAGAAGGAATTACATTGGGTTACATCATGAACTTCTTTATGATTATAAAGAAGTCCACAAGATTTTATGGACATTTAATTTTATCAGCGTAATTTTTCCTATGCTGTTGTAATGCTTATTGAATACATTGGCCATTTCCTTTTCATCCTGAATGTGAATTCCTTCATGATTTATATGTTTCATTTCTAATTTCGAATGTTTGGAATTACCACATATATCTTTCATGCATTCTCATACAGCCCTTGAATTACATTGCCTAGTATCGACAATTTTTTTGACGTATTTTTTCCTTGAATTTTTTATCAATATTTTAACTTCATCTCTATATTTAGTATATTGTGATTTCAATATTTTATAATTTGGATGATTTTTTGACCCTATATAGAGTTCATTTTTTTTATTAATAGAGAAGGAGTGATCCATTTTTTACGAATTACTTCATTTTTTTTAGTTTAACTGATTGTGTGTTATTAAATATATATGTTGTTTCAAAGTTTCAATAAAGATGTTGGTCATAGTGCTGACATCGTTTTCTTCATACATTTGGGACCACGGTTACCTCTTCTTTCAGTTGGAAGATTTAGTGTCAATTTGTTGACAATTGTCCTTCAAATTTGTTCTTTTCATTAGTATCATGACAAAATCTGTGGTTTAGAATTTATATTATATAGAATTTCCTGCTCACACACTAATTATATTAATTTTTCGGAAACCATTACCAACGAAAATTACGTTTTCCAGAACTAAGCGCAACTGTCTGCTAATTCACATTATCCGTTCAGGCATGTACCGACACGTTCATGCAGACTCCGCCCATACGACATCAGACAAAATATTCTCTCGAAGAATACTGAACGGAACGGATGGCGAATGACACGATCGGTGACGGACAATGTGAATTACTTCATATAGAACGTATCAAATGATATTTGTCGTAAACGATTCGCTTGGTGTCTGAAGCGATACGTGTCTGATAATATGAATCGACCTTAACACGTGTGTTTTATACTGGTATTTCTATTCAAGTAGACTAAGACGCCATCGTTTTTATTCAATGATCCTTCACTATGTTAATGTATAGTTTGGTATCCACTAATGTTGAAAATTTCTAAATTTTGTATTTGAAAGGTTTCTGGAAAAACAATCATGTCAAATTTTAAAGAAATGATGAAAAGGATGAATAATTCGTCGAAATTTTTAGCGATGCTTCTAACATCCATATGAAATATTTTATATTCTCCGTGCATACTATTGTGTTTGAATGTGCTGATATCCTCCACTATCTTTACCTCATAATTATCCTCCCGATACTCCCTGATAAATGAATCCATGATCTCATGAATGAATGAACAAAATCAACAAATAAATAGAAAACAAATCAACTACATACTATTAATTTCTCGTCAATCCAGTTCTGAGTTTCATTCCCAACTTGGAATCCTGTCTGTTCGGTGATTTTTTCTTAGGTGGCTTTTGAGGTTTTGGGAGTTTTGGCGATTCCCCAGAATTGAAATATTTCGGACCTGCAGCTTCAACTACTGAACTACTTCCTTCCGCAAACACCTCCGTGGTTTCCCAAACTGCTTGGATGTTTTCTCCACTTTCTTCGGTTTCCCCAGTATTCCTTGGCTTTTCAGAAATGGAAGGTGTTGAGGGCGCGCTGTGAGGGTTCTCTTTTTTATGTATGTTCATCAGGTCTTCCACACTATATTCCTTATTGCCAATTATGAGACGATTTCCTCGTATGAATGATTATCGAGAAGTATCACTCCTTGCTTGACGAAGATTTGATCTCAGTATCTTGAACTCGTCACGTTGAATTTCGGTCAAATCGTTCGCTATACTTATTGGCGTCCGCTTCAATTGTTTGGCTTTAGAAAGTATAGCTCTCTTCTTGATATTCTAAACCAACTCCACCTTTAATAGACGATACAGCTCACTACTTATTAGCTTTGGTGTATCTTCTTTAACTGGTGTTTCTAATCCAAAAGTGATTATATTGTTCCTTCTTTTTCTCCGATCTACGTATTCGATTTTTTTTCAAGACTGAAGTTTTCTTTTTCCAACTGATCAGTTCTTTAATGAGTGAATTTCTAATATGAGTCTAACTTCCGAAGCTTCGATTGAACTCTTAAATTCTTTTCTGTTTTCTATAATTTCCTCATATTAGTTGTCTTAGGCTGAAATCATTGGTGGTATCAATTTTCAGCTTAATTTCATTTTTGTGAATTTTTTGGTTTTCAAGAAAAAAATGAAAAACTACTGTAGCAAAGCGGGAAGGGGCTCAAAAAGAAGTTTATATGAATGACCCCTCTATTTTTTGACAAGGAATCACCACCTATTGTTTTCGCTACTATCGTGCATGTATTCACTTATTTTTATTGAACACATTGAAATACACATTTCATATACCTATAATCGTTATAAAATTGTATCAAAGAATTGATTTAAGTTTTGTTAATTTATTTTAGGCCTAGTACGCAAATTCTAGAGAAGGCTAGAAATATTTCCAGATTTCTCGGCCTCGATCGTTGCGAGGCGTATGTATACATGAAAACGCAAACCTAGTTGGGGATCTTTCGAATTATTTCGCCTGGTGCTCCAATATTTTGTTCTTTGGTATTTTTCGGCGCCCCTGCAGCCCATGGTAAACGCTACCTTTGCCACGCCCTAGATACGGCTCTGGATAAAGATACAGATCTAGATATAGGTATTGATGAGGTACGACAAATTGTAAAAAGGGTTTTGTTTTTCTATATTATGGATTGGTGGAAGGAAGCAAACACAACTGATATGTTTATATTTTACTTATAGAATCAGAAAATGTGTTTCCAGGTAGTTCAAATTTTAATAGTTTTTGTGAAATATTGAGACTTAGGTGCAATGATAATTCCCGAAAGAATAGATGAAGGAGATGAAATACTTCTATTTATTTAGTATATTTAAAAATTATTTTTTATAGCATTAATATGTTCCATTCTTTTTTTTTTTTGAAGCATTGTTAAACTGAGCTTGTGGCCTGTTGAGAAGGGCAGTCAGAGGAGCATACAGATAATGGTATTGGACTATGGTTGTAAGTAGGATCTACACTGTTGAGATATAATCTGGAGCTAGTCCTATCACATTCCGGACAAGACTGTTTTTTCTTCTTTCCTCTTCTGAATAATTCATAGGCACATCTGAAATATAATAGAATTATGTAATTAAATATAACTGAATAATTTTTTTTCAAAAATTAATTCAAATTTTTATTATTCTCTACTTTTCTTGAATTATGGAAATGAGTGTCACCAACTATCGCGCATCCTGTCGGCCTATATTTGTTGCCAATAGATTACTGTCACTCCAATGTTTATACATATTCAAATGTCTCTCATGCGCTAAGTATAATGAGACTAATTGAAAAAACTAGCTAGTTCGCACAATCAAAGAACATCCAATTCACAGGTGCTTTTGGTTCCGAAACATCGGACTCACAGTTTCGAACATTCTCCACTTTATTAGGGCATCAGATTGTTCAATTATTTGGCATCCCATTTGAAATCGTTCTATAAACAATCATTCAAAAATGTAATTAAGGAGTTATTGCTGCAAAAGTGTTTCTATTCGGTTAGAGAATTTCTCTCTGATTCGTTGATCACTCAATAGAATAGTACCTACATGTTGTGAATAATAGAATAGTAAATTAAATTGTAATATTTCCTTGACTTATTTTTGACTTATATCCTATTGTTAAGTGACCTGAAGGATCAATAAATTATTATTATTATTCCCGACTTTTGCCTATACGCTTAGGATTTCTCCTCGCCGTCGTTCTCACTCCCCGCTGAGAGGAACTTGATATTCCTCTTGAGATTTTTGGGCACTATTCCAGTTGTTGAGATGATAATTGGAATAGTTTTCGTTGATATCATTCCCCACTGACGCTTCATCTGAAATTCGAGGTCCCTATTTTTTGAAATTTTTTCGACCTTCTTTTGACGCAGGTTGTTGTTATTTGGAACTCCGCCTGGGGTAGTCGATGGGTGGATTGAGAAGCCTGTCGATTGCCACTGCCGGTTCAAAGCCCGGATAAAGGAGGAGGGTTGAACAATAGGCCGACAACCTATTCTCGTAGAAGAAGTATTGTTTAAACGCCTGATCCAAAGCCTCGGAACAGGACTGGATACCGGATACGATCTAAACATGGGCAGGGAGACTTTTTTGTTGGGATCTGTTTATCGAACATCATTATGTAACAAATCTAATTTCATTCGCTATTTTGAAGATTTTTTGTGCACGGTATCCTCGAGTCATGAACATACATTTCTCGCGGGTGATATAAATGAGAATCTGCTGGGTGAGAATAATTTTATTGAATGTATAGAATCTTATGACTTGAAACAGCTGATCCAAGGATCGACACGCATAACCGCCACTTCACAGACTTTACTCGATTTAATTTGCTCCACTTCCGCACTTTTTCCCTTCAGGATTTTATTTTCCATCTTTCCAACAAATCATTTGATGATATTTTTCATGTCAATGATATTGATCTGAAAATTTCTTTTTTCAGCAGATACCTGATCGATATTTTCGATGTGCACCCCCCTTATGTTAAGTCTAGAATCACCAAGACCTTCACCCAATGGATAACTCCAACTATTAAAAGTATTATGTGGTTGAGGGATAATGCACTATCGAAGTATAAACGCACAAGGCACTTAGCTGATAACAGCTACTATACTTGCCTGAGAAATGTTGTAACTTCGGCTGTGCGACGGGAAAAATCCGGTTTCTTGTCTCAGGCCCGGTCTCGTGGTTCTAAGTTTTTTTGGAAGTCCTTTAGGTGTCTAAATGCATTCAATCGTTCGAATATGCCTTTGCCCGAGTGATTTGGAGACCAACAGGCATTCAATATTTATTTTCAGTCGGTTTTTAGTCCTCCAAATGCCTGCCCAGACACATCTGACTATTATAGCTCGAATGTGTCCGACCAGGATTCAAGTTTTTCATTTAGACTTGCATCAGTGAATGAGATTAGATCTATAGTTCTGAATCTTGGTTAGAATGCATTGGGGGTTGATGGAATATCTGCAAAGATGCTTCAATTGTCACACACCCCTACATAACCTTATCCTTGTAATGAGACCTTTGTGGTCTGTTGGGATATAAATAAATAAATAAATAACACATATAATGAATTCTTGCATTGAATCTGGATACTATCCGGAAGCTTGGAAGTACTCTTTTGTTAACCCTCTACCCAAGGTCACAAATCCTGAAAGTTTGGCCGATTTTCGTCCTATAAGTGCGTTACCATCTTTGTCGAAAGTACTCGAAAAAGTACTATTTCTTTAGATTTATAACGGGTGATTTTTTTCGAGGTATATAACTTTAACCGACCGATTTAACAGCTAACAAGTGATTTATTCTCAGTTTGGTTTGGCAATTCATCATAAATAGTCTCACGCCTGAACAACACTTGCAAATAGTGCAATTTTATTTCGAAAAAAATGGTTCTGTGCGGAATACCTATCGCGCACTTCGTCCATTTCATTTTGTTTAGCGATGAAGCGCACTTCTGGTTGAATGACTACGTCAACAAACAGAACTGCCGCATTTGGAGTGAAGCTATCCAGAAAAACTGACTGTTTGGTGTGCTTTATGGGCTGGTGGAAGTGCCGGAACTTCGAGAATATTTTAGCTGAATAGGGCATCATGAACAATGTCATATTCCGAATTTTCAGATTTCAAATCGGCCCCGTTCTCCAGAAACGTCTAAAAGGCCGTCGAACTTGAAACACCCTGTATATACAGGGTGAGTCTTTGACTTGTACATATATTTTAACCGTAGATTCTTGAGGTCAAAAGAAACACTTTTTTCATTTACCATTTTTTCCGATTCGGCTCGGTTGAAAAGATATGGCCATTTTAAGTTTTCATAATGAGCTATGCCGAACCTGGAAATCAGCCCACTGAAGTTTTTCCAAGCATAAAATTATACCATTTGAACTTTGGAAATGGGTTACTATATTAGCAAAACAAGCATAAACTCACTTTTTCCAATTCCTTTGGTGACCGAAGTATTATTTTCAATATAATAAATGAGTTATAGCAATTTCGTGGGAGATAAATATGTTGATTATTTTTCTCTTGATTTCTATTTTATATTCGATAATAATAAAAAATTCAGCTTGCAACCACCCATATTAAATCTGATATTCATATCCAATCATTTATTTCCGCTTTTTCACCTCTTTTAGTACAAGAGTTAACAATTCATATAACCTTTAATTTTCATAAAGGTAAATAAACATAAATGATAATCATCTGTGGACTTTCCACGTTGCCAAGTTTACAGTCACAAAACTGTATAATGACAAAAAACCTACAGAATAATAAGCTAAATCTATGTACCTATGAATACTAATCATCTCGCATCTGTAATGTTATGTTTAAAGGTTATGTTATGTTTTGTCAATAAAATTCAAGAAACCCAACAAACGGTTGAAGTTTTGTACATTACTAGAAATTTGGGCTAATTGAGTATATTTTGTTATCTAGAGGTCAGCAAAAAAGTGGTATTCAAACCAGTGTTCAATTTGAATTCTTATTATCATGGAATCAGTGAGAAAAGTTTTAAATTTTTAGGGTAGCAAGAAGTGCATTTTGGATTGAATGAACCCAGAATACTTTATCTAAGTACCTACACAATAACTTAGCTCGAAAATAAAAGGCAGTTTCATGAATGGATTTATGTGGAAGATGCAATCACCTCTGTATCACACAGAGGTAATTTTGTGATGGAAAAATTCCGATTTTATCTTGTTAAAAATAACAGTAGTATGAGAAGGAATAAATAATTTCCAGAAGGAAATGAATTTTTTTCCTTTTTCATCCTAGAAGCTTATAAGTTTCATGAATCTTCAATATTCCATTATTGATCTTGATTTTTGTATTAAAAATGAAATGGTGGTATTCAATATGAATATCCACTATTGAATATTCTGCTTCTTTCAACTCACTGAAGTTTTTTATTTATTTTCACGTTGAAACAATTTTGGCCTTCTTAAAAGTATGTCAATCAAATGTTCTAGGATGAAATTATCGAATAGCAAATGGATAGAAGTATTCAATCACGTAAAAATGAAATTTTAGGATGTATTGTTATGTATCGATGAAAGTTCAGAAGACTGGAAGAAGATTATAGTAATGTTTGGCAGCAGCAGTTTTTAATGGGATTTCATATCTTGATTGGTGTTATTTTATAAGGAGCCTAGTTTGTGAAAATTCACTTGAAAATGAGTTTCGATCAGAATTATTCAAAATAGAATATTAACTTTAATGAAATATCTTCATATTATAGGGCTGTGCCAAAGCTCAGTAATTTGTTATCATGAAAATATTTGAAATCCTTTTCTTCTTAGTGTTCACTAATGCCAATATTCTGTCTGAAAATTTGATACCCAATAGGTAACTCCAAAAAATGCTCTCGAGTACTTTCGATAATAAAGAAGCAATTAGTCTTTCCTTAATATTATCAATGTTATAATCAACATCTTCGAAAATTTTATTTTCCTGAAGATGGTAAAATGGTATTCGGCTAGAAAAAAGGAAGTACAACGTACAAGTAAATTTACTTGTTTGTTATCGAACAGATAAACTGAAAATATTATGAAACTTCCCAACAAATATGTAATCTTTTTTTTTTGTTTTCACATATCAACTACATGTAAAATAAATTTTGAATTCTTGTAAGGTATACCTTTTTTTCAAAAGAACTCAATAAACTTAAGCTTTTGATAAACTTATCGAAAGATTAACAGTGATTTGAAATCATGTATTATTGCCAAATTCACTCTTTTACTATAAATCCAGTGCCCCACAGTAGGTATACAACATTCAAAACAATTTGAAATAAACATTTTTCATTACTGAAACAAAAAATGCATATCAAAAAACAAGAATTGAAGTACAAACTACCATAATAATAAATTGTCTTTATTTTCATTTAATTTATAAATAACCAGGTTTAACATTTTTTACTCTTAAACTTCTTACGTAGATTCATTCAGCAGATGTATTGTGCGAAATAAAAAACATTCAATATTTAGCCAATAATTATTAAATTAGGCCTGCCATTATTCGAGTTAATTCTCAATGATTCTTGATCTCAGATGTATTCATTATATTATTATAATATCTATAAACCAAGGACAGTAACTACAAACTATGTATATGCCTTAAAATATCAATAGCTATTGATTCTGAAACATATGGATTGGATCAGTACATGTACTAGATAATAGGATAGGATCTGGGTTAATGGTGAAATCAGTGACTTTTAAATTATTTTTCAGTACATCAATGAGTTTGAATAAGTATTCATTACAGAACTAGTGCTTCACTTATTCAAGTAGTTGAATTTATCAACAGAACCATTGTATTGTAGATTTTTGGTTATTTCAATTAATCAATTTACTTTTCCATTCATTATATGGAAAAATTATCCTTATGAAATCATGAACAGCAAACTTTTTCCGGTTGGATTTAATTTGAAGGGGTTCAAGATTCTCTTTAAATACAGGTCATCTGAAACTTCTCTGTATCTAGTGGGCAATCATCTTCACGAAATAAATCACATAGGAAAATCGTCGTCCAATTAAATTCATTATGGTGTTTTTCTGAATGATTCGATGAATTATTAGGAGATCTGAAAAAATACAATAATTATTCAATATATTATTTATATTATATAACTTAGTAACTTACTTACGCCGAACTGTGTTGTTTCTTATTGAAACATAAAATATTTTCGAATCAAATATCGAATTATCCTATTTGTTTGCCAAACATAACCACAATTCTTCGAGATTTCTCAAATTCTCAGTTTGGCCATGCGCATAGAGTAATAAACTCTGAGGCCATGCGCAATAGTTCAAATCGTTCATAACATACGGTAATCTAGCATATTATGACTTATTTTATTATACAAAATTCGATTTAACATTTCGGATGATACTAATTATTACATTTAATGAAATTCATAATAAAATAAATTTATTAATTCATAAATTTGATGGTTTGTTTAAAAAATTATTCGAGATTCTTCTATGTTGATCGGTCATGCGCATAGAATGATCCGAAAACAATTGAAATTCGAATTTATGGTATCATGATTTCTGTTGCTTTGTTTAATGTAAGTGATAAGTATTAAGTGTATTTAGTTTGTTAAGTGTTACCTAAGTGCGTTTAACTTGTTAAGTTTGTTTAGTGTAAGGTGTTTGTTTAGTGTAAAGTGTTTGTTTGTGAAGTTCTTTAAGTGTGTTAAGTGGAAATTAGCAGAATGTATTCCAACCAGGAGATGGTAGATATGTTGGAATGCTATTTCACAAATGGATAAATAGCGAGAATAGCTAAAGAAGCTTATGGAAGGCTGTTTCCAAATAGGAAACAGCCAAATGAGAGAACTTTCGTAAGGATTGTTCAAAGATTGCGTGATCATGGAATTGAATTTTCTCAATGATTGAGCTTATTCAAATCACTTTATTTTCAAACTAAGTCGGCTGGTTCCCTCACTTGTCAATGCAAATTCAGTGTTTCAATCCATGATTTTTGACCTGACAACGTAGCAAATATTCATTTCTGTGAGTTTTTTCTATCAGAGTTGCAATTAGCCAAAGTACCCAATTTTTTGAATTTCACAGATTTTTTTTTTTTTTTAAACACATATTACTCGAAAACGGCTCAATATACGAGAAAATATGGAGAATACTTTTATTTTTCAAATTAGCTAAATATCCTTCAATGAACGTCCTAGTTACTTTTAAGAGTTCGGTTCTTTGAATTTCTGGTATTTTTATGGGATGAAGTGTTCATAATGAAGAAACGGGGAGATGTGGATAAAATTTTGTGTACGGAGAAGATTCATCACATACATGAAAAACTATATCCCGAAATTCATTTTTTTCTATACAACCATTTCCGAGATATAACGGAAAATGACATTTTTTTATCGATTTTCAACAGCCTGTATCTTTTCAACCGGGCCGAATCGGAAAAAATGGTAAATGAAAAAAGGGTTTCTATTGACCTCAGGAATCTTCGGTTGAAATATATGTACAAGTCAAAGACTCACTCTGTATATATATATATATATATATTTTTTTTTTTTTTTTTTTTTTTTTTTTTTTTTTTTTTTTTTTTTTTTTCACACTCTCGTGGGTTCAATTAGATTCGCCGGGTGCTAGCACCAAGGCGAGATCCTCTGAGATATATATATATATATATATATATTTATATATATATATATATTGTTATGGATCTTATATTCAAGCTGAGATTATGTTGTTGTTGATTTGATTTAAAATTGATTTGATCCAATAACTAAATTTGATACTATATTTCTATAATTTTGCGCCGACTATATATCTCAGGAGGGTTCATTCAAATTCAATTTTGTTTAAAATTTTAATTAATATTTTCGAAATTCACTAACTATAAAAAAAATTCTTATCTAATAACTAAATTTATATTAATCTAATCTTATATTTACGTATTTAAATCTTCATCGACCTCATCAGTGTTCTATGTTATGGTATGGTATCGTCTTCTATGCTCCTAACCTCGAATGGATTATAACCTTAATTTGTATTAATTCAGTTGCTTTGTTTTGAATCCATTTTCCATTTAATATTGCTCCACTGATTCAACTTGCTTGAATCCAAGGAAATTTCTTCTTGAAATTGATTAAATAATTTTCCACTTCTTCTCACAATGATTTTCAGGTACGTATTTAACAATTTTAATATCTTGCAAATTTTCGTAAATAAATTCTTTCGTTTATCAATTATTTCAGGTAAATTTCTTGAGTCAGGGGACGTGCTCTCAACAATGGTTTTTTACTGACTGATTAGCTGTCATTCGGCTGGGCTTTATATAGATTTTCAATTTTTTCTTGAAATCAAGATTGCCTTGGATGTCAAAAAAATGTCCAAATATGATGCTTTCGCAATTTTCTCTTTTGAGGTAAGTTTTCCTTCTTCAATCTTGATCTAGTTAATTTCTTCATTTTTTTTTCCATCTTTTGGTACCACATATGTTGCATTCGGTCGATTCGAAGTTACAAAATTTTCAAATATTCTATATACAATTTGGAATTTTTTCTAATATTCACTTTCTTTGGCCTAATATTCAAAGATTTCTATCTATAACTCCTAAAATCTACTACATATTTTTAAATTATACTATAATCTAATGAAATATATACATTTTTGTATGTTTGAGACATTAATTACTTTGGAATCCCTGATTTATCATTCGATATCCTATCCCTATCCATTTTTTACAATTTTATTAGGAATTTCAGCTAATATTACATTTTTGAGATTGCATCTAGATGTAATTCACTAGATCACAAGCTATTTCATGAAAATTAACATAGGAAATATAAAATAAATGATTATTTTGATCATTTTGAATGAAAATTGAATATTCAGTCTTTTGACTATTTTAACATTATTTACATGATCTATAAATGGTTCCTGATACTTGAGTTGAATATCTTTTGTTGATTTTATCAAATTGAACTTGAATTTTATTGATATTTTCATTTTGTTTCAGATCCTGAGATGTTTCGAATGAATATTGATATAGTACTTTAGAAATATTGGATTTATGCTACTTTTATAATGTGCAAGTGAATGGAATAAATGAATAAAGTTACTCTATTTTTCTTTAAAATTATTGGATCATATCAAGTTAAAATTTATTATCTATTTGATGAATTTGCTGTAGTTTCCGAAGGATAGAGTCTGGTAATGTATTCTCATTGATTTTATAAGTTGATAATACCATTCCATAACAATTCCCCAAATTTAATATTTGATAATTTTTATTTTTAATATAAAATTTAAAATATTAAAATTTCTCCAAAATTTTGAAATTTGATTGAAATTTAAATTAACTTTCATTCGTTGTCTGGATGAATTCATATAAATCATTAATATGAAAAATTCCTCTTATTCTTTCTGTTTCTAATTCTTTTAATACATAACTGTTCAAACCATTCTCATTATCTCTTATATATGGTCCCTCGAATGGAGTTTTTAATTTCGCACAAATCTTATTCCGCTTGTCTGTTACCCTGTGGAATCGTACAATAACCAAATCTCCTTTTTTTTTTTTTTTTAAACTTCACATATTTCCTTCTATTCCTTCTCTCCATTTTCTTTTTGTATCTTTTTCTATTCTTTTTCAATCTTACTTTTACCTTCTTCATGATGTCTTCATTATTTATATGACTTGTTTTGTAACAATTTCTTTCTTGTTTCATTGAATATAAATTTGTTTCTTCTCTAACTGTATTATGCATTGTATTCAACAAAAATTCCACTCTGTTTAATTGTATATTCCATTTGTTTTGTTCTCTATTGACAAGTTTTCTTGAATATTTCACTACTTCTTGAATGTATCGTTCTGATGGTTTTGCTTGAGGATCCTTTATACTGTTATAATTCAGAATTATCTCTTTATTTTCATAATATTTGTCTTCTATTAAATTTTGTGGATTTCCTATCTCATATATATTTTGGTCAATCTTGTTTTCATTTTCTGAAAATTCTATTAAAGGTGCTGTATACTGATTTATCAATTTTTCATTGAAATTCATGTTGATCTCTCCTAAAATTTTCAATTTTTCATTCGACTTCTCATTTTGAATTCTTGCAATTTTATACATCTCAAGCTTATTGATTTCTAGTTGCTCATTTTGTTTTTCGATATCATTATATATAATACTCAGATTTCATTCTGTTAGATCTTGAACTCCAGTTTCACAAATCTCCAAATTCTCTTCAAATATTTTTCTTTCTGTATCTAATTCAGCTGAAGATTCTTTTTGTACTTTATTTCTTTTGGTATATAACCTTTCCTTGCAAATCATTAATATATTCCCAAGATTCTTTTCCATTTCAATTACCTTATCTGCCAAATGAATTTTCTTTTCTTCTTTAATTTCTTTCGAATTTTTATCCAATATTTTACTCATATTTTCTTCCTTAATTTCTTTCAAATTTCTATTCAGAATTTTCGACTGATCATCCAATATTTTCGACTGATCTTCCAATTTTTTACTCATATTTTCCTCAAAATTTTTCCAACGATCTTCTAATTTTTTTAATGCAGTCATTATATCCAATAAATTCAGTTCTTTTCTATTTTCTTCATCTATTTCCATATTTCCTCTGCCATTTTCTTCTTCATCCTCTTTTTCTCCAATTTTCGTTTTACTTCTTGTTTCCATTTTTTTTTTTTTTTTTTTGAATAATCAATGATATGATTCCAACAATTATGTATTAATTTGAAATTTTTTTAAAATAATGCTGTAATTGAATTAATATAATAATGCTGTAATTGAATTAATATAAGCCACGCGTTGGGCGACAATTGTTATGGATCGTATATATTCAAGTTGAGATTATGTTGTTGTTGATTTGATTTAAAATTGATTTGATCCAATAACTAAATTTGATACTATATTTTTATAATTTTGCGCCGACTATATATCTCAGGAGGGTTCATTCAAATTCAATTTTGTTTAAAATTTTAATTAATATTTTCGAAATTCACTAACTATAAGAAAAATTCTTATCTAATAACTAAATTTATATTAATCTAATCTTATATTTACGTATTTAAATCTTCATCGACCTCATCAGTGTTCTATGTTATGGTATGGTATCGTCTTCTATGCTCCTAACCTCGAATGGATTATAACCTTAATTTGTATTAATTCAGTTGCTTTGTTTTGAATCCATTTTCCATTTAATATTGCTCCACTGATTCAACTTGCTTGAATCCAAGGAAATTTCTTCTTGAAATTGATTAAATAATTTTCCACTTCTTCTCACAATGATTTTCAGGTACGTATTTAACAATTTTAATATCTTGCAAATTTTCGTAAATAAATTCTTTCGTTTATCAATTATTTCAGGTAAATTTCTTGAGTCAGGGGACGTGCTCTCAACAATGGTTTTTTACTGACTGATTAGCTGTCATTCGGCTGGGCTTTATATAGGTTTTCAATTTTTTCTTGAAATCAAGATTGCCTTGGATGTCAAAAAATTTTCCAAATATGATGCTTTCGCAATTTTCTCTTTTGAGGTAAGTTTTCCTTCTTCAATCTTGATCTAGTTAATTTCTTCATTTTTTTTTCCATCTTTTGGTACCACATATGTTGCATTCGGTCGATTCGAAGTTACAAAATTTTCAAATATTCTATATACAATTTGGAATTTTTTCTAATATTCACTTTCTTTGGCCTAATATTCAAAGATTTCTATCTATAACTCCTAAAATCTACTACATATTTTTAAATTATACTATAATCTAATGAAATATATACATTTTTGTATGTTTGAGACATTAATTACTTTGGAATCCCTGATTTATCATTCGATATCCTATCCCTATCCATTTTTTACAATTTTATTAGGAATTTCAGCTAATATTACATTTTTGAGATTGCATCTAGATGTAATTCACTAGATCACAAGCTATTTCATGAAAATTAACATAGGAAATATAAAATAAATGATTATTTTTATCATTTTGAATGAAAATTGAATATTCAGTCTTTTGACTATTTTAACATTATTTACATGATCTATAAATGGTTCCTGATACTTGAGTTGAATATCTTTTGTTGATTTTATCAAATTGAACTTGAATTTTATTAGAAATATTGGATTTATGCTACTTTTATAATGTGCAAGTGAATGGAATAAATGAATAAAGTTACTCTATTTTTCTTTAAAATTATTGGATCATATCAAGTTAAAATTTATTATCTATTTGATGAATTTGCTGTAGTTTCCGAAGGATAGAGTCTGGTAATGTATTCTCATTGATTTTATAAGTTGATAATACCATTCCATAACAATATATATATATATATATAGGAAAAGTAATATTTCTTGTGCTATATTTGATGTATTGAAAGTGTAACTTTCATATGTCGATGATTTCACTGAATAAAATATAAATATTTAAATTTTAATGTGCTCTAGACCCAAGAAAGTTACACTTTCAATATATATATATATATATATATATATATATATATATATATATATATATATATATATATATCTATATATATATATATATATATATATACTCGCTCTGCTCGCCGAAAAGGCTCCGCCCTTTGGACCCCGTCACTATACCGGTAGATCCTTCACTGGGTATCTCTCTAGAAAATAAAAGATATTTTTCGGAAACCTTGTATCGTTAGCTGATTTTGAACGATTCACTCGGTATACTATGCTGATTCTAGGGTGGAATTCTATATGGTTTTTTCCTAGAACATACCGTTTCGCCCTTGCTCACATGAAAATATTTGATGCAAATAACTTTCCATGTCGACAAATCAAGGGCGGTCCCAGCCTCAAATTTTGAGGGGGTTCGCCGTTATGGGCTTCGAGTTTTTCTATGGGACCAAATACCAGATTACACCGATATCAAGCCTAACCTTCCGCCGTTTTGCAATAGATGGCTGTAACGGTAAGTGGTAGTAGAAATAAATATAATATCGTAGATGTCATACAATAAGTTTAGGTATTTGTGAACATAACGCCATCGACATGTTAGTCGATTTGTGTCTGCATCATGAAGTTATTCACGATTAACCATGTTAGCTTACGAGCCAAATTCTCGTCATTTGCGGGAGGTTTTAATTTTCCACTAAAATATGGAGAAATCTGCGGATGAGGTTCATCGAATGCTTTCAAATACCTATAGTGAGACCGATTTTGGTGGAAGAACGTACCAAGAGTGGTTTAAACGCTTCAAGAATGGTGATTTTGATGTCGAAGACCAGCATCGCGGTGAAAGAAAGAAGGTTTTTGAAGATGCAGAATTGGAGGCAATAATTGATCAAGACTCATGTCAAACGCAACAATAATTGGCAGGTTCAATAGGAGTGACGCTGAAAGCCATTTCAAAACGCCTGAAAGTCATAGGAATGATTCAGAAACAAGGAAATTGGGTGCGGTACGAGTTGAAGCCGCGAGGTGTTTGAACGGCGTTTATTTGCTTGTGAACAGCTGCTTGCAAGGCGAAGACGGAAGGGGTTTCTGCATCGGATTGGGACTGGAGACGGAAAATGGGTTCATTACGATAATTCCAAGCGCATAAAATCATGAGGATACACTGACCATGCTTCCACATCGACGGCCAAACCGAATATTTACGGTTCTAAGGTCATGCTCAGTATTTGGTGGGACCAGCTCGGCGTAGTGTATTATGACTGAAAGAATCACAGGCGATCGTTATCGAACGCAATTAATGCGTTTGTGCCGATCATTGAAAGACAAACCGCCACAATACAACGAGAGGGAAGATGAATTGATTTTACAGCATGACAATGCTCGACCCCATGTTACGGAAGTAGTCAAGATATACTTGGAAACGTTGAAATGAGAATTCGTATCCCACCCGACGTATTCTCCAGACGTTGCTCTCTCAGACTATCACTTGTTTCGATAAATAGCACACGGCTTGGCTGACCAACACTTCCGATCTTATGAAGAAATATGAAAATCGATTTGTGGATCGCTTCAAAAGATGACCAGTTTTTTCAATTCGTTCGCTGTCCGAAAGATGGGAGAAAGTAGTGACCAGCGATGGGCAATACTTTGAATTATAAATGCATAACCAGATTTTTACAATAAAGCCTCGAATTTCGCAAAAAAAGTTGTACCCTTATGTATTTGTTGTATTATAATATCATTCTTTACTTATCAGGGTTTTAACCATTCAGGTAGAAATTAACAAAAAAAATTAGATTGTTTAATATGAAAAAAAAGAGACACTTAGAAACTTCAACACAAAATCTAATTTGGTCTTTAAAAATTTGAACCCTTTGAAAACCTTGTAATCACAGCGTCCTCGTCAACATCAATGTCCCTATGAATGTTCAGGAGGACAAAATACTCCATAAAAATGGAAGCAAACGATTAAATATGTCGTTTTCCACTGAATCTTGTCATCTGAATCTTATTATTCTCCTCTATGATAGAAAAACTTTATTCAAATTAACAGAATTTTCTCAAACCAAAATACCACAGCGATATATATCGATATTTTACCCTTACATATTTCGATAGTGCCAGAAAATATCGATGCAATATATATCGATAATTTTCTGACCTTTGCCCATCCCTAGGGTAGATTTGCCGAACGCAGTCAGTAACCGTAACGATTTCATCATAACCATAGAAAAAGATTTCTCTATGATCATAACTGTCAGTCAGACGCATGTCATGCTTTTTGAAATTTTGTTACAATATAAATCGTATATTGTATTCTTTAATAATGAATAAAAAATAACCGATATCAACCAAATTCTCAGATCTCATTTCCCCAGAAATGGCAATTTCTTTCTTTGAAGAATTTGGAAGAAATGAATAATCAGAATGTGAGCGTTATTATCAGTCTTTCAAGAAGGTTTCTCATGCTTATTGGTTCGTAGTAAAATTTCAGAGAATATTGAATGATAATATAATCCCAACATTCAGATTTCAAAGTAGCACATTTCTTCTTTATAGAGACATTTATGATTCATAAGTCCAAATTTAATTAATGATTGGATGGGAAAAATTGACAAAAAGAGTTTCTGTTTGTTAGTTAAGTTGTAATCCTTTTTATGGTCCTTTTTTGTTTATTTAATAGTTGAAATATACAATTATCAGCACATTTTTCTCTGAATTTCAACTTTGAAAAAAATTTTGTCAATTCATGTCTTGCCGATGAAAATATTGATATTCTTGTAAGTCAATTCAAAATGAATAATATATATATTTCGAGGGCTATCATTCCATTGGATATTTACTTATTTGCCCTGAAATGAAGTTACAATTGAATCAATAATTGGAATAGAGGAACTGCATTCAATATTTATTTTCATTTTTGAAAAATATTGAATTTACATTATCATTCGATAAGATCTATGAGAAGACCCACAGTGAAATTTTTGTTTTGGGAATATTAAGTATAGCTATAATAAACTGAAAAGAGGCAGAATGAATAGATCTACCTTTCAAAAACTCATGGCTTATGTTGCCTCACAAGCAATCGTAATATCATATCTAGGTGTAACATCTTTAAAATTAAATTAGGTTATAAGAAGTCCCTCATTTTCAAGGTTCATCAATACTTTTTTCAGTTGAGTAAATAATTATTCTTCTATTCCATTATATATTGAGAAATACAATATATGATCAACAATAATATAGGGTGTATATATTTAGAATACAAAGAAGGACACCTTCTGAAATCTAAAAATTTGGTTAATAGTAGGTTATTTTTCATAATTTATAAAATAATACAATATTTAATTTGCAATTATATAGGTTGCATAGATTTAGAATACCAAATAGTGATTTCTAGAGAGAGACCCCAATTGAATAGAACGTATTCTTCATATTCATAAAGGAATATATTATACAATTAATAATTGCAACAATTCGAAAGACCACTTGGACATTTCTGAAGAAATAAGGCGTTTTTAGAATCTGAAAATTGTATCAATGTATTTTGCATACTCTTCTGTTGCATATTTCTTGAAGGAATATGGACAAAAATGATTTTTGTGGGTTCTGGTGAACGATCAAAGGGATACAGAATATAGGTAACAATGTCATTAGTACCAGTCGAGATGTAGTTATCATAGAAAAGGGATGATATAGAAATATCACCAGATAATCCTAATTCAGTGGTGGGCTAGTGATGAAATGAATCATGATAATGACTATATATCAGATGTCGAAATACCAGCCACCAGTACTAATCAGGATTTGAGAAGATGAAATGAGAATCAAAGACTGTTCAAGATCACATAACGTACATGTATGTTTCAGAAAATTGAGAAGATAGGAGATACATAGAAGATCTAGTTACTGTTGACGAAAACTTATCTAGATGGGACGGAGAGCAATGGAAGGCAGCGATGAAGGAAGAATATGATTCGTTCATCAGGAATAATGCCTGAGAAATTGTAGAACTGAACCTGAAGGTCCAGTGTAATGGACTATTACTGGGTGTTTAAGAAAAAGCTTAATAGTGATGGTTCGCTTTGTTATAGAACAAGACTTGTAGCTCTGGGTTTACTCAGAAGTAAA
Organism: Harmonia axyridis; assembly: GCF_914767665.1. NCBI lineage: Eukaryota > Metazoa > Arthropoda > Insecta > Coleoptera > Coccinellidae > Harmonia > Harmonia axyridis. The sequence continues at coordinate 41,665,253 of NC_059503.1, forward strand.
ATCAAACAGGGCAATTTATGTCCTATATAGTAAATAAAATTTTGATAGATATAAGTTCCAAAAAATCAACAATTGAGCATAGTATTTACATGAATCAATAAATAACTTGCTCACTATTGTTGCATTGTACGTGGATGACTTTTTTGTTTTAAATAATGTTAATTCTGAATGAATTTTCTGATAGAAAATTTAAGTGAAAATTTTATGATAAAGAAATTAGGAGAAGCTGGAAGCTGAAAAATGTTTAGGGATGAATATTACTAGAAATTATGGGAAAGGTAGTAAAGCTATCGATTATATTCTTCAAATATGTATTGCAATAATTCAACATGTCTGATTGTAAACATGTGAAAACTCCTTTGAAAATTAAATTGAATTTTGATTCAACAAAAGAAAGTTGTAATGATGAACCATATAAAAAATTAATAGGTTCATTAACATCTTTAGTAGTATTAACTAGACCTGATATAGCATATTCTGTTAATTTCTTGAGTCAATTTTGTTGAAGTAAGAACTGCTGGCCAAATATATATTTGGCGCCAGTCCACTTCTATAAAACAACCTGCTGACAACTAATATGATCCGTCTAGTGCGCATGCGCAGCTAGAAAAGTAATATGGCCGCTAAGGTGGAGATGTCAGTTCTGTCAGACACGAATAGATAACGACGTCACACCTTAAGCAGCAAACCTAACCTCCATTTTTGTTTATATTTGTGTTTCCAAGTTTGTTAAATCCACGATTAAATTGTACAAAATACCTGTATCTGTTAATCCACCCTTACATGGTAGCAGAGCTTGTGACGTTAAAAGCAATCCACAATTAAGAAGAAGTTAAGTGTTAAGTAATAAAATGAGTTATCAAGAAGAAATGATTCAAATGGATCAATCCCACGTGCCAGCCATGGAAGTTCCAGAAAACATTTTCGAGATGCTGACCAACCAAAGTTTTGTGCGACTACTTGCAGAAAAGCTTGGAAATCTAAACAATCCGAACACGTCCACGTGTAGCGGATCCGAAATAACAGAGAAGGTGACCATGCCGGCGTTTGTGATACCGCATTACGAAAACAGTGACAAGTTAAAGGGCCACTCCAACTATAGGTCATGGAAACAAAGAGTCGAGCGTGACATGCTTGCTCTAGGACGCTCCCAATTCCTGAAATACGACATGGGTGGACCAGACTGCACAATGACTAAAGAAGAAAAGCACATGTACAATGCTCAAGTGCTACAATATTTGGAAGCATCGTTGCAGCATGCTCCCAAAACTGTGATAGAAAATGAGCAGTCAGCAGCCGAAGCTTTCCAAAAGCTGACACAAATGTTTGGAAAAAATGACGTCCAGAAGATGGTTGAACTACTGGACAACTTCGGCAAGACGGTGTTCTACCCAAGGATGAATCCGGTCAATTTCGTCTCCCAGTTCGAGAAGGGTATACAAGAATTCAAGGAACTAGGTGTTCCATTGGACCCAAAAATAGTGGTGGCGTATTTCCTTCACAAGGTTAAGAATGCTAATGGATTCCTGGCATTCTTTACAACGATGACCACTTTACCCGAGGCAACCAGAACCTATGAGTTTGTGAAAAATGCATTTCTAGAGGTAGCAAACTGCCAGTATTTCAGAGAGGTTGACAACAGTATATATACAAGTAGTAGTTTGAATGATATTTGTTCTGAATGTTTTAATGACACAGATAGGAATCTCGAGACCGAGATCAATGAAGTTTATACTGCATGTTCCTTATGTTTTGATTATCCCATTGGAGAATCTAATATGTTCACGAATAATCTCAATTCTGTTTCAGTTTTCTGCATTAAATGTGGAAAGAGTGATAATAATATATGTGATTTCTGTTTAGAGAGTCGACATGATAGGTCATATAGGGAGCCCCATACGAAGAAAGAAACAAATTCTTTCAAAAGTCCTTCGTATTTTAAACAGGAGAAAGGAGACAGTAGTCCCTATTCTATCGAGCAACTGAAAAAAATTAGGAATATGACGCCAGCTGAAAAACGAGAAGCCAGCTGTAAAAAGTGTGGTTTATTATTCCATCGGTCAGCTGCATGTACCAACACGGAGAGATTCTGTTATTACTGCCATAAAAAAGGTCACGAAAAGAAGGACTGTAGGAAACTCAAGGAATACAAACCGAGTAAGTCACTGTTTGATCTAAACAAGTTCTGTACGTTTGCAACATTTCTAGTTGATTCTGGTGCATCCCACCATGTGGTGAATGTACAAAATATTCTGTTGGATTATGAGGCTTATGATAAGCCTATACCTGTTGTTTTGGCATCGGAAACTGGGAACATAGTGTCAATGGGTCAGGGAACTCTTCCATTACTTGTACAGTTTGGAAAAAGTTCGCACATTGTACATCTAGCTAATGTTCAGTATGTCCCGGTAATAAGGGATAATGTTCTCAGTGTCCGTGCATTTAACGTTCAGTTTGGGACAAGTCTTGTACTAAATGCTAATAATGGTTTTATTTTGTCTAGAAAATTAAGAAGAAAAATATCACTAGTTTTCGTTTCGGAAGGCGTGTATAGAGTATCAGCAAGGATAAATTCAAGTGGAACGAATAATGTTAATGTTAATAATGTCAATTATAAAGAAAATAAAAGTACAAATAAAATGTTTAATCTGAAAGAAAATTCCTGTAGTAAAATGAAACTCTCAGTTATCAAAACCAATACCGTTAATAATACAAAAAGAGAAACGCGTAAGCTACGTAAAAGATTCACTCGTGATCAGTTAAAAAGGTTGGCTCAAGAAGGTAGTATGTGGCACCGTAGAATGGGTCATATATCTTCATCTTATTTAGGAAAACTACCTAAAGTTGTTCAAGGAGTTAAAGAACTCACATATAATTTAAGTACAGGTAGTTGTTCAGTTTGTTCAAAAGCGAAAATGACCAGAAAAACATGCGCGAAAGAAAGAGATAGAGCTACTAGAGCTTGTCAAATTCTTCATGCTGATCTGTTAGTTATTAATCCGCCAACACAATACACTAAGAAAAAGTATGTTTTAATCGTTCTTGATGATTATTCTAGATATGCACAAATTTTCCTGTTGAAACAAAAGTCTGAAACTTCTAAGTTTTTGAAATCTGCTCTTAATAGTCTTCAGTCATTATTTCCTGGTCCTGGTCAATTCAGTAAGTTACGGTGTGATAATGGAACAGAGTTTATCAGTGAAACAAGTCAACAAGTTCTCGATCAGTTTGGTATACAAATTCAGTTAGCAGAACCTTATCAGCATGAACATAATGGAACAGCTGAAAGGTTTAACAGAACACTCCAAGAAAGAGCTAGAAGCCTTGTTATTTGAATCAGGCTTCCCAGTTACTTTTTGGGGTTTTGCTTTTTTGACCGCTTGCTATCTATACAACCGTACGCCTCATTCATCTGTAGATTTTCTCACTCCATATGAAAAACTTTATGAGAAACAAGCCGATCTGCAAAATATAAGAATTTTTGGTTCACAAGCAGAAGTTAAAAATGAAAATGTTCCAAAAGGTAGAAAGTTGAACACAAGATCTAGTACAATGTATTTAGTAGGGTATACCGATACTGGTTATCTGTTGTATGACCCTAAAACACATAAGACAATTACATCTTGTAATGTTTTAATTAATGAAAATCTTACCTACAAGTCATGTGAATCAAAGTTATCAGTCCCTAGTGATGAACTTATAATTTCATCTGAACCACCTGAGTCCAGTAAGGACATACCTGTTATGCCTATTGATGGCAAATCTGTTGTTTCTAATGCAAACGAACCTGTTACAAACATACAAGTTGAACAAGAATCTGGTTCTGGAAGTCTAGTACAAAGGAACTCAGATAATTCAGTTGATCAAACAAGTGTAATGAATATGTTAGAAAATTTTTCAGTTAATTCTCAGATAAATAATGAGATAGAATATGAAGAAATTCCTGAGTTACAAGATTTTGATAATGAAGAGACCAGTGGACATGACATAAAAGTTTCAGTTAATGCCACAATTTTGAATCCATTTGGTTTTGTATATGATTCAAAGATATATCAGACAAGTAAAACACCTCAAACGTATCTAGAAGCAATCACCAGTTCAGAAAGTGGTAAGTGGATGACTGCCATTCAGTCAGAACTTGAAGCAATTAACCAACACAATGTTTGGGAAATTGTTGAAAGAAAACAAGGTATGAAAAGTATTCCGTTAAAATGGGTATTTACAGTTAAAGACAATGGTGTATATAAGGCTCGTTTAGTTGTTGTAGGATGCAAAGATACTGAAAAGTATACTTCTGAGGAAACTGCATCTCCTACACCAACTCTATCAGTAGTTAAATTATTATTTGCATTATCAGTTTCTAGAAAATGGCATATTGAACAGTTGGACATCAAAACAGCATTCCTTTATGGTGAAATTGATAGACCTAAATATGTAAGTGTACCTGAAGGAATCAACCTGGATAAAACTAAGGTAATTCTTAAGTTACGAAAAGCTCTTTATGGAATATCGATAGCACCAAAATGTTGGTTTATGACACTCGATAATTTTCTAAAGAATTCAGGTTTTGAACCAAATTTACGTGAACCATGTTTGTATAAGAAAGAGGAAGATAGTGAGATTATTTTGATTCTAGTATATGTTGATGATCTATTAATTACAGGTACAAGTGAAAAGCTTATTCAAGAAAATGTCAATATGTTCAAATCACGTTTTAATATCAAACAATTTGGCTATCCTACTAAGTTTCTTGGTTTGGAAATCAGTAGATCAGAAAATCAGTTGTTCCTTCATCAAACTCAATTTGTGAAGGAAATGCTTAAAGAATTTCGAATGGAAAACTCAAATTCTGTTGATACTCCATTGGTTCCTCAAGGAGATCATAAAGTTCCCGAAGTTACTAATGAAGCAGATTTTCCGTACAAGAAAGCCATAGGCTCTCTGTTGTATTTGAGTTTATTTACAAGACCCGATATATCTTTTGCTGTAGGTTATTTATCTCGATTCCAAGCCAATCCACAACAGTATCATTGGACATTAGTAAAAAGGGTTTTCAGATATTTGAAAGGTACCAGTCAGTTGGGTCTAAAATATACAGCAGGTTCCCCAACGTTGTCATGCTATTGTGATGCAGATTTTGCAGGTGATAAGAAGAGTCACAAATCTACAACCGGCTTTGTGATTTTTGCATTCGGTAATCCGGTTGTATGGAGCTCAAAACTTCAATCAACATTAGCACAAAGTTCAGCAGAAGCAGAATTTATTGCACTTACTCATGCTACTAATGAAGTTCTATTTCTAGCACAGTTATTGGCAGAAACTATGGGTATCAGTTCATTTCCTGTTGATATATATGAAGACAATGAAGCAGCAAGACAAAACTGTCTTGCAGCTACAAGTAAAAGTCGTTTAAAATATATTGCACGTAAATATTTATTAATTCGTCAACATGTAAGTGACAAGAAAATTAATATTGTGAAGATTAATACCAATGATCAGATTGCTGACATTCTTACAAAACCTTTAAGTGCAGCAAAGCTAAGTAAATTTCGTAATCACCTTGTATTCTATGAGGCTTGATTTTTCAGTTGATTTGTATACAAATAACCCAATATGTTCTCTTTTTTTTTCAGTTATCTGTTGTTTATCCATGTATTGTTTAACATACTCGGATAATACTATAATGTCTGTTGAGTATTTGTCTGTGTGGAAGGGTTCTTCGGTCCCTGGAAACATGCTATGACAATACTAAAAATCTGTTGAATATGTGTCTTTGTGGAAAGGTTCTTCGGTGCCTGGAAACATGCTATGACAATACTAAAAATCTGTTGAGTATTTGTTTGTGTGGAAAGGTTCTTCGGTTCCTGGAAACATGCTATGACAATACTAAAAATCTGTTGAATATGTGTCTGTGTGGAAAGGTTCTTCGGTTCCTGGAAACATGCTTAGACAATACTAAAAAAAATCTGTTGAGTATTTGTTTGTGTGGAAAGGTTCTTCGGTTCCTGGACAATACTAAAAATCTGTTGTGTATTTGTCGGAGTTTTTATTGAAAGGTTCTTCGGTTCCTGGAAATATACTCTAATAAATATGTTTATATGTTAAGTGTTTATTTCAAGTCATGTAGAAGGGTCTCCGGTCCCTGGTTACATACTTTCATAAACACTAGTGTCTTGATTTGAAGGGTCTCCGGTCCCTGGTAATGATAGATGCGAAAGCAAAAAAAAATTCGGACACGTATGTGTGTGATGAATTAATCAAGTTAGTTCTTTATGAAGGAACTTAATATGTATCTGTTATATGTATATGTTGATCTGGTGGTATAATATCACTTGTTGGAAGGGTCTCCGGTCCCTGGAAACAATGTATTGATACCATACAAAATATTAAGGAAAGTTGGTTCGCTATAAGGAACCCTATTCGATTGCCTACAGTAACAGCCTCTACGGTTCCACTGACAATCCTGTTGATTTAGTTTTAAGGCTTGATTTATATAAACTCAAATGAAATATTAACTATTATTTGTATTTATTGTACTGTATATATTCTATTTTAACTATTGAAATCAGTTGGTTGGAACTTATCTGTATATGTCTTATCTGTTGACTAGTTGTCAGTTCCTCAGTTTGGGAGGGGGTGTTGAAGTAAGAACTGCTGGCCAAATATATATTTGGCGCCAGTCCACTTCTATAAAACAACCTGCTGACAACTAATATGATCCGTCTAGTGCGCATGCGCAGCTAGAAAAGTAATATGGCCGCTAAGGTGGAGATGTCAGTTCTGTCAGACACGAATAGATAACGACGTCACACCTTAAGCAGCAAACCTAACCTCCATTTTTGTTTATATTTGTGTTTCCAAGTTTGTTAAATCCACGATTAAATTGTACAAAATACCTGTATCTGTTAATCCACCCTTACAAATTTACTAATTATCTCATTTTTGAACACTGGAAAAGAGCAAAACTCATTTCAAGATACAAAGATCATTGTTCAGTCAAAAGGACCTGAAATCGGTACTAAAATGGTATCGGCCAATACTTTTGACCCATATTAGTGGGTTCGATAACTACACTGACTTGATTTTTTCAAATGTTAACTTTGGATTTGAATCAATGAATAATTTAATTTTTACCAAAATGAAAAGCAATGAATGAATCAGTAAGATAGCATTTTTGAACTGGCCATATAGCAACTATTCCTATAACGATTAAAAGATTGGAAACTTTAGTGAACAAATAGGTACCTATCTACATTTTTATACAAGTTTGATCATTCATTCATGACATGGAAATTTTCAATAAATAGTTGCTTTTTCAAGTATTTTATACCTTAATTGAATTGCTGGAAAATTGATACCAATTTCGAAAGTAACTGTCATGTTAAAATTCTTCATATTTCTTGAGTCAATTTAATAATTATCTCATTGTTGAACACTGGAAAAGTGCAAAATTCATTTCGAGATACAAAGATCATTGTTCAATTTTTACTTCAGTCAAAAGGACCTGAGTATTTGAAATCGGTACTAAAATTGTATCGGCCAATACTATCCACCCCTATTAATGGGTTCGATAACTACACTGACTTGATTTTTCAAATGTTAACTTTGGATCTGAATCAATGAATAATTTAATTTTTACCAAAATGAAAAGCAATGAATAAATCAGTAGGATAGCATTTTTGAACTGGCCATATAGCACCTATTCCTATAACGATTAAAAGATTGGAAACTTAAGTGAACAAATAGGTATATATATTTTTATAAAAGTTTAATCATTCATTCATGACATCGAAAGTCTAATAAATAGTTACTTTTTGAAGTATTTTATACCTACATTGAATTGCTGGAAAATTGATACCAATTTCGAAAGTAACTGCCATGTTAAAATTTGTCATATACTGAATGATCCTTCAAATTTTATTTCTGTAGTAACATTTTGACTAGTAATTGAAGTGAAAAATTTGAACTGATTTGATATAAGTATATTCTCGTCATCCATGGATAATTTGATTGTTTAACAAAAAAATTGAGAATAAATATTATTTTGAAGAAAATCTAATCCCCAAACTTCAACTGAAGAAGACCATATATTATTGAAATCAATATCTTCAAAGAACTATTCAAAAGACTTATAATGGAATTTAGAATATGTTCACGTCCTTTTTTTCAACCCCGACTCATTGACGATGTTAGAACCGAGCGGACGGTATCAGATACGACCGATCGCCCCGGTCCCCATCGTCATTTACGTTGTGCATCGGTCTGCCCGAGATTACGTGGTGCATCGGTAAGATCCAATTCACGTTCTGCATCGGTAAGATCCAGTTCACGTGGTGCATCGGTAAGATCGAGAATATGTCTTTCTCAAATTTATAGTCATATATGATATGATGCATAAGTCCAAATTCAATTAATTCACATTTAAAGTGAATTTTATTTTTATAAATATTCAGTATAGCTATAATAAACAAACTAAAAAGAGACAGAATGAATAGACTTGCCTTTAAAATACTCATAGCCTGTGTTACCTCATAAGCAATTATAATATCATATCTTGGTGGAACCTTCTTGAGAAATCAGGTTATAAGTTTCAGAATCGCTAATTTCCAGGGTTTATTAATACATGTTTCAGTTGAGCGGCAAATAATATAACAGGGTATATATAGTTGAAATTATTCATATGAAAGATTTGACTTATTCATTATAAATTCAACAGCACTGCACTCAAATTCTTCAAAAACGGATTGGTCACTTATTTTTTTGCACTCTTCTGTCGTAAAAGTGTATATTTTAGATATTCGAAAAACTCATGGAAACTTTTGACTGTCATCTGACTAACTTGGTTCTTTTTTCCAGTAATAAAGTCAATTGTGAATTATCTATAAGAAGTTTTTCCATCTGTTCAATACTGTTTCATAGCAGCACAACTTTTACTCCAATCCAAGACTGAATTGATGAATGAAGCTTCTGTTCTCTTTTGTAGTTCCATCTTCTGTCGCAATATTCAAATTCTGACGAATGAGAATATAGTTTTATAGTTTGTGGAAAATAAACGAAAAATTCCTGAAATAAAGTAACATTCATCCATTTGAATCAATAATACAAACCCTTCAAACGAACCTGAACTGAGGAAAATGCTTTCGATGATATCAATGTTCATTTCCAAATTTTGACAAATATCTATCGAATATTTGATTCGCCGAAGACTTTGCATTTTATCTGTTATTTAAATATCAAATAACAATTTTGGAAACTGCAAACTTTCTCAAGAACTTTCATATATCGAAATGGAATATTTATTATTAACATGACACTGACATTGAAATTGTCCACAGATACCACAGAAATATGGGACTTGAAATGTCAGAATAATGCGAAACACCCCGTATACTTGAAAACCGCGAGGAGAATCGAAGGTTTTGGATTTTTCCTGGGATCTCGAGATGATTTTGAGGGGGGTCTTATTCTTGTCATTTTTGCTCTGGATGGTCCCATATATATCAAAAATAGATGAACACAAAAATTGCATTAAAAAAGAGATTACAACTTCATCTCTTTTCCAACATACGAAAAGCACAGGCCATTCCATCGATTCTTAAAATGCTAAACAACTTGCAAATATAGAAATATATAATAAACGCCTAGTGAGGGAAGCAATAGAGATTGAGAAACGGGAGAATATGAATAAGAGAGATGATTCTTAGACACTGTCTGCATTCTGGAGAGCAATAATAATAGACAAAAATTCAAAAACAACATTGAATGAACCGAGCGAAGACAAACCAACGTCTAACGAAAATAAGAACACGGCGCATCACAGAGAAGGAAGGGATAACACCAATGAAGATGTTGAAACCGAACCGCGATACAATCTGCGGCGCAGGAAGGCACTATTGAAGCCTGAAGCTTTAGAGCATTGAATATTTGTATGTCAACATAGAACTTGTTGATTAGTTTTTTAATCATAGTAGTTTGAGAAAAAAAAAGAGAGTTGAGTTATATTGATTGAATAAATCAGTCGCAAAAACGAGTTCATAATTTTATTATTTTCATCTAGAAAAGATCTGTTTTTTATACTTCAACATGGTAGAAGAGCGCGGTTTGTAGATTATAAAACAGAAGTCTACATCTGGAAAAATAAAATAATAAAAAAGTTCCGTAAAAAGTATTTGTGACAGAAAGTTTTTCTCCTTCAATAAGAAGTAAAAAAGTATTTTGGTGGAGTAAATAATGGATGCCAGCAAAGTACAGATAGGCTTACTAGAGGGAAAAGAAAATTGGTCGACTTGGAAGTACAAGATTGGTATTTTACTGAGGTCAGTGAAAAAAGGATTGGAAGTTTTAGAGGGCAAACTTCAAGCTCCTAAACCCTTGGAAGAAAATGCAACGCAAGAAGACAAATCCAAGTATGACAAAAATCTTATGGAATTCAATCAAGCTGATAGCAGTGCTCTTTTAATTTTGACTGTCAATATGACACAAGAAACTTTGGAAAAAGTCATGCGTTTTTCGACTGCAAGAGATGTTTGACTGGAATTGCACAGACTTATGGATGGAAATGTCGAGAAAAAGACATATGATGTTTGTATGCAATTTTTCAGTTACGTAAAACAAGCAGATGATGATATCGCAATGCATACTTCGAAGCTGAAGAATTTGTGGAACAGTTTACAAAAAGAAATTTCCAAAGATAAAATTACAAATGGAAAGACATGTAATTGTGAGTTACCTGAAATTCTTCTCATTTGTAAAATATTAGACACGTTGCCTGCAGAGTATTTTTCATTCAAGTCTAGCTGGAGCTTAATGTCCGATACAGACAAAAATGTGGACAATTTGACAAGCCAGTTATGTGTATATGAGAAAGCACTAACAACAAAGTCTGAAAGCCGACAAGAGGTTCTTTATAGTGGTGCATACAAAAGAAATAACTTGATATGCAATTACTGCAAACTGAAAGGGCATAAAGCGAAAGATTGTTCAAATTGAAAGCAGATGGTAAGCCACCAAAACCTGTGAAACCTAAAAAGAACAATGGAGTGAAAACAAAAAACGTTTCTTTATTAACAGTCCCAAGTGATGTGTTGTTTTGCGAGAATGATAAGGACAATTGGTATGTTGATAATGGGGCAACAAACCACATCACCAACCAAAGTGAGTTGTTTGAAACCTTCAAACCATTTGATCAAAATCACCAAGTAAAAACAGCAATAGGGACTCCGTACCAGCGATTGGATTTGGTAAAACTCATGTACAATCTTGGGTGAAGGGAGAAAAATACGAGTTTTTTCTATCTCAAGTATGGTATGTCCCAAGTATAAGAAAAAAATTGTTTTCAACATTATCAGCACAAGATAAAAACCCTGACAGTGAATTTGTTTCTAAGGCTGAAGAATGCTATTTCAAATTATCTGGAGAAAAATTGATTATGGGTTCGAGAAGTCTCTCAGGAGGCCCAAATAAACTTGATATGAAAGCCATAAGAGCAGAAACTTGAAATGAAATCAATTTTATTAATAAGGAAAATGCATTACAGCTCTACCACGAAAGATTTGGCCACCAGAATAAAAGACATGTGAGAACAGTATTGAAGCGTGAACTAGGCATTGAAGTCAACCTAGATAGTGACGTTTGCGAGGGGTGTGTTTATGGAAAAGCTCATGTACTCAAATTTGGTACAAGGGAACGAGCCAGCTCACCTGGTTTACTGATACATTCAGATGTTTGTGGACCTTTCGAAAGCAAGTCAAAATCTGGTTACCGCTACTATGTGCAGATACCGTTTTGTCTATTTTATCAAGCACAAATCTGAAGTTGTAGAAAAACTGAAAACAGTAATTGCTGAAATCAAAGCTGAAGGATATGGCATAAGAGAGATTTTGTCAGATAACGGCAGTGAATTCGACAATGGGCAAGTACGAAAAATTCTATGCCATCATGGAATCAGACAAAGACTAATAATGCCATACACACCTCAACAAAACGGTTGTGCTGAAAGGGAGAACAGAACAGTTGTAGAGACAGCAAGAGCTTTGATGCACGCAAGAGAAGGATTATTCGATCAGACTTTTTGGGCAGAAATGGTGAATACAGCTATATACATTTTAAACCGAACAAGCAATTCAGGGATCGATAATCAATCACCTTTTGAGGTATGGCACAAGAAGAAGCCTAATCTCAAGCATCTTAGAATTATAGGTAGTACTTGCTATGCTCATGTTCCGAAAAAAACCGGAAGAAAATGGATAAGAAAGCAGTCAAAGGTGTTCTCATGGGTTATGATAACGACGATGGATACAGAATTTGGTCATTTGAAAAAAGGAGATTTTTCAGATCAAGAGATGTCATTTTTGATGAGTGTAAATCCTTACAGATAATGAATGAGACTGTCTCCTTAATTCGATGTCGTCTTCTCTAATCTCATCAAAGACAATCTCTTCAGTTTTATGTTCGTCTTCTACAACATTTTGCTTTGCTTCTACAGCTTCTCTCTGTGTCTTTCTCATTTCTGGATTTACATGGATATCTTCTATCATTGCTGTTTCGTATTGATCTTCAAATTCATCATTTTTCAGTGAATCCTTATTTTTTATGAATTCAAGAACATCTTCTTGTGGAAGTGTAGAAAGATTCTCTTTCTCAGTCTCATTCATTATCTGTAAGGATTTACACTCATCAAAAATGACATCTCTTGATCTGAAAAATCTCCTTTTTTCAAATGACCAAATTCTGTATCCATCGTCGTTATCATAACCCATGAGAACACCTTTGACTGCTTTCTTATCCATTTTCTTCCGGTTTTTTTCGGAACATGAGCATAGCAAGTACTACCTATAATTCTAAGATGCTTGAGATTAGGCTTCTTCTTGTGCCATACCTCAAAAGGTGATTGATTATCGATCCCTGAATTGCTTGTTCGGTTTAAAATGTATATAGCTGTATTCACCATTTCTGCCCAAAAAGTCTGATCGAATAATCCTTCTCTTGCGTGCATCAAAGCTCTTGCTGTCTCTACAACTGTTCTGTTCTCCCTTTCAGCACAACCGTTTTGTTGAGGTGTGTATGGCATTATTAGTCTTTGTCTGATTCCATGATGGCATAGAATTTTTCGTACTTGCCCATTGTCGAATTCACTGCCGTTATCTGACAAAATCTCTCTTATGCCATATCCTTCAGCTTTGATTTCAGCAATTACTGTTTTCAGTTTTTCTACAACTTCAGATTTGTGCTTGATAAAATAGACAAAACGGTATCTGCACATAGTAGCGGTAACCAGATTTTGACTTGCTTTCGAAAGGTCCACAAACATCTGAATGGATACAGCCATTTTAAATTTTTATAATGAGCTAATTCACCCCTGGAAACCGGAACACTGAAATTTTTGCAAGTATAAGATATACCATTTGAACCTTGGAAATAAGCTACTAAATTGGAAAAACCATCATAAACTCACTTTTAACATTCCATTTGTTGAACAAAGTAGTATTTATAATACAATAAATGAGTTATCCCAATTTCATTGACGATGAAGATTAAATATTTTTCTCTTGATTTTCTATTTCATTTTCGATAATCATAACGAATTGAGCTCGCTACCACCCATATTGGCTCAGCTCTGATATTCATAATTCATATCCATTCATTTATTATATCGCATTTATAATATATCGTTGTTCATTTCGTAAAAGAATTGTCATTTAACCTTACATTCTCAAATAAATAATATTCATCTGTGAAAATTCTAACACAGACTATTAGTCTGTGCTTTTAAGTTTGAACCTCAAATTTCGAGTGTTGCAAATTTAAACACAGCAGTTCGAATAATCTATGTTCTAACCTAAAATATTCATTTTCATTTCCTGTTTACACTGTTATTGTGATATGATATTTGATATTATGTTTGAAGATTTGAAGAAACCTAACAGAATATTGAAGCTCCATACATATTTTCAAGAAATTAAATAACAATTTCCAAAATAATTGTGTGGATACAAAATAAATAAGTGTGCATTCTGATAGAAAGCAATTCCTTTATGAAATGAAGCATTTGATTTGTTCCAACTATCTCATAAAAATATTGATCTGCATCAATATTTTTGAAGCCATCAGTGTGAAAATATGGAAATAAGGTTTTATGGCTCTGTAATCAATGGAAAATAATGAACTCCACTTGTAATCAAATTTGTACTATAATATGTACCTACATTATAGCCAACCCTGCTACATGATTCATCTTGATTTTGCCATTGAAAATAAATGAGAAATATTCAATATAAATATCCACAATTTCTGTTGCCTGTTTCTTTCAACTCAACTATTTGTTTTCACATTAAAACAATTATGGCACTCTTGGAAGTATGTCAATCATATACTCTAGGATGAATTTATGGAATAGCAAAAGAATAAAAGTATTCAATCTCAATCAATTGAAAATTTGTCTAGTATGTACCTAGTGCTATGTTTCGATGTGAGTTTGAATGGCCCGAAGAAGAATATAGTGTTGTTCGATAGCATCAATCTTTAGTGGGATATTGATGGTTTTCATTATAATGGGACTATTTTGTGGAAACTTTCTTAAACATGGGCTTTATGGGTTATCTGGACTTTTCAAAAAGAATGTTGATTTTAATGAAGTATCTTCTTATTATCAGAGCTGTGCCAAAGCTCAGTAATTTGTAATCAAATTGAGAAGTTGAGGTGAGCTTATTCAAATAACTTCATTTTCAAACTAAGTTGGCTAGTACTTCAATTCTAAAACCTGAGACATGACATCATAGTAAATATTCATTTCTGTGAATTTTTTTCCACAACAGAACAGAGTTGCATTTAGCCAAAGTACCCAATTTTTTCAATTCCACAGATAATTTTTTTTTTTTAAGATCAAGTTACTCGAAAACGGCGCTTTGTACAAGAAAATATGAAGAATACTTTTATTTTTCAAATTAGCCAAATTTTCTTCAATGAACGTTCAAATTACTTTTGAGAGTTGGGTTCTTTGAATTTCTGGTATTTTTATGGGATGTAATGTTCAAAATGAAGAAACTGAAAGATGTGTAGGGCATCTTGTGTTCGGAAAAGATGTATCACATCAAGGAATAGCTATATTCCAAAAATCATTTCCTTCGATAGAACCATTTACGAGATATAGCCGAAAATCAAATTTTTTAATCGATTTTCAACAGCCTGTATCTTTGTAACCGGGCCGAATCGGAAAAAATTATTGAGGAAAAAAGTGTTTCTTTTGACTTCAGGAATCTTCGGTTTAAATATATGTACAAGTCAAAGTCTCACCCTGTATATACAGAATGTGATACTTTCCTAAAGTAATTAATAAACAATGGTTTAAGGGGTGTTGGAAAAACTTCAATTGTTACTATCTTCTTTAATTCATCGGTCGACGTTTCGATCCTTGGTTGGGATCTTCTTCAGGACTTCTATAAAACAAACAACATACAATTATAACACAAACATTGCAGAAAAGACAACATGTTAAAACGCACCGAAATGCGAAGAGCTACCAGATCTTAAGTTGCACTGAATCTTATACAGATTTGGAGGAAAAATTATTTTTGAACACAAAATAGTCTTTAATACAATAACGTCTTTAATATTCATCAATTCCCTATCACACACCTCTTTATTTTCTTGATAATTCTTTTGAAAAAACTTTCTTCACTCATCTGACAACTGCGTAAAAACGAAAGGGGTAGGGTTAGGTCGGGTTCATAGAACATAATAGATCTTCAACTGACATTCGAGAACATAGAACTTGATGAGTCCAACAATTCACTCTTACTAAATTGGTTTGAATGTATTAGATATGAATAAATGTTACTTATATTCTCTATATCCTTTCTGTAGTTCATGGAATTTTCATGTCGCTTAATGTGAACCATCTCTAGGAAACATCTTTTCCTCATATTCTCCTCGTACTCTAAAACTCTCACTGAATCATAGTCCATTCGATGGTCAACTGATCTTACATGTTCTGCCAGTGCACATATCTTTCTAGGATTCTTAATGTCGCTAATATGTTGGGTTATTCTTCTTTTTAGTTGTTGGGATGTTTGTCCGATATACACCTCATCACAATTTTGACAGGGTATTCTGTATACAACACAGCTTTTCCTTTTAGTTTCTATCCTATCTTTCAAATTACTATAAAGTCTCTTTAATTTAAATTCAGTTCTAGGTATCACTTTGATATTATCAGTTTTTAATAAGTTTTTTAAGGATTTTGTCATTACATTAATCAGTGGAATGGAAGTAAATATAATTCTCTGGTCTAAATTGGTGGATGCGATTTCTAAATGATCTTGACTATTACAGAAGACTACCTAGAGATCCAACAACTACTATACAAACTAAAGGTAACACATTGATTAAAAAATTGGTAACAAGTGGTCATATTTCTCAAATACAAGGAAAATCTTTGTACAGTTACAACTCCATTCCTGCAAGATTTTATGGACTACCTAAAGTCCATAAACCTGTTCTCTCCCTCAGACCCATCATCTCCTCTTTAAATACACCAACATCTAAGATATCAGGTTATATATCCGAAATAATTTCAAGTTATTTAAGTGCTTCTAGAGGCAGATATTACGTAGAAGATTCTTTCTCTTTTTCCACCTTCATTAATGAATTCCAACTACCAGAAGATTATGTCCTCATCAGACTTGATGTAGTATCCCTCTTTACCAACATTTCATTAGAATTAGCTCTGTTTGCGATTCAACACAGATGGGAGTCCATCAGCAGCCACACCACGATACCAAAGGAAGACTTCATTAACATCATCAGATTTCTTTTCAACTCAAACTATTTCATCTTCCAAGGTAATTTTTATAACCAAATACTAGGTTCCCCAATGGGGTCTAAATTCAGCCCTTCCATTGCAGAGATAGTGATGGATTTCCTCCTAGATAGCATCCTAACAGATATCCCCTTTGAGATGCCTTTTATTAAAAAATATGTAGATGACATCATTTGTGCAGTTCCCAGTGATAAGACCCCTTACACTCTTGAAAAGTTCAACAGACAGAGTGAGTCTATCAAATTTACCATAGAATTAGAAAATAACAATAGTGTGCCCTTCCTAGATACCCTAGTCATTAGAAAACCTGACAATACACTGATTCTTGATTGGTATAGAAAACCCTCGAGCTCAGGTAGATACTTGCATTATTTTTCCAACCACCCTCAGAGACAAAAAATCAATATGGTTACAGGATTGAAGAATCGTATACAAAGGATATCACACCCGACTCTAAAGGAGAAGAATATGAAACTATTATATCAGTTGATGCTTGAAAATGGTTACCCCAAGAACCTCTTAAAGAAATTGATACACAATTCATCGAATTTTACAGAATAACGATGAAATCGTATCCACCAATTTAGACCAGAGAATTATATATACTTCCATTCCACTGATTAATGTAATGATAAAATCCTTAATAAACTTATTAAAAACTGATAATATCAAAGTGATACCTAGAACTGAATTTAAATTAAAGAGACTTTATAGTAATTTGAAAGATAGGATAGAAACTGAAAAGAAAAGCTGTGCTGTATACAGAATACCCTGTCAAAATTGTGATGAGGTGTATATCGGACAAACATCCCAACAACTAAAAAGAAGAATAACCCAACATATTAGCGACATTAAGAATCCTAGAAAGATATGTGCACTGGCAGAACATGTAAGATCAGTTGACCATCGAATGGACTATGATTCAGTGAAAGTTTTAGAGTACGAGGAGAATATGAGGAAAAGATGTTTCCTAGAGATGTTTCACATTAAGCGACATGAAAATTCCATGAACTACAGAAAGGATATAGAGAATATAAGTAACATTTATTCATATCTAATACATTCAAACCAATTTAGTGGGAGTGAATTGTTGGACTCATCAAGTTCTATGTTCTCGAATGTCAGTTGAAGATCTATGATGTTCTATGAACCCGACCTAACCCTACCCCTTTCGTTTTTACGCAGTTGTCAGATGAGTGAAGAAAGTTTTTTCAAGAGAATTATCAAGAGAATAAAGAGGTGTGTGATAGGGAATTGATGAATATTAAAGACGTTATCGTATTAAAGACTATTTTGTGTTCAAAAATAATTTTTCCTCCAAATCTGTATAAGATTCAGTGCAACTTAAGATCTGGTAGCTCTTCGCATTTCGGTGCGTTTTAACATGTTGTCTCTTCTGCAATGTTTGTGTTATAATTGTATGTTGTTTGTTTTATAGAAGTCCTGAAGAAGATCCCAACCAAGGATCGAAACGTCGACCGATGAAATAAAGAAGATAGTAACAATTGAAGTTTTTCCAACACCCCTTAAACCATTGTTTATTAATTACTTTAGGAAATTATCACATTCTGTATATTAGCATGGGGTTTTATGCTGCAATCCGTGTACGGTATGGAAGGGAAATGTCATCGACCTTAAAATCATGGTCATCTAATAACATCAAGTTGGCAGCGTTGCGGAATCGCAGGGTGTTCCTGTTGGAGTGCAGAAGGCTAGGTTTACATCCTAAACACATGACCAATAACTTCAGTCAATTATATGGATCTGTGACAGACAAGGTGTCGTCCAGACAAGCAGTGAACATGGAGAACAAGGTATTAAACATGTTCTTAAAATTTGAAATTACAGTAACAATAACAAAAATGAAAAGAATAGAAAGAGAAGTTGAACGACTTAAAATACTCATTCAGCATGCACTTCCTGAAGATATTACTAACCATTTTTTCTCTTATCAGAACAACAAGTATAATAGACAGTTTGCATTGACGAAACAAAAAAATCTGGATAAGGTGAGAGCTTTGACAGATGCACAATTGGGGAAAGTCAGACCACAAGAAAGGTGGGTTAAAAATATAAGTGGAACAAATGTCCCAGATAGAGTTCTAAAATTCTTGTCGCTGGGTCCTAAATTCAGCATTGACATTCCTAAGAAAGAAATCTCAATTCAAAAACATTTATCTGATGTTGAGAATGTTATCAACCTCAACGACTCCTTATCTCCTGATGCTAAGAACATAAAACGCGCCATGGCCACTAACATTATAACGAATAATAATAAACCTAATAAAGTTGTCAGAAACGTACTACAGAGAGAATTTTATAATTGTAAAAGATATCTCAAAGAACATCCAGACTTATAGGTAATACAATCAGACAAGGGCAACGTAACAGTTATTATGGACAAGTCACAATACATAGAACTATCTAATGGAATTCTCAATGATCTTTACTATTACAGAAGACTACCTAGAGATCCAACAACTACTATACAAACTAAAGGTAACACATTGATTAAAAAATTGGTAACAAGTGGTCATATTTCCCAAATACAAGGAAAATCTTTGTACAGTTACAACTCCATTCCTGCAAGATTTTATGGACTACCTAAAGTCCATAAACCTGTTCTCTCCCTCAGACCCATCATCTCCTCTTTAAATACACCAACATCTAAGATATCAGGTTATATATCCGAAATAATTTCAAGTTATTTAAGTGCTTCTAGAGGCAGATATTACGTAGAAGATTCTTTCTCTTTTTCCACCTTCATTAATGAATTCCAACTACCAGAAAATTATGTCCTCTGTTGAAGTAAGAACTGCTGGCCAAATATATTTGGCGCCAGTCCACTTCTATAAAACAACCTGCTGACAACTAATATGATCCGTCTAGTGCGCATGCGCAGCTAGAAAAGTAATTTGGCCGCTGAAGGTGGAGATGCCAGTTCTGTCGAGACACGAATAGATAACGGCGTCACACCTTAAGCAGTAAACCTAACCTCCATTTTGTTTATATTTGTGTTTCCAAGTTTGTTAAATCAACGATTAAATTGTACAAAATACCTGTATTTGTCAATCCACCCTTACATGGTAGCAGAGCTTGTGACGTTAAAAGCAATCCACAATTAAGAAGAAGTTAAGTGTTAAGTGATAAAATGAGTTATCAAGAAGAAATGGATCAAATGGATCAATCCCACGTGTCAACCATGGAAGTTCCAGAAAACATTTTCGAGATGCTGACCAACCAGAGTTTTGTGCGACTACTTGCAGAAAAGATTGGAAATCTAAACAATTCGAATACGTCCACGTGTAGCGGATCCGAAATAGCAGAGAAGGTGACCATGCCGGCGTTTGTGATACCGCATTACGAAAATAGTGACAAGTTAAAGGGCCACTGCAACTACCGGTCATGTAAACAAAGAGTCGAGCGTGACATGCTTGCTCTAGGACGCTCCCAATTCTTGAACTACGACATGGGTGGACCAGACTGCAATGACCAGAATTCTGACCAGACCAATGACTAAAGAATAAAAGCACATGTACAATGCTCAAGTGCTACAATATTTGGAAGCATCGTTGCAGCATGCTCCCAAAACTGTAATAGAGAATGAGCAGTCAGCAGCCGAAGCTTTCCAAAAGCTGACACAAATGTTTGGAAAAAATGACGTCCAGAAGATGGTTGAACTACTGGACAACTTCGGCAAGACGGTGTTCTACCCAAGGATGAATCCGGTCAATTTCGTCTCCCAGTTTGAGAAAGGAATTCAAGGAACTAGGTGTTCCATTGGACCCAAAAATAGTGGTGGCGTATTTCCTTCACCAGGTTAAGAATGCTAATGGATTCCTGGCATTCTTTACAACGATGACCACTTTACCCGAGGCAACCAGAACCTATGAGTTTGTGAAAAATGCATTTTTAGAGGTAGCAAACAGCCAGTACTTCAGAGAGGTTGACAACAGTATGTATACAAGTAGTAGTTTGAATGATATTTGTTCTGAATGTTTTGATGACACAGATAGGAATCTCGAGACCGAGATCAATGAAGTTTATACTGCAAGTTCTTTATGTTTAGATTATCCCATTGGAGAATCTAATATGTTCACGAATAATCTTAATTCTGTTTCAGTTCTCTGCATTAAATGTGGAAAGAGTGGTAATAATATATGTGATTTCTGTTTAGAGAGTCGACATGATAGGTCATATGGGGAGCCCCATACGAAGAAAGAAAAAAATTCTTTCAATAGTCCTTCGTATTTGAAAGAGAAGAAAGGAGACAGTAGTCCCTATTCTATCGAGCAACTGGAAAAAATTAGGAAAATGACGCCAGCTGAAAAACGAGAAGCCAGCTGTAAAAAGTGTGGTTTATTATTCCATCGTTCAGCTGCATGTACCAACACAGAGAGATTCTGTTATTACTGCCATAAGAAAGGTCATGAAAAGAAGGACTGTAGGAAACTGAAGGAATACAAATCTGGTAAGTCACTGTTTGATCTAAACAAGTTCTGTACGTTTGCAACATTTCTAGTTGATTCTGGTGCATCCCACCATGTGGTGAATGTACAAAATATTCTGTTGGATTATGAGGCTTATGATAAGCCTATACCTGTTGTTTTGGCATCGGAAACTGGGAACATAGTGTCAATGGGTCAGGGAACTCTTCCATTACTTGTACAGTTTGGAAAAAGTTCGCACGTTGTACATCTAGCTAATGTTCAGTATGTCCCGGTAATAAGGGATAATGTTCTCAGTGTCCGTGCATTTAACGTTCAGTTTGGGACAAGTCTTGTACTAAATGCTAATAATGGTTTTATTTTGTCTAGAAAATTAAGAAGAAGAATATCCCTAGTTTTCGTTTCGGAAGGCGTGTATAGAGTATCAGCAAGGATAAATTCAAGTGGAACGAATAATGTTAATTATAAAGGAAATAAAAGTACAAATAAAATGTTTAATTTGAAAGAAAATTCCTTTAGTGAAATGAAACTCTCAGTTATCAAAACCAATACCGTTAATAAAACAAAAAGAGAAACGCGTAAGCTACGTAAAAGATTCACTCGTGATCAGTTAAAAAGGTTGGCTCAAGAAGGTAGTATGTGGCACCGTAGAATGGGTCATATATCTTCATCTTATTTAGGAAAACTACCTAAAGTTGTTCAAGGAGTTAAAGAACTCACATATAATTTAAGCACAGGTAGTTGTTCAGTTTGTTCAAAAGCGAAAATGACCAGAAAAACATGCGCGAAAGAAAGAGATAGAGCTACTAGAGCTTGTGAAATTCTTTATGCTGATCTGTTAGTTATTAATCCGCCAACACAATACACTAAGAAAAAGTATGTTTTAATCGTTCTTGATGATTATTCTAGATATGCACAAATTTTCCTGTTGAAACAAAAGTCTGAAACTTCTAAGTTTTTGAAATCTGCTCTTAATAGTCTTCAGTCATTATTTCCTGGTCCCGGTCAATTCAGTAAGTTACGGTGTGATAATGGAACAGAGTTTATCAGTGAAGCAAGTCAACAAGTTCTCGATCAGTTTGGTATACAAATTCATATAGCAGAACCTTATCAGCATGAACATAATGGAACAGCTGAAAGGTTTAACAGAACACTCCAAGAAAGAGCTAGAGCCTTGTTATTTGAATCAGGCTTCCCAGTTACTTTTTGGGGTTTTGCTTTTTTGACCGCTTGCTATCTATACAATCGTACGCCTCATTCATCTGTAGATTTTCTCACTCCATATGAAAAACTTTATGAAAAACAAGCCGATCTGCAAAATATAAGAATTTTTGGTTCACAAGCAGAAGTTAAAAATGAAAATGTTCCAAAAGGTAGAATGTTGAACACAAGATCTAGTACAATGTATTTAGTAGGGTATACCGATACTGGTTATCTGTTGTATGACCCTAAAACACATAAGACAATTACATCTTGTAATGTTTTAATTAATGAAAATCTGACCTACAAGTCATGTGAATCAAAGTTATCAGTCCCTAGTGATGAACTTATAATTTCATCTGAACCACCTGAGTCCAGTAAGAACATACCTGTTACGCCTATTGATGGCAAATCTGTTGTTTCTAATGCAAACGAACCTGTTACAAACATACAAGTTGAACAAGAATCTGGTTCTGGAAGTCTAGTACAAAGGAACTCAGATAATTCAGTTGATCAAACAAGTGCAATGAATATGTTAGAAAATTTTTCAGTTAATTCTCAGATAAACAATGAGATAGAATATGATTCAAAGATATATCAGACAAGTAAAACACCTCAAACGTATCTAGAAGCAATCACCCGTTCAGAAAGTGGTAAGTGGATGACTGCCATTCAGTCAGAACTTGAAGCAATTAACCAACACAATGTTTGGGAAATTGTTGAAAGAAAACAAGGTATGAAAAGTATTCCTTTAAAATGGGTATTTACAGTTAAAGACAATGGTGTATATAAGGCTCATTTAGTTGTTGTAGGATGCAAAGATATTGAAAAGTATACTTCTGAGGAAACTGCATCTCCTACACCAACTCTATCAGTAGTTAAATTATTATTTGCATTATCAGTTTCTAGAAAATGGCATATTGAACAGTTGGACATCAAAACAGCATTTCTTTATGGTGAAATTGATAGACCAAAATATGTAAGTGTACCTGAAGGAATCAATCTGGATAAAACTAAGGTAATTCTTAAGTTACGAAAAGCTCTTTATGGAATATCGATAGCACCAAAATGTTGGATTATGACACTCGATAATTTTCTAAAGAATTCAGGTTTTGAACCAAATTTACGTGAACCATGTTTGTATAAGAAAGAGGAAGATAGTGAGATTATTTTGATTCTAGTATATGTTGATGATCTATTAATTACAGGTACCAGTGAAAAGCTTATTCAAGAAAATGTCAATATGTTCAAATCACGTTTTAATATCAAACAATTTGGCTATCCTACTAAGTTTCTTGGTTTGGAAATCAGTGGATCAGAAAATCAGTTGTTTCTTCATCAAACTCAATTTGTGGAGGAAATGCTTAAAGAATTTCGAATGGAAAACTCAAATTCTGTTGATACTCCATTGGATCCTCAAGGAAATCATAAAGTTCCCGAAGTTACTAATGAAGCAGATTTTCCGTACGCGAAAGCCATAGGCTCTCTGTTGTATTTAAGTTTATTTACAAGACCCGATATATCTTTTGCTGTAGGTTATTTATCACGATTCCAAGCCAATCCACAACAGTATCATTGGACATTAGTAAAAAGGGTTTTCAGATATTTGAAAGGTACCAGTCAGTTGGGTCTAAAATATACAGCAGGTTCCCCAACGTTGTCATGCTATTGTGATGCAGATTTTGCAGGTGATAAGTGCAGCAAAGCTAAGTAAATTTCGTAATCACCTTGTATTCTATGAGGCTTGATTTTTCAGTTGATTTGTATACAAATAACCCAATATGTTCTCTTTTTTTTCAGTTATCTGTTGTTTATCCATGTATTGTTTAATATACTCGGATAATACTATAATGTCTGTTAAGTATTTGTGTGTGTGGAAGGGTTCTTCGTTCCTGGAAACATGCTTGGACAATAATAAAAAATCTGTTGAGAATTTGTCTGTGTGGAAAGGTTCTTCGGTTCCTGGAAACATGCTTAGACAATACTAAAAATCTGTTGAGTATTTGTTTGTGTGGAAAGGTTCTTCGGTTCCTGGAAACATGCTTAGACAATACTAAAAATCTGTTGTGTATTTATGTTTTATTGAAAGGTTCTTCGGTTCCTGGAAATATACTCTAATAATATGTTATCCAATGTTAGACGCTCTTGGCTAATTATGGTTCGACCTGGGGATTTCCCGGGTACCAATCATGTTTGGGAAAGATTCCTCGATCCGCCACCTGGGGAAAAACCGATCGGGAATCAGCGACCCCACACCCAACTCCATTCTAAAAAAACACACCATTTCTTCAATTCTCAGAAAACTTGCCTGATTTATAGGAGAATGTTTTGAAATATTGATTTCTTTTGTTTATTTATATGAGAAAATGACTCTTCAGTGAGATTTTGCTGGATTTCAAATTTTCCAGTTTCTCGCCTAACTTCGACCCTGTATACTCAACCCCTGACCCCGAACTTCAAGTACCACCGAGACGCTGAAGACGGAACGGAGAGGCAGTATGCAGCTAGCAATTTAGGGGTTAACATCTTAATTTTACCCTAATTTTAATACATTTTAACGCAGTATGCTCTTAAGCAAAATAAACGCAGTTTTAAGTTTTACAATTGAATTTAAAACCACACAATCCCCAATATGGTCCATTCGAGCCACATTTGAATCCAGTGAATTCAGAAGAGCGATACACATTTGAATCCAGTGAATCCAGAAAAGCAAGCCACATTCGAATCCAGTGAATCCAGAAAAGCGACACACATTCAAAATTTCAAGCATCCAGACGTCCAGTGAAACTCGATCCCAAGCATTCCAATCCAAGGGCGCAGTCGATCACCGCAATCGTCGAAATGATTCAACTCTAGATCCAGGCATACACACAAGCTGGGCAAACTGGAA
Source organism: Harmonia axyridis (assembly GCF_914767665.1). Lineage (NCBI taxonomy): Eukaryota > Metazoa > Arthropoda > Insecta > Coleoptera > Coccinellidae > Harmonia > Harmonia axyridis. Next base: position 41,690,607 of record NC_059503.1, read on the forward strand.
TTACTTCGTGAGGGGTAAATATAATCCTTCTTTCTCTCTTATACTGTTGTTGATTTTAAGCGATATTAACTTAAACGTCCCATAAGTGTCCCACTACTCTTTTCATTATTTCTATTTATCGCTCACATTCCACAATGAATTTAGGAACTCTTAAAAGAAATCACGGTGTTATTAAATCGAAACTAACGATATTCACGAATTTCTTGAACCAAATCAAGTCAAAAACGGAATTACTTAGCACTGATTACATACAAATTTTAGAAAGGCTTTTGAAATTTGATAACGTTCTTGAGGAATTTGAATAAGTTCAGAATCTAATTGAGAATGCATCGGCCGATGAGGAAGTCAATTTTTCAGAAAGAGAATCTTTCACAAACAAGTATCACATGCAAAAGGCGTTTGCTAAGTCAATTCTAGATAAAAAAGAATCCGAAGAAAACACAAGTTCTATCTCAATTCACAACAATACTAATAATTATTCAAATTCGATCAAGCTTCCAACTATTGAGCTACCGAAATTCGAAGGTAATTACCAAAACTGGTTAGAGTTTCGTGATACATTCGAATCTCTGATAGAGAAAAATCAAGCCATAAATGAAATTCAATAATTTTATTATCTTCGGGTATCTCTGGAAGCAAGCGCGGTACAGGTAAGATTTCTCTGCTACAAATTATTCAGTGGCGTGAAATAGCTTGCAAGAATGGTACGATAACAAACGATTACTCGTACACAACCATATAAAGTCTATCTTTTACTTTGAAACTATCACGAAGGAATCGGGTGAAAATTTACGTAAGCTTTTAGATACAGTTTCGAAAAATCTTCGATCTCTCGAACAACTAAACCAGCCTACATGTCATTGGAGCACTTTAATAGTTTTTCTTATACAAACCAAACTAGATTCAGTAACGGTATGCGAGTGGAAAAAATTTAGGGCTGACAAGGATGTTCCAACTTGGGACGATCTGAAAAAATTCCTCAAGTCAAGAGCACATTTTCTTGAAACGATAGAAACAAATCATACAGAAAAGCATACTGATAAAAAATATCAAAGGCACAATACTACAAGAGGCTTTTATACCAATGGCGCAGAAAACAAACCGAAATGTGTTTTTTGCGCAGAGTCACTACAGTCAAACATGCGAAACTTTCTGTGGACGAAAGAAAAGAGCAGATCAAAGAATTAAAATTATGTATGAATTGTCTACGTCCAGGTCACTTCAATGAACAATGCAGATCTTCAAATTGCAAAAAATGCAATGGCAGACACCATACACTAATTCATTCTGATCTAGTAAACGTAAAAACGCCCAATACCAATAATTCGTCGTCTTCAAATTCAAACAACGCGCTATCATATGCGTTGTCAGCGAATAAGTCAAACTCACCCGTACTCCTCCCTACAGCAATTGCTCATATTGTGGATAATGAATCAAATCGGCAAAATATCCGAATTCTATTAGATTCCGGGTCGGAATCAAGCTTCATCAGAGCAGATGTTCAATTACATCGGCATAATGTCTTCACATTCCAAATATGATTATGCTCCTACAAATAGTTTCTGAAATAGAGAAATGTAGATATTCATGAATGAAAACCTCATTAATTTCCAGATGTGAATTCTATAATTGATTTTTTTGTATACCATTTCATTGTTTCGCTTCAGAATCATGAACTCCGAAATCCTCATGTCCTCTATTGCATGTTGTAACGTTATTTCAATACAAATTTTGGCTTTTGTCAGTACGCCACTGGTGACCGCGTTCGGGTGTTTCCGTCAAACGGTCTGCTGGAAACGGTCTGCTAGGTTCACACCCGTATGTCTGCAAACGTCTAAAACTAACGACTACTCCGGTAAATGTTGAAGTTTGCGGTCTCAATCGTGCGGTTTCCTACATAAAATTAAAATGCTCTGTCGATATTCACTCTCGTAATAATTCATTATCCACGAAAATTCATTGCTATATTCTTCCCGAAATCACAGGAAAAATTCCAGCCTCAAAAATACTCGATTATTCTCATTTGAACATTCCAGACGACATCAATCTTGCAGATCCCAATTTTCACGAACCAAACACAATTGACATGCTAATAGGTGTCGATTATTTCTATTCCATGTTAAACGTCGGTCAAATCTTTTTAGGTCCTAACGAACCAATATTACAAAGAACCCGTCTCGGTTGGGTAATTTCAGGAACGAAACAAATAAAATTATCTCAACTCGAATCATTTTCCATCTGAATCAAGAATCTGGAAATGAAACAGAAAACAAATTCAAAGAGTACAATTTTAAGTCTGAATCCCATTCTTGGTAAACACGGAATACTCAGAGTGGGAGGAAGAATTTAACAATCCACGTATGCGTTTGACAAAAAATATCCCGTAATATTGAGCCACAAGCATCATTTCACAAAAATGTTGTTCGAAAATGAACTTAGGAAACTATTGCACTCCGGTCCTCAACAACTGCTTTATGCAATTCGCGAAACTTTCTGGCCAACTTCTGGTCGCTCTTTGACAAGAAAAACCGTACGCCACTGCATAAAGTGTTTTCGGAACAAACCAAAGTCCAGCCTATAATGGGCGATCTACCTCTTGAAAGAGTAGAACCGCAACCATCCTTCTATAACAGCGGCGTCGATTACGCAGGGCCATTCATGATAAAGAATAAAAAGGGTCGCGGATCAAAGTTATCCTAGGCCTACGTTTGTCTATTTATCTGTTTCGTGACGAAGGCCATCCATCTCGAATTGGTTTCAGACTTAAGCAAGGACGCCTTTGTATTAGCACTTCGCAGAGTTGTATCACGAAGAGGAAAAGCTCATCAAATACATTCCGATAATAGAAAAAATTTCGTAGGCGCCAGTTCTGAAATGCAAAATTTTCTAAAGGTAAATGAATCGAATTTTACAGATGCCTTTTCTTCAGAAGGCATTCGATGGAAATTTATACCACCTTACTCACCTCATTTTGGCGGTCTTTGGGAAGTCGGTATAAAATCAAAAAAAACACCACATGAAAAGAGTTATAGGAAACGCTCATTTGACGTTTGAAGAACTATATTCATTACTAACGCAAATTGAAGCAACAGTTAACTCCCGTCCACTCACACCTCTTTCCACCAATCCCTCAGACCTTTTACCTCTTACACCCGCACATTTTTTGATCGGGCGACCACTAACCTCCGCCCCAGATGTCGACTTGAGAGATGTCCCTATGAACAGATTGCCTTCTTATCAACGCCTGCAACAGTTGAACCAACATTTTTGGGAGAGATGGAGCAAGGAATTCATCTCTGAAACATAACAGCGGGTGAAATGGAAAAACTCCCAACAAACCCTGCAAACTGGAACCCTTGTAATGCTCAAAGAAGACAATCAACTTCCCCTTGTTTGGAAGCTAGGAAGAATCGAATCCTTGCACCCTGGAAAAGATGGCATCTCCCGAGAAGCAACCATACGAACGTCAACGGGTCTGACGAAAAGAGCCTTCATTAAGATTTGTCCGCTTCCTGTTGATGTTGAAAGCCAGCCCTTTCAAGGCGGGGGCCATGTTTACGCCTGAATACGACCCTGTTTCCCGCCTAACTTCGACCCTGATACTCAACCCCTGACCCCACCCTCAAGTACCACCGAGACGCTGAAGATGGAACGAAGAGGCAGTATGCAGCTAGCGATTTAGGGGTTAACATCTTAATTTTACCCTAATTTTAATACATTTTAACGCTGTATGCTCTTAAGAAAAATAAACGCAGTTTTAAGTTTTACAATTGAATTTAAAACCACTCAATCCCCAACAGATTTTTAAAATTTCAGTTAAGGTTAAAATTTTCATCTGAGATTGAACTACGTCTTTAAATGCAAATTCCATAAAATATTTTTACCTTGCATGCAATACATGCGCACAGGGAAGAGCTTCCAGCGCATCTGGATCTGACCCATAACATTCTCCACATGCTCCACAAATGAGCTCTAAATCTATTTGCAGTCTTGATGCTACTCTTTCGTGGTGTATTTTCTGCTCCTCATCGCCGAGAGAAGAATAAATTCTTGACAGTCGCATTCTTACAGTCCGCACCAACATCTGCAATCAAAATATTCAATTGTTATATTACATATTCAAAAGTACTTCATATTCATTCATAACGTTATATTTCACACAATCAGAAAAGAAGACTTGAAAGGTATTTCAATTTTTGAGAATTATGACAGAATCACATTGTGAAAAATTTCAAATTGATAATTTTGAATCATGGGAATTCGGATCATAACCCAACAGCCATCGATGTTAATAATGATGATATCAATAATACACATGGATGAAAATTAGCTTCAGATGCTGGTCAAGAAAATTTTTAGAAAAAAAAAATGAAAAAGGTATGGCAATAAATCACACATCATAATCCAAATAAAAAGAAATTTATTTATGCAGCTTTTATGCGTTTGAAAGAAAATTTTGTAAGAATGTGTATTGAGGCTGGAGGTGGCCACTTTGAAAACCTACTGTAAATTTTATAAATAAATTTTTTTTTATTTACATTATGATGTGTGTTTTATTTTATTTATTTTTTTTTTATTTCGAAAATAATACATCGAACAGGCCGTAAAGCCCAATTACAGGTGTACATAATTAAACTATCTTATAAAATTATACAATTACTATATTATCGAAACAAAAAGGAACAAATCATGATAAGCCTACTACAAAAATATTTAAAAATTTAATTTAATTCTGAAGTGCACTGAACAATGAGTGCCTAAATTGGTATAAAGACAAGAAAAATATATCCACACTCTGAAGATTATTATAACTCCTGCACATTGACGTAAGTGGACAATAAAAATGATGCTGAGTATTAGGTACATCAATATGAAAAGTTAAATGTGATCTGGATGTAAAACGAGGAACATTCAAATATATTGACGAAAGAAGAATTGTCGAATCGATCCGTCCATGAATTATCTTATAAAGGAAGACCAAATCATTAATTTCGCGAACCTTTCTGAGCGAAATGAAATTGAACTCATCCAAAAGAGAGTCGTAACTGTATCCTCTATCGGGTTAAAAACCATGTTTTTTCGGAAAACCGAATTTGAGAAACCTCCTCTGTACACCCTCAATGAAAGTTACATATTTTACCTGGCAAGGATTCCACACTGAACTGCAATATGTCAATTTACTCCTCACCAAAGCTTGGTAAACAGAGGAAATTGATTCAAAGGATTACTTGAATTATTGAAATTTGTGCAGTTGTAGGAAAAGTATAGTGTGCAACATGTGGAGAAAGTCCTTTTCTCGCTCGTGTGATTGCGGCACTCGCCTTTCAGGCTCGTGCCACAAACTTCCACACTCGCGAGAAATGTTGGACTCTCCCCACTTGTTGCACAATATACTATTTTATCTCGAGCGTTTCAAAAGTCTGAGACGTTCGGTTAAGCGCGGTGTTGAATTTTCTTACAGAGAGTTCATTCAAAGGTCTGAGAACGATTTGAAGGGGGATCCTCGGGGATTTTGAAACTATGTAAATTCTAAAAAAAACAATTCTCGAATTCCCGGACAAATGCACTTTGATAAGGAGACTTTAACAACTCCAGGGTCGATAGTCAGTGCATTTGCAAAAAGTTTTAGAAGTGTATACGTCATGAATGACGATAATGATCTGTCAGATATCAACGGTGGAAATGAGGAACTTGTTAACTCCAACAGTTTTTTGAATATTTCTAACGTTTCCGAGGACCTTGTCATATCAGCATCCAAAAGGCTTAAGAACAGACTGACTGTGGGACCAGATGGTATCCCGTTTAGACTCGTAAAGTTTCATATAGATCTGTTCGCCCGACCTCTATGCATCATATACAATTTGATGATAAAATCCGGTATTTTTCCGAATATCTGGAAAATTTCGCGCATTTGGCCAATTTTAAAGTCGGGAAAGAATTCGGAGATTGTTAATTACAGGCCAATTGCTCTTATATCAGTTTTTTCTAAGTTGATCGAGATAGTTTTGTCTGATATAATTTATGACCACGTTCGAACATCATTATCTGAGTATCAACACGGTTTTGTCAGGTCTCGGAGCACTGCATTGAATCTGTGTATTTTCACTCAATATGTTTGCAAGTCATTCGATTCTCGAAATCAGGTAGATGTGGTCTATACGGACTTTAGCAAGGCGTTCGATCGTGTCTCGCATCAACAACTGCTAAGGAAGCTGTCCAACTTTGGTATTACGGGTGCTCTCCTTTCTCTGCTGGAATCTTATCTAAGAGATCGGAAACAATTTGTAGAATATGAGGAAGTAAGGTCGTTTTCATTTGTTTCGACCTCGGGCGTACCACAGAGTTCTAATTTAGGACCACTGTTATTTCTCCTGTTCATCAATGACATTTCGGATATTTTTTGTTCTCAAAAATTACTTTTTGCGGATGATTTAAAGATTTACAGGGAGATTGGGGATCGCCGGGATTGTTTATTGTTGCAAGGTGACCTCGACAGATTGCATACATGGTGTGTGGAGAATAAGTTATTCCTAAATATAAGTAAATGTAAAACTATGACGTTCACTAGGAGGCCATCCCCTATTGCTTATGATTACCACCTTAATAACACGCTATTACGAAAAGTAAATGAGTCAAAGGACCTGGGTATTGTTTTCGATCCGAAACTCATGTTTTCTTCCCATATAGTAGTCATAGTCATAGTCATAGTCATTTATTTTTCCATCAAAAATTTACATGGACTGTCAATTAAATATTAAATATAAGAAATAAAAAAATGCATACATATATGTACATATACAAAACGAAACAACCATCACAAACTCCGCAGATCAGCCACACCATCAAAAAACTCCCTCACACTATAAAACTCGCCCTGCATCAACAATCTCCTGTTAGAATATTTAAATTTGGCCGAATGAAACCCTCGAATGCTTAGTGGTAATGCGTTGTACAGATTGATGCCGTTAGACACGAAACACCTTTGCACTGCCGCGGTTCGAATTTTCGGCTGCCTTATGTTATCTTTTCTGCGGGTATTGTGTTCGTGAAAATCAGACTGCCGGGCATATTACCTCCTATTATCATGGATGAAGCACAAAAAGGCAAGAATGTAACACGATGGTATGGTTAGTATGCCATATCTCCGGAATAACGGAAGATATAACGGCAAGTGCTATGAGGATGATGGGTTTTGTGATTCGTAATTGTAGGGAATTTTCATCCTTTGAAGCAATTTCAAAACAAAAAGGAACAAATCATGATAAGCCTACTACAAAAATATTTAAAAATTTAATTTAATTCTGAAGTGCACTGAACAATGAGTGCCTAAATTGGTATAAAGACAAGAAAAATATATCCACACTCTGAAGATTATTATAACTCCTGCACATTGACGTAAGTGGACAATAAAAATGATGCTGAGTATTAGGTACATCAATATGAAAAGTTAAATGTGATCTGGATGTAAAACGAGGAACATTCAAATATATTGACGAAAGAAGAATTGTCGAATCGATCCGTCCATGAATTATCTTATAAAGGAAGACCAAATCATTAATTTCGCGAACCTTTCTGAGCGAAATGAAATTGAACTCATCCAAAAGAGAGTCGTAACTGTATCCTCTATCGGGTTAAAAACCATGTTTTTTCGGAAAACCGAATTTGAGAAACCTCCTCTGTACACCCTCAATGAAAGTTACATATTTTACCTGGCAAGGATTCCACACTGAACTGCAATATGTCAATTTACTCCTCACCAAAGCTTGGTAAACAGAGGAAATTGATTCAAAGGATGAAAATTCCCTACAATTACGAATCACAAAACCCATCGTCCTCATAGCACTTGCCGTTATATCTACTATATGGGAAGAAAACGTGAGTTTCGGATCGAAAACAATACCCAGGTCCCTTGACTCATTTACTTTTCGTAATAGCGTGTTATTAAGGTGGTAATCATAAGCAATAGGGGATGGCCTCCTAGTGAACGTCATAGTTTTACATTTACTTATATTTAGAAATAACTTATTCTCCACACACCATGTAGGTATGCAATTTGTCGAGGTCACCTTGCAATAATAAACAATCCTGGCGATCCCCAATGTTCCTGTAAATCTCTAAATCATCCGCAAAAAGTAATTTTTGAGAACAAAAAATATCCGAAATGTCATTGATGAACAGGAGAAATAACAGTGGTCTTAAATTAGAACTCTGTGGTACGCCCGAGGTCGAAACAAATAAAAACGTCCTTACTCCCTCATATTCTACAAATTGTTTCCGATCTTTTAGATAAGATTTCAGCAGAGAAAGGAGAGCACCCGTAATACCAAAGTTGGACAGCTTCCTCAGCAGTTGTTGATGCGAGACACGATCGAACGCCTTGCTAAAGTCCTTATAGACCACATCTACCTGATTTCGAGAATCGAGTCACTTGGAAACATATTGAGTGAAAATATACAGATTCGATGCAGTGCTCCGAGACCTGACAAAACCGTGTTGATACCCAGATAATGATGTTCGAACGTGGTCATAAATTATATCAGACAAAACTATCTCGATCAACTTAGAAAAAACTGATATAAGAGCAATTGGCCTGTAATTAACAATCTCCGAATTCTTTCCCGACTTTAAAATTGGCCAAATGCGCGAAATTTTCCAGATATTCGGAAAAATGCCGGATTTTATCATCAAATTGTATATGATGCATAGAGGTCGGGCGAACAAATCTATATGAGATTTTACGAGTCTAAACGGTATACCATCTGGTCCCACAGCAGTGTGACCAGATTTAGTAGAAATCTACTTTCTTAGTAGATTTTTCGCATTTTCCTGGAGTTTTTAGTAGGAAAAAATCCTTTGGTAGATTTTAGTAGATTTTGGTAGTTTTAAAAAATATAACCGAGACAGTTGGGAATATGGAAATTCGGATGTCTTGACTGTTCCTATGAATCAATTCATTGTTTATTCTCATTGAGGTTCTACGTTCTTCGTGTTTCTAGAAGATCGTACCTACTTAAACATAATAAAATCATAAAACTTCTTTGGTGGCTGTCGGCTGAGAATAAATACGAAGAATGATGGAATATCCGAAGGGTGCCTCATTAAAAACAGATGGTGTGTAAACTTCCGTTGAAAATATACCATTATCTCACATTTGGTATTTTATTTAGTGGAAAAAAATATGTATAACTAGAATTTCATCGACAAATTTGGGTGGCTGCATATTTCAGATTTTGAATGCCAAATGCAAGAGAATATTTTCGGCTATTAACCGCATCAAAACAAAAAATAGAAACAGATTTCTAAATAAAAATATAGTATTATTATAACATGCTAAAGAAGGACTTGAAGAGATAGGTGATTGTTGTCGTTTTCAACCTACAAAAAATATACTTGATTCGATGGATAGTGATAATTTATATATGGATGTTAAAGACGATGATTTGACTGCAGATTGATACTGATTTTTCAATTATTTTTTTTATGTTCAACTGTAGTATTTAATTTCTTTATTTAATGTTATTTTCATCCGAAAGATTTTAGTTTTTATTTCTATTTATATCCTTTTATTTAAATATATGAATTTGTTTGTTTATATTTGCTATTTTGATCCTTTTTGTTTTTGTTCGGTTTCTTTTCCTTTTTTTTTGTCGTTTAAATTTTGAAATAAAATCTTGTTTTATTTTCGAATCTGTACGCATCTGTACTGTTTATCATATTCATGAAGTAAAATTTAACCATAAGAGACATTAGATTAAAGTTTATTCTGAATAATGTTAAAATCTAATGCAGCGCTATCTGTGAAATTTTTCAAAAAATATGTTAGTAGAATTTTAGTAGATTTCTGAACGGTGTTGGTAGATTTTTAGTAGATTTCTGCGGCAAATTTAGTAGATTCACCATATTTCAATCTGGTCACGCTGTCCCACAGTCAGTCTGTTGTTAAGCCTTTTGGATGCTGATATGACAAGGTCCTGGGAAACGTTAGAAATATTCAAAAAACTGTTGGAGTTAACAAGTTCCTCATTTCCACCGTTGATATCTGACAGATCATTATCGTCATTCATGACGTATACACTTCTAAAACTTTTTGCAAATGCACTGACTATCGACCCTGGAGTTGTTAAAGTCTCCTTATCAAAGTGCATTTGTCCGGGAATTCGAGAATTATTTTTTTTAGAATTTACGTAGTTTCAAAATCCCCGAGGATCCCCCTTCAAATCGTTCTCAGAGCTTTGAATGAACTCTCTGTAAGAAAATTCAATACCGCACTTAACCGAACGTCTCAGACTTCTGAAACGCTCGAGATAAAAAAGTAATTTATGTTTTCTGTACATTTTTAGGTAATGATTTTTCGTCTTAATTTGAGTAATTAATTCATTTGAATACCACAATGGATAATTACGGGAGCAGCATTCTTTTAAGGGTACTCACTTTGCAATTATATTCTGAATAATATGGTAAAAAATATCACTAGCATAGTTTACATCTTTGATTTTACCTAATTGTTGACACCAGTCCACCTCACTGAGAAGCCGACAAAATTTTTGATCATCTAAATTTCTAAAATCATACCGTTTTGCGCTGGAGGAGAAATTTCTAGGGACAGTGGGGCATGCTGGAACTTGCACAATAAATACTGGATGATGTGGATCAACTGGCACCAATGGATCGTCATGGGGTAGCACTTCACAAATTGTTTCTTTATTTGTGACAACCAAATCCAGCATTCTATTATTATGGTTACTAACCTCGTTACATTGATCACAATCATAAAAATTTTGAAGTTCTGGAATATTGAAGTGACCCATAATTGTTCTCCTGTCTATATGCTCCTTATTTTCTATTGATTCAAAAAATTCATCATACTCATTCATAGAAATATTTGGTGGAATGTATACTAATAATATAATCATTGGAATATGATTAGCTCCAGAAATTTTCACTGCCAGGACATCAATTTTCTGAATAGGACAGTCAATCTCGTAGATTTCCGAATTGTATTCATCACTGTTAACTGCCAGCAAAACTCCTCCTCCGCGAGTCCCTGTACTACGATCTTTACGATAAACTGCATAGTTTTGTGGAAATAACTCACCATCGAGTACACCCTCCCTCAACCAGCTCTCAGTAATAGCAACCACAGTCAGCCACTGGTCAGTTCATTTTGCAAAAATATGTGCGTCTTGGTATTCAATAATAATAATAATAATAATAATATAGTTTATTGAATCATAAACAATAATCGCAGAGGCTAAGAGCCTGTACGCGATATACAATTGAATACATTCATGTATACATTATTTCTTAAGCCATTACAATTATGAAAATACAATTTAATAGAACAAAAAATTACCCGCTGAACGTCCAAAGAGAACAAATATATCTAATTTAACTTAAACGTTTTCATATTATCCCAAATTTTACCCAAACCATTTACACTATACCCACACTCAAATCGACATCCTTGAGAATAAGAACTGTAACCTGACCGTCCTGTGAATTCCCACATCAGTTTGTAAGTGTCCGCTATAAATTGGTCAATAATTAGAAACATCTACTTCCTCTATGTATAATCCATTCTTTGATAAGTCTTTTCCTCTTCCCAATGTTCTTCTCATTTCTTAATTCCCTTGGGATTGTTCTGTAGATTCTCGGTGCTAGGTATGAGAAGCATCTCTGGCCGATACGTTTTTCAGCTCTTGGTGTAAATAAGCAATTCTTATTCCTGGTTTCATGCAAACACTCTATTGGCTGTAGATCAATTTTCCTAGAAAAAACAGCACTCAAAATTTGAGTAATATATAGCTGGTGAGGATTCATTACTCTTGACATGGCGTATAATTCGTCTGATGGAAATAAAATAGGTTTACTATAGATGAAGTAACCATTTCTGAATTATCTCCACTCTTTTCATATGACATTCGTATGCACCACCCCAACCTATTATACCATATCTTATCAGAGTTTGACAGAGGGAACCATATATCTCCATCAGCTCTTCTACATTTAGGTACTTTTTAAGATGTCTAAATCTTGGCAAAAGGCATCTGAGTTTTTTGACTAATGTGCCTATATGCTTCTCCCATTTCAAATGCCTGTCTATTGTAATTCCTAAATATTTTATGGCGTCACCTTCAGGTTTTGACGTTTCACTGTTGATATTCAGTGAGCCCATTTGTGGTAATCCAGATTCGTAGGAGGCGAACGGCAAGTATTTAGTCTTTTTAAGTTAATAGTCAGTTTATTGGATTCGAGCCATTGTTTTATCTTTGAAATATCCTCCTCGGCTTTAGATTTTAAATTCGGCCATGTCTCATCCTCGTATAGTATAGCAGTGTCGTCTGCGAAGCTAATGACCTCACCCTCCTTTTTCATCAACAGTAAGCTGTTCACGTATATTGTGAACAGAATCGGTCCTAGCACTGTCCCTTGGGGTATTCCATATTCTAAAATACTTTTTTTGCTTGTATGGTTGTTGATCTGTAGAAATTGAGGCCTGTCTGTCAAATAATTTTTCAACAAATCCCATGCTCTTCCCCGGAATCCATATCGATAGAGTTTGTCTAAAAGCTTTCCATGTGAAATGGTGTCGAAAGCCTTTTCTGGATCTATGAAAACACACAAACCCGTTTTCCCACTGTCCAACCAACTGTATACTCTCTCGACTAGTCTTCTAATTGCGTCCTCTGTAGACTTTCCTTCCCTAAAGCCATACTGATTTTCAGATAAAATCTTCTTTTTCTCTAGGAATTTCACGATACGAGTCTTCAGTATTATCTCCAATATTTTGGCCACGTTAGATATGAGGCAAATAGGTCTATAGTTGGATATAATGTTCTTTTCTCCCGATTTATGGATTGGTCTGATGATTCCTACCTTGAATTGTCTGAGAAATCTTCCAGATTCAAAGCATTTATTCACTAATATCATAATGGGTTCCGCTATTTCTTCCTTGATGTTCTTGAGGAGTTCTACTTTAATGCCGTCATTGCCTGGTGTTCCACCATTCTTCAGATTCTGGATCATTTCCTTTACTTCATTTGAACATGTTGGAAACAGAAAACATGTCTCATCACAGTACACCTCACTTTCATTTATTTCCAGTGTATGGGGTATGGTTTCAGCTAGATTTCTTCCTATCTCATTGAAGTATTTTCCGAATTCTTCCACAATCTCCTCCTTATTTACTTTTTCCTGTCCTTCAATATTAAAGATAGAACTCGCTCTGCTCGCCGAAGGGGCTCCGCCCCTTGGACCCCGTCACTATGCCGGTAGATCCTTCACTGGGTATCCCTCTAGAAAATAAAAGATTTTTTTCGGAAACCTTGTATCGTTAGCTGATTTCAGACGATTCACTCGGTATACTATGCTGATTCTAGGGTGGAATTCTGTATGATTTTTTTTCCTAGAACATACCGTTTGGCCCTTGTTCACATGAAAATATTTGATGCAAATAACTTTCCATGACGACAAATCAAGGGCGGTCCTAGCCTTAAATTTTGAGGGGGTTCGCCGTTATGGGCTTCGAGTATTTCTATGGGACCAAATCCCAGATTATACCGATATCAAGCCTTACCTCTCAAAAATATTTATATTTAGATATTCATATGAATATTTATATAAGGCGTACAACTTTGCGTCCGCCGTTTTGCAATAGATGGCTGTAACGGTAAGTGGTAGTAGAATAGTTATTTATAATACAAGTGCAGAAGGCATTGATATTCTTCCACGAGTTCAAAATTCAAAAACGAGCCACGAAGTGGCGAGTTTTTGAATGAACGAGTGGTAGAATGAGCCTTCTGTTCGAGTATTATATATTATTTTCTCTAATTCATTGCATTCTTATTGAAATTAATGAAATATTTCCATAAATATCATTTAGTGATGTTTGGCTTGAAAAATGTTGGTTGGCAGAACTGATTTTTTTAAGGCAAATTGATGAATTGGCGGATAAAGCCGTGGCGGAAAGTTCGGAGTACCAACATATAATAATGAAATATAACCATGAAAACTGTGCTTTTCTGATATATTCTCGCACGATTTTGTTCCACAAGATGTGGAAGAATGAACGGAGTAACCACAGAATTAGAGAAATAAATATATCGTAGATGTCATACAATAAGTTTAGGTATTTGTGAACATAACGCCATTGATATGTTAGTCGATTTGTGTCTGCATCATAAAGTTATTCACGACTAACCATGTTAGCTTACGAGCCAAATTCTCGTCATTTGCGGGAGGTTTCAATTTGCTACTAAAATATGAAAAAATCCGCGGCTGAGGTTCATCGAATGCTTTCAAATACCTATAGTGAGAACGATATTGGTGGAAGAACGTACCAACGATATTGTTTATGTCTAGGTTTAGTTATTTTCTGGTACATCTGTAAAATGGCTTGTTCCGTTTGATTAAATAAATAAAGAAATAGATGAGTGGTTTCAACGCTTCAAGAATGGTGATTTTGATTTCGAAGACCAGCATCGCGGTGGAAGAGAGAAGTTTTTTGAAGATGCAGAATTGGAGGCAATAATTGATCAAGATTCATGTCAAACGCAACAATAATTGTAGGATCAATAGGAGTGACACTAAAAGCCATTTCAAAACGCCTGAAAGTCATAGGAATGACTCAGAAACAAGGAAATTGGGTGCGGTACGAGTTGAAGCCGCGAGGTGTTTGAACGACGTTTATTTACTTGTGAACAGCTGCTTGCAAGACAAAGACGGAAGGGGTTTCTGCATCGGATTGGGACTGGAGACGAAAAATGGGTTCATTACGATAATCCCAAGCGCATGAAATCATGAGGATATCCTGACAATGCTTCCACATCGACGGCCAAACCGAATATTCACGGTTCTAAAGTCATGCTCAGTATTTGGTGGGACCAGCTCGGTGTAGTGTATTATGACTGAAAGAATCACAGGCGATCGTTATCGAACGCAATTAATGCGTTTGTACCGAGCATTGAAAGATAAACCGCCGCAATACAACGAGAGAGAAGATGAATTGATTTACCGCATGACAATGCTCGACCCCATGTTGCGAAAGTAATCAAGATATACTTGGAAACGTTAAAATGGGAATTCCTACCCCACAACCCTACCCGACGTATTCTCCAGACGTTGCTCCCACGGACTATCACTTGTTTCAATCAATAGCACATGGCCTGGCTGAACAACACTTCCGATCTTATGAAGAAGTAAAAACTTGGATCGATTCGTGGATCGCTTCAAAAGTTTTTTCAATTCGTACGCTGTCCGAAAGATGGGAGAAAGTAGTGACCAGCGATGGGCAATACTTTGAATTATAAATGTATAACCAGTTTTTTACAATAGAGCCTCGAATTTCGCAAAAAAAATTTTACCCTTATGTATTTGTTGTATTATAATACCATTATTTACTTATCAGGGTTTTAACCATTCAGGTAGAAATTAAAAAAAAAAATAGATTGTTTAATATGAAAAAAAGAAGACAATTGGCAACTACATCACAAAATCTAATTTGGTCTTCAAAACTTTGAACCCTTTGAGAACCTTGTAATCACAGCGTCCTCGTCAACATCAATGTCCCTATGAATGTTCAGGAGGACAAAATACTCCATAAAAATGGAAGCAAACTACTAAATATGTCGTTTTCCACTGAATCTTATTATTATCCTCTATGAACTTTATTCAAATCAACAGAATTTTCTCACACCAAAATATCACAGCGATATATATCGATATTTTACTCTTACATATTTCGATACATTTCGATAGTGTCAGAAAATATCGATAAAATATATAAATATCGATAGTTTTCTGACCTTTGCCCATCCCTAGTGTGGATTTGCCGAACGCAGTCATAACCATAAACAAAGATTTCTCTATGACCATAATTGTCAGTCAAACTCAGACGCATGTCTTAAAATTTTGTTCGAATATAAATCGTATATTGTATTCCTTAATAATGAATAAAAAATAACCGATATCAACCAAATTCTCAGATCTCATTTTTCCAGAAATGGCAATTTCTTTCTTTGAAGAATTTGGGAGAAATGAATAATCAAAATGTGAGCGTCAGTCTTTCAAGAAAGTTATTCATGCTTATAGGTTTGTAAAAAATTTTTAGAGAATATTGAATAATAATATAATCCCAACATTAAGATTTTAAATTAGCACATTTCTTCTTTATAGAGACATGTATGATGCATAAGTCCAAATTTAATTGATGATTGGGTGGGAAAAATTGACAAAAAAAGTTTATGTTTGTTAGTTAAGTTGTAATCCTTTTTATGGTCCTTTTTTTTGTTTATTTAATAGTTACAATAGACAATTATTAGCATATTTTTCTCTGAATTTCAACTTTGAAAGAAAATTTGTCATTTTATGTCTTGCCGATGAAAATATTGATATTCTTGTAAGTCAATTCAAAATGAATAATAGATATATTTTAAGGGCTATCATTCCATAGGATATTTACTTGTGAGCCCTAAAATGAAGTTACATTTATTCAATTGACTCATTAATAGAAATACTACCTGAAATAAAGAAATTGCATTCAATGTTTATTTTCAGTTTTGACAAATATTGAATTTACATAATCGTTCGATAAGATCTATGAAAAGACCTACAGTGAGATTTTTGTTTTAGGAATATTCAGTATAGCTGTAATAAACAAACTGAAAAGAGGCAGAATGAATAATAGATCTACCTTTCGGATACCCATATCTGAGAAATCAGGTTATAAGAAGTCCCTCATTTCCAAGGTTTATCAATACATTTTTCAGTTGAGCAGCAAATTATTCTTCTATTCCATATTTTGTGAAGAAATACAATATAATTGCAACAATTTGAAGGACCTATTGGAAATTCCTGACGAACTAAGGAGTTTTTTAGTATCTGAAGATTGTATTGATGCTATGTTATAGAACGAGACTTGTGGCTCTGGGTTTTACTCAGAAGTGAATTAAACAGGGCTATTTATGTCCTATATAGTAAATAAAATTTTGATAGATATAAGTTTCAAAAGATCAACAACTGATCATAGTATTTACATAAATCAAAAAATAACTGGCTTATTATTGTTGCATTGTACGTGGATGACTTTTTTGTTTTAACTAATGTTAATTCTGAATGAATTTTCTGATAGAAAATTTTATGATAAAGAAATTAGGGGAAGCTAAAAAATGATTAGGGATGAATATTACTAGAAATTATGGAAAAGGTAGTAATGCTATCGATTATATTCTTCAAATATGTATTGCAATAATTCAACATGTGTGATTGTGAACATGTGAAAACTAAATGGAATTTTAATTCAACAAAAGAGAGTTGTAATGATGAACCATATAAGAAATTAATAGGTTTATTAACATCTTTAGCAGTATTAACTAGTCCTGATATAGCATACTCTGTTAATTTCTTGAGTCAATTTAATAATTATCTCATTGTTGAACACTAGAAAAGTGCAAAACTCATTTCAAGATACAAAGATCATTGTTCAATTTTTACTTCAGTCAAAAGGAACTGAGTATTTGAAATCGGTACTAAAATTGTATCGGCCAATACTATTGACCCATATTAGTGGGTTCGATATCGACATTGATTTTTTCAAATGTTAACTTTGGATCTGAATCAATGAATAATTTAATTTCTACCAAAATGAAAAGCAATGAATAAATCAGTAGGATAGCATTTTTGAAATGGCCATATAGCACCTATTTCCATAACGATTAAAAGATTGGAAACTTTAGTGAACAAATAGGTAGGTATCTACGTTTATACAAATTTGATCATTCATTCATGACATGGAAATTTTCAATAAATAGTCTGCTTTTTAAAGTATTTAATACCTTCATTGAATTGCTGGAAAATTGATACCAATTTCGAAAGTGACTGCCATTTTAAAATTTTTCATATACTGAATGATCCTTCAAAATTTATTTCTGTCGTAACATTTTGACTAGTATTTCAACTGATATATTCCATACGTTATTGAAATCAATATCTTCAAAGTACTATTCAAAAGACTGATAATGGAATTTAGAAGAATATATCTTTCTCAATTTCATAGTCATATATGATATGATGCATAAGTCCAAATTTAATTAATTCACATCTAAAGTGAATGTTATTCTTAGAAATATTCAGTATAGCTATAATAAACCAACTAAAAAGAGACATAATGAATAGACTTGCCTTTCAAATACCCATGGCCTATGTTACCTCATAAGCAATTACCTATAATATCTTATCTTGGTGAAACCTTTTTGAGAAATCAGGTTATAAGTTTGAGAGTCTCTAATTTCCAAGGTTTATTAATACATGTTTCAGTTGAGCGGAAAATAATATAACAGGGTATATATAGTTGAAATTATTAGTATGAAAGATTTGACTTATTCATTATAAATTCAACAGCACTGCACTCAAATTCTTCAAAAACGGAGTGGTCACTTATATTTTTGCACTCCTCTGTCGTAAAAGTGTATATTTTAGATATTCAAAAAACACATGGAAACTTTTGAATGTTATCTGACTAACTTGGCTCTTTTTTTCCAGTAATAAAGCCAATTGTGAATTATCTATAAGGAGTTTTTCCATCTGTTTAATACTGTTTCATAGTAGCACAACTTTTACTCCAATCCAAGACTGAATTGATGAATGAAGCTTCTGTTCTCTTTGGTAGTTCCATCTTCTGTCGCAATAAATTCAAATTTTCACGAAAGGGAATGTAGTTTTATAGTTTGTGGAAAATAAACGAAAAATTCCTGAAATAAAGTAACATTCATCCAAATAATACAAACACTTAAAACAAACCTGAATTGAGGAAAATGCATTCGATGATATAAATGTTCATTTCTAAATTTTGACAAATATCTATCGAATTTTCGATTCGCCGAAGACTTTGCATTTTATCTGTCGGCCTTTATTTAAATATTGAATAACAATTTTGGAAATTGCAAACTTTTTCAGGAACTTTCATATATCGAAATGGAATATTTATTATTAACATGACACTGACAGCCAAATTGTCCACAGATACCACAGAAATATGGGACTCGAAATGTCAAAATGATCCGAAACACCCCGTATACTCGAAAACCGCGGGGAGAATCGAAGGTTTGGGATTTTTCCCGGGATCTCCAGACGATTTTGAGGGGGGTCTTATTCTTGTCATTTTTGCTCTAGATGGTCCCGTTTGGGCTGTGATTTTACGTTTAAAGTTTGACGTATATGTGCAAGCGGTTTTATATATACTTAGATTTATCTTTGTCTACAATACCCTACAGTTTTGATAATAAATTTTTAGTGCGCTGGTATATGTCTTCTCGTCTGAACGTCTGCTGGATGAGTTTACAGGTTTTTTTCCTTTACTATATGTGGGTGTCCATTTCGATATTTTATCATAATATCATTTTCTCCACTTTTTTGACGTTCCATCAATTCTCGACGAAGTGTCAAGAAGTAGTCACGCTGTCTCACCGTTTGGTCGGGTCTGATGTATACACTTCGGAATTTTTCATTATTTTACAGAGTTTTATTATTCTTAATAAGGAGAGGTATATCTGCTTTGTTAGGTAAAGTAAGTTTTATCGGCCTTGACTTCCAGGGAAACCGTTTACCCAATCTATGCATTTGCGGGTTATTCATATTGATATTAGGGATAATATTGGTAATTATATCATGTACAATCACGACCGGATCGCCCTCGTCCTCCGGAACTCCAAAAATTACAACATTATTCTCTCTACGTTTAATTTCCTCGATTTTCTCCAATAACTGAATAGTATGTGTGGAATCCCTCGGAGAATTCAACGTCATCTGCTCCAGCTGCTCGATTTTATCATTGAGGGTTTTTATTTCCTTTTCATGACTCAGCCTCATATGACGCATATCATTGTTTAAGGTATCCACCTTCTTCTCGAGTACACCGAGTTTTTCACCCAGAATTTCCAATATGCCGGATGAAACAGAATCGACCAATCTTCTTATGAATACCTCATCTCCACATATTGTCTTCACCATCACATCGGTCGCGTTTTTCACCTCGCTCAACTGCTCTCGTTTTAAGGGCTTTTTTGAAGAAAACTCACAAACAAAACTCTGTAGAAACCGCACAAATCAACGATCGGCTTTAAGACTTAGTTATAAACCAATTTGAGAGAAAATCAGAGACTTTTAACCAACTTATTTGAAATTAATTGGAGAAGTTAACAAAAACGTGTGCACTCAACAACGTTTTATTGCCATACTCTTTTCTTTTTCCTAAAACTTTTCTTATATATTATACAGGGTGTTCCAGGAAGAATGTGACAAACGAATACCATAAATTAAAGTCATCATGGAGAACCCGTATCAATCGCCTAAGTTCCTTCGTTTGGGATATACAGGGTGATGTTCATCTTATGAGTAAAATTTTAGAGTTCGATAACTCTTTAACTAATCGACGGAATAATTTCAAATTTTGAAGTTTTGTCACCCTTTTTTATCGCCTTCCTTCAATATTTCTGAATTCTAGTGAATCAGATCCAGATTAGGAAAATTTTAGACTTTTCCTATTTTCGTGAATATTGGATCACCCTGTACGTGATCATTATTATTTTTTTCCGTTTTCGGAACCACAAAGAATCAATTCACTATAAAAATTCTAAATCTCTGCTTGGCACGGTTATACAGGGTGACCAATAAACATTTCCTTATAATAATAATAATAATAATAATAAGCCTTTATTCTCCAACAGGTTTACAACCCAATTACAGGAAAAAAAAAATGTTCAATTACAATAATAAACACAACAACACAAAGTCATACTCAAAATGGGTATACATAGAAAAAACAAAAAATTACAGAATTAAATCTAGGAACTACCTATCCAATTCTACATAAACTTGGAGTAATTTATACAGAGGATCAATGTTAACGTCACATCTATGAGCTATCTTAATATAAGTACTACACATGTAGTGAATTGGTGACCTTAAACTTAAATTTGTTTTTCCTGCTCTCAAATAAAAAAATAAATTGTTTCTGCTCTCTAAACGTGGAACAAGTATTGGTAAATTCTCCAACAATGCTGGACAGTCTATCCCATTATTTACAAGTTTATAAATGAAACTCAACGCTAGCATACCCCTTCTAGTTTCCAAACTTTTGCATTCAAATCTACCAAGCAGTAATCCATGATCATATCCAATAGGAGAATATTCAGCATCCTGTTTCCAAACCAAGAACTTTAAAAACTTCCTCTGCACCGCCTCCAAACGATGTATATGGCATTGATAAATAGGTCTCCATATCATACTGGCGTACTCCAGTTTGCTTCTTATGAATGAATTAAATAACGACAGATAAGCATCAACGCATGTAAAGGATTTACCGCTGCGAATTATAAAACCATACAACTTGCACACCGATGAAACCACATGATCCAAGTGAGGTAAGAATGTGCACTCCTTATCAAATATCACACCCAAGTCTTTAATTTGCGTTAGACGACTCAACACATTACCCGTTATATTATAATCATATTTAATTATTGCCTTCCTCCTAGTATATGATACAATATAACATTTTTTGCCATTCAAAGCCAAATGGTTTCGATGACACCAGGTAGCTATACGTTCTATGGCCCGCTGTAGAGTGGCGCAATCCAGTTCACTAATGATCTCCAAATATAACTTTAAGTCATCCGCAAACATCAAGATGGGTATCCCGATTTCATCAATGAGGTCATTGACAAACAGCAGGAACAAAAGGGGCCCCAAATTTGAGCCCTGCGGAACACCAGACGAAGCAACGAATTGGTTGGAACGATAATTTTCAATCTGTACATATTGATGCCTATCATGCAAGTATGAAGCAATGAGCCCAATGAGTCCCTCACCAAAACCAAACATGCGCTCTAGTTTGACAATGAGCCGCCTATGATCCACACTATCGAAGGCTTTATGGAAATCCATATATGCAACATCCAGTTGGCCAGATCCATCCAGAACCTCAACCAATGATTGAGAAAACACAGCCAAATTGCTCAAACATGAACGCCGTGGCATAAAGCCATGCTGCTGACCTCTGATCCGACTACTTATCTTAGGAAAAATGGAATTGAACAATATTATCTCAAAGATCTTGGAGAAGTTTGATAGTATAGAAATAGGTCTATAGTTTTGCATATCTGATTTATTCCCCTTCTTAAGAACAGGAATTATTTTCGAAAGCTTCCAAACTGAGGGATAAGTACTTTTTCGAAGAGCTGAATTGAAAATATGCATCAGAGGTAAGGTCAACACACGTATGCAGTCCCGAACCAAGAAACTCGGCACCCCATCTGGACCAGCAGTGCTTTTGTCACCCAGTTTACGCGCAGCATGTATCAGGTCATTCTCATTCACGCAGTCAACTCGAACAATGTTCACATCGAATACATCACCGACATCAATAGATTCCCCATCATTAGGAGGCTGATACACGCTCCTGAAGTAACCAGCAAATGAATTCACAATGTCATTGGGTTCCACACATATACGGTCTTCATGGTCTCTCATTTCACCAGGAATACGAGAATGCCCCATCCGATTACGAACAAATGACCAAAATTGAGCTGGCTCAGTGACAATTTTCTGCTCACACAACTGAGCATAGCTTTTATATGCGACAGAGATCTTGGATTTCAATTTTTTTCTCAAACTCTTATATTCAATAAGATCACAAATATTTTTATTCTTTCCATGCTTCCTAAATATCCGCTCCTTTCTAAATATAATATTGATGATTTCAGCATCATACCATGGGGGAAAGCGTCTTTTTCTCTTAATTTTATATGGTACAGTTTGCTTGAAAATTTCATTGAGTTTTGAATAGAAAACATCGCAGGCCTCATCCGGATCATCTCCAACAGACAAAACATCGCTCCAGTCAGCATTCAAAATCATGTCATACATTGTCACAAAATTGGCTTTCCTAAAGTTAAATTCTAAAGGGGAATTATTATTACTAAGTCCGAAATTTCGATCACGCCTGAGCTCAGTTTTGACATTGAAATGCACAGGTGGGTGACAAGGATCCACGTTGGTGAGAGAAAAGGTATCATCAGCAATAATACAGTGTGCACTAGAGAATACAAGATCTAGTAATCTATCATTACAATTCAAAATGTTGTTCACTTGTTTCACATCTAACATTTGCGAGAACATCTTTAAAGCCCTACTTCTACAATCATCAAGAGAATCCTCCACATATAATGGGGCATTATAGTCACCAACAATGAGCAATTGCTTGTCCAATAGAATATTCTGAGAAGACAACATATCAAGAAACATTTCATACTCACTAGCATCAGTACTTGGCGGGATATAAACTACAATTACAAATAAACTAGTTTTCTTCAACTTAACCCTACAACATACAATGTCAACCGAAGGAATAACACTTCGTAGATCTGGAAGATCAACCCGAACCGCACTGAGTCTACTATGAACTGCCACAAGCACACCTCCGCCCTTAGCAGTGCAAGTTGCCGCCAAATCCCGGTCGCAACGAAATACATCATAGCAATCAGGAAATAACTCCGTATTCAACACACCATCTTGCAGCCATGTTTCACTTATACACAATATGTCGAAATCACTGCTTTCAACCGCATTGAAAAACTCCCGTGTCTTAGAATTAAGACCGCGCACATTTTGATAATAGCAATGATATTCGCCCACACTGTAATCGGGATCAACTAGTTTAAAGCATTGACCGTGGGAACACCCCTTACAAACTTCAGTTCAACGTTCTCTCCATCCGATTTTCGTCTATCTACTTCTGTTTTGATTTTCTTGAAATAGGCAGATTGTCTCGGCGTTTTATCAGCAGTTATACCTACATGAGAGTATCCCTCAACAGATTTGATCTGTTTGGATTTCTTAAGTACAGAAATGGCATCCTCCCAACAATTCAAGGTAACCCTCAAAGGCCTAGGTTTATCAGATAATGGATCGAATTTTCCCAAGCGCATTACCTTAGTGCGATCATCCATCAGGGAAACTTCTGGCATCACACCATGAAGTACATCACCCACAGCTCGTTGGTCCTGTTTAATTCTTTCGATCTTGTTTACGTGGGCTTCTGGTTCTCTCAATCCATAAATTATCAAATTCTTCGCACGTCTCCGACGCTCCTCAATCTCCGATATCATCCCCTCAAAGTACTCATCATCAAGCTTTTGGGAGGAATGCTCAGATGAAATGGACTGAACAGTTGATTTTAGTCCTTTTATTTCTTTTTGTAATGAAACTATTACAGATTTTAAAGAATTTATATCATTGCCGATGCTTTCACATCCCTTACAACTCCAGGATATTGACCCCTTGGAACTGATAACACGCACCTCCGAGCTCGATAATCCAACGCAAGTATTACCGAACATATTCTTGCACACACAACAGGTGAGAATGAGATGACCATCAAATGATTTATTACAACAATAACAGATCTTCTTATTAGTCATCTTCAGATTGCTTATCAGAATTTCAGAAATATGCTCGTTAGATAAGGAATCGCACACACAGATGTTAATTTTATTCACTGATTTGCTCAGCGAACTAATACGCCGATGTATTAATAATGTTGATAAACTCAAAAATATCACCTGAGCAGGTGAACAACCAAAATCCTCCTCGCTACTTCCTCCCAGAACACACAGAAGTAAAATTCGAAAAATAAAAATCCAAAATGCCGGAATTATCCACCAAAAACCGAAGAGTAACAGAAATACGTGTTCACAGCTGTCGTGTTATACATACTGTTTCACGATGTCATAGGTGAAATTCGATCCATTCTCTCACGATTTCCTTGAAAAATTTCTTGTTTAATTTTCGAATCTGTACGCATCTCTATTATCTATCCTATTCATGAAGTGAAATTTAATCATAAGAGACATTAGAATAAAGTGTATTCTGAATAGAGTGAAAATATAATGCAGCGGTATCTGTTTTGTCAAAAAGTATGGTAGTAGACTTTCGGTAGATTTCTGAACGATGTTGGTAGATTTTTAGTGGATTTCTGCGGCAAGTTTAGTAGATTCATCATATTCCAATCTGGTCACGCTGCTCAGGCGATTGAAACTTTTTGATACGAGTCCTCTATGATGACCTTCATTCAGGGTATTCGTTTGTCGCATTCTTCCTGGGACACCCTGTATATGAATGATAGATGTCTTGCGACTATTTTTATTGTAATATATTACATGAAATTAAGTCCGAAAATAGTTCTGTGAAGTGGTTTCATAGAAATGAATAATCTGTAATTTTTTTACTGTGTTCGACCTGATATTTCAAATAACCTTTGAAGAAATTTTTGAAATCAGAAATTGACGTTTTATTCATATACTGATGTGATTCTACGTTTAGGATTTCAAAAATAAGAATGATTTAGATATAATATATTGATGAATGTGATGAATTTGTCAATTTATTTATTATTACTCCGAAGAATTTCCATCTTGACGAGTTTCTATCTTCAATTCAGTATAGGTAAAAATATTTCAACTGCATTTCAGATGTAAATACGGCTGTTATTGTTGTCTGTCGGCACGTTTGATGATTTTATTACCCTTCTTTGTAATTGGTAGACCCAGTGCACAAATTCTTCTAGAATTTTTTCTCCGAAATTCGAAACAGGTTTATTTCATCCGGGCTTGCATTTTTGAAATCCCGAAATATGGATGCATACACAAAAAAATCCTTAGTGAATTTTCACTTATCCCATGAAATATTATAAGACGTCTAAAATTTATTTAACGTTTATACCCCTTAACATTATCTAATTCTGTTATTCGGGTCTAACGATGTATTCAGTTACTGAATCCAATGTTTATTATGCATACACTGGGAATCTAAGTATATATAAAACCGCTTGCACATTTACGTCAAACTTTAAACGTAAAATCACAGCCCAAACGGGACCATCTAGAGCAAAAATGACAAGAATAAGACCCCCCTCAAAATCGTCTGGAGATCCCGGGAAAAATCCCAAACCTTCGATTCTCCTCGCGGTTTTCGAGTATACGGGGTGTTTCGGATCATTTTGACATTTCAAGTCCCATATTTCTGTGGTATCTGTGGACAATTTGACTGTCAGTGTCATGTTAATAATAAATATTCCATTTCGATATATGAAAGTTCTTGAAAAAGTTTGCAGTTTCCAAAATTGTTATTCAATATTTAAATAAATGCCGACAGATAAAATGCAAAGTCTTCGGCGAATCGAAAATTCGATAGATATTTGTCAAAATTTGGAAATGAACATTGATATCATCGAATGCATTTTCAGTCCAGGTTCGTTTGAAGGGTTTGTATAATTATTGATTCCATTGGATGAATGTTACTTTATTTCAGGAATTTTTCGTTTATTTTCCACAAACTATAAAACTACATTATCTTTCGTGAGAATTTGAATCTATTGCGACAGAAGATGGAACTACCAAAGAGAACAAAAGCTTCATTCATCAATTCAGTCTTGGATTGGAGTAAAAGTTGTGCTACTATGAAACAGTATTAAACAGATAGAAAATCTCCTTATAGATAATTCACAATTGGCTTTATTACTGGAAAAAAAGAGCCAAGTTAGTCAGATAACATTCAAAAGTTTCCATGTGTTTTTTGAATATCTAAAATATACACTTTTACGACAGAGGAGTGCAAAAATATAAGTGACCACTCCGTTTTTGAAGAATTTGAGTGCAGTGCTGTTGAATTTATAATGAATAAGTCAAATCTTTCATACTAATAATTTCAACTATATATACCCTGTTATATTATTTTCCGCTCAACTGAAACATGTATTAATAAACCTTGGAAATTAGAGACTCTCAAACTTATAACCTGATTTCTCAAAAAGGTTTCACCAAGATAAGATATTATAGGTAATTGCTTATGAGGTAACATAGGCCATGGGTATTTGAAAGGCAAGTCTATTCATTATGTCTCTTTTTAGTTGGTTTATTATAGCTATACTGAATATTTCTAAGAATAACATTCACTTTAGATGTGAATTAATTAAATTTGGACTTATGCATCATATCATATATGACTATGAAATTGAGAAAGATATATTCTTCTAAATTCCATTATCAGTCTTTTGAATAGTACTTTGAAGATATTGATTTCAATAACGTATGGAATATATCAGTTGAAATACTAGTCAAAATGTTACGACAGAAATAAATTTTGAAGGATCATTCAGTATATGAAAAATTTTAAAATGGCAGTCACTTTCGAAATTGGTATCAATTTTCCAGCAATTCAATGAAGGTATAAAATACTTTAAAAAGCAAACTATTTATTGAAAATTTCCATGTCATGAATGAATGATCAAATTTGTATAAAAATATAGATACCTACCTATTTGTTCACTAAAGTTTCCAATCTTTCAATCGTTATGGGAATAGGTGCTACATGGCCATTTCAAAAATGCTATCCTACTGATTAATTCATTGCTTTTCATTTCGGTAAAAATTAAATTATTCATCGATTCAGATCCAAAGTTAACATTTGAAAAAATCAAGTCAGTGTAGATATCGAACCCACTAATATGGGTCAAAAGTATTGGCCGATACAATTTTAGTACCGATTTCAAATACTCAGTTCCTTTTGACTGAAGTAAAAATTGAACAATGATCTTTGTATCTTGAAATGAGTTTTGCACTTTTCTAGTGTTCAACAATGAGATAATTATTAAATTGACTCAAGAAATTAACAGAGTATGCTATATCAGGACTAGTTAACAAAAATCAAGTCAGTGTAGATATCGAACCCACTAATATGGGTCAATAGTATTGGCCGATACAATTTTAGTACCGATTTCAAATACTCAGTTCCTTTTGACTGAAGTAAAAATTGAACAATGATCTTTGTATCTTGAAATGAGTTTTGCACTTTTCTAGTGTTCAACAATGAGATAATTATTAAATTGACTCAAGAAATTAACAGAGTATGCTATATCAGGACTAGTTAATACTGCTAAAGATGTTAATAAACCTATTAATTTCTTATATGGTTCGTCATTACAACTCTCTTTTGTTGAATTAAAATTCAATTTAGTTTTCACATGTTCACAATCAGACATGTTGAATTATTGCAATACATATTTGAAGAATATAATCGATAGCTTTACTACCTTTTCCATAATTTCTAGTAATATTCATCCCTAATCATTTTTTAGCTTCCCCTAATTTCTTTATCATAAAGTTTTCTATCAGAAACTTCATTCAGAATTAACATTAGTTAAAACAAAAAAGTCATCCACGTACAATGCAACAATAGTAAGCCAGTTATTCTTTGATTTATGTAAATACTATGATCAATTGTTGATCTTTTGAAACTTATATCTATCAAAATTTTATTTACTATATTTACTATTTGTCAATTTTTCCCACCCAATCATCAATTGAATTTGGACTTATGCATCATACATGTCTCTATAAAGAAGGAATGTGCTAATTTAAAATCTTAATGTTGGGATTATATTATTATTCAATATTCTCTAAAAAAATTTTACAAACCTATAAGCATGAATAACTTTCTTGAAAGACTGACGCTCACATTTTGATTATTCATTTCTCCCAAATTCTTCAAAGAAAGAAATTGACATTTCTGGAAAAATGAGATCTGAGAATTTGGTTGATATCGGTTATTTTTTATTCATTATTAAAGAATAGAATATACAATTTATATTTGAACAAAATTTTAAGACATGCGTCTGAGTCTGACTGACAATTATGATCATAGAGAAATCTTTGTTTATGGTTATGACTGCGTTCGGCAAATCCACACTAGGGATGGGCAAAGGTCAGAA
Organism: Harmonia axyridis; assembly: GCF_914767665.1. NCBI lineage: Eukaryota > Metazoa > Arthropoda > Insecta > Coleoptera > Coccinellidae > Harmonia > Harmonia axyridis. Next base: position 41,719,426 of record NC_059503.1, read on the forward strand.
AACTATCGATATTTATATATTGTATCGATATTTTCTGACACTATCGAAATGTATCGAAATATGTAAGAGTAAAATATCGATATATATCGCTGTGGTATTTTGGTGTGAGAAAATTCTGTTGATTTGAATAAAGTTTTTCTATCATAGAGGATAATAATAAGATTCAGATGACAAGATTTAGTGGAAAACGACATATTTAGTAATTTGCTTCCATTTTTATGGAGTATTTTGTCCTCCCGAACATTCATAGGGACATTGATGTTGACGAGGACGCTGTGATTACAAGGTTTTCAAAGGGTTCAAAGTTTTAAAGACCAAATTAGATTTTGTGATGTAGTTGCCAATTGTCTTCTTCATATTAAACAATCTAATTTTTTTAAATTTCTACCTGAATGGTTAAAACCCTGATAAGTAAATAATGGTATTATAATACAACAAATACATAAGGGTGAAACTTTTTTTGCGAAATTCGAGGCTTTATTGTAAAAAACTGGTTATACATTTATAATTCAAAGTATTGGCCATCGCTGGTCACTACTTTCTCCCATCTTTCGGACAGCGTACGAATTGAAAAAACTGGTCATCTTTTGAAGCGATCCACGAATCGATCCAAGTTTTTACTTCTTCATAAGATCGGAAGTGTTGTTCAGCCAGGCCATGTACTATTGATTGAAACAAGTGATAGTCCGTGGGAGCAACGTCTGTAGAATACGTCGGGTAGGGTTGTGGGGTAGGAATTCCCATTTTAACGTTTCCAAGTATATCTTGATTACTTTCGCAACATGGGGTCGAGCATTGTCATGCAGTAAAATCAATTCATCTTCTCTCTCGTTGTATTGCGGCGGTTTGTCTTTCAATGCTCGGTACAAACGCATTAATTGCGTTCGATAACGATCGTCTGTGATTCTTTCAGTCATAATACACTACGCCGAGCTGGTCCCCCAAATACTGAGCATGACCTTAGAACCGTGAATATTCGGTTTGGCCGTCGATGTGGAAGCATTGTCAGGATATCCTCATGATTTCATGCGCTTGGGATTATCGTAATGAACCCATTTTTCGTCTCCAGTCCCAATCCGATGCAGAAACCCCTTCCGTTTTCGTCTTGCAAGCAGCTGTTCACAAGTAAATAAACGTCGTTCAAACACCTCGCGACTTCAACTCGTACCGCACCCAATTTCCTTGTTTCTGTGTCATTCCTATGACTTTCAGGCGTTTTGAAATGGCTTTTAGTGTCACTCCTATTGATCCTACAATTATTGTTGCGTTTGACATGAATCTTGATCGATTATTGCCTCCAATTCTGCATCTTCAAAAAACTTCTCTCTTCCACCGCGATGCTGGTCTTCGACATCAAAATCACCATTCTTGAAGCGTTGAAACCACTCATCTATTTCTTTATTTATTTAATCAAACGGAACAAGCCATTTTACAGATGTACCAGAAAATAACTAAACCTAGACATAAACAATATCGTTGGTACGTTCTTTCACCAATATCGTTCTCACTATAGGTATTCGAAAGCATTCGATGAACCTCAGCCGCGGATTTTTTCATATTCAAGTACAAAATTGAAACCTCCCGCAAATGACGAGAATTTGGCTCGTAAGCTAACATGGTTAGTCGTGAATAACTTTATGATGCAGACACAAATCGACTAACATGTCAATGGCGTTATGTTCACAAATACCTAAACTTATTGTATGACATCTACGATATATTTATTTCTCTAATTCTGTGGTTACTCCGTTCATTCTTCCACATCTTGTGGAACAAAATCGTGCGAGAATATATCAGAAAAGCACAGTTTTCATGGTTATATTTCATTATTATATGTTGGTACTCCGAACTTTCCGCCAAGGCTTTATCCGCCAATTCATCAATTTGCCTTAAAGAAATCAGTTCTGCCAACCAACATTTTCCAAGTCAAACATCACTAAATGATATTTATGGAAATATTTCATTAATTGCAATGAGAATGCAATGAATTAGAGAAAATAATATATAATATAATTTCAATAAGAATGCAATGAATTAGAGAAAATAATATATAATACTCGTACAGAAGGCTCATTCTACCACTCGTTCATTCAAAAACTCGCCACTTCGTGGCTCGTTTTTGAATTTTGAACTCGTGGAAGAATATCAATGTCTTCTGCACTTGTATTATAAATAACTATTCTACTACCACTTACCGTTACAGCCATCTATTGCAAAACGGCGGACGCAAAGTTGTACGCCTTATATAAATATTCATATGAATATCTAAATATAAATATTTTTGAGAGGTAAGGCTTGATATCGGTATAATCTGGGATTTGGTCCCATAGAAATACTCGAAGCCCATAACGGCGAACAACCTCAAAATTTAAGGCTAGGACCGCCCTTGATTTGTCGTCATGGAAAGTTATTTGCATCAAATATTTTCATGTGAACAAGGGCCAAACGGTATGTTCTAGGAAAAAAAATTATACAGAATTCCACCCTAGAATCAGCATAGTATACCGAGTGAATCGTCTGAAATCAGCTAACGATACAAGGTTTCCGAAAAAAATCTTTTATTTTCTAGAGGGATACCCATCTACCGGCATAGTGACGGGGTCCAAGGGGCGGAGCCCCTTCGGCGAGCAGAGCGAGTGGAATACAATAAAATAGACATTCATGGAATTAATTGTTTAAATAAAATCAGGCCTGTTTCTGATGCCGATAAGTCAAGTCTGCAAAATATAGGTATTCTATTTTATTTTGCTAACACAAAAATAAAAATCATTCAGCTTTATTAGAGAATCATAGGAATAAAACGATGTACATTCAGTGTTCAGAGCTCTGAAAGAACGTATATGTTTTGAAAGAGCACTTGTTGAGAAAACGGTTCCAGATGTTGTAAATGGCATCATTTGGGATGAATATTTTCTCCGAATACTGCATTCAACTTGTATATCATATGAATCCCTATAGTTCAGATGTTACGGAATCCTATAATCATCAAGACGTTCATAATTTGAGTTGGTTGGATGGCTCAAAATGAATTTCAATTTAGGTGAACTATATTTCTTACCAGATGTTGTCAATAAATATTTTCTCCGCTCATTGGATGCGGTAGGTCCTAAAAAGTCATAAAAGCTGTTCGGGATTTGCCGAAAGAACGGTTCTATTAGATTTGTTCTTGTTTAAAAACAAATTGTATCTTGGAAATATGCATTTAGAACAGAAAATGATTGAAATATGAACTTCAACTCGAATATACATTGAAATATACAGTTATGCAAATGCATATTCATACGAAGCCTAGTTATGGTTTTACCAAACTCGTCGGTTTTGTGATCAAGGAAATATTGGATAATTTTTTCAAGATATTTCGTTTGAAATTCTCATGTTTCTGGTTGAACCATCCGCATAATATTAATTACGACTCTTGAAATTGTTATTTAACATCGAAATGCAACATTTTATTCAGACTTAATTGAAAGTTTCGAAATCTTCAGAAAAAAAATTCGAACGGTTATTTCTACGGAATTCTTAGTCGGATTTCGACTTACTAAACAGCAACATTCGATATTCGAAGATATCTCGAGAATTTCAAGTTCGAATATCTCTTCGAGATTCATCATTTTTTCGGCCGGACGAACAGAATCGAATTTCAGGACGGATTCGTCATCAGTGAATCGAACCCTCTCGAACTTTATTGTTTTTGACCATCTCTTGCACAAAATTCATAAATTACAGACATCATGACGAAATAATGAAGCTGAACGACAGCTCAAAAATATATAGTCATAAATTTTCAAGTATGCAATAATAGCTCAACACATTTGTCCCTTCCATGCAGGTTCCTGCTATTTGATATTCAAACTATATGTTGGTTAACTAGTATTATTCATTTTTGTGACAATTGAATCTTCACTTTCCTTTAAATATAGTCAAACATTTTCCTACAAATAAAAATTAAAGTGTTAAAAGTTCAAAATCCAAATTGAAGAATTTGAACTTGTTGTCTTTCATTTTCATTTTGCATATTCTTTTTTATTTCGATAATCCTGTTTATATTGTCAACTTTGAAAAATAATAACTTCATTTTTGCATTCGTGAAAATTTACTATTTTGAATCAGATCGCTTCTATAAAGTTCTGGTGAACTTCGTCCCTTACCCGTCCAAATTCTTATACATAAGTATGTTTATAGGAACAATATGTATTCCGATTAAAAAACTCCACTTTCAACAGTTGCTACTAAAGTGCTTAGTGCTCGAAATTTCGAATTACTTTTACAAAGTGCTTAGTAATCGCGAGCCTTTTGTGAAAATCGGTGCTTAGTGCTTGGTACTCGAAGACCTTTTTTTTCCAGTGCTGAGTGCTCAAGCACTTTTTTTCAGTGCTCGTCACAGCTCTGGAGCTATTCATTCATTTTTATGTTGCCCTTATTTGTATTCTTATCTATTTTGAAGATAGGAACTCGTTCACTTCTATAATTGTAATTCACAACTAATATTCTTATTAATTCCATTTCGTCCTTGTCTGCTTGAAACGCATATTAAGTGTTAGGTCGTTCCGTTTTGGGGGTGGGTGTCATGACCCCCTTGATATCCTCCTGGGACCGCGTATTATTGCGAAGCACTTTAAGTCACAGTATTTTTAAAATAACCGCACTTTGATACTTCGCTTCGCGGAGGACTACTGACACGACTATTACTCTCATTGGACGACATGATATTATTATTAATGTTCCTCTCATGGATACAGATACATACCTTAGCACCTACAGAACTAGCAACTTCTAGCAGTCTGGTATTGAATTCTAAAGGTCGGCAGTTACAGATTTTGTGTTGCAATCTCAAAGCTTCTAAACATCTTGCCGCGCCATCCATTGATTCCATCTGAATAACCCTATCGCCTAGCGCGGCTGCTGATCCCATAGCTGTTTTATATTGCCTGAAGGCTTTCTGAAACAATTTTTTCCAGAGATATATCAGAAAATATAATAGTAAGAAATAATTTTGACAATCACCGGACACTACGAAGAACGAAATTTGTCATTGTTTGGACGTTTGATAGATGTATGGATAAATATAGATAATAATAGAATAAATTAGAATTACAATTTATAGTTGAGTTCTTGAGAAGATTGTGATACACTCTATTACCCACTTATTTTCAATTTATTTTATCTATTTATTAGATAATTTGGATATAAGGTTGTATAGTAGGTAATAGCAGATAACTTAAAATTTTAATTGTTTTCTTTTCGAAGATTCAGGTCTAGACGTCCTTCTGTTTTAATTTTTCTATAATTGATTTTATTTATTATAGAAATAGTAAACAAAAATTAAAACGGTATTAAACAATGAGTCTCACATTTATTTCATATTTTTTCCGATAAATATCTCCCATTATCCTTATACTCCTTGCATGAGAGGCTTGATCACCAGAAACTAGGGCTAATCTATTCGCTTCCTGAAAAAAAGGAATTTTATATCTTTACTGATTTGGCTAATATCTGCTGATGGAATGCACTCATTTATGCATATAAATGAATAATTATTATCATATAATATCATGATAACAATATTATGAAGGAGAAATATGAAATCAGAATTCTATATCCTTCAAAATGGATGGAATTAAAATTAAAGGCGTATATGGAAATAAACACTTTGCGCATATCAAAAAAATATATAAAAATCGATGATAAATCAATAACTCTATCCAAAAGATAGCACTTTTCAGTAAAAGTAGTTTTTTATTTCATGAAATTCATACCGAGCAATAATCTTGGGCATCGCCAAGTTCACCTTGTTTCCTCAAGGATGTCGCCATCTGCAGAAGAGCAGCTCGATGGTGTCTAGAGTTTAGATCTCCAAGTTGAAGGGATCTCGATAAGTCATAGGCCTTTGAAGCATATTTCGCACTTTTGTCTGCATCTTGTAGGCGACTGAATAATTCAGACAAAGCGATATATACCTGGAAATATCATCAATAATGTAATTGTTTCGTATGGAGTATCAACCGTATCAAGTACCTAATGTGTTAATTTCAGAAAAGGATAATATTATATCATTTTTACGATTCGTGAGTAGCAATATTCAAGAACTGCGTCAACATTCAAGACGAACACTAAATATCATACATCTTTTATTGAAAGAAGGCAATCCTCTTAGTATTTTTGACTCTTATTCCCAAGCAAAGACAAGGAACATTCCAAAATATTCAAATGGCACTGGGATGAATGTGAGTTTTCTAACATCTTTTAATATTCTCCTCAAACCAGAAATGGACACGATAGTTCGTATTTGCTCAAATAAGTCAAAAATTCGTCACAGTATTCATGAGTACTTCAGATTATTCCCATACCGACAGTACGTTAAAATGCAAATCGAATATGAATATGGTAAATCTAATTACACCATATTTTAAGGATAATATATTCCAATTAATTTATCAACCTATTACGAAATTGTTTACTCTTCAGATTACCGAGATCTCAAGGGTACTACTAGATTAATTCCATACCGGTAGTAGGTGAAAAATACAATTCGAATATGAATATGGAAAATATGATTACATTATTTCAGGCAATATTCAACCTAATTCACTACCAGAGTATGAAATTTTTTGCTCTTATTAAGTTTACTGAGATCTAATCGGTACTACTGGACTTATTCCATAGCGGCAGTACTTGAAATATTCAAAACGAATATATTCATTCAATACCTTTCTAACTTCGACGGGAGAACTATACTCTCTGCTTCCAAACTCAACAGCGTGGGCGTCATAAGTCTTCTCACTGTTGGCTGGGTCGTTTTCATATTGCTAAACATAGCAATATGGAAACGAGGAAATGGAGGTAAATAGATGAAGGATTCCATTTATATAACCATATAAATGAAATCCTTCATCTATTTACCTTTATATAACCATATAAATGAAATCCTTCATCTATTTACCTCCCTAATCCCTTATTTGGCCAACCTAATAAGAGTAAGTCTCTCTTGTAGGCCCAAGAGCGTGAAGTTCGTGAATTCCCTTTCCACTTTTCAATTTAACCCAGAAAAAACATTAAGAAAATGACTAAATGTCATATATACTTGAAACAAACAGCCTCCACGAAATTCAGAAACACTTCCAAATGCAAGGAACATTTTCATATTAAGTGCTTGTGTTTTCTGCCTGATGAATTAAGTCTGATCTCTGATTGATAAAACGATACAAATGGGATCTGTAGCTATTGTAAGAAGCAGGGCCGCCGCCAGACGATTTAGCGCCCCGGCAAAATAAAATTTCACCGCCTGTTTTGGCTAATTTATTCGAATTTTCTTTGTAGGAGCCTCTGTTATTCCTCCTAATCATCTTTTCAATTTTATATGAAATCGTATTTTTCAACTCAAAATCACCTAATCAAGTTTATCAAAACGTCCTTCATTATTTAAAAGCACGAGGCTCTATTTATAAGTCTTTAGCAAAATGACGGCTTAGTTCTTAGAGGTGCAGAAAGTTTTGGTTTAATAACTGACTTCGCGCCCCTACGATTTGGCGCCCCGCCAAAATGTCCGGTATGCCGCTCCTGGCGGCGGTCCTGGTAAGAAGGAGTTCACTTCGAAGTGTATCGGTATCACCCCCTTCCCACCATTTAAACAAATCAGTCCCGACTGTAAACTCACAGTCTTCCTCAGCTTCCTGATTCCTCACTCAGTGTTGATCAATTCGATGCCATTATGACAAAATTAAACGAAATGTCTCTTGATAGATCAACCATAAAATCCACCCAACTAGCGATGCAGTCAGATTTATCCGAGAGCAAGTGTTGCCGTAATATTAATTACTGGTTTGATTGGGATCATAATGACCACCTATGTGCACTAGATCATTCTGAAGATCGCCAGTTGAACAGCATCTGGACACGTCGTGAGAGTGTGAGTTTTAAGTTAGTCGATAACTATATAGATTCAACGAAAAACTCTAAACGCCATTTAAAAAGTTAATTTTTTTTGTGATTCATTATACGCTGTTGAACGGCTATTATTGTTATCATCTTAGTTTTATTTTGACGAAGAAGTATAGTGATAGCAGAACAAGAAGATTCCGCCTGCAGAAAAAATCCCACCAAACGAGAGCTCTCAGGTGTGTGGAAGAAGATCCCGCGGTGAGTTTTCTAGTGTATTTTTTCTATTTGTCTCTAATTTGATATACAGTCCATTTTTTCCCGCTACTTAAGAGTTACCGCAACATTTTTTGGTCATTCGGTAACGCCAGATTTCAAATCATTTTTTTTCTTTTGAAAATTTCATTTCCACTATGTTTGAGAAGTTTTGCAAATTTGTGCAGGGGAATATCGAGACAGGATATTGAAAATTTATTATTTCGTTTCATTTACACACATATTTCTTATCATCGACTGTTTTTTGTGCGCATCGATAATTATTTTGAACATACGTTAAACTTTTCAATACATTCTACGAGTATTGAATTCGCATTCTGTAACGGACGATCTTTCGCATCTGATTGTTTCGGAAATCAAGTGTTTTCAATTCTGAAACTATGTCATAACATGATTCTGTTTTTGTTGGGAATGTATCAGAAAAAGAAATTATTATGGTGATCGATTCAGGTGCCTCGAATCATTCGATAAAAGCTGAGTTTGGAGGTTATTGCAAGCATATGAAAAAGGTTTCTCACTCGATAAACGTGGTAAAGGAAGGAGAAACGGTAAAGGCAACAACTGCAAGTGACCTGTTTGTTATTACGAAAGATAACATACCCATTGTGTTACGTGATGTATTGACCTGTGACAAACTATATCATAATTTACTTTCAATCAGAAAAATGGTAGATGCAGGAATAAAAGTTGAATTCCAGGAGAAAGTGATGAACATTTGGAAAAATGGTCGAATACAAATACAGGGTGAAAGTGCTGGAAACCTATTCATTTTAAAATTGCGAATTCGACAAACCTATGAAGCCAACCTAACTAAAAATTCTACTGAACCATGGCATAGAAGAATGAGACATTCGTTTAAATTTCCTGTGGATGGTGCGAGATATGCCTGAAAGGAAAACAGTCGAATACAAAATTTCTGGAATGTATACCAGAAGAAGAAAACCGAGAAGATTATTGGAATGCATTTTGTCCGATGTCTGTGGAAAGATCCACTTGTCCTGCTACACATAACGGGTATGAGAACTTTGTGTCTTTCATTGATCATTTTAGTCATTTTGCAGTTATATATTTGATGAAGGAAAAAAAATGAGGTTGAGTCATGCCAAAGAAAATCGACGAAGCGAGATGAAATGATTTCGAGATGATTATGGCATTATCCGCAAGTAACATTTCATCTGAGGTACCTGCATCATATGATAAAGCGATAAAAAGTGAAGAACGGAAGAATGCAATAGATGCAGAATTGAATTAAATGATCGTCAACAAAACGTGGGAATTGGTAAACAAACCACCAGATAAAAATATAATTGATTCAAGGTGAATATTAACGATAACTCTTATATAAAGAAAGCTTGTTTAGTAGCAAGAGGTTTTCAACAGCATGTATCCGAGGATGAGAACTTTTACTCCCCAGTAGCTCGTATGTTCACTTTTGGTGAACATGAGGTTTTTACAACTTGATGTGAAATCAGCATTCTTAACGAGTCGATTACATGATGTTGTGTATATGAAACCTGCGGTTTGAAAGTGCCCGACAATGAAGTCTGTAGATTGGTTAAGGCACCGTATGGATTGAAACAAAGTCCAAAATGTTTTAATGAATTATTGAATGATAAATTATCCAATTTGAAATTTAAAAGATCAGAAACTGATCCATGTCTGTATTTTAAAGAACATTTATATATTTCAATTTGGGTTGATGATATGCTAGTTATTTCACATACACATAATGATATAATGAATGTGAATAATAATTCACAATTACTAGAGGGCTCATTGAAAGGATATTCAACAAATTCCAGTTTCTATCTCAGTAGAGTGAACGCGAACGAAGTCGTTGTCACCCCTCACGTTTATTAGGCACTAATTCCTACATCCTGGCTTAAGATAAACACTCCAGGGTGGTTGGCAGATATCGGTATCCAACGATAAAACAACCATGTTCCAATTTCAGAGATTTGTACAGGAAGTCGAAGTTATAAAAATTCAGTCGTAAAAATTCTAGAGAGGACAAAAGGGCCCAAAACTTAGAACATCAAGATCAGTTTTTATTCGAAAAAACCACCAGCGCCAGCGGTACGTTCAAAAATGGTTCCTGATTCTAGGCGGGGCTAACGGTACACCCCATGTCAATAGTACATAACATGGGGTGGAACCAATAATCTGGGTACATAAGGACAATCACTGTGATTGGGCAAAAGGAAGAAATAGATAGACGCTAAGAAAAATTTGATAGAAGGAAGGTGGCGATTATTCAACTATGAAAACAATAGTTTTCAATTCAGTTGACAGTTGGAGTTCGGTTCTAAGTTGAATTAAGTTCAAATCGGTCTTCGATAACGGTTTCAGGAAAGGTTAAAGGGTACGAAGAAAGGGAAGTTCGGGAATTCGAAAAATAAGGGAATTTGTTGAAAGTTTTATTCGAACAGTTTCGAAGTGATTGTGATATCCAGCGTAAGGATATTAATTTTTTTTATATATATTGTTGTTTGATTTTCAGCGAAATTATAAAGAATTTACCAAATAGTATAGTCCAAGATTATCTAGGGCTATTATTTCTTGTATTTATTCTTAAGCTGTTTTTTCCATATAGGCTAGTGGTGTACAAATCTTATTGACAATTTGTGCTTTTGTATTTTCTCATCATCTGTTCATTCTCATTAATTATTAAATTTGATATTTAAGAATACTTGGTCTCATTCAGTGAAACACCTCCTAGAAAAAGATCAAATGTAAGACTTATCCTAGGGCATAAGCCGGACGCACGGAAGGTTCTTTCATAAGAGAAAATTGTAATAATTTAAAAATAATTGTACTGGCTGGAACTATAGAAAGCCGTTCTTTTAATAAGTTCTTTTTTAAACATTAACACCTAACTGCAGGCCAGTTTATTACAATGGTGACAGCGGTGCGATCTATTTTGATCTTTTTCTGAAGAAAAAAAAAACTCTGAGGAATCACGTTTGGTATTTTTTTTGGGTTAGTAGTCAAGTGATTCCTAGTGATTGACAGTTTTGTTGATTTTTTGTATCTTTCAGTGAATAATATATGATTATTTTTGTTGATTCTAGGTTTCGTTAAAGTGAATAAATAACTATTTTGTTTCAGGATATTTGAATTCATTTTCTTGGGACGAATCCACGTTGAATTTTTTTTACTAACAGTTTATGTTTGTGAAAAAATGGCACACCAGCTACTATCAACACCGTTCAGGTTCCTTCAAATATCCTCTAGGAATCGTCAACGTTATAAAATTTAACAGGAAAGGATGTTATCAGATATTTCGAGAAATTGGAATTGCGGGCTGAATTAGAACAATGGACCGAGGAAGAAACAAATATTTTGTTGAAATTGAAATTAGCAGGGGAGGCCTTTAATTTTTTTAAGTCGGACGTCTCGTTTGACTCAGTGGACTATAAACAGTTGAGGAATAAGTTCATTAAAAAATTTACCACAACTCATTTACCAGGAGAATGTCAATGGAACCTCAGCCAATGTTTCTAAAGACATGAAGAGGACGTATCATCATTTTGCTACAGATTACGGACCATAGGAGCACAATTACTAAAAGAAGATTTAGATGGTGCGGAAATCGGAGAGGAAGCAGGAATAAGAAAGAAGAACAGGGATTCAATCTTGAATCAGTTCAAAGCGGGCCTCAGAAAAGACGTAATGAGAGACACGGGAATTTTACTACTAAGAGAGGAAAATCTTACACTCGAAAAAGCAGAGGAATTGGTCAGATTAAAGGAGACGACGAATAGGATGATGCAAGGGAGGTCAACAAATATGAAAATATCTGTCGTTGACACTAATAAGGTGTGCCAACTATGAGAGAAGGAGGGACACTTGGGGAGGAGTGAAGAAAAGGTTGGAGGAATCAAGGGAGCCCAAGCCAAAATACCGGGAAAACTTGCTATTCCTGTGGAAAATCCTGGCACTTTGCAAAGGAATGTCGTATCAACGACAAAATAGGACGAAGGAATGCGGGAACATGTTTTTTCTGCAATCAAACAGAGTATTGGGCTAGGGAATGTCCCAAGTATAAATCAGCGAGAGGACCTGGAAAACAACAAAATTTTAGAATTCCACATAGGGAATAAGGATATCAATGGCAGTCCAGGAGGGACGAAGGAATAACTTCAAAAAATAATCGAGAAACCAGTGCGATACCAAGACAATCGAGACCATCATCTTTTGTCCTAAGAGAAAATTTAAACTCCAGAGGCCAAACTCCATCTGCACGAACGGCGCCCAAAATATGTAACTAGGCAGACTAATTCAGACGAAACATTGGGGGACACAAATAAGGGAAAATTGGGGAAACAGTCAGTTATGGTGATTCCGGACATAAACTCCGGGGAACTACAGTATATTGCACATATTGTATAACCTAATATAAATGGAAGGACGAGTTTTTGTCTGGTAGATACGGAAGCGGCGGTAACGATTATTCAAAAGGGTTTAATACCGATCGATAGACGAAATGTAGATGAAGTTAATTTTCATCTGACTAGCGTATCGGGCCATAGTTTACGTACCTGGGGTACGACTGAGATTTCGATAAGACCGGAGGGTGAGGGTACACCGCTCAAGCTGATTGAGAGTTACCTTAAAAACAGGAAACAAAGTGTGATATTGAAGATGAACGAAGAAAACATTTTTTCATCTTAAATAACCATAGTTGCTGGTATACCACAAGGCACTATTGTAGGGCCCATTCTATTCATTTTATATTATGATGACCTTCCAGAAAATCTAAAGGATGCGAACTGTCAAGAACGGGTAGAGGAAGATTTGAAACATATGCATACTTATATTCTGATGATACAAATGTTATATTGTCATCCCACAGTCTAGATTCAGTTACAAATGGCTTAAACACTACTCTCACGAACATCAGTGACTGGTGCCTCCAAAACGCATTGTCTCTCAATGCTGAAAAAACAAAGGTGATATTTTTCTCTAGTATAAGATCCAATCTTACATATCCCGAATCCATTCGACTGAATAATACTGATATATCAATCAGTTCAAGCACACGACTCCTAGGAATTACTATAGATAAAAACCTAAATTGGAGTCAACACGGTGATAGTTTGGTAACAGAACTGAACTCGGTGATTTATACACTTAGGGCTCTCAAAAATCAAGTGGATTCAAATACACTAAAAATAATGTATTTCTCAAACTTTCAAGCTCTCTTATCTTATGGTATCATATTTTGGGGTTCCAGTGCACAAGCAGAATACATCTTTATAATTCAGAAACAGGCAATCAGAACAATGTTCAACATTAAGTTTCAGTAATCTTGTAGAAGCTTTTTTGAATCCAATAATATCTTAACATTGCCAGCTCTGTACATCTACAGAGTCTTATTGTTTTTGAGCAAACATTCCTATTATGTTGAATCATATAAAAATACCAATTTCACAAGGAGAGTCCATCAATATTTCTATCCCATTCATAAATACTCATACACTGAACGAAGCACCTTATATATGTGTATTAGACTGTACAATCTTCTTCCTAGGGTTATCAGAAATATTTCAGAGTATATAATAATGTATTTCGTAGAACAATATTTTCGATGCTGTTAAACTTTGAACCATATTCATGTGATGAATTCAAAGATTTCTGTCAATCATATAATTGTAATCCCTCCTGTTATTGATGTACGTTGATTTTTTGATTTGTTTTCATTTTGTCATTTATGATAATTCCGAAAATGAATCCTTTTATTATTATTAATCTGTTACAAGAAGGGCATGTTTCAACATGCCCCAATTATTTACTCATGCGGAATATGCAGATTTGATTTTTGTTTATGATTTTTGTAACGGAAATGGAAATGAAGCCGAAATGGAATACCAAAGACGATTTCCCAACCGACGTCAAACAAATTAAGGTACTTTTAGACGAGTATTCCATCATTCTAAAGAACATGGGCAATATCCTAGTAAGGCAGAGCACATTGATAGCCCTATTCAAAATGAAATTTCCAATCAAATTGTTGAACGGGTAGGAGGAACCGTCTATTAGTACTCGTCAAATTAGTTCCGAATAAGGAATTTGAGTCTGAAATTAGAAGTAGAGAACACCAAGTTGAAAGAATTCCCGAGGAATGTAATATCTCAAAGCAAAATCAATCCCTTATCAGAACGTCAATTGGAAATTTACTAAAAAGGTCGCCGCGAATATGTATTCCAAAAAGAAGAAATCATTTCGACCATTTATTTTGTGTTAAATTTTAGTTTTGCCTTTCATAATCTGTTTCGAATGTTTATTCTGTATTAGATGTTTTTGGTTTACGTAGGTACGTACTGTTATGGATCGTATATGCAAGCTGCGTTTACTTTTTTGGTGATTTGATTTAAATTTTAATTGATTCGATCCAATAACTGAAAATTTGATACTATACTTTTATTTTTTTTAATCGACTCTTACTCAGGTGGGTTCAATTTAAATTCAATTTGATTTAAAATTTTAATTAATATTCAAAAAAATTAACTTTCCAAAATTCCTATTTAATAACTATATTCTAATTAATCTAATCTAATATTTACTTATCTAAGACTTCATCGACTTCATCCTTGCTCTATGGTATCGTCCTCTATGCTTCTAACAGTTCTAACCTCAAATTGTTACCTTAATCTTCATAAGTTTGTTTGGGTTTGGAATTATTTTCCATAAATAATACTGCTTCACACTCTTGCTTGAAACCAGGGAACTTTCTTCTTGAAATTGATTAATCGTTTTTTATAGCATATTATTCAACGAGCGGTAATGTAGGTCATAACTCACGCAGATGATGTTTGCAGCACGAGCCGCAGGCGAGTGCTGTAATTCATCAAGTGAGTTATGACCATTACCGCAAATTGAATACTATACTTTATCTACGACTATATCACTAAATACTAAGAAAAAAATACAGACTTAGAATAAAGACAAAAGGAACGGGAAATAAACATAATGTGCTCGATCCCGTACAAGAGAGATGGAAACTTAGTGCCACCAATCACAATAGAACTAGCTTCGGCTAGCTCGAATCCAGTACAGAGTACAGACATAGGAATTTATTGAAAAACCTTAATAAATGCCTAAAAAATGCATTAAAATATACCAAAAAATATTCCCTGTAAACGATGACTTAATGATCTTACTGCTACACCAATCTTGAAAATTTTTTCAAACTGCTTTATATTTTTTCGAGCAATTAATTCTGTATGGTAACATTAGCTGTTTGTCTTTTAGAAATGTATACCTTTATAATATTTCATCTTCACTATCTGAATTAATCGTTTTCAGCAATACATTCACAATAATTAGATATCAACTTAATTTGAAAACGTCAAAAGTGACATTCCCTCGGACATTCCTCCCCTCAATAACAATAATGGAATGTTCCTGCAGAGAAGTATAGAAGCACAGATTCATATTTTCCGATTTATAATAGTGAGTTATAGTAGTGAGTTATTATTATAAATCACACTGTTTGTTGATAGATACTATAAATTGCTCAAAAGCAGTTGAATAATGAGTATATAATTCAATAGGAGTAGTAAAACTTCCTTACACAATGGTTATTTGTCAGGTACGTATTTGGATTATTTATGTTTTCTTTCAGCTTACGTAAATAACTTCGTTTATAACTTTTCAATTCTTTCAGGTATATTTTCTTGATTCAAGTGATGTGCTCTTTGCAATGGTTTTTTACTGAATGAATGGCTGACATTCGGCTAGGCTTTATATAGTTTTTTAATTTTTTCTTGTGATCCGCATTGCTTCGGATGTCAAAAAAATTTCCAAATATGATGCTTTCGCAATTTTCTCTTTCGAGGTAAGTTTTCCTTCTTCAAGCTTGATCTAGTTAATTTCTTCATTTTTTTACCCATCTTTTGATACCACATATGTTGCATTCGGTCGATTCTAAGTTACAAAATTTTCAAATATTCTATATACAATTTGGAAATTTTTCTAATATTCACTTTCTTTGGCCTAATATATATATATATATGCTATAAAAAACGATTAATCAATTTCAAGAAGAAAGTTCCCTGGTTTCAAGCAAGAGTGTGAAGCAGTATTATTTATGGAAAATAATTCCAAACCCAAACAAACTTATGAAGATTAAGGTAACAATTTGAGGTTAGAACTGTTAGAAGCATAGAGGACGATACCATAGAGCAAGGATGAAGTCGATGAAGTCTTAGATAAGTAAATATTAGATTAGATTAATTAGAATATAGTTATTAAATAGGAATTTTGGAAAGTTAATTTTTTTGAATATTAATTAAAATTTTAAATCAAATTGAATTTAAATTGAACCCACCTGAGTAAGAGTCGATTAAAAAAAATAAAAGTATAGTATCAAATTTTCAGTTATTGGATCGAATCAATTAAAATTTAAATCAAATCACCAAAAAAGTAAACGCAGCTTGCATATACGATCCATAACAGTACGTACCTACGTAAACCAAAAACATCTAATACAGAATAAACATTCGAAACAGATTATGAAAGGCAAAACTAAAATTTAACACAAAATAAATGGTCGAAATGATTTCTTCTTTTTGGAATACATATTCGCGGCGACCTTTTTAGTAAATTTCCAATTGACGTTCTGATAAGGGATTGATTTTGCTTTGAGATATTACATTCCTCGGGAATTCTTTCAACTTGGTGTTCTCTACTTCTAATTTCAGACTCAAATTCCTTATTCGGAACTAATTTGACGAGTACTAATAGACGGTTCCTCCTACCCGTTCAACAATTTGATTGGAAATTTCATTTTGAATAGGGCTATCAATGTGCTCTGCCTTACTAGGATATTGCCCATGTTCTTTAGAATGATGGAATACTCGTCTAAAAGTACCTTAATTTGTTTGACGTCGGTTGGGAAATCGTCTTTGGTATTCCATTTCGGCTTCATTTCCATTTCCGTTACAAAAATCATAAACAAAAATCAAATCTGCATATTCCGCATGAGTAAATAATTGGGGCATGTTGAAACATGCCCTTCTTGTAACAGATTAATAATAATAAAAGGATTCATTTTCGGAATTATCATAAATGACAAAATGAAAACAAATCAAAAAATCAACGTACATCAATAACAGGAGGGATTACAATTATATGATTGACAGAAATCTTTGAATTCATCACATGAATATGGTTCAAAGTTTAACAGCATTGAAAATATTGTTCTACGAAATACATTATTATATACTCTGAAATATTTCTGATAACCCTAGGAAGAAGATTGTACAGTCTAATACACATATATAAAGTGCTTCGTTCAGTGTATGAGTATTTATGAATGGGATAGAAATATTGATGGACTCTCCTTGTGAAATTGGTATTTTTATATGATTCAACATAATAGGAATGTTTGCTCAAAAACAATAAGACTCTGTAGATGTACAGAGCTGGCAATGTTAAGATATTATTGGATTCAAAAAAGCTTCTACAAGATTACTGAAACTTAATGTTGAACATTGTTCTGATTGCCTGTTTCTGAATTATAAAGATGTATTCTGCTTGTGCACTGGAACCCCAAAATATGATACCATAAGATAAGAGAGCTTGAAAGTTTGAGAAATACATTATTTTTAGTGTATTTGAATCAACTTGATTTTTGAGAGCCCTAAGTGTATAAATCACCGAGTTCAGTTCTGTTACCAAACTATCACCGTGTTGACTCCAATTTAGGTTTTTATCTATAGTAATTCCTAGGAGTCGTGTGCTTGAACTGATTGATATATCAGTATTATTCAGTCGAATGGATTCGGGATATGTAAGATTGGATCTTATACTAGAGAAAAATATCACCTTTGTTTTTTCAGCATTGAGAGACAATGCGTTTTGGAGGCACCAGTCACTGATGTTCGTGAGAGTAGTGTTTAAGCCATTTGTAACTGAATCTAGACTGTGGGATGACAATATAACATTTGTATCATCAGAATATAAGTATGCATCTGTTTCAAATCTTCCTCTACCCGTTCTTGACAGTTCGCATCCTTTAGATTTTCTGGAAGGTCATCATAATATAAAATGAATAGAATGGGCCCTACAATAGTGCCTTGTGCTATACCAGCCACTATGGTTATTTAAGATGAAAAAATGTTTTCTTCGTTCATCTTCAATATCACACTTTGTTTCCTGTTTTTAAGGTAACTCTCAATCAGCTTGAGCGGTGTACCCCTGATTCCCTTATATTGAAGTTTCTGTAGCAGAATTCTGTGATCAACACAGTCAAATGCCTTCGAAAGGTCAACAAACAATCCCGCTGGTATATTATCATCTTCAAGTGACGAGAAAACTTTTTGAATGAATTCAAACACTTCTGTTTCGGTACTCTTACCTCTAGTGAATCCATGCTGACTACCAGACAGAATGTCGAATTTATGAAAAAATTTCAGCATTCGGTTCGCCAGAATTTTCTCAAAAATTTTAGCAAAGGATGTTATTAAGCTAATCGGTCTGTAATTGGAGAAATCATCAGCGTTTCCTTTCTTATAACAGGGGAATATTTCAGATTTAAAGGTCGAATTTAAGATGAAGCAAACTGGTTTCACTATATTCGAAATATGTTTTTTTATAACACTAACCGGAATTTCATCATAGCCGGAAGAAATATATTCTGCATTTTCTTAACATTCTCACCAACATCAAACAAGTAAAAAGATTTCGATATGCTTTTTCTATTTTCATACTGTGGTTGGGAGCTGGAGCGCAGAGTTGATGCGACTTGAGAGAAGTGCTTATTGAAGTCATTTGCTAACATTGATATCATATATTGCTCTTATTATTTTGATCTGTATAAATATGAGGGAGTCTTGAGACTGGCTTTGTACTTCTGTTTGTGACTTCCCTTATAACGTTCCATACTGCTCTGTTTTTATTTTCGGCCTTATCTATAATAGTATTATATAAATTTCGTTTTGTTGAGCTTAACAATACATCATAAGACCGTTAAGCTTTTTTATAATTATCCAGAAATTCCGGTTCATATCTGGAGAGTACGAACAATAAATCCAGCTCATCTTTCAGTAGTTTTAATTTATTTGTTTTTATCAAACTTCTTTTTTTCCTTATATTGATTGTTCTGAGAGGAAAAGCTAGGTATATCGAAGCAATGCTTGAAATTATCAAAAAACAAATTCCACATTTTATTAACATCATTCTCTGTGAAGTTGTATATGTTGGACCAGTCAATGTTCTCCAGGAGAGCTTGAAAGATGACATGGTTTTCTTCCGTGTACTGTCTAACTCTTTTTTTATTACCCTTTGAATTCTGCGGATGTGAAATACCACTAAAAATGAATTTCTGACCTGAATGATCCGATAGGTGTTCTTCGATGACTGTGGCTACCCCATCGATATTGGTGATAACATTGTCAAGACATGATGCTGTGAAGGTTGTTGTTCTTGTGGGTTCCCTTATAGTGGTTTTCAAATTGTACGAGTCCAAAATTCCTAAAAACATTTTAGATTCATTCGACGAGGTTAGAATATCTATGTTGAAGTCACCTGTTATTATTATCTTGACATTTTCTATAAGATATTTATCAAGTAATGAATTAAATTTTTCAAGAAATAAATCAACATTAGGTAAAGTGTTTGGTCTATAAATACACACTATGAGGTACTTATTTTTATCAATAATTATTTGAATCGTGCAGCACTCAAAACATCCTGGCACATTAAGTGATTTGAAATCAATTCTATCGGATTATTCAATACCTTTTTCTACGTATATTGCGCATCCACCATGATGACCGTTATCTCGACAGTATGACGATGCCAACTCGAATCCTTCAGGAATGTAATTTTCAAGTTCCTCTTCAGATTTCCAATGCTCAGTTATACATGCAATGTTGACTTGATGATTCATTAATACCCTTTCTAGTTTCAGGAATGATGTTCCGATTGCTTTTACGTTTTGAGGTAATACACATATTCTTCTATCTACGGTTTTTTCTGTTCTCAGTGTTTCCGAAAAAAATTTTTGAAATTAAAATCCCTCAAAATGACACCGGTGGGCCAGAAATGTGGATCGTATAATTTATTCAGGAGTTCACCATCTGGAATACCAACACTGAAAGCGGAATTTTCTCCTTTTGTATTAAGTTTTTTCACTTCAATTGTTTCATTTCCCTGTAGATCTGAGATGTACTTTTTAATATCATCTTCCGAAACACTCGAACCGGCAATTCGTCCCAAATAAATCCATTTCTTTAGCATTGCTCCTTTTACTTTAGTATTTTCTTTAGATGTTCCAGTGCAAGTTACCATTTTAGTTTGTTTAGTCCTGAAATTCGACAACGTGAATTGTTTATCTGCCAATTGATTTAATCATGGTCTATCTTTGTTATTTCTCCTCACAACAGTAGTCCAGATTCGATCGCTTTTATTTTTCTCCATATCATTGTTTATGTTTTCATCGTCTGTGTTTATGTTCAGTCTTGGTGACGTTGACGTTGCAGAAACAGAAATTGTTGGGGTTATGATAGTTGATGATTTCTTTGTCTCTGTTTTCTGCATTTGACACAATTCATTGCGTCTACCACTTTTTTATTGCAGTGATTACACAAATTTTGCTTACTTTCTTCACTGTTTAACTTATTCGCAGAGCGATCAACTTCGTCGTCATCACTCGTCGACATCTTGACGCAATGTCAAATTATTTATTTGATATTCTCATTCTGTGGTTCACTGTGATGGTAACCATGGATCTTAACGAACTTGATTTGAATTGAGATTTAAGTTTCATGGAAAATTCTCAATTTGATAAAAACTCTTTTTCACCATTCGCAGGCTTGTATCATTGGATGATACAGCTTTACTATCTAGTTCAGAATATTCTCACTGCCTTGGAGCGGAATAACGATATTTTTCATGTTCAAAAATTTTTTTCTAGGAAAACTGGACGTGTGCCAAAAAAATAAAAACGCTCCAATAATGTACACTTATTGTAGAATTTTGAGCAAGTAGTGAATTTTTGAAAACGGAATGTACATGGTGTTTTTTCAACCTGCAAACTTAATCTGAACTTATCATAGTTCCCACCCTGTATTTTTGAAGAAGAGTTGGAATTATTGAAAGTAGACAATCATATTGTTCTACACTGAAATTTTCATCAATATTGATAGAGCCATACCAAAGTTATGAATAAAAGAAAAATCGGTCGAATCGGACAAATCACCCTTGTAGACTCTCAATAACCATGAACCAAACATTGTTTCGAAACTGCTTTGACTAGTGTGAACTTCTCCTAAAATCTGACGGTCTCCTCCGAAATCACCCTGTATATATACTCGATTATAATATAATTATAAAACAAATTCTTATAGGTTGAAAGGGAATTAAATTGAACAATTGTGTCGCTCTGAAAACAAAGATTATAATAATTCAATTACATTGTTCACCTAACTAGCCAACATACCTGAAAACAAAGAAACGACAATTAAAGTTTCTATTGCAAACAATTCCCTTTCTATATGAATTCGAAATGAAAGATCTAAATGATATTGTTGATATTGTTCAGTATGTTGCCTAGTAACAATAATTGTCATAGGATTAAGTATGCAATATAACCCTGGCCTTGGCACCATAGACTTTGTCTATGGTAGTTAAAAATTAGCACAATCTATGGAGTAAGATTAGAATTGAAAAAATACAATTTCTTTACATAATTATTAATTATAATATGAGACACTTGAGCCGTCAAACGAATCGAGACGGTGAATGCTCTTCGCGTCGACCGCTGAGTTAAAATTTCCTTCACCGAATTGAACTCGAATTGAGTTCAACTCGGTCGACGGCAGCAGTCGAAGTCGACGCGATGAGCATTCACTCGATGCGGTGAACACATCGAGCTTTTCTAGTTGGACCCGGTTGCGGCCGACTCGAGTCAACTCGACTTTCAAACCGAGTTGGTCATCGATTCAACAAGAATTATACGACTCGTCCTATGACAAGTTTGTTCGAATATTTTCATATTTTTTTCCTTTCATTCATTTTTCTCCACTGTATCAGATGCGTTTTTTCTTGTGGTAGTTCAGTTTCTTGAGGCTTTTAAATTTTTTTAGTTTTTTGGGTTCCTGGTCAGATGGCAGATGAAATATTCCATAGTGTCAGTAGAAAGGAAAATTCTGTAGGAGGTATTATCATGTGTGAAAATACTGACGTATTTCGATGTTTCTTGTTGCATCTATATACAGAGTGTACATACTCTTACCTGAGGTAGAGTAGGACCAGGTTAGTACGGATTTACTGCAAAGAGCTAATTTCTCCCTTTCCTAAGAAAGCTTCAGGGTTAGTTCACATATTCATGAAAATAATGGAACCATCTTCAGAACCAAACTTATCGGCGGAATTCAAATTTTTCTAACTTTGTCCTATTTCAAAAATTCATAAGAAAATGTTAGATGTGACAACTTTCAGTCGTACCGCATATCGAAGCTGAATTTTTGTACTTTTTGACAATATAAACAATGATTTTAAATTTGAAATATAAAGTGATATTTTTAACCGCAAATTTAGTTTAGTTTATTAGTTTGCCGCTTCGACATCTAGGTCATTAGCGGTGTTGGATCTGTTACATGTATAATATAATATTGATTCAAAGTAAAAGAAGAAAAAAGTGCATAGCATATATCTATACATTAATTTCAATTATATATATATATATATATATATTTATATATAATAACTATTGTTGTAAGAGCCAAAATAAATATATTGAATGAAATTTAAGGGTCTTTAGGCTCGGGTTTTGGGAGTAAATGATTGACTACTCTTTATTCTATGCCAAGCTTTCGCATTAATTTAATGCTTCTTCAGGGCTTCTGCAAAAGATCAATAAAATACAATTAATAAATAACAAATTTTAGAAAACAAACAAATTTACTCACTGAATGTGAGGTTTTACATGGATAACATCTGCCACAAACGGTGTAACTAATAAAAACAAAAAGTTATATTTTAATTTCATAGGAATTCTCCAAAAACACGTCAACTAAATCTATTTCACAAATTTAAAAACTCTTCCGGTTGATAATCTTATTTATACGCAATTTAGTAACTCTCATCTAAGATAACACAATAATGACATTTGATGGTTATGTTTCTGTTATTATAGAAAACTAGTCTCTCACTCCTCTATGTTCCCTGTCTTCTTTATTCATCTATTGGGCCGTCATAAAAAGGTTCCATTTTTATCCTTTCTAACAAATAACTGTATATAGAGCTTGGGCTCAAAGTTCAACGTTCCAACTACAAAAAAAAAGATGTAAATGTTAAAAATCTAATAGCAGACACCGAGTATATTCTCCAGGGCGTACAAAGTGAACAAAAGAATATTAAAAGAGCCAGAGTAACAAACATTATTACTAATTATTTACATAAAAATGTAGATAATAAAAACCCAACAAATGAATGGTTTAGAGAGACAAAAGAATTTCTAAAGAACAACGATGACCTTGTTGTTTTAAACAGTGACAAAGGTGGTACAACTGTCATTATGGATCATCAAATATACAAGGAAAAAATGAAAACTATACTTCATTCTAAGGACTTCAAAAAGCTATCTAGGGACCCAACAGAGAGCATTCAAAAAAAGTGCAATTCATACATTGAAACGTTAAAACGGAAGAAATATATAACACCAAAACAGGCCAAAGAAATGAAAACTTATAATGGAGTAGCACCTAAAATTTATGGAAATCCAAAATTACATAAGGAAGGACATCCACTAAGACCAATTATTTCTGGCGTAGATAGTCCAGTAAATTCACTGTCGAAGTTTATGGCGGATGCGCTAAAAAGTGCTTATAATACCGACAATAGATACTACGTCAAAGACACATTCCAGTATGCACAGGAAATTAATGACTTCGAGATACCAGATGACCACAGACTAATATCACTGGACGTTGTCAACTTGTTCGGAAATTTGGAAAAGAAAAAAATCATCGAAATTCTAAAGCTTAAGTGGGAAAATATAAGACCACACACGAACTTAGACATGAATTTATTTATGGAAATAATCACTTTTCTTCTTGAAAATAATTACTGCACGTTTCAGGGAGGATTTTATCAACAAATTTTCGGATGCGCGATGGGCTCAAAGTTGTCCCCTATTCTGGCACAGTATGTTATGGACCATCAGTTGGACTCAATCTTACCTAAATTACCATATACTGTTCTATTCGTAAAAAAGTTTGTGGATGACATCATGATGATAGTACCAGAAACATTTATTCAACTGACACTTGACTTGTTCAACTCGGTTTGTGTAGATTTACAGTTCACACTAGAAACAGAAGATCTCCATCACTCAGTACCCTTCCTAGACACTAGAGCATATAGACAAGATAAAATAGTAAAATTGAAATGGTATAGGAAGGACACACATTCAGACAAAATTATTCATTTCCACTCAGACCATGGCATAAATGTGAAAATTAACACGATAAACCAAATGAAAAGAAGAATATCAAAAATATGCCATAAATCATTCATAGATGAAGGACTAAAAAAATTACACCAGATTCTTAAAGAAAATGATTATCCTAACAGCATGATTAAGAAATTACTATATGCTAATGGTACCACTCAAAATGAACAAACAGAAGAACAAAATATGACAACAGATAGAACACATTATGCATCGTATCCAAATGTTACAAACTTGACAGGAAAATTGAAAAATGTGTTCAGAGAGGAAAACATCAAAATTGCAGTCCAAAATCAAAAAACGGTGAGGTCATTGTACACCAAAATAAAGGACCCCATTCCAACATCCTTCCAAAGTAATGTCGTTTATAAAATAAAATGTGAGACTTGCGACAAATGTTATATAGGACATACCTCCCAATGGTTGAAAAGTAG
Organism: Harmonia axyridis; assembly: GCF_914767665.1. Taxonomy (NCBI): domain Eukaryota; kingdom Metazoa; phylum Arthropoda; class Insecta; order Coleoptera; family Coccinellidae; genus Harmonia; species Harmonia axyridis. The sequence continues at coordinate 41,744,473 of NC_059503.1, forward strand.
AGTGGCGCTACATAGATCGGACATAAGAAAATACCCAGAGAGATGTGCATTGGCTGCGCATGCGCATAATCTGGACCATCATGTGAATTTTGAAGGTGTTGAGGTACTCAAAACAGAGAGAAATTATCAAAAAAGATTGATTCACGAAATGATTAACATAAACAAAGAAGATGAAACCATAAATAAGAAGACAGATACGAACAAATTAAGCTCTATATACAGTTATTTGTTAGAAAGGATAAAAATGGAACCTTTTTATGACGGCCCAATAGATGAATAAAGAAGACAGGGAACATAGAGGAGTGAGAGACTAGTTTTCTATAATAACAGAAACATAACCATCAAATGTCATTATTGTGTTATCTTAGATGAGAGTTACTAAATTGCGTATAAATAAGATTATCAACCGGAAGAGTTTTTAAATTTGTGAAATAGATTTAGTTGACGTGTTTTTGGAGAATTCCTATGAAATTAAAATATAACTTTTTGTTTTTATTAGTTACACCGTTTGTGGCAGATGTTATCCATGTAAAACCTCACATTCAGTGAGTAAATTTGTTTGTTTTCTAAAATTTGTTATTTATTAATTGTATTTTATTGATCTTTTGCAGAAGCCCTGAAGAAGCATTAAATTAATGCGAAAGCTTGGCATAGAATAAAGAGTAGTCAATCATTTACTCCCAAAACCCGAGCCTAAAGACCCTTAAATTTCATTCAATATATTTATATATATATATATATATATATCGGGTGTCCCAAGGTGAGTGGCCTATTAGATTATTATGGGAACTATTGATGGTAGAGATTTCAAATTTTGTAGATAGATATTTGACCATGTAAAGTACATTTTTAAAATAATTTCACATTTCCAGTGTTGCCGGATGTACGACAATTTGGCAACAACTTTGTTATTTTGAATGGGACATCAGGTATTTCTATTTTTTTTATGATACTCCATAAAATATTAAATCTATTCACTCTTACTTTTCCATCCCTATCTTCAACGGTTTTTGAGTTATTAATTATTTTTCGAAATTTTAGATCAATTTGGCGTATTACAAAAATGACTCTAGTTCGCTCAATATTCGAGATTTAAGTCAGAAATTTTGCAAGTCGCTAGATATTGATCTGATCTGTGTCACTGCTTTTGAATTATGGTTGTCAATAATACAGGACGGACCAAAAAAAATCATCATTTTCCAAGTTACAAAATTGTAAAAAAGTCTATTTTTTCAAATTAGACACCTAGTATATTTTTCAATTTTTAGAATCAGTACAACACACTCTACAATTTTTCTTTTCACGTCCCTATACCTATCTCAACTGGAGTCCGAGTTATATGCGTTATATGTGTATATCTTTCTTGAGCCATTATTTATAGAAAAACCTCGGAACAAAACACCTGTTAGGCAATAATTGTTTATTTTGACACTTATGGATTGAACTGATTCATTGATATATCCATCTATGAACGACATAAAGAAAATAACAATACAAAAGAAATTAACGCTTATTGAATCAATGTGAAATCTAATAAACGCATATAACTCGGAATCCAGTTGAGATAGGTATAGGGACGTGAATAGAAAAATTGTAGAGTGTGTTGTATTGATTCCAAAAATTGAAAAATATACTAGGTGTCTAATTTGAAAAAATAGACTTTTTTACAATTTTGTAACTTGGCAAATGATGATTTTTTTTGGTCCGTCCTGTATTATTGACAACTATAATTCAAAAGCAGTGACACAGATCAGATCAATATCTAGCGACTTGCAAAATTTCTGACTTAAATCTCAAATATTGAGCGAACTAGAGTCATTTTTGTAATACGCCAATTTGATCTAAAATTTCGAAAAATAATTAATAACTCAAAAACCGTTAAAGATAGGGATGGAAAAGTAAGAGTGAATAGATTTAATATTTTATGGAATACCATAAAAAAAATAGAAATACCTGATGTCCCATTCAAAATAACAAAGTTGTTGCCAAATTGTCGTACATCCGGCAACACTGGAAATGTGAAATTATTTTAAAAATGTACCTTACATGGCCAAATATCTATCCACAAAATTTGAAATCTTTACCATCAATAGTTTCCATAATAATCTAATAGGCCACTCACCTTGGGACACCCGATATATATATATATATATATATATATATATATATATATATATATATAAATTCTTTTGAGAAAGAGCAATACAAAATATTTCAATTAAATTTTTATATTAATAGATTTAATAAAAGCTAGGGCATTGAGGCTGTCTGGAGTGTCAATCTTGAGAGCTTCTTCTATTCTGTCTTTCACATTAAATTGTATTCTCTGGTTTTTATACATTTGGCATTCTGTGATAATGTGCTGAATGGTAATTTCGGTGTTGCATGTAGTACATATTGTTCTTCTTTGCTAATAAGTGTTGGAGGGATACCTGGCTGTGCCCGATGCGGAGTCGTCTCAGAGTCACCAGGGACCGTATTCTCGACAAGTGATCTTTCAAAACGTATATGTTCTTTCAGTGCTAACAACACTGAATGAACTTAGTTTCTAAACATTATTTCATGTATCTGCGTCCTATATCTTGTGGTACATTCCAATTATCCTGAGGTATTTTATAATTGCATCGGTGTCCTTCAGTGCCTCTTTAATATTATCCGGGATTTTTTGTTGTTCACGTATAGGTTTCAGACGTTCGCATCTAAATAAGTGATCGGTCGTCAGGTAGTGTTGCAGTGTTGGCAGTTCGGTGGTGTCAGTCTATTGAATAAGTGTGAATGTGTAAGATGAGTGTGACCGAGTCGTAGGCGGCACAACACGGTCTGTTCCCGTCTATCGTGCCTTCTTGGATAAGGCCATTTTTCCACTGTGGGTTGGATTTCGCGAAGTTGCCCATTATATGTTTCCCAATATTCTTGCCAAGCAGCGTATATTGTGTTCGTAATGGACCTCGGTGTTGTGTACGTAGTAACGTTATTCGGTAATTCGAATAAATAGCGGTGGAACTGCTTTAATTTTATTAAACAAAATATATAAATCTGTATCGCTAGTAAACATATTCCTTCTTATCGTCATTCGGGAATGGAATTAATGAAGACGGAAATCTCCCAGACCACACATTACTAGCGCACTAATTACATATGCGCCTAAGAAAACCCGGGAAATCTGATCAATTCAAATAGCATGATACAACATTCCTCCCTCTGTAGGAGTTAAGTACAATTTTCAATTCCCAATCGTGAAGGTGCTTTACGCAATCGTGTAGATCTCCTTAGGGTACAAGCGTCATCTGGAATTTCTGGGTTTAGTGGTACACTATCTGGTTTAATTTCTTTATGTCGGACATCATTTCCGTCCAAAGTATTTTGCTTTTCAGAAACATAATCATTGTCATTATTTCTCGCTGAAGGCAATATCGTAGGAAGCTCAATAAATGAGTTAGATGGTGTGTTGCTAATTTTCAAAGGTGTATACTCACCCATGGAACGCATTTGATCGACATGGCGCTTCCAAACTCGAGAATCATCCAATTCGATCAAATAAATTAATTTTCCCAACTTCTTTTTCACAGTACCAAACTGCCATTTATCGGAATTTAAGTATTCTCTAACCATGACTCTTTCCCCCTCTTTGAAAATTCTAAAATCAGTATTTTTGGAAATATTTAGTTCGTATTTTTTTGGAAGGCAAAATTAAATCAAGTCTTGTTCGAATATCCCTACCAAACATAAGATAAGAAGGACTCACTCCGGTAATGGTTAAGGCATTTTTCGGTAATTAATAAGAAATTTAGACAAATTCAATTCGATGCCTCTCTCATTTTGTCCTAGAGTTTTCAAAACACCCTTGAAAGACTGAACATATCGTTCTGCTAATCCATTTATAGCAGGATGATATGAAGGTGAGAACTTGTGAAAAATTTCATTCTCTCTCAAAAAATTCTTGAATTCTAAGGACGTAAAAGTGGGTCCATTATCGCTAACTAAGATAGCTGGTAGACCAAAAATACTGAAAATTTTTCGATGTAGAGGTATTGTAGTATGAACTGTCATATTTTTGACAACATGTATTTCCGGCCAACGAGTATATGAATCAACTAAAATAAAAAAGTAACGATTCATGAAAGGTCCGGCAAAGTCAATATGTACTCTTTCGAATCGTTTACTTGTCTTTTCCCACGGATGAAATGGAATGTTAGCTGGATTATTTTTAAATTTATTACATTCAGAACAGTTTTTAATTTTATTTTCAATATCGACTGAAATTCCAGGCCACCAACAGTAATCTCTAGCCAATTGTTTCGTCTTAATTATACCAGAATGTGTTGAGTGAAGCTCATTCAAAATTTTTGGACGTAAAGATTGTGGTATAAGAACTGTTTGTCCACGGAACAAGCAGCCTTGCTGTAAGGAAAACTCAGATTGTTCGACATTGAAGCGATCCCTTTTGGATACTTGTTTACCTAGGCGTAAAGATTTTATTGATTTGGAAAAAGATTCAATTCGTAATTCTTCGAAAGTGACAGGTAAATTTTGTATTTGATATATTTCAAATGCATCAGATTCATCGTACATATTAATTTGCTTTGAGTTTGTAGGTAATCTGGACATAGCGTCCGCATTTGAATGTTCTTTTGAATTTTTGTATTTAATATCGTACTGAAATGTTTGCAAAAATAATGCATAATGTTGCATTCTTGTGGTAGACAATTTCGGAAGATGTTTTGATGGTGAAAAAATTTGGATAAGAGACTTATGATCTGTATACAGGGTGAAACGTCTACCATAAAGGTAATAAAAGACTTTCTTGACACGAAAAATAATGCTATATGCTTCTTTATCAATTTCTGAATATTTTTGTTGAACTGTCGATAAAACTTGTGAAGCGAATTGAATAGGTCTTTCAGTACCATCTGGATAAACATGTGAAAGTACTGCGCCAACCGCATAGGGACTGATGGGATCAGTAGCCAAAATTAATATTAACTGAGGATCGAAATGAGCCAATACTCGATCGGAACTAATTTCTTTCTTGACAGTATCGAATGCTCTTTGGCATTTAATGTCCCATTTGAAATATACACCTTCTTTTAATGAATTGTATATAGGGTATAATTTTGAACTAAGATTTTCTAAAAATCTTCCGTAATAATTGATTGAACCTGTAAAAGCCCTGACTTCTGTTTTATTAGTAGGTATTTTAGCGTTTTGGATTGCATCCATTTTCTTTTTCGCTTTATGTATGCCCGACCTATCTATAACATAGCCGCAATATTCTATTTTATCTTTCATAAATTCGCATTCTTCGTAATTAATTCTCTTATATTATGATCTGAAAGTCTGCATAAAACTTTTTCCAGTCTCTCGAAATGTGTATTTATCATCAGGGGCTGTTATCTTGACGTCATCTAAAAATACTGAGACACCTGGTATATCTTTCAGCAAATTCTCTATCAGGCGTTGCCAAATAGCAGGCGCACTGGCAACCCCATACATTAATCGAGTACATTGAAAAAGTCCTTTAGGTGTACTTAATGTTAAAAATTTTTGATCATCCGGATGTACTTCTAATTGTAAAAAGGCCTGTTGTAAATCTAATTTCGTGAACTTATCTCCCCCAGCCATAGTGGAAAACAAATTTTCTATGGATGGTAGAGGATACTCATCTATAATGAGGTCTGGATTTAGGGTTATTTTGAAATCACCACAAATGCGAATTTTCCCATTAGCTTTTACAACCGGTGCAATGGGTGTAGCCCACTCAGAACGCATGACTTTTACTAAAATTCCTTCCTTTTCTAAATTCAACAATTCTTCTTCCACTTTGGATTGTAAAGCGAATGGAATCTTTCCAGCTCTGATGAAAACAGGTGTTGCATTATTTTTCAATTTAAGACGAGCTTGAATATTAAAAATTTTACCCATTGATTTTTCCAAAACTATTGGGTATTTTTGTAAAATATTTTCAGGTGTATTTATACCGGAAATTTGATTAATATTTTGTAATTTAATGTTCAATTGACATATCTACTCACGGCCAAAAAGAGGTTTTCGATCGGTATTAACAATGTATAAATTCAAAATGTGAGTTTCAGTTTCATAAATGCAACCCACCCTTGAATAGCCCACAACATCTAACATTTTCTTGCAGTAAGTGACTAGTTTTAAATCAGTTTTTTTAATTTGTAAAGTAGGAAAGAAATTTTTGAACATAGAATAACTCATTATACTTACAGCCCACTGTCTAGGTACTTCAAAAATTAAAAATTTACCTTCAATTTTAATTTTGACCATGAATTTTTCCCTGTAATCGATATGTTCGGATTCAATAGAAAATAGTTCTTCAATTTGATTTGTACTTTCTGAGTCAATTACATCCCGAGTTTCAATAAATGTCGCCGAAGTTAAGGTTATGATGATGGTTTCATTATTTCCATGAATATGCAAACTGACCCTGTAGCTTTCTTAGGAACGGCAGAAATGAATTGTTCGCGGTCAATCCATACTCACCTAGTACTCTGGTAAGAGTATTTACAGTTACTCCCGGGAAACCCTGATTACTTGTATACTTAGTGATTTTATGTGTTCCACTGAGAAATTTGTCCACTAGAACTTTGCTGCTCAGGAATATGCAGATTCTATTATTTGATGTTCTTGATATGTGAGTTATGTTTTTCGCTCATACAACTGTTGCTGTTGCTTCAGCGTATTCTATCATTTTGAATTTATCGTTGAATTTCATTACAATGGATTAATCTCTGAATGGATTCCTAACTGTTAGGGATTTTTTAGGTGCAATAATGTAAGATTGATTTAGTCCGCCTCTGTACTCAGAGGTGGACTGAGCGGGTATGTTCATTTTGTTATTTCAATTCGATTGATTTCAGATTGTTTTTGTTTCTGATAACAACCATCTGGGAATTCAATCGCGGGAATATACCTGATAGTAGTCAGATGTTATCGATAATATTTTAAAAAATATCTTACTCTTCAAAACTCTCACTAAGGTTTCTACCTCACAATGTTTATTGCAATAAAAATATATAAAAATAATATTGATGAAAAATTGCTTTTGATAGAGAATTGGATGTAGGTTTCGGATATAAGCAAACAAGCTGATTCACAAGCGATTTATTCCGCTACAGTTTCGAATCCAATTTCTTCAGGTCTCGGTGAGTCTGCCCTTGTATTTCATAATCTGTTTTCCTTATATGTTGAATTTTTATTGCAGCCTGAAGAAGGATCAAATTGGATCCGAAACTGTGGCGAAATAAATCGTTTGTGAATCAGCTTGTTTGCCTATATCCGGAACCTACTCCAATAAAAATATATCAATTTCAAATTTAAACTCTCATCTCCAAATCTATGCAAGAAAAATTGCACAAATTTGTGATATAGCAGGAGATTGGTTCTTTTCCATGAACTACCGGAAAATATCAAATATTGCAATAATTATAAAGAATTTAAAAAGTGTTCAATGAGTCATATTCATGAAGAATTTAATTAAGTTAGTGGATTTATTTATATTGTTTTCAATAGCCGAGTTCTACATAAAGCTTATTCATTATTTCACTTATTATACAGGGTGGCCACTTTTTCAATGGGATTGTATTGGTAACTTTTAAACCATAAGAGTTAGAAGGTCGGTCGAATGAACAAAAAGTTGCATGCATAGAAGCATTATCAAGCAGTTCAAACAAATTGAGATTATCAAGGCCGGTTTTCGAGATATCATAAGAGAAGTAAATTATGTCATTTTGATTTTTCTTTTTTTCCCACTTCATTTCAAATATCATCAAAAAATGTCACAGGAATTTTTTATTTGACAGTAAATTATCCTCAATTTGACGTAATCAGATTTCGTATACAACTTTTCGTACTCACTGGGCTACCCTCAACCTCATTTTTTTCAATACGGACCTGCATATTTTATGACATTTTTTGAAGTAACTTTTAACGCTGAATTCAACGATATATCATACAATGTCATTCAAAGTAGATTTTCAGGTGATTTTGACCCTTATCCAATTTTCATCGGGTCGGATCTGTATTACCTTCATTTAGTTTAATTAACAACATGCAATATGCAATAAATTTCGATAAGAAAATCAACTTACCCATCTTGAACTAAATGGAACATATTAGAATCAAAGCAAGAAACCAGTATACTGGTTTCTTGGTTCTTCTTTTATAATAATAATAATAATAATGTTTATTTCATGATTAGTCTACATTCAAAACAAAATACAGTCATTTTACAATGTAAGAAAATATTGAAAGAAAAAAAAGAAAATCGTGACATGAAACAAACAGAAATCAAATTTTCTCGAAGGTGAGATCCCGGAGGATTAAACCTTGTGTGAGAATTAAAAAAAAAAAAAAAGTACAAGTTTAAAAGTCTTGACGTAATTTCCACGAATTCTCAACAGACGGCAGATTAAAGGTGCAACACGAGTAGACTGACGACTCCATCACTACTGATTCGGTATGTTATAGGTGTTCTTTATGTCGATTATACTGGCTATGAAGTGTCTTGACTGACTCAGGATCCAACTTTTTATTTTCTTCTTAAATGCAGTCATTATACTAGGAATCTTCAAAACTTGAGGGATACCATTATAAACTCGAGGCGCAAGGAACAGGTGTGATCTTTGACCCTTCGTCCCACATGAGGTCGGCAATAATATGAGCTGTCCTCTATTTCTGGTGTCATGACCATGCTCATTGAAACTTGCAGACATAATGTTCTTCCTCTGGTGAACCGCAAGCGCCAGGAAAAACAACTGCCTCATATCCATTACAGCGGCAATCCTGAAGAGCTCGTCAGTTGGGAATCGATAGGGCTTGTTCAATATGATTTTCAAAATCCACTTCTGTGTTATTTCGAGCTTGTTTAAATGAGTTTTAACAATTCCTCCCCAGCCCAGCAAACCATAAGTCAAATGAGGCTGCACCAACACCAGATATAATGTTCTCAACAATTGGGCATCGCAAAACCTTCTGAGATTTTTAAATTTCTGTATCAGAGTTCGCAATTTATGGACTATTTTGTTAATTTGTTGTTTCCATCTAAGATGTTTGTCCAACACAACACCCAGGTATTTTATCGTGTCCGCTGAGTGTATCATGCAGTGATCGTCAACCACCAATGATGTAAAAGTGGGGCAAAATGCGACAGAGTTGCTGAGAGGAACGAAAACAGTTTTTTCTATATTCAGAGTCAAAATTTTAGACCGTAGGTATTTTGATATTAAGTTGAAGTCACTTTCCGCTAACATTTTCAATTCTTGCCATGTCTCCGCCTCCAGAAACATTGCGGTATCGTCCGCAAAAGAAATTATTCTTGACCTTGTCTCAAGTCCAAATAAGGAGTTCGTGTACAATAGAAACAGAATTGGGCCGAGAATGGTACCTTGGGGTACTCCAACAGTGACGGCAGTGAATGAGCTCAACGAATCCTCAATCTGAACGCATTGACTTCTCCCGGTCAAAAAACTTCTGAACCAATCCAGTGTATTCCCGACAAAACCATAGTCCTCCAGAGTTCTGAGCATCTCCTCATGATCGACCGAATCGAATGCCTTCGCTATATCGAGAAATATACATAAACATGGTTTAGATCTATCCAAACAGTCATATATCATAGATGTCAAATGCGCTATCGCGTCCTGTGTTGAAATTCCTCTCCGAAATCCATACTGCCGATCACTCAGGACATTACAGGCATCCAGAAACTTCATTGTTCTCTTGTGAACAACTTTTTCGAAAACTTTTGATAAGTTCGAGGTTAGAGATATAGGTCGGTAATTATTCATAAGCTGTTTACTTCCAGACTTAAATAGAGGTCTTATCAAGGCCGATTTAAATACCGTCGGAAATTGTCCACTTTTTATTGAGAGATTTACAAGGTGTACTAATGGCTTTACTATATTTGGACCAATATGCTTTAAGGTTATTGAAGATATTTGATCCAATCCAGGTGCTTTGTGTGATTTCAATTGACCTATCATCTCCAAAATCTCTGCTTCATTAGTCAACTCCAATACCATTTTTGAGTTATTCTTTCGGTTGGGTAATTTTTCAGTGTTTGTTGATCTTCTTCTTATTTCATCCACCAGCTTAGGTCCGATAGAAGCAAAATGACTGTTGAAAGCTTCCGCCACCTGCGCCGCCTCAATTATCTGCTCTGAGTCATTCACATTGATAATGATCTTTGGGTTTTCAGCCTTTTTATTCGATATCACCTGCCACAATTTTCTTGGATTCGCAGAAGTTTTCAATATTTGTTTCTTGTAATAATCCATTTTCGTTATTCTTATTAGTTTTTCTATGTGGTTTTTGTACTGCCTGTATCTCCCAATCATGTCTGGGTCTGAACTTCTTCCATGTTTCATTTGCTTATACATGTGGTTTTTTTTTCGATTGATTTCATAATTCCTGGTGTTATCAAATCTTTTCTCTTCCTAATGAGTTTTATAGAAGAAGTGCTTCTTTCTATTAGTAGTTTTAATCTATCAACGAATGCCTCCGCTGCCACATCTATGTTCTGACTTTCATAAGCTTCTGTCCACAATTCCTCTCTCAATGACTCATTTAAATCCGCGTATTTAATTATTTTTTTAGTTCTCAGGATTTGTCGTTTGCTCACAGATTGATCCCTCGCCAGCACAAGGGCCACAGGGTAATGGTCAGTGATGTCAACCTGCAAAGTCAACGAAATAACGTTTTCTACTGTTATTCCAGTTTTAAAAAATATGTGATCAACACAGGTGCCACTTTGTGGTCGAGTCATCCCGTTCACCGCTGAAATAATAATCATTTAAATATTTCAATTCATAATAATTAAACGAAAGTATCATTTAATGAAAGAAAAATCAAATGATTATTCGAAAGTAAATGAAAATTAATGAAGTAAGTGTTCGAAATGTCCACCATTTTGTAAAATGCACTTTACGGTTCTGGAACCCATACTTCTTATACATTTGCTTGTTTGGTCTCCTTGAATACCTTCCAAACCATTCTCAATTTTCTCGCGAGGTATCACTATTGTTGTATTTGTCATTTGTTCCGTTGAAACAATTTACAGAATCGAAATTTATTTTGAGAGCATTACGATATAATTTTTGCAAGTCTTGGTATTCAAATTCAAAATCATTGTATTCGCGTCTCTTGACTATTTAATTAAGAGCAGTTTTTGAAGAATTCCATTGACTGGCCTCAGTTCTCGATTTTTTTTCTGGGTTCGATTGAATTTGGGTCAGAACATTGATATCGTTAATAGACTTGTTTTTTCTTACATACACACCATTAATTTTGGATGAGGGTCAAAATCTCCTCAAAATCAACTTTGAATGACATTGTATGATATATCGTTGAATTCAGCGTTAAAAGTTATTTCGAAAAATGTCATAAAATATGCAGGTCCGTATTGAAAAAAATGAGGTTTAGGGTGGCCCAGAGAGTACGAAACGTTGGATACGAAATCTGATTACGTCAAATTGAGAATAATTTACTGTCGAATAAAACATTCTTGTAACATTGTTTTATAATATTTGAAATGAAGTGGGAAAAAAAATCAAAATGACATAATTTTCTTTTCTTATGATATCTCGAAAACCGGCCCTGATAATCTCGATTTGTTTGAACTGCTTGATAATGCTTCTATGCATACAACTTTTTCTCCATTTGACCGACCTCCTAACTCTTATGGTTTAAAAGTTACCAATACAATCCCATTGGAAAAGTGGCCACCTGTATATGATGTGACTAACTTTCCGTTATCGTGTCACCTACACCTATACTCGTTCGTAAACGATTCGGGAATCCCAATTTGAGTTTGTTAAGCGAGAGAAATACATTGAATGAATATGATTAATATGCGAGTACTCCATATAGGACATGGCATGGAGCACAGAGTTGAGCCAGAGTGAAATTCTTCTTTTTCCACTATGAGACTTAACACTTTCTAGTTTATGACCTGAGTCCATAACTTGTTTTATTCTTTGATAACTTGTTATTCGTGTATGTTGCTCTGAAGTTATTATCGAAGTTTTCCTTTTCTAAGACTTTTCAGTTTACTTCCACATGAAATAAATCAAATAACAATTTTTCACTTTTTTCGATCACTTTTGGTTCAACATTTCTAGTAGTAAACTTTTGAGATCGTTAGAAGAAAAAATGTTCAATCAACCCTAAAGATTTCAGTTTATATTTCGAAATAACTATAACCTAAAAATCGAAAAAAAGACTCGTCTGTCCGGTGTATGTCTTCAATGATTTAATAAGAAAACAGTATGAATTTGCTATGAAAATCGGGACCTACACCGCATAAGTCCATAAGTAAAAAAAATTATAAATACATATAAGCAAGATAACAAATTTAGAATTATTTACCTGCAATTCTAAGGCAGGATCATGAATTGCCTGCGCAATTCTATGAGCTTGTTGCATACTCTCTAACGCCTTGTGGAAGCCTGCCAATTCAAGATACACCGAGCCCACAGTCAAATGAACATGACCAGAAGTTGAACACTGTTCGCATTCATTATATAAGGAATGTCGTGCATAGGCTAGTGCTCTGAAACAATAATTATATAATAATTCAATAACTTGTGAGTCGACATATTTTATATATAGGGTTAGAACTATTTAGATGGACACAACAGAGATATCGAAAACCGTTAGAAATATGTTGTTCAAGTTACTTAAACAATAAAATGAAAACGAAATTTTCATTTTATGACTGGTGCCAGAGTTGACACTTGTTACTTTGTTCAATTGTTGTGTGAAATCATCACTTGAGTTATGTGAAAACCTGAATCCTATTTGATAAGTAACGTCTTATCAATTACGTAATCAAGCTGATACCAACACTCTACATAACGTACCCCTGGCAATGTCTGTAGAAATTGTTCTACATAATTGTTGAAACCTTTTATTGATGAAAAACTCCCAGTCTTAGAACACATATATAACTTTTCCTTTTGTAACGGAGTTTTTCCTACTTTGTGGAAGCATGCCAAGACAATACCACTACCGAAAAAGCATGATACTAACACTGTAGCCTACTTTCGAGCCTTTTCGATTCTGCCCACACTTTCTAAAATATTTGAAAAAATAATTCATTCACAAATTATATCATATATGAACACCTATAACTTATTTAATTCGTTTCCGCAAGGAACATCGCACAACTAAAGCATTGACCAAAATAACCTGTGATATAAGTGAGGCAATGGATAGTAAGCTACTTACCGTGTTGGTACTTTTAGACTTCAGTAAAGTGTTTTATACTGTGCACTTTGCTCTAGGTCGTACTTTGAGTCTTATTTAATATGTAGACTGAGAATAGTCGACTTGGGCGATAGTATTTCGAATTGAGAGCGAGAGAGCGTAGGGGTCCTGCAGGGTAGTGTTTTGGATCCCCTTATATTCTCCATTCATATTTCTTTTCTTATAGAAAACATTACACCTCTTTGCTGATGATTTGCTGCTTTATTTGCACACTACTGTGGAGAATTTTGCGAGTTGTGTTCTATCGATCAATGAGGATATAGCACATTTATCCCAAATGGCCTCAAGTTGGGGTCTAATACTGAATCCAACTAAAACTCTGTGTTGATGCACTGGTTAAAAAACTTGTGGACTGTATCTTAAACAACTTTATTACGTAAACCTTCACATGTGCTCCTGTTATTAACAGTGCGCTGTCTACTTTAGTACTTTTGGACCGGTGGTCGGTCTCCGCTCGAGATCGCACATCTGGCGATGACGTATAAAACAGTAAGGGGGGAACAGTGGCGTAAATACAGCCTTAACATACCGCCTCCCTTGAAAGTATTCTACTTTCTAAACACAAAAATTGTAAATTTACAAAATAAATCTTCACTTATGAAATAAAGTAACATTGCTTCAGCTCAACAACAAAATAAATATGGTTCTACATTTGGTACGTAGACGGTAAATAATTAGAGTCTTGTAACGGTAACACACACAACTTGGACACCGATCTCTTGATAACACTGCCACTATTGATTTTTAGTGACACAACTCTAACTATATTATCGGCTCCTGGATGCAGTTCTAGCACTCTTGCCATGGGCCAATGCAGAGGAGGTTGATTATCTTCAATCATGATCACTAGGCTGCCAACCTTCAATGGTGAGTTGAACGTCTTGTACCATTTGGTTCGCTGCTGCATCTTGGCTAAGTATTCACGGGACCAACGTGTCCAAAACTGCTGATACAATTGTTGATACCGAGTCGAACGATTCTGCTTGATGCCTCGCACATCTTCTTGGGGTAGAGCTGTCAGTGAATCGCCGATTAGGAAGTGGGATGGAGTGAGGGGTAACAAATCATCTGGGTCATTGGATAATGGGGTCAATGGACGGGAGTTGAGACAAGCCTCAACCTGTGTTAAAACAGTATTCATTTCTTCGTAACTTAACGAAGCCGTGCCTACAATTCTCCTCAATAAATTTTTTGTTGATTTAACTGCCGCCTCCCATAAACCTCCCATATGGGGTGATTTCGCAGGAATGAAATGCCAATTTATTCCATCACTTCCCAAAAATTTTCGCACAGTTTGATTATGGTTATTGCAGTGAAGAAGCTTATGCAGTTCTATAAAATGATTATTAGCACCTATAAAGTTAGTGCCATTGTCAGATGTTATTGAGAAAGGTTTACCTCGCCTAGATATAAACCTTTCAATTCAAAAAACTATCAGTACTTAAATAATTTACTAGTTCGATATGGCAAGCACGAGTGGCAAAGCAAACAAATATGCAAATATATGCTTTTATTAGCTTTGTATTTCTAACGACTCTTTCCTTTATCAGAATCGGACCAGCGTAATCTATACCGCAGTTAGTGAACGGTCTACTTGGTGTGACGCGATTGCTGGGCAGATTACCCATTAGAAATTCCACTGGCTTTGGTTTAACCTTAAAGCATACGATACATGACCTTATGAGCGATTTAACTTGATTGATTCCATCTATAGGCCAATATTTTAGTCGTAAAATAGACAATAAATTTTGGGTACCAGAATGTAGATGTTTTTTATGTTCATGGTCGATAATTAATTGCGTTAGTCGATTATTTTTCGGTAGAATAATAGGATGCTTTTGCGAAAACTCAATATTTGCACATTTCAATCTACCACCTACACGTAACAGCCTATTTTTATCCATGAACGGATTCAATTTAAGAATTTTGCTGTTATTTGATAATTTTCGTTCTGCATTCAAAGCGTCAATTTCTGCCTTGAATTCTTTATATTGGACCAACTTCAACAGTATTTCCGAAGCATATTCCATCTCGCAAACCTTCAAATCGTTGGAACTGAATTGCGCCCGTTTCAACGCACAATTTTTGAATCTAATACAATAAGATACAACTCTCTGTAACTTTGTCAGACTAGAGTATCGGTCAAAAATTTCCAAACTTGTACAGGGTGGGCAAATAAGCGAGGTAAGCGGCTATATCTCAGCATCCACTCATCGTAGAGACTTGCGGTAAAAAATTTTACCACTAAAGTGATAGAGAGAACACACTGGAAATTGTTTTGCAGTTCATACCTCTACCGCTAGGGGGCGTAATAGCTACCTCCGAGTAGAAAAATGAATTTTACTCGAAAATGTTTCATATGAAGTTGTAGAAAAAATATCATCACTGAAATCCTTGGAAAATTCTCTTTCTTTTTGAATTATCACTTTCGATTTTACAACATCAAATAAGGGTAGGTGAAAGGGAGAAATCTGACTGATTGAAATGCCTGTAACTTCAGTTTGGCTCAACATTTTTGAGCAAATTAGATCTCATCTGAAAGATAATATCTTGTTGATTGAGGACAAAATATAGTCATGATAAATTTGTTTTTGCTGCTTTCGATAGGGGGCGCTAAGTCAGAAGTTCATTGTTTTGTTCATTTTACTCCGAAATTTCAAATGTAATGATAGGATTTCCTTAACAGAAACAAAAATTTCATCAAATTTGCATGAAAAAACCTAAAAGTCGCAAATCGATAATTTAAGGCGTTCTGAAGTTATGGCCGAAAGAAGATATTCTTCAACTCATGCACTGCGAAAAACCAAATTGTGTCTTTAAGTTCTAAGAGAAACAGAAATCCCATCAAATTTGTATAAAAAAACCAGAAGGTCGCAAAGCGATAGCTCCAGGCGTTCTGGAGTTATGGCCGAAAGAAGACACAATTAGTTTTTCAGTGCATCAGTTGAAGAATATCGTTTTTTCGTCCATAACTTCTGAACACCTGAAGCTATCGCTTTGTGATCTTTTGGTTTTTTCATACAAATTTGATGGGATTTCTGTTTATCTTAGAACTTAAAGACACAATTTGGTTTTTCGCAGTGCATCAGTTGAAGAATATCTTCTTTCGGCCATAACTTCAGAACGCCTGAAATTATCGCTTTGCGACTTTTAGGTTTTTTCATGCAAATTTGATGGAATTTTTGTTTCTGTTAAGGAAATCCTATCATTACATTTGAAATTTCGGAGTAAAATAAACAAAACAATGAACTTCTGACTTAGCGCCCCCTATCGAAAGCAGCAGAAACAAATTTATCATGACTATATTTTGTCCTCAATCAACAAGATATTATCTTTCAGATGAGATCTAATTTGCTCAAAAATGTTGAGCCAAACTGAAGTTACAGGCATTTCAATCAGTCAGATTTCTCCCTTTCACCTACCCTTATTTGATGTTGTAAAATCGAAAGTGATAATTCAAAAAGAAAGAGAATTTTCCAAGGATTTCAGTGATGATATTTTTTCTACAACTTCATATGAAACATTTTCGAGTAAAATTCATTTTTCTACTCGGCGGTAGCTATTACGCCCCCTAGCGGTAGAGGTATGAACTGCAAAACAATTTCCAGTGTGTTCTCTTTGTCACTTTAGTGGTAAAATTTTTTACCGCAAGTCTCTACGATGAGTGGATGCTGAGATATAGCCGCTTACCTCGCTTATTTGCCCACCCTGTACATTGAGTTGTATTCAAAACAATTCTAGTTTCTGGTTTCATCTCAGGTAATGAGTTTATAGGTTCAGCTTCAAATTGGCCATTAACCTTAAACCAACTTTCATCGTGTAGAAGTTCTGGACCGTTTCACCAAATCAGTAAATTTACTAATTCATCAGTCCTTATGCCTCTGGATATAACGTCCGCGGGATTTAATTCTGTTTTTACGTAGTTCCATTCGTTTATTGAGGTTTTTTCCAAAATTCTAGTGACACGATTGACGACAAACGTTTTCAAATGGAACGGTTCCGTTCCTAACCACGCCAGAACTATTGTTGAGTCAGAATAAAAATATCTCTGGGTTACAGAAATATCTAAAATTTCATCTACCGTGTTTGCTAAATTTGCTAGCAGACAAGCTGCTAATAGTTCTAAGCGGGGTAGCGTACATTTTTTATGTGGCGCTACCTTGGATTTTGCACACATTAGCGTACTTTTCCGATTCCCATCTGAATCCGCTGACACAAGGTAGAGACAAGCGCCATATGCTGATTCAGATGATTCACTAAAGCCGTGAATTTCAACACGTTCCGCTTTATCGAGGAGCATTTGCCTGTCAATTCGCATATCCTTAATATAATTCAATTGCTGTACGAAAGACAACCATGTTTCCGACAACTCCGCCGATAAAGGTTCATCCCATGTAAGCCTAAATTGCCAGAGCCTCTGCAAGAATATTTTTGCTCTAATTGTGACAGGTCCGATCAGTCCAAGTGGATCGAATATTTTGGCTATCGTACTTAGAACATTTCTTTTCGTTACCTCGCTAAAATTGAAATCAACATTCATTGAATAGTTAAATGTATCGGAATCTGACAACCACGAAATTCCTAAGGTTTTGAGGTCTGCGCTTTCTCTAAACTCTACGATTTTTTCTTTCTCTTCTGAACTATCTAATATGTCTCTCAAAATAATCCTATCATTGGATGCCCATTTTCTCAATTTGAATTCTGCTTGACTCAAAATTTCCGTGAGTTCCTTATACGCCTCGAGCGCTTCTTCTCGGGTACTCACACTGACTAAAAAGTCGTCCATGTAAAATGAATTTAGAATAAGCTTGCATGTACGCGGATAGCGACTTTCGTTTTCGATTGCTAACTGCTTCAAACATCTTTGAGCCAAAAATGGAGCCGAAGCAGTTCCATATGTCACGGTATTGAGGGTATACAGCTGAATATCCGTATTATCTCCCGATTTCCATAAAATTTGCTGAAATTTCCTATCGTCTTCGTGAATCCAAATTTGTCTGAACATCATTTTTATATCACTACTTAGTACAAATCTGAACAATTTAAGTCGCATAACTATTGCAAATAAGCTATCTTGAATAATATATCCTGCATTCAGGTTATCATTGAGTGAAACTTCGGCATTTGTCTTTACTGAGCCGTCGAAGACTACTCGGCATTTTGTAGTTGTACTACTCTTCTTAAATACAGCATGATGCGGTAATATGAAAAACGGTTGCGATATTTGATCAGAGGAAATATTTTCTTGTGGCGTCATATGCTTTAACGTTTCATATTCAGACATGAATTCTGTATATACTTACTTTAATTCAATATCCCTTGCGAATTTATATTCTAGAGATTTGAATCTCTTCAGAGCTATTGTATAAGAATCTCCATAGTTTTTCAATTCTCGCAAGAAGGGTAACCTTACTACAAATTTCCCCTTTTCGTCGCGTTTGGTCGTTTGAATAAAATAATCTTTAGCTAACTGTTGTTCAGGCAATAAATAATTTTGTTTAGGTAATTCCTCTATTTCCCAAAATTTTTTCAAATTATTGTTCAATTCCTCATTTGTTATGTTCGTGATCGTATTACAACTAGCGCGATTAGTAGCACGACCTAGGGCTACACTACCAGCCAGTATCCATCCTAATAGACTTTCTTGAAGCAACAACGTATCGTTAATCTTCATCTGATTAGGACACAGTAAATCATAAAATATATTAGCTCCCAACAATAAATCTACATTCCCCGAAATATTGAAATCAGGATCAGCTAATTTGATGTGTGAGGGACAATTGATCGATTTGTTATCGAAGGAAATTGAAGGAACTTTCTCTGTTATCGTTGGTAAAACCAAAAATACTAAATCAATCGTGTATGTACTGTAATAAGATTTAATAGTCGCCTTCACTTTATGCGTAATATTAGTGACCTGTTGATTTACTCCAACCAAAGGTAATGAAAAATTTTCCAATTTCAAATTTAAAATATTAGCTAAGCTCCTCGAAATGAGGTTACTTTGACTTCCTGAACCTAATAAAGCCTTGCACATATGACCCTTCTTATTTGTATCTAAAATAATAACTTTCGCGGTTGAAAGAAGTACCAAAGGGTTTGAATCTAATTTTAGATCCGTCGCGTGAGCCATTGTTGTATTTAGAGCTTCAAAATCCTGCGATCCTGAAGTGTCTTGAGGGGGTGTTTGTTTCGAATTTGTATCCGCATTCGATGTTTGCGCCTTTTGGTTGAATGAATTATTATGCAATAGTGTACTATGCTGTGAGTTACTCCTTTTGCACTTTGATGACCTGCATTCAGCTTTACTATGACCTGGTCGTAGACAGTTTATGCATAATCTACTTCTGCGTACCTTTCAGGAACGGACAATTTGAGAAATTCCGGACAATTAAAAATAAAATGTGCTTGTTGACAAAAATGGCATTTTATATTATTTTTATTGCTGGTATACAATGAAAATTCTTGGTTTGTCTTATTGTACCGCGCGTGATTGTGACTGATTAATTGATTTAGATTTTCTTTCACCTGATTCTAAAGTGAAACATTTTTTATTGAGGAATTTCATTATTTGATCAAATGTAGGAATAGTGTTTTCATCATCTAATGATTTTTCCCATTCGCGATTCGTAATCTGATCTACCTTTGACGTGATAAGATTTACCAACAAGGCATCCCATTCCTTGACTGGTAGTTCCATTTTTTGTAAAATGTTTACATGTCGATAAAACCCATCTGAAATTTCTCTCAACAACGCCGCTGACTCTTTTGTGGCCGTAGGTAAATCGAAAAGAGCATTTATGTGACAATTTACTATATGTCTTTTGCGTTGGTATCGTTGAATCAAGAGATTCCATGCTATTAAATAATTGTCATTGGACATTTCGTAGTTTTGTATTAATTTCAAAGGTTCTTCTTTTAATGAGGATCGTAAATAATGAAATTTTTGCATATTTGTTAGCGTTGCATTATTATGAATAAGAGTCACAAATTCATCGTGAAATGTGAGCCAATTTTCAAATTTTCCTGCAAATATAGGTAGATTCAATCTAAGTAGATTAACATTCATCAACGGGTCTAAATTCGCATTGATATTCGTGTTTAACAAATCTACGTTCAATGATTCAATCGATCTATTATCACCCAACAACTTAACTAATTTTTTCGCTTGTGAAATGGTGAAATAAAAACTGTTCTCAATTTCTTCCCTGACTGTTTCTTCGGCACTTTCTAAACATTCTAGTCTAGCTTGAAATTCTCGAACTCATCGAAATGTTTGTTAATCTTATCGAGTCTATAATCAATTTGTTCAATATCATCGTGATTTTCGGTATCTTCTAGAAAATTTTTGAAACGAGTTAATTGAGATTTGATAATACCTCTTCTCTGCTTTAATTCTTTGAATTCGTCGCCATTTTGCTGCATGATCAAAGATTTTAGAGAAACGTGAATACTACTCTAACACACTAGACTTGTCTTTAGCATATTCAGAAAGGAAACTGGAAAATCAGGAAAATGTGAGGACTTACTCAGCGATTCCTGAATACTTCCTGTACGTTGTCGTCTTCGGCGCCTTCTTTCGTGTCTGGACTTGTATGGATTTGCGTGCTTGCTTCTTTCTTACTTTACGACTTGTCTTTTCTTTACGTGGAAATCCGGTTCGTTTGGACCATAATATGTTGATGCACTGGTTAAAAAACTTGTGGACTGTATCTTAAACAACTTTATTACGTAAACCTTTACATGTGCTCCTGTTATTAACAGTGCGCTGTCTACTTTAGTACTGTTGGACCGGTGGTGGGTCTCCGGTCTCCGCTCGAGATCGCACATCTGGCGATGACGTATAAAACAGTAAGGGGGGAACAGTGGCGTAAATACTGCCTGAACACTCTGAGTAAGATAAATAAAACCACATGGACATGAAATTTTCATCAATGGGAGTAATATTCCATATTCTAGCATCGTGAATATTCTTGGTATAACGATCAATGAAACTTGGTCATGGCATGCTCAGATTGCTTCTGTCCATGAAAGGTTTTATCGCACTATGCACCAGTTACGCCTCTTGAAGAACTTTCTTCTCCTGTAATAAGAAAGTCCCTATTTTATTCATTTTTACTGCCCATAATTCACTATGCGGATGTGGCCTATATGGGACTGACGTCGCAGCAGCTCAGCAAGTTCGACCGATTGCAGAATGCCGGCATAATATTCGTGTATGGTTCAAGAAAGTTCGATCATGTTAGTAGTTTTCGTCGAGAACTCAAATTGCTAACAATAAAGCAACGCCATTATTGGCGCCTGTTGTTGTTGGGCTTCAAAGATATGAGAGCTCGTGAGCCTAAATATCTCTGCGAGGGACTTCGAGGTCTTGGTGGTGAGTTTTATGATACTAGAGCCCATTCCAATACTACTATCAGAATTCAAGAACATGGGACTAGTATTATGTCTGACAATTTCTCGTTGGAAGTTGAGGTTCTCCCAGCTATGGAATCGTATTCCTCCTTCTATCACTTGAAGTGTTACTTTTTCATCATTTAGGATTGCTCTTGAGAAGTACTCACTTACGAACAAACTTTGATATAAAGGTGGGTTCATCGCGCCGTGGAATTTCGCCTTTCCCTTCTCCTTTGTCTCCATTCCTGTATCCCTAGTCTTGTGTAGTCGGATTTTAGTTCTGTTTTTGAATTAGTGGCTATAAGCAATGAGTCACGTCATATCTTGTTTTTACACAATTTTGAGGTAAGCAGGAAGATATCGCTTCAGTGATATGCTCACCTTTTGCACAATGTAATAAATGATGTAACACTTTGTTATGGCAATAAAGTATTGTTATTATTATCATTATAATTTGAAAAAAAACTCAAGTGATGGTTTCACTTAACAATTGTCATAAAAGTTTTTTTTATTTTTTCTTGTTTAAGTAGTAGGCTGAAGCAAGAATTATCGGAATTCTGGCTTCAACCTACTACTTAAACAAAAAAATAAAAGGAAGTTCAAATTTGCGTATCTAGACTCATTATTTTTGTAGAGTGTATATAGTAGGCCAGAAGCCAGAATGAGACTCAGGTTACTTTCCTTCTGAAAGAAAATCTCCTCTTTATACATGAAGTAATGCGAGCTGAAAAGAAACTTGAGAATTTTCAGGAACTTCTCTACTTAATTAGGTGCAGGTTGCAGATTATTCAGTTTTTCCTCAAAAGTGTAAGTGTAATTGTCACTTATGTTTTAGAATTAACAACTTTGATTTTTAAAAGGCTTTATTGAATATTGACAAAGCGGACAAGGTTGAAGTCACGGCATTCAGAATAATACTGACTCAACTATTACATTTTAAGGAACAAGTAAGCTTGTATTCCACTGTTTATGGAATGTCTTCTTGGTATCAGTGGAATATGATCTATTCTAATGCCACGTTTATATTCAATAAAGACATTGGAGGATATCAACATGTAACTCCCCCACGCCGAAGAGAAAAAATTGGGGTTTTACTAGAACTCTAACTTTTGAGATCAATGTCCTCCAAGAAATTATTTTTGTTTGGCCTAATATTCCACATTGGTTGGGATCGAAAATGACATATGTTCCGCACAACACTAGTTTTTCGGCGCACTATCTCCGCACTTCACTCTGCCAATCTTCTCCTCTGTTGAAGTGCCATCCAATAATGCTAGTGGTTGGACGCTGGTTCCCCTCAGATTTGTCATTTTCGGACTGCATCTTGTGTAGTTTCTGGTGACGATGAGTAATTCGACTTCGCATGGGTTGATTGATGATGATATTGGTCTTGTACTTTCCTCACATAGAAAATTAGCTGGAGAAACGTTGAATAGAGCGTATTTTGTTCCACAACGCAAAAGTTATTTTGGTTTGGGGGTTATAATTTGATGTAGTGTAATAAATCGGAAATTTGGAAATTATTGAGATTATTGAAATTATTGGAATTATTATTCAGAACGAATATACGTCAAATTCAAAAAAACGGTCGCGACTTGTGTAAATTGATCTCATCTTAGAAGCAGGATGTATTCATTTCCGATTATTGCTTTTCTTGGTTATCGTCTCACTGCGTTGGTGAAATCGATATATTTTTTAAGGGATAAGAAAAATGATTTAGATACGGGGAAATCTTTACTTATCTGAGTTCAATATATGCGGAGAACCGTTATGGTCGTCTCCAGATGACACAGCAAAAAGTTCTTTAGGCAAAATCGAAGTATGTATGGTTCTAGCTGAGACAGCAGAAAAATCTAGCGTGAGCTGAGGTTGAAGGTGGGGTCTGTTGACAAAAAATGAAGATGGATAAAAAAATTCTAACCAATGATCTTAATTGGCATGGTATCTTGGGCAATTTTGGGGCGGTCTTGGATCAGTACGAGGTTACGATTTTGTTGAGGCGGTAGGAAGTAGAAAAGTCAGTACCGCTTAGGGTCTCTAATTGAGAAGGGTTTAGAATTCGAACGTCGGTCGCGAAACCGGACTTAGAGCAAAACAATTTCTTTTTCAAGATCAGATTAATATTTAATAAGGGTAAGTTATATAGAACGGTAAATTGGTAGATGATTGAATTTTAGGAATTTAGAAAGTATTCAAGAAAAGGAATTGGTCTGAGTGAAGAAGAGTTAGGTCAGAAATTGAAAAGCAGGGATTGAATTTCTGATGAAGCTTAGATTTATTTTTTTTTGGATAAAGTTTCGAAATGAAAAAATTAAAACTAGGTGTAGACAGGGCCTATTTACTCACCTAGCAACACGGGATGAGAGCAAGTTAACAATCTTTTGGCTATTCAATTTAATTTTTTTATTCGATGAGAAATTAAAACTATTTCGATGAAGATAAGTTGATGACAGAATAAGTCACAAGTTGAGGGAAGCGAAGTGGCTAAATATGCAGAACAGATTCAAGTTTGCAGCTTTGGTTTTGTACCATAATATTAGAAGAAACAAACAGCCTCCATATATGAACAGGAAAATTAGATTCAGAACTGTCGTGCATACTTTGAACACTAGGAATAATTGACTCATATCTTATCCTCCTCATCGTTAGGCCATTTTTGAAAGATCTTTCACCTGTTCCATGTACAAATATTATACTACATTCATATTGTTATCTTACCAAACATTAAATGCATTCAAAAGGAAAATTTGGCAGTGTCTTTTTGAAGGTCAATAAACTGTATGATGACCATACCTCAATATTGTTTTTTTTTTCATTCAATTATAATCATGATTATTATGTTATCATCCATGGCTCTGTTGAATTTTTCATGTATTGCTCAATTTTTCTTGTTTTTTCCTTCCATATTTCAAGGCTTTTCGCATCGTTTTTTATTTTTTGGATGAATCAAATTTATGTTCGAGTTATTAAATCAGGGTTTGATAGCAGAACAGAGGCATCATCGAATGCCATCTGAATTTCGCCCTGGGGTTTATCTGCTTTTCTGTTCATTTGTAACGAATTTAAATCAATAAAGTCCTATTATTATTATAATTACATTTATTATCATTATTGAGTAGTCCCGATTCTCCTCAAATTCAAAATTGAGTAGACAAGTTTTGTTATTTTGTTTCTTTCGTTTGAATAATAGAATATTTGAAACATTTTTCAATCATAAAGTTTTTGGCCGTTGAATAAAATATATGAAAATTTCGTGGATATTGTTATTTCAGATGTTTTTTTTTATATTTAATTTTAAAATTTTAATCGACTTTTTTCTACCCAGAAATGTAATCCTGTCCCTGGGGAAAGAAAGTCAACTAAAAAGACCTGTCCATAGAAGCGACGGGCCGGACTCACAAATAACACCTTTGTGAAGTTTTATAATTATTCATTCTCCGAGACCTCTAAAAAGCCGCTCTTCCAGGGGTTGAAAGAACATCTCAACCGGAGAAAAGTGAACTTTGGTCAACATTCTCTGACCAACTCGTTCGTTACAATAGATCGTTTTTCAAAATTGGTAATGGAAATAATTCGTAATAATTGTAACTAATATTATCTGTGACGGGAATTTCTGAAATAAATCTCACTTGATTCTCACTAATGAATCCCTTAACTCGAGTACAAGAATAATACTGAATTATATATTTTTTTTAATGGAAATGGTAATTTATTATCTTTGATTTTTGATTGAATTTCGAAAAGTTCTTTCATGAATTCTTCATAAGAAATGATCGATAAATGAAGGGTTTTTATTTGGGCACAAGAAATGGCTATTTCTATCTCATTTAAAATTTCATTTATAATATCTATTGCTAGAGTAATATGTGTGAACACTGAGTTTTGAACAATGAAATTGAAATCATTCCAAGAGTCCATGGCTGATGTTCTCATCCAGAAATTTATTTGGTTGATTTTATTCTCTAATAGCTTGATTATGTTGCAATTTGCTCATTAAATAATTGAATGCATTTATTGCTTTCTCTGTTAGACTTATTTGTGAATTTGCCTCATCAATCAATTTCTGTTGCGAGTCTCTCAAGTTTTGAATAGCTTTATCATATTTATCAGCATCATTTTGATCTAGATTTCCGGTTATAGATTTCCATATAGCACCTAGTCCATTTCTCAAACCTCTTTTTTCCCTTCTTAGTGGAGTAGATATAAGTTGTCTGAATCCAAGAAATCTTTTCAACTCAGTTGGTGTTTAGGGAAGAGGATAGCGTAAAATAGCATCAATTTTTAGAGGGTTAGGTTTAAGCCCTTCCGGTGTTATGATGTGACCTAAGAATTGAACATCTTTTTTTAAGAATTCTGATTTGTTCATTTGAGTTTTTAAATTTGCAGCTCTAAGAGGATCAAATACTTCACATAATTTTTCTATGTGTTCTTGTAGTGATGTGGCGAAAATTACTATGTTATCTAAATAAACTACACAAGCTCCATTCATAATACCTCATAAAATATTGTCCATTACTCTTTCAAAAGTTCTTGATGCATTTTTTTAATCCAAACGGAAGTCCTTTGTATTCATAATGACCTCTTTCTGTAGAAAAGGCTGTCTTAGGTATATCTCTAGGATGCATTTCGATTTGGTGGTATCCTGAATCTAGGTCAAGTGTGGCAAAATATGTGCATTTTCCCAATTTGTCCAATACTTCTCTAATATTTGGTAGTGGATATTGATCGTCAATACTTTTTTTGTTGAGTAATCTATAATCAACACATAGACGATATGTGAAGGTTGAATAATGTCGTTCTTCAGAAATTCTTCTACTTGCTTTTCAACTTCCTTCTTTTGTGTTTCTGGAATTATACAAGACTTCTGAAATATTTGTATTTCGTCTGTAGTTGTCATTTCATGTTTCACTACATTAGTAAAAGTCAAAGGCATTTTTGGGGATTCATCAATTTCCAGAATTTTGAGTGGGTTTATTGTTTTTCAGTCTCCTTGCTATTCGTTACCCGTGAACAGACTTCATTATTTTCTACTCACAACATTGTGGAATTTCGATGTCTTCTGTTAATTTTAAATATTATATAATACCTTGATTGACTTCATTCGAAATGATGGGTGCTTTTATAATTTTCTGAGATCTAGGTGGTAGAGCGTATGAATATGAATTTTGTTTAAAATATAAAGGAATAGGGCCATTTTTTGAATACAGCACATTTTTCTTGAGATCGATATTGGCACCTAAATGTGTCAGGAAATCCATTCCAATCAATCCGTCATATTCTTCGTTAAACTCAAAATTTTGAAGTTTAAGTATTCTTTAGTTTTGAAAAAAAGAGGTATGTGTGCAACGTATTCGTGAAAAGTTATTCAATGAGTTGTTTTTATTTCGAATGGAATATATTTGACATAATTTTGATAGAATTTTTTAACAATTTAACGAGTACAAATTAAGGTTTTTGAGCTCTAGGAATTTTTATATAGGGCGAAATGCGATAGCCTGTTTATGGTTTTCTCAGTATTATAGGTAAATTAATTATTCTCGAATAGTCGTATAATATGCTAAAATAAATACATTTCATAAGTGAAATATTTTCAATTGAATTCTCATTATTTTTGATGATTCATTAGTCAAGCAATAATATAATTGGATAAATAGGTATCAATATGAGTAGTTTTAAGTCCCCTAGTTATATAAATTTATTTTTAGAAACATTTTATGTTAATTGAGTTATCTCTCAATAAATAAATAAATAAAAATGGATATGCGACTTTCTATAGTATTCCTAAAAATATTCAATACATTAGCATTGTAATATTTTGTTGATTGATTGATTTTATGATTGAAGGGTAACGTGAAATGATCAATTCGGATAAGTAAAAAAACCTTTCAACTAAAGTTTATTAGTCATGCAAATAACATGTAAGATTTTTATTATGTGATCAGCATTTATTATTATTATTTAAAACTTCTTCACCTTCATAAACACTTTTAGAAGAGTTTGTGTCTTTTTGATACCCCAAGTATTCTACTAAACTCAGTCTTGCCATTTGGACCTGAAAAAGATACTATTAGAATCCTGTAGTATAATAATGTTAATTGAACCGTTCACATATTACATGCACACGATTGTTATTCGTCAGTTTTCGAAGTCTTCCATCCTTGCATAACTTTCAATATCACTAGAATGAATTGAAAAAAATGATGATACCTACCGCCTTCACCTAAAATGAAAATATTTTATACACAGTAACACACTTGTTCACTATAGAAGTCTGAGAAGTTTTTATATTTATTGTAAAATCAAATTGTAATAACGCAAATACACACACAACTAATACAACAAAACACTCCAATGTCAACAATTATAGTTCTACGTCTGCTCACCTCGGCGCTGCATTATTATTTAGGATGAACAGGTTCTTTACTTGCCTGTTCCGTAAAGAACAGATGAGCTGCTCAATGCTCCTGTTCTTTAAAAGAGCAGGTTGTTGGTTGTTCCGTAAAAAGCAGAGCTGCTCCCGTTCTATCAAAGAACAGGCTATTCCGAAAAGAGCAGTTGCTAAACTGAATGTGCCTGTTGTCCTCTCAGGAAAGCATTCAGTGCTTGTTTTTCGAACAAGTTCTTTTTGAATTCGAGAGCATTTGTGTTATTTTCAGTCAATTGACTTTGATTCATCATTCAGCAATAAACTCAAAAAATCTTGATATCTGTGGCCAAAATGTACCGGACATTCTAACTTTCCCTGTCTTAAATGCATTAAGTCTCCAACTAGACGACTTTCATCTCACTCATCTGAGAAAAATCGAAGTAATAAATTTTTGATAAATAACCAGTTTCTCGAATTACCTCTACTGCCAACTAAATTCAATACTGTTTCCGTTAATTTGCCAATAATGGCTCGCAAAAGAAATTCATTTTGTGGGTTTGCAATATCAGTATCATCAAAAAAATTATTAATTAAATATTCGCTAGACTCGATGAAAATAGCCGAAGTTGCTGGATTTCCATCAAAGTCTGGGATACAATCAATATGATGTTTTTGTATTCGAGGAACTGCCATTTTGTCTTCTCTAATATTATGTCTTCTCAAAGGACTACTTCTCTAATATCAGTCATAAATGTATAAATTTGTGTATATTTCAATTATTATTATTATTACGTTGGATTTACGAGCAAACACCAAGTGTTCAAAGAAATAAAAAAAACAAAATCACAATAATTTTAATATTATAAAGAGATTGGGATGTGGAAAAAAGGCGTGAAACTTACGCTATTGCCTACATAAAGATTTCTTCTTTCTTCTCTTCGTTCCGCTTCAGGGGATCTAGCGAATATAGCAGGAATCCCTCAGCATACCATAATTGTACCTCAAGATCCGGAAGGTTATGATCAAGTCCTTGCGTTGCCTGCGCTCCTCGAAAGTACCGAGTCCTACCATACATAGTATCTCCTCATAACTTGGTCACACACCACGAAACCAGAGTCTCGTTGCCTTACGTTGCAGCTTTTCCAGCAACTGTTGATCACGCACTAAATCAGCACTCCAGACAGGTCCACAGTACTCCAACAATGGTCTTACGTACTGGGAGTATAAGCCCATCCAAGATAATATGAAGGCTATTCTGTGGAACGATTTCCTCAACATAAAGAGCCTGCTATTCGCCTTCTTAACAATATTGTTAATGTGCTCTGACCACGGCAGATCCTCAGAGATGGTCACACCCATGTCGCTGTGGGATCGTACTGGTTTCAAAATTTGCCCACCAAGCATATATCTTTTTTGCATGTTATTGGCTTAGAGATGCAAAAAGACGCATTTATCCATAGTCAGCGGCAAAGGCCAATCCGAACACCATTGGAACACCGAATCTAGATCCTTCTGTAGAAAGCGCAGTTGGACAGAATGTGACGAACTAAATCATTAGTATATAATATGAACCGAAGCGGTCCGAGGACCGATCCCGGAGGTACGCCGCTCCGCACAAATCGGTCGGTCGAAAAAGAACACCCGACCCGCATGCAGAAATATCGATCAGACAAAAAGGATTTTATCCAATGGAGAAGTCTTCCTCGAAACCCACAATGTTCTAATTTATGAAATAATCGCTGCCTGGGCACGCGATCAAAAGCCTTGGAGAAGTCTAAAAAGATAAAGTCCATCGTCTCCTTCTTGTCCACAGCTGCCGTCATAGATGCACTCCAGTAAATTAGCCATAGTTGATTTTCCTTTGACGAAGCCATGTTGCTGTTTTGGAACCAGTTTGTGCCCATTGGCAAATTCAAAAATTTTCTCTGCAATGATTGATTCCATTACTTGACAGATAACCGGATTAAGGCTAATAGGGCGATTATTGTTGGGGTCAAGCTTACTGCCACTCTTGAATACTGGTGTGTTGTTAGCTTTTTTCCAGAGAGTGGGCACTTTAGTCTCTTTGAATGATATTTTAAATATAATGGAAAGTGGTAAGGTCAAGTAGTCGGATGAAGATTTTAGAAGCAAAGGTGACAAATGGTCCGGTCCAGGGGATGAATTGCTCTTCAGTGAATTCAAATGTCGTTAAATGTCTTTGGAGTAAACTCTATGTCTTCAAGAGAAGGCAGCAATCCAGGGTACCCGATATCTGGAAACCGAATCGGAGTATCTTTAGCTGTATAGACCTCTGAAAAAGTATCAGCGAGTAAGTTGGCGGAACCAGAGTATTCCGACACAGTGCGTCACCATTCTTCAGTAATGGAACGCTAACTCTGGATACAAGATTTGACCGAATATATTCATGCAACTTTTTTGGATTACCGAAGGCGGCAATAGACTCTTCGTATCTCGCTCGGGAATCATTAATGAATTTTTTTAACATCTTTTAACATTTTCTGTGGGTATGGAGATAATTGTCATTTTTAAAGCGTTCATATTTCACCGATAGTTTCTTTTAATATTTTACCATGGACAGAATTTCGCTATTTAACCCAGGCTTAAGTTTATTCTCTACAACTGTTTGCTTTGTGGTACGTTGCTATGGAAATAAAGCGTATCGAGGAAGCGTCCCCTAACGGCATCATGATCATCGGAGCCATCGAATAATTTCTGTCAGTTTACCTCGGCTAGTCTTGACCCCAAGGCCTGCATATTCAATACATCAATAGTTTTAATGGTTTCATTCTTCAGAAGGTTAAACTGTATTCAGGAAGTAATTATAGCATGGTCTGGATTTCCTATAGGTGATCCGATGTCAGGCATCGTTAATAAATAGGGCTGATTAGTCAACACAAGGTCAAGAGTGGAAGGAGCATTGTTCACCATGAAACGGGTAGGCTTCCTCACCAGTTGATGTATATTCGAGTTGATGAAAAAATTGAGATAGAGTTTTTTTGAGTTGAGGGAATCAGCGACAGATTGAAATACCCAACAATGATGAGATTTCCAAGTGAGGATAACTGGTCTAATCTTTCAATCAGCACGATGTCATCATCTACAGAACTATCACCAGGACGATATATACATACCAAATGAAAAATGTTTGAGCCTTTGTGTATTTTGAGAGCTATAAGTTCAACGTAAGCAACATTCTCAACAGATAATTGCGAGACACAGCAAATGTCCGAGACCGCCGACGATAAATACATGCATACTCCTCCTCCTCGACGGTTCAAGCGGTCACATCTATAAAGAGATTACCCATTGATGTTGTATAAGGAATTGGGCTCCGCATCTATTAACCACGTTTCAGAGATAAGAACAAAGCGGGTGTGTGATCCCGTACAGTGCAAATAAGCTCAGTAAATTTAGAATTCAAAGTAGCTAGGTTCGTATATAGAAAGAGTCATTCGATACATTTTTCTGATTGATCATTGTTGACGAAACTTCACTATGGAAAGCCCTCTGAATATTTTATAGTGGGATCAGCTTCGCCGTTTAGTTTTCTGCTTTCAAGCTTCGATCGCAATAGATTCAAGCACTCTTGCTGGATAAACGTTTTATTCTCCACTACGGAAATATTTTTTGTGGATGGTTTCTCAAGAAGCTCTCGTTTGTTCCACAGGATACGCTTTGCATCATATTCATTCTGCATGAATAATTTAATCATCCTAAAGAACTGACCTCCGGGCTTCCCAACTCTAAATAGAGTGACCGGAGAGCTAGCCGCCCGCAAGACCTCCTCAACAACCTTTGAATCGTGACTTCTCCTAGCCTCCATACCACCCGTCACCTCCTGGACGGCTCTGATGAGTACGTTCTTTGCTCGGATAATCCGATCCACAGCCTCATTTGCAATCTTATCAGTACAGACTGGGGAAGAAACATCATCAAAATTATTCAATTTTTCCCCTATAGAGCTCAGCTTATAATTTATTTCATTTGATTTTGTATCTATGATTTCGATCTTAGATTTGAGATCGTTTTTATGAAGAAGAGCTCTAAGATTAGCGAATGTTTCTATGTTGGAACAACAGCCATTACATAGAATATTTAGCCAACGAACAGCCTGTCTAGTTACGCGATCCTCTGCACGCAGTTTCGTACAAATCAGATGCATTCTCCTTTTGCAAGCGCTGCACCGAAGACTGCAACCATGATCACGGTTGGAGACCGGTTTCGAATAATGCACGCAGGTATTCATGAGTGGGGTGGCAACACACGGAGATGAAAGCGAAAATAGGAGATAAACAATATGGACTGTAATGAAAATATTCTCACCGAAGTGTTTAATTTAGAATATAAAATTCCAAAACGCAGATGCATCCTCAAATTTTCTCCTAACAGCGTCACTACAGATTGTGAATAATCAATCCATAATACCCGTACAGAATGGATTGGTTCATTAACATTTAGATTCAATAATCAGCACAAAGAGAACCAAGAAGCTGTTTACTGCTTGAAGCGAACATAAGATTAGTTAAGGCAATATTGTTCTGAATGCCTTGACTTTAATATTGTCCGCATAGTCAATATTCAATGGAGCTTTTTAAGAATCATGTTGTTCGTTCTCAAACTAATATAACTACAAAGTAACTCCCCATTTATAAATGGACTTCCAGAAATCCACAGAGAGGGAATGCCTCTGAGACCCATAGTTTCAATTATTAACTCTCCAACCTCCAATTTGAGCAATTACATAGCCGACATCCTGTCGCAATCCTTCCAAGAGATTTTCAGTAACTTTGCAGTAAAGGGGGTGTAGAGGTAGCACCTTTTTTTCGAGGCAGTCGCATCGAGAGTTGAACAGGAGATGGTCTAGTATAACTTGTCCTCACAGGGCGATCAACTCTCACTCATGGCTTCTAGCGCCACACCTCGTAAACTGTATGGACTTACAGGACAAACTGAGTAAGGGTAGCCATATATGGGTTAGTGGGTTCGATAACTACACTGACTTGACTTTTTCAAATGTTAACTTTGGATCTGAATCAATTAGTAATTTAATTTCTACCAAAATTAAAAGTAATTAATAAATCAGTAGTTTAGCATTTTCGAACTAGTCATAGAGCACCTATTGCTATAACGATTGAAAGATTGGAATCTTAAGTGAACAAATAGGTATCTACATCTTTATACGATTTTGATCATTCATTCATGACATGGAGAGTTTCGATGAATAGTTACTTCTTAAAGTATTTTATACCTACATTAAATTGATACCAATTTCAAAAATAACTACAATGTTGAAATTCTTCATATACTGGTTTTAAATGTTATTCCTGTCGTAACATTTTGACTACTATTTCAACTGATTTTTTATATGTATATCCTCGCCATCGATGAATAATTTGATTGTTTCATAAAAAAATGGAGAATATACATTCATTTGAAGAAAATCTAATCTCCAAACTTCAACTGAAGGAAGACCAGTGAATATATTCCATACATCATTGAAATCAATATCCTCAAAGTACTATTCAAAAGACTTATAATGGAATTCAAAAGAATATGTCTTTCCCAAATTTATAGTCATATATGATATGATGCAAGAGTCAAAATTTAATAAATTCACATCTAAAATAATTTTTTTTTAGAAATATTCAGTATAGATATAATAAACCAACTAGAAAGAGACAGAAAGAATAGACCTGCTTTCAAATATCCATGACTTATGTTACCCCATAAGCAATTGTAATATCTTAGCTAGGTGGAACCTTTTTGAGAAATCAGGTTATAAGTTTGAGAGTATAATTTCCAAGGTTTATAAATACATGTTTCAGTTGAGCGGAAAATAATATTATGATAATAAAACAGGGTATAAATAGTTGAAATTATTCGTATAAAAGATTTCACAACGATTTGATTTATTCATTATGAATTCAACAGCACTGCACTCAAATTCTTCAGAAATGGATAGATCACTTATATTTTTGCACTCTTCTGTCGTAATAGTGTATATTTTAGATATTCAAAACATACATAGAAATTTTTGAATGTCATCTGACTAACTTGGCTTTTTTTCCAGTAATGAATCCAATTCTGAAATATCTATAAGGATATCGGTATTCCTATTTATGATCAGATGAAGCTTCTGTTCAACCAAGCCTTTGCAATACTTTATTGCTTCTTCAGGGTGTCGAAAATGAACAGATACAAAACATTGATACATTTACGTAAATTAAAATCATCTCGTAAATTACCGAAATTGAGGTTATATAATGAACAATTGAAATTGGTGTAAACATTACATGAAAAAATCTTTTTCTTCCAAAATACAATTGGGTATGTCTATTTTATCAAATTTCAACTTATAAAGCACTAAAGTAATTTTGTTTTCTACTTATATTTTCTGGGTCGTATTTTTTTGAAGTAATGTCATCTGTCCAATCACTCATCGAGTGGGCCGTCATAGAATTCAGTTTCTTTTTCTAACAGATAGCTGTATATATTACTTAATTTTTTAGTGTCAGATTTTTTATTTATAGAGTTTTCTCTTTTATTCATTTGGATCATTTCGTGGATAAGTCTCAAATGATAATTGTTTTCAGTTTTTGAAATTTCTACCTTTTCAAAGTCAATTTGATGGTCTAGGTTATGCGCATGTGTCGCCAACGCACATCTATCTTTACCGTTTCTAATGTCTGATTTGTGTAGATTTATTCTGTTTTTAACCCATTGGGAAGTTCGGCCAACATAAATACCGTGACATAA
Source organism: Harmonia axyridis (assembly GCF_914767665.1). NCBI lineage: Eukaryota > Metazoa > Arthropoda > Insecta > Coleoptera > Coccinellidae > Harmonia > Harmonia axyridis. The sequence continues at coordinate 41,779,286 of NC_059503.1, forward strand.
AAAAAAACATCATTAGAATTTTATGAAAAAGGTGGAAAACAATTCAGCATCATACAAAGGTGGATAAATATCTGTTCTTGAAAATAATTCAATATATCCTGGAAAATAATTATTGCACTTTTCGAGGAAAATTTTATCAACAGATTTTTGGCTGTGCTATGGGGTCCAAATGGAGCCCGATTTTGTCTTTATATGTAATGGATGATCTACTGGATGAGTGCACAAGAAGATTCAATTTCAAAGTACCATTCTTGAAAAAATTTGTGGATGACATCATTGCAGCAATACCAGAAGATCAAATTGGCCAAACTCTTGAATACTTAAACGCCTACAACAAAGATTTACAGTTCACAATCGAGAAGGAAGACAATGATCAAGGAGTTCCATTCCTAGATAACAAGGTATAGTTAAAAAGGCTCTTATCTCAGCCTACAGTAGTAAAAATGGGATTTTATGAAGATATTAGTGATAAATATGGACTTGAAACAACAAGACAATTGAAGATGTGGTGTAATATAAACAGCAAATTGGCATCAGCACGAAACAGGAGGATATTCTTGCTTGAATGCAAGAGACGAGAAGTAAAACCGAAACATATTGTGGGTAACTTGAAGAACGTAATGGGATTATTTGATTTCAGTAATGGAAAACTAAACAGAAGATCAAAGGAATTCAATGACTGAACAAGTAGAAACATACTGAATTTAGAAATAAGTCAGGTAAATTATAAGATAACCAAAATAGAAGTCAAGAAAGAAAACATCCTAGTTGATTAAGAACACCTATCAAATAGAATAATTATGGAATATAGTCGTAGAATGCACATAATTTATAATAAAAATTTTCATAATACTAGAACATCAAATTTGAAAAAGATTAATGATCTGTGTATGAAAAAGCAAAATCCAGTAGAAATACAAGAGAGATGGATAGAGAATCTCACAAACAAAAACCTTCCAACAACGGTAAAAAATATTGTGTCACTTGGCTCTAAATTCAGTGTACCAAAAACAAAAAAAGATATCAAAGTATATAATCTTATTGCGGACTTAGAATATGCCCTACTAGCAGTGCCTGAAAACAGAAGAGGTGTACTCAGAGCAAGGGCGACAAATATGATTACTAATTTCACCCACGAAATAAACAAATCGGATACATTAATTCAAAAATGGTACAAGGACACAAAACATTTTTTAAAAGATAACGATGATATTATAGTGTTAGATAGTGATAAAGGAGGAGTGACGGTCATAATGAAAAAAACCGAATATGAAAATAAAATACAATCCCTACTTGATTCTAAAGATTTTAGGAAATTACCCAGGGATCCAACACATAATATACAACAAAAATGCAATAAATTCGTATCAAAAATACATGACAAAGGGTACATTACAGAACAACAAGCTAAAAAACTCAAAACATACAATTCCACATGTCCTAGAATATACGGAAACCCGAAAGTGCATAATCCAGAAAACCCATTAAGACCAATAATATCCAGTGTAAATAGTCCCATGACAAATCTGTCGAAACTTATGGCAGACATCTTAAAGTCAGCATACAATACAGAAAATGATTACTTATTAAAGATACATTCGATTTCGCAGCACAAATAAATAATTTTCAACTAACCTAACCTAATAATCATAAAATAGTGTCATTTGATGTTGTGAATCTATTCGGAAACCTAGATAAAAACAACATCATTAGAATTTTGGAAAAAAAGTGGAAAATAATTCAGCATCATACAAAGATCTGTTCTTGGAAATAATTCAATATATCCTGGAAAATAATTATTTTCCTCGAAAAGTCGAGGAAAATTTTATCAAAAGATTTTTGGCTGTGCTATGGGGTCCAAATTGAGCCCGATTTTGTCTTTATATGTTATGGATGATCTACTGGATGAGTGCATAAGAAGATCGAATTTCAAGTACCATTCTTGAAAAAATTTGTGGATGACATCATTGCAGCAATACCTGAAGATCAAATTGAACAAACTCTTGAATACTTAAACGCCTACAACAAAGATTTAAAATTCGCAATCGAGAAAGAAAATAATGATCAAGGAGTTCCATTCCTAGATACCAAGGTACACAGACATGAGAATATTGTAAAATCAAATTGGTACAGAAAAACCACCTCATCAAATAAATTTATAAATTACCTATCAAATCATAATTTAAATATCAAAATAAATTTCATAAAAGAAATGAAAGAGAGAATAAACAAAATATGCCATGAAAACTACGGACAAGATTGACTAAAGGGATTATTCGATATTTTAAGACAGAATGGATATCCAACATCAATGATCAATGAATTGATTTATGCGTCAAATGAAACACCTGAATCGAACGAACAAAATCAAGTGAGAAATGAACCAACAGATGAACTTTATGCCTCTTTTCCAGAAATCAAGGGGCTGACATCAAAGATCAAATCCATTTTTAGAGATGAGGAAGTGTTTTTAACAACTTACAACCAAAAAACCGTTAAATCATTATACAGCGTACTCAAGGACCCTATACAGAAGACATTGAAAAGTAATGTTGTGTATCAACTAAGTTGTCAAGATTGTCACGGTATTTATGTTGGCCAAACTTCCCAATGGGTTGAAAACAGAATACTAGACCATCAAATTGACTTTGAAAACGTAGAAATTTTAAAAACTGAAAACAATTATCATTTGAGACTTATCCACGAAATGATACAAATAAATAAAAGAGAAAACTCTATAAATAAAAAATCCGACACTAAAAAATTAAGTAATATATACAGCTATCTGTTAGAAAAAGAAACTGAATTCTATGATAGCCCACTCGATGAGGGATTGGACAGATGACATTACTTCAAAAAAATACGACCCAGAAAATATAAGTAGAAAACAAAATTAGTATAGTGCTTTTCAAGTTAAAATTTAATAAAATAGACATACCCAATTGTATTTTGGAAGAAAAAGATTTTTCCATGTAATATTCACACCAATTTCAATTGTTCATTAGATAACCTCAATTTCGGTAATTTACGAGATGATTTTAATTTACGTAAATGTATTAATGTTTTGTATCTGTTTATTTTAGACACCCTGAAGAAGCAATAAAGTATTGCGAAAGCTTGGTGGTACGGCCTTTGGTCAATTATTGAAAACAATTTGTACCTACAAAGGCCTATATGCTATATATGCTATTTTGAGTGGACTGTAAAATAAAAATTCAACTTACTACTAATTTTTTTGGGGGTCAAGTTAGTTCCAGGTGCGTTATTTTCAAATTTACCTTCGAGTAAAGGAAGTAAATTAGGAAGGGTGACGGTAAAATAAGGAAAAAATAAGATGAATTTCTAAACCTGGACAGCACTCCCACTGCGGCTCGGGATGCATATTGTAATCTTGACCTTCCTTGGTTTGAATAAAAATGCGGGTGAAGCTATAATCCTAATAATGCGGGTTGAACTATGATGCGAGTTGAACTATAACTGTGATGCACTAACACTAAAATGCACACTAAATACTGCGGTTTTACTATGTGAAATTTTTCTAAAGCGGATGAAAAGCGATAATGCGAGAAGCTGGTTGAAATTCTACAACACGGCGGCGTCGAATTCTAAACTGAAACTGACTGGAAACGCGAAGAGGGTGAAATTAAAACATGTGGTGTCGTATGTGAGATATGAATGGAGACAAACAATAATACAAAAATATTGGGGAAATTCCGAAAACGCCGCAACATTCTCCCTCTCTCTCTTTGGGAAGATTGCGAATTGACAAAAAAATCAACTATGAGAACATAACAATCTAAATTAGCGGATCGAAGCTATTAAAGAGGTTGAAAACTATAAAGCGGTTGATAACTATCAAAGCGGTTAACAACTATTGAATAAAGTGAAACAAGCTAAAGTTGCAATATTATTGTGTTGGAAGTGGACACAATTTTGTAACAGGACGGTTAAAAAGTCCATCCTTAGTTTTTACCTAGCGATTCTAACGATCTGATCACGACCTGGAAATATTTCTGTGATAATTCCAAGAGGCCAATTCAAGGGGGGGGGGTGTGTTTTCACCCAATACTACCACTACAGTGTCAACGGTTACAGGATTTGTAACAGAGTTCCATTTAGAGCGTGTTTGCAATTGATGAAGATATTCATCTTTCCATCTTTTCCAATAAGATTGGACTATTTTGTCTAATAGTTGTTTTCTACTCAGCCTATTTATTTCTATTTTAGAAACATCAGAAGCAGGAAAATGTTGTAGAGATGTTAACAAAAAGTGAGTTGGTGTTAACATAGTCGGATCAGAAGGATCATTACTGATGTACGAACAAAGAGGACGACTATTGAGGAGTGCTTCTATTTGGGTTAATACGGTGTAAAACTCTTCATATGAAAGAATCTGCTCACTTATCGACTTGAACAAAAATTTATTCATGCTCTTTATGTTACTTTCCCACAAACCACCCATATGTGGTGAGAGGCGCATTCAATTTCCATTGAATTTGATTATTAAATAGTTCTTTTTCAGAGCACCACTATATTCTGATGAAACTATGAATTTTTGTAAATCGTTCAGATATCTAGAGGTGCCAATAAAATTGGTTCCTTGATCCGAATAAAGCGTTTTCACTGGATCTCTACGACTGATAAATCTCTTTAAAGGTTTCAGTTGTTAAGTCAGAAGCCAACTCTAAGTGGATACATTTTGTTGCGAGACATATGAACAGACATACATATGCCTTTCTGTTTTGACTCCTCTATGTCTAGTTAAAGAAATTTTGAAAGGTCCGGCGTAATCAACACCTACATCTATGAAGGCCTTGAGTTGAGTCGTTACACGCGGTGAAGGAAGATTTCCCATCAAAGGGAAATTAGGTCTAGGTTTCAATCGAAAGCAATGATTGCAAGAACGTACTGTTTGTCTTATAATTTTTCGAGCGAAGATTATCCAATATTTACTCATTAAAATTGAATGAAGTAAATGCGGACCTGCGTGTATATATTTTTTATGCATATACTCAACTAAAAGAGCAACAAAATGTGGAATTTTTGGAAGGAGTATTTGATGTTTGTAATCAAAACCAACAGAGGCATTGATTAGCCTACCTTCTACCCGAATGAGGCCAAATTCATCTAGAAATGGATAGAATTTTCTGAAAGATGAGGGAACAATTTTATTTTTTTCAATGAATTGAACAATTCGCTAAAATGAAAATGTTGTATTAAATAATTTTCGGAAATTTCAAGATTAGAAATGCTGACTTCTTAAGAGAGTGAAAGTATGCGACCAAATTTAAAAACATATATCATGCTTTTAAGGAGTTTAGTGAAATTGGAAAATTTTGATATGAAAGAATATAACTCGTCAATTGTTGTGACAACCATTGAAATAGTTTGTGCTTCAGGTAAATCTTCCGACAGATCTACATTATGTATTAATTTCAAAGGCCAAAAACTTTCATCCTTTTCTAACCACAAGGGGCCGTGAAGCCAACGTTCAATATTCAAAAGAAATTTGGAGGATGTGAATCCTCGTGAAACACTATCAGCGCTATTTTGTGTTCATTGAACGGAACACCAATTTTCTATAGGCCAATTAGACCGAATTTGAGAAACGCGCTTAGCTATAAAAGTCTTCCACTTGTGCGCTATCTATCCTAACACAATCATCGAGTCAGTACAAGCAACAATATTATCTATTTGGCAACGAGTGGAATAAACAGAAATTACATATTCAAGTAATTTCGATAAGAGCAGGGCAGCACAAAGTTCTAAGCGGGGTATAGACACAACTTTAAGTGGAGCAATTTTAGATTTAGAACATATCAAATTTATGCGGGATTTACCGTTTGAAACAGTTTTCATATAAACAGCAGCGGCATAACTAGTTTGACTTGCGTCGGAAAAACCTATTAAGGTTATAGGCGAATTTGCTTGAGGTCCTAGCCATCTAGGAACTTTCACCTGAGCAAGAAGAGGCAATTAATTTTCAAAATCTTTCCAGCTGTTAACAAGTTCAACTAGAGGGTCAGAGTCCTATTTTAATTTAATGGACCAGAGTTTACGAATAAACAATTTCGCGTACAATACTACAGGACCTAAGATACTCAAAGGATCATAGATTTTGCTAATCTGTGATAAAATGCTTCCCTTTTTATATTTTTGATTACTTTGAGAAATTAATGCTACATCGAATGAAAGTACATCCGATTCAGGTTTCCACTATATTCCTAATACATGAAAGAAATCTTTTTCAAAATTAATTATCTCAGGAGAATGTTTCTCGGAGGATATGCATGACAATAATTGCGGAGAATTTGTGTACCATTTTTTTATTTCAAATCCGCCAGATTCGAACAATTTTATCAGTTCAACGAATAGCGTTTTTGGCTCAACGATACTATCAACGCTGGTTACTAGATCATCAACATACATATCGTTCAAAACTATTTTCGAGGCATATGGAAAATTATGAGCTTCGTCGTGACATAATTGTCTAACTACTTTGAGACTCAAAAATGGAGATGATCTTATACCACTCTATTGATTTGATAAACTTCAATAGCTTGATTGGGAGAAAATCGCCATAAAAGTAATTGAAAGACGCGAGCTTGTTCAGAAATTTCTATTTGACGATACATTTGACAAATGTCCGCGAAAAGGACAATAGAAAACAATCAAGTTGAGGAACATTTGAACTATGTCCACCTGTAATTTAGATCCCGTGTGCAAACAATCATTTAATGAAAGAGATGGGGGTGTAGTTTTTGCACTGGCATTAAAAACAATTCGAACAGGAGTGGACACACTATCTTTAAAAATTGGATGATGTGCGATTATATAATGCGGATGATTTCTTATGTCTTGAAATCTATCATCATCGACTTTACACATTTTATTCATATGACCTTGTTGAAAGTAATCTGAAATTATAGCGCTATATTGTTCCCTGAGAACGGGAGATGAGTTAAGCCTTCTTTTCAAGCTGAAAAATCTCTTTAACGCGGTGATAAAGGAATCACTCAAGTTATTGGGTTCTATCTTGAAAGGTAGACACACTGTATATCGACCAGAAGTAGATCTGGAAGAAGTAGATTGAAAATGAGTTTCGCAAGCTACTTCTTCATCAGTATAATGCCCGATAGCCGGAACTTCTTCAAGATCCAGGAAATTTTTACTAAATTTTCGAGGGGTTCATCGGAGATCACCGCATTATAACAAAATTTAGATCGAACAATCTCGTTTGAAGCGGCCGTTCGCGCTTTTCCGGAAATAATATAACCCAAACTTGTATCTATTGCTACTGGTGAATCACTTTTATGTAAAATTTTATTCTCATTCAGAATCGTTGCGAAAATAGCAGATCCTAGGACGCCATCAATTTCCGAACATTCAGTAAATGTATCATCAGCTAAGGGAATATTCGAAAACAAATTTAAATATTCTTGAGAAATATTACTGCTCGGTGATTTGACAGTCAAGTTATCTACTACTAAAGCATCTAAAGTGAAAAATACATTTGAGTCATAGCGAGAAGAAATGCAAATATTTCTTGCAATGCCTCTGACGGCACTTTTATGCTTTCCAATTCCTATAATAGTTTGATTTAATTCAATAATCGGAATGTTCAAATTTTGACAAGATTGAAACGAGAGAAAATTCTCTTCTCTACCACTGTCAATTAAGACGCGAATTTCCTTGCTATTTCCACCAGGAAATGAGATTAGAACCTTGGCAGTAGGCAATAGAGAAACTCTAGCATTAGAGGTAGAGGCATTCGAGTGTGAGGACACAACATAACCAACCTCTTCCCGAGGTGGGTCCTGCTCCGAAGACGAGGTTTGAGGTTGTGGTTCAGTCACCTTACTATTATTTTTATTCATATTCGAATATTCTTCATTATTTTCAAAATGCAATAATGAATGGTGTTTGAGTTAACACGCGTTGCATGTATTTGTTGATCTGCATAAGGAAATCTTATGTTTGGAACTCAAACAATTCAAACAACAACCTTTTTCTTTAGCCACTTTATAACGACAAAATGGAGACATTTTCAAAAATTGATTACATTTGTAAATGAAATGTGACTGCTTGCACAATGAACATTGAATTGAATCAGATCTAGTTGAGTGTAAATAAGATGCTACGTAAGAGGGTAGATTTCTGTTTATTAGAAAAATATTTTGGTGTGCTATGCGTGCTTGGGCCGATACCACTACGACTAAGCATCCTGTCTAATGAAATTAATTAAATTTTCAGAGGATGGTAATTCATTATCTTTCAAAGTCATTTCGAATGAACGTTGAGTTTGATTGTCCAATTTAGTGGGAGCCAAAGTGACCAGAATGAAGTCAAGAGGATCCTTCAGACGACAAAGTTGCTTGAATGCACTAACAGATACGTCAAAGTTTTCTAGAAAATTATTCAAATTATTGGATAACTCCACAGTTATAGGTTTGAACTCGAATATTGATCGTTAATACGTGGAAGCTAACAATCTTTCATCTTGATATTCATTAATCATCAACTTCCAAATACTTTCATAGTTATTTGCAATTGGAGGTATTCCAGAACAAGTAGTGAGGGCACGACCACTGAATTTACTCAGCAGATAATGTATTTTACACGCATCGTCTAGCTCAGCATTTTCATGAACGCAACTCTTGTAGTTTTGGTAAAATATGGGCCATACTTTAGGATCACCATTAAAATCTACTAATTCAATTGCAGGTAATTTGTGTTGTGGTTTTAATGGAATTTTTGAAATTGTACCACTACTGCTACTAGAATCCATCGATCCTTTTTCTAACTGATCTGCGGCCAATTTAATGCGACAATATAAATCTTCTGCAGCTTCAACTGCTTGATAATTTGGTGAACTATCTGGATTTATGTCTAATTGAATCATATTTATCTTTTCTACAACTTCCATAATGCTTTGTTTTGGCGTTTCAATAGAGTATAAACCTATTCTGAAATATTCTGCAACTTTAGGCTTATTCAAATCTTAAATATAATCTGAAAGCTTTTGAAGCCGTAAGAAAAACATTTGTTTTTTGGATTCCAAAGCCTTCAGCTTAGTTTGCCTCTTATCCATTTCCGTGGTATTCGGCATATTGAAATGAAATATAAATATAAAATATGTTACTTATAAAAGGAAATCTGTACTGAATACACTGACGTGAAAGAGAAAGAGCAAAGTAGTTGAAATGAGCGAGAACACTATATGTGAAACCAAACAATGACTGCAAAAAAATTGCACCGGAACGTCTATCTCACAGACCACATCACATTTATGTCGAATGGAAATTTTGAGAAATCTATAAAATGAAATAAAATCCGGTCCGATAAGGATCAAAATGGTACGGCCTTTGGTCAATTATTGAAAAAAATTTGTACCTACAAAGGCCTATATGCTATATATGCTATTTTGAGTGGACTGTAAAATAAAAATTTAACTTACTACTAAGTTTTTTGGGGGTCAAGCTAGTTCCGGGTGCGTTATTTCCGAATTCACCTTCGAGTAAAGGAAGTAAATTAGGAAGGGTGAAGGTAAAATAAGGAAAAAATAAGATGAATTTTTAAACCTGGACAGCACTCCCACTGTGGCTCGGGATGCAGGTGGTAATCCCGGCCTTCCTTGGTTTGAATAAAAATGCGAGTGAAGCTATAATCCTAATAATGCGGGTTGAACTATGATGCGAGTTGAACTATAACTGTGATGCACTAACACCAAGATGCACACTAAATACTGCGATTTTACTATGTGAAATTTTTCTTAAGCGGATGAAAAGCGAAAAGCTGGTTGAAATTCTACAACACGGCGGCTTCGAATTCTGAACTGAAACTGACTGGAAACGCGAAGAGGGCGAAATTAAAACATGTGGTGTCGTATGTGAGATCTGAATGGATACAAACAATAATAAACAAATATTGGGAAAATTCCGAGAACGCCCCAACACTTGGTTTAAAAAAAAAAGAGTACCATTTTTTTTCCTATCACAAGTGAGCCTCTATTCCCTGAAGCATAGTGTTTTTTTTTTTGCCTTCACCATTACTTGGGGTACATTCCGATTTCGGCCGGGCAAGCAAATTGCCAAGACCAAAATCGGTGCTCAGAATCCTTGCAGGAATTTTCTAACGATCCGAGTTGTATAAAGGATGACCTGCTTTTGAGACGCAGACATGACTGCAGGTTTCAGAAATAGTCTTTCGGTATTCTCCGGCAAGTGTGCTTCCACGAGGCCGTTGACTGATATTATCATAGGGAGGACACTGATTTTCTTTAGGTTATACAGTTCTTTCAGCTGAAATGCCAGGTCGCCATATTTGGTTATTTTTTCCGTGTAGGCTTTCGAAACGTTATCATCTGCCGGGACAGTGAATTCTACGAGCATGCACGTTTTTTCCTCAGTGTCGAAGAGCGCCATATCGGGTCTGTTATGCATCACATTTCTATCTGTGACTAGGGTGGAGTCCCAATAGAGCTTGTACCGTGCATTCTGTAGTAGGGTTTTCGGAGCATACAGATGACTTTGAAGTTCCTCTTGAAGCAGACCAAGTTTTAGCGCAGTTTGTTGATGGTAAATCTTCGCCATGGAGTTATGTCTCTCGAGGTAATCTCTCGGAGCTAGGATAGGGCAAGACGAAGTCATGTGCTGAATTGTTTCAGGTGCCTGGAAACACTTTCGACAACGATCGGATGGTATGTCAAGTTTGGCAACATTTTTCTGGTACATTCTGGTGGCCACAACTTGGTCTTGTATAGCTAAAAGTCGACCCTCCGTCTCTGGAAAGAGGTACCCTGCTCTCAGGTGGGTTAGCGATTCCTTTTTATTAATTTCGTCTTTTTTCAGACAGCCGGGGTACCTTCCGTGTAGGGCTTTAGAGTTCCATTCCTCAACAAGTTCTTCTATTGTGCGAACAGTCTGTTGGAGAGCTGGGTTCGACAGTTTCAAAGCCGAGATATCCTGATCCGCTTCACGAATCGCCTGAAAGAAAGGTGAATTTTTCTTCAGAAAGTAATTCCGCATTGTGGTGATATTTTCTTGGTGGATTTTCTCCAAGTTGAGTAGGCCTCTACCTCCCAGGTGACGTGGTAGGTATAATCTCACTGTCGATGAATGTGGATGGTGGACCCCATATTTCGTGAGCAAGGATCTCAGTGCTCGGTCCATTTCCCGAAGGTCGGTTGTCGACCAAGTCAGAATACCAAAAGAGTAAGCTATCGTTGTTATGGCCCAGATGTTGATGGCTGTAAATAGGGATCTGGAATTCAGTTTTGACCTCAACAGGATGGTGACTCTCTTCAGTAGTTTTTCTTTATACAGTCTCTTCATTTCCGGTATTTTAATATCCAAAGCCTGTTTGATTCCAAGATATTTATATGAATCATCGATGTTCAAAGATGGTATAGTGGTTTGATTCATTAGTGTAGTTCCCAGGTTTGTGTTTTGGATTTTACCACGTCTCACCTCCAGTGTTGCACATTTCTCTACCCCAAAACTCATGCCGATTGAGTCGCTAAATAACGATACTATCTCCAAAAGTCTCCTGATCTGATCGAAATTGGCGCCGTATAACTTGATGTCATCTATGTACAAGCTGTGATTTATCAGAACGTGTTTTCGTTTATCAATCACATATCCGTATTCTGTATTTCTCAGTAGCATACTAAGGGGGTTGATTGCCATACAAAACCATATCGCACTAAGTGTGTCTCCTTGAAAGACTCCTCGATTAATCTTTATATTTCCAGACTTTTTTATTTCCTCTTCAGTATGAATAACAAGCGAAGTTCTCCAGGTTTTCATGAGGTACTGTAAGAGATTGATTATTTGTTCACTGATTCCATGCATCTTGAGAACCTTAAGCAGCCATGAATGAGGTATGGAGTCAAAAGCCTTTCGATAGTCAATCCATGCCACTGAGATGTTCCTTAGCTTTTTACGGGCCTGCTTCGTCACGATATAGTCAACAACTAGTAGTAGCAGCCTTTGGTTTTAATGCGTCCGCCACCCTGTTCTGGGGCCATAAGGTTGTTCATTCTTAGGTGTTTATTTATGTATTTAGTAATCACAGCAGTTAATATTTTATATACCGTGGGAAGGCAGGTTATGGGGCGATAGTTTTTAGGAACATGGGGTCTCCATGTTTCGGAATTAGGTACGTAAGACCCTGTGTGAAGTAGAGTGGCAATGAACTAGGGTCTATTAGAGACTTTTTGAGCAAGGTGGCAAGGATTTTGTGAACATTAGTGAGGTGCTTCCACCAATAGTTATGCAGCTTATCACAGCCTGGAGCTGCCCAGTTATTTGACCCTTTCAGAACCTCCGCAATATCAGATTCGGTGATGTCGATTTCATCCATTTGAACTGATGGGATCTTGGATTGAGCTTCTTGTATCCAAGGCATCTGATTTTTGTGTTCAGTGTTTTCTGACCAGATTCCTCTCCAATGTTCCTCAGCACATTTTGGCTCAAGGTGAATATTCTTGTTGGTATTTCCCTGTTCGAGGCCTCGAAAGAATTTCTTCTGGTTTTGGAAAAAGTCCCTATTATTTCTGTGTCTCTTTACTCTATCGTTATATCTGCGTATGCGATTGCCCAAAGCTTTGATCCTTTGTTTCAGGTTATCATTTAGAAATGTGATCTTATCCTTAAAATGATTGTCCTTTCGTTTAATCCTGAATTCAGATGCTAGCTTGCGAACGATTTTCATTGTTTTTGTCGAAGGATTCAGATTATTCAGGTAAGTATGGAAGATTCCTATTTTTTTCCTCAATTCAGTGATCTTCTTTTCCAGGCGTTTTTTCCACGGAGGTGGTCTATTCGGACTCGGCTTTTCGTAATCGCCGACCTGACTTCCTTGGGTCTCGCAAATAGTCACCGCCCCAGCATAGACAACATCTATCAGTTCATTTAGTGTCTGGACTCCATCAAGGTGCCGTATCAGTATCGAGTTTAGAGACTTCATTGTCTTCAGCAGCTCCTTGGAATGTTGCATCCGTGGGATCCTCGGTCTATTTTCTGGTGTGATGTCTGAAAATTTCATTAAATTCCCTATAAACCGCTGTTCAATCTTCAATATATATATATATATATATATATATATATATATATATATATATATATATATATATATATATATAGTTACTATGGTTTCCTTTATTTGGATGTGTCAGGTTTTTAATGATGATATTTGTTTCATATAAGATATTTAATTAGACGTTTCGGAGAGTCTCTCCTTCTTCAGTAATAACAACATGACGAGAAATTGAAGGCTCAATTTTAATTAATTTGTATATTGTGAACAATCTAATTTTTATTGTTATTACTGAAGAAGGAGAGACTCTCCGAAACGTCTAATTAAATATCTTATATGAAACAAATATCATCATTAAAAACCTGACACATCCAAATAAAGGAAACCATAGTAACTATTAAAAAGCAGGTAAATAACATTGAACCGAATATATATATATATATATATATATATATATATATATATATATATATTCGGTTCAATGTTATTTACCTGCTTTTTAATAGTTACATCAACAAGAGCATTCTCGTAGGTGTGGCCATCTTCCGTCCCTCGGGTTGCCTCGAGGCCATATATATATATATATATATATATATCCCTCGGGTTGCCTCGAGGCCATATATATATATATTATATATATCTATATATATATATATATATATATATATATGGCCTCGAGGCAACCCGAGGGACGGAAGATGGCCACACCTACGAGAATGCTCTTGTTGATGATACCTGGGGAGTAGGCAGATTGAGACCCCGGCGTAAAGTCAACGGTTCTTGAAAATGGCTCCAAAATCGGAGCCGAAACGTCGAACACGACAAAATATTAGACGCGGTCCAATCCGGAACACACAAAGTTCAAATATTTCCTACCGCGGAAACCTATCCGAACATTTACCGGAGCCGGGTCTGACAACGTCAGTTTTGTACTGAAAAGTCGGTAGAGTATATCGATTCGGGTCTGTATAAGCGGTCACACAAATCTATATATATATATATATATATATATATATATATATATAAATATATAGATTTGTTTGACCGCTTATACAGACCCGAATCGATATACTCTACCGACTCTACTCTATCCGAACATATATATATATATATATATATATATATATATATATATATATATATATATATATATATATATATATGTTCGGATAGAGTAGAGTCGGTAGAGTATATCGATTCGGGTCTGTATAAGCGGTCAAACAAATCTATATATATTGTTATGGAATGGTATTATCAACTTATAAAATCAATGAGAATACATTACCAGACTCTATCTTTCGGAAACTACAGCAAATTCATCAAATAGATAATAAATTTTAACTTGATATGATCCAATAATTTTAAAGAAAGTAGAGTAACTTTATTCATTTATTCCATTCACTTGCACATTATAAAAGTAGCATAAATCCAATATTTCTAAAGTACTATATCAATATTCATTCAAAACATCTCAGGATCTGAAACAAAATGAAAATATTAATAAAATTCAAGTTCAATTTGATAAAATCAACAAAAGATATTCAACTCAAGTATCAGGAACCATTTATATATCATGTAAATAATGTTAAAAGAGTCAAAAGACTGAATATTCAATTTTCATTCAAAATGATAAAAAATAATCATTTATTTTATATTTCCTATGTTAATTTTCATGAAATAGCTTGTGATCTAGTGAATTACATCTAGATGCAATCTCAAAAATGTAATATTAGCTGAAATTCCTAATAAAATTGTAAAAAATGGATAGGGATACGATATCGAATGATAAATCAGGGATTCCAAAGTAATTAATGTCTCAAACATACAAAAATGTATATATTTCATTAGATTATAGTATAATTCAAAAATATGTAGTAGATTTTAGGAGTTATAGATAGAAATCTTTGAATATTAGGCCAAAGAAAGTGAATATTAGAAAAATTTCCAAATTGTATATAGAATATTTGAAAATTTTGTAACTTCGAATCGACCGAATGCAACATATGTGGTACCAAAAGATGGAAAAAAAATGAAGAAATTAACTAGATCAAGATTGAAGAAGGAAAACTTACCTCAAAAGAGAAAATTGCGAAAGCATCATATTTGGAAAATTTTTTGACATCCAAGGCAATCTTGATTTCAAGAAAAAATTGAAAATCTATATAAAGCCCAGCCGAATGACAGCTAATCAGTCAGTAAAAAACCATTGTTGAGAGCACGTCACCTGACTCAAGAAATTTACCTGAAATAATTGATAAACGAAAGAATTTATTTACGAAAATTTGCAAGATATTAAAATTGTTAAATACGTACCTGAAAATCATTGTGAGAAGAAGTGGAAAATTATTTAATCAATTTCAAGAAGAAATTTCCCTGGATTCAAGCAAGTTGAAGCAGTGGAGCAATATTAAATGGAAAATGGATTCGAAACAATGCAACTTGAATTAATACAAATTAAGGTTATAATCTGGATTCGAGGTTAGGAGCATAGAAGACGATACCATACCATAACATAGAACACTAATGACGTCGATGAAGATTTAAATACGTAAATATAAGATTAGATTTATATAAATTTAGTTATTAGATAAGAATTTTTTTATAGTTAGTGAATTTCGAAAATATTAATTAAATTTTTAAACAAAATTAAATTTGAATGAACCCTCCTGAGATATATAGTCGGCGCAAAATTATAAAAATATAGTTTCAAATTTAGTTATTGGATCGAATCAATTTAAATCAAATCAACAACAACATAATCTCAGCTTGAATATACGATCCATAACAATATATATATATATATATATATATATATATATATATATATATATATATATATATACATATATATATATATATATATACATATATATATATATATATATATATATATATATATATATATATATATATATATATATATATATATATATATATATATATATATATATATATATATATATATATATATAGATTTGTTTGACCGCTTATACAGACCCGAATCGATATACTCTACCGACTTTTCAGTCCAAAACTGACGTTGTCAGACCCGGCTCCGGTAAATTTTTAGCCGGGTGTGAAAAATCGGTGAAACATCATAATATATACAGAAAACTTCAGGGTTCGGCCAGTGCGAGGGCGCTTGTATCGAGGCCAGCACGCTGGATATAATTGATATATTCGATCTACTTCTCCAGACCCTAAATATGATAACGCTGTAGATTGTATATAAACTTAAACCTCACACTCCGCACTGCTTATATAAACCCGGTATATAGAACCGACGTCGATAGAAATCATTTTTCATTTGTTCTTATAGAGCTTGTAAATCGGATATTCCATTTTTCTGATATAAACATCTAAAAACCATACGATTTGAAGGTTATACAAACCCGGTACATTGAATAGACGTCATGAGAATTGAATAGTGATCCTTTCGATTATGAACCTAGCACCTATACTTGAAGAACTTATTGAAACTAATAGTATTCTTCCATGGGAGTCGTAATAAATGCTTTCCTTCAGAGAACTTGGAATTCTGCTAATGGAACAGAGATAAATGAAAAATTTTATAAGTGGTATAAATTTTCTTAATAACTCAAATGAAACGTATAAACTATGATTCCAAATTATACGTGAACGTAAGAGGTTCTTTCATATACCATCCATTTGAATCTGTCCCAAACTTAAAAATCCGAAGTTGTTGGAGCTGTACATCTCACTGGGCACGAAACAGGTTCTGTCATATGTATCCTTCGATAAGGAAGCAATTCGTTTAAAAATATACCAACGTTGAGCCTAGAGTTTGCGAAACACTCATTCTATTGAAAAATTATTTCACTCCTATCAATCAACAAAACTTCGAGAAAAGAGGTTTCATATCTGTTTCCAAAAATTCTTCATAATTTTCCTGCCTATGATTGCACGAAACAAGTGAATGCGGAAACTTCTCTTGAGAAGAAAAGAAGTAAATTGGCCAGATTCGAAAATATTTCTGGCAAATCAAAAGTTGCATGCCAAACATATACTGTTCAGATAAATTCAAAGCGAAATAATTATCGAATTGTGATCAACGTGGAAAATGAAGACGAAAAATGAACTAAGGTAGAAAATCTTTTAAGAATCAAAAGAACTCAAATTACACGGAAACTATGGATTTAGGGTTATCAATAAATATGACTCAAACGACCGCAAATGAGTCATTCCAACTTATTCTCCAAGGTTCAAGTCTAATTTGGAATCACCCTGTATAGAACTTGAGTTATTGTCTACGCAATATTATAACTTAAGTTAACTCGTAAATCATATATTTCAGCTATTTACATTATATGCAGGTGATATATGTAAGGAAGGAAAACGACTTCATGATTTGATTCTTGTATGAAAATTAGAAAAAATTAGAAGGAGTATTTCAATTTTTTTTCGAAATCAGCCTCATTTCCAAGATACATTCCGGACAGCCCAAATAATGTGTTGGCAAGAGTATGGTTTATGATATTTATAACTGCTCTGAATAAACATCGAATAATATTACTCTGCATAATGTTCGAAATTATTTTTGTGACAATGATATTTTAGATATATAAATAGACTTTGAAAAAGAATATCGAAAGAGCAGAGTAGATACTTTTTTTGAAATAAATCGAAGCTTACAAGTGTATCTGAACTTTCAATACAGACACACGAAATCTTAGAATATTTCATTCTTTGGTGCACTAACTCATATGAAATGAGAACTGGTGAGATCTAGTGACAATAGAAAAGTATTCACAATATAGAAATTCTGCATGAAATATTTTGCCATCAAAAAACAATAACAAAGTTGAATTCTTCAAATATATTGTTCAGGAAAACAATTATTGAAGAAAGAGGTTAGGACACCATTTCCATTCTGTATAAACTGTATTTGGATATAAAGTGATCATCTATCTATTTCACAACAACGAAAAACATTCCACTTCGAGTCAAAAATACGATTAAAATTTTTACCTGGATGTTTGTCGCTGATCTCTGAATGCCCTCAACAATTGTTGTTGTTCAAGCGACTTAACTCTTGAAGGAGGTCTAACCTCCGATGCCGTGTGCATGAAAGAATTTTTTCGAATGACGATACAATTTTTCATTCTCTTACGATTTTGATGGAACAAAGCGTAGATGTTGTTCGTTTTTGTGAAAAAGATAGAGTAATCACTTTATTTCTATTATTATTATTAATTATTATTATTAATTATATACAGAGTGGGGCGTTCTCGCATGTCGGATTCGATCTTGTTTAATCGATATAAAAAGGGAGCGAAATTTTCGTGTTATTGTGATATCGTTTGATTGGTATGAGTTGTGTTGACAATTGAAGGAACAATGTCCGCGCGCAGCAACTGCATATGACAATATTGAGTATTATCCCCGACTTTTGCCTATACGCGTAGAATTTCTCCTCGCCGTCGGCTTCTCACTCCTCGCTAAGAGGAACATTCCTAGGAATTTTCTCACCGTCCTTGCAGTACCAGCTTCTTTTTTCTGCTTGTTACAGAAGAGCTGCATGCGATCATTTTTCTCAAAAGACTTCGATCTTCGGATTTGGAGGAAAAAATATTATCAAGCTATTGAATTCGAATAGTTGTTGAGTAATTGTCGTTCAAAATCGATTCTGTCGGATTCAGCCATGATGAGTATGAAATAAAATTTGATGATTTATGGCTACCTATGATAATACTTTATTTTATATTGTTTTGTAAGTGACATATATAAACAATGGAAATAATATATAAATGAACCGCATAAGAACCATGCTTCACAATATAAACTATGTTGAAAATGATGGCCAATCATTTAAAGAACGGTTTGAATTCAATCAATTAGGAGTGTTAAGGAGGAATACAATAGATTGGTATAGTGTTATGAGGAAATATTAAACTCTTTTGGTGAAATTCATATTAATATAGTAACTAAGAAGAATGAATCAAAATAAAATCATTGATATAAAGGTTATATCTATAACTGGAATAATCTAATTCTTAGTAACAACTAGTTGAATAAGATAAATATTCTTAGAATTTGTCTCAGAACTGAAATCATCTGAAAAAATAAGAATGTGTGAGTGAAGTAGATATTGTGAGCGGGTACTTGATTGAAAAACTCATTGAAAATATAATTTTAATAAGAACTCAAAATATCACATGATTGCAAGTCTGCAAATAAGGTTTAAAAATAACAGAACAAAAATATAATGAATTCTTTTCAGTCACAATCAAATATTTTCAATTACACTCTATTTTTGCTGGTATTCTTTATATACCAGGATTTTAATTCCAACTCGGTCATCATTCTGGAAACTTGGTGAATGCTTGGAAATGAATACCATACATTCATGTCTTCTGGAAGGATTCTTATTCCTCACATGATTCTTGAAGTGTATTAGTACTAACTGCTTCTCCTCTCCTGACTATATATGGCGTTTTACTTCTTTGAGTGATCACGTCAGTTGAAGAGCCTTGAAATATAAGTATCAAATATAAGATTATTCTAGAAACTTTTTGGGCTTTTCACAGCCATTATCTGAAACAGAACCTATATCAAAACATTTAATATTCCTGCCTATTTAGAAGGTGTACACTCTGTTTGTGGGGTGCGAATCAAATTTTGCCTCAGATATAATCATTAACTAATGAACTGTTCAAAATAATCATCATTCGTTCTTCATTGCAATAATTATTTGAAGTCATAACACAAAAATGTATTTTGTAAGATGTAAATCAGAAAATTTTTCATGGAAAATAACGATTCTTCTTCCTTATGAAACATATATAACACTAAATATAAATTATTCATCAAACTTAAAGAATTCACATGGCAAATATCTTATTGAAAGCTGTGGACTTCAGATAAGGGAAATTGTCTGTGGCCACCAAGATTTAACAACGTTAGATTTGTTCCTTTGGTCACATTCAAAGAGTATCATTCATCAGTTGAAAAATTTTTAAATAAAATATCCGGCAATAATAAATTCAGAGAACTTGGTGGCCACCAAATTTATATGAAGTTCACAGATTATAATGGATAGGCTTTAGGGTGATTTGCTATGTGGAACTGAAATTTTTTAACTATTTATATAGTTTGATGAGCAATTTATATGCCATGTTATCATTATGAAGAGGAAATAAAAAGCGATTTCATTTCTCAAAGGAATTTTTTCGATCGACATTCAAAAAACGCAAGATTGTATCACATCTATAATAACTAATAGCAATAAAAAATTATTACACCAATAGATTCTACTGAAAAAAGCGCCTGTAGAATGTTATGGGAACTTTTCTTTATACTCCATTTTCAACTTTCTTTTTGTAACTTGAAAACAGATATACAGAAAGGCATACCAAGAATCATATGAATGGACGGACATACAGACGTACGAAAAAAGAATCAGGCATACGGATGGAATGTCATAAATACATACAGACAAACAGGCATACGGACGGAAGGACAGACAATGAATTTGACCTATGATTTTTCATCAGGGATTCGCAACTCTATCGTTTGAGATAATTTTTGGCTCAATATTCAAAAACGAAAACTTTCCTCGAGAAACATTCTGTGTGATGATATTGTTCGTTGTTGTGAAATAGATATTTTAATCACTTTATTTCCATATACATACAGTAGATACTCCTTCTAATTTTCATACAAGAATCAAATCAAGAAAACGTTTTCCTTCCTTACATACATCACCTGCAATGAATGTAAATAGCTGAAATATATGATTTTCGAGCTGCGTACAGAAAATTCCAAATGAGTATTTCTCATGACGACGGCCGTATTTACTAGGCTTGTATAAGTTGCCAAGTGTTAGTTTCAGGTTCATATACAGAAAGGATGAAATATCTAATATAGAAATAGTTGCCTTTCATTTTCGGCCTACTACATTGAGGGACTGGAGTCGTTGATTGGACCATAACAATTATATACAGAGTGGGGAGTTCTCGCATGTCGAATTCGATCTTGTTTATTCGACATTCAAAAGAGCGTGAAATTTTCGGGTTGTTGTAGCATCGTTTAACTGGCATAAGTTGTGTTGAGAACTGAAGGAACTATGTCCACGCGGATCAAATGAATAGTAAAAATTGCGACAGCTATGAGTATTATTATTATTACATTTTTTTATAGAATAGATTCTGATTACTTCATTAGACAATTTCATTAGTTCATGATATTGTTTGAAGCAATATTTTATTATAGCCTAACTAATTTCAGTGATACAAATTATTCTTCTTCTTCTTCAACCTGTATTCGTCCACTCCTGGACATAGGTCTCTTTCAACCGTTTCCATGTTTCCCTATCCTGTGCTACGTTTATCCACCTCTTACCAGCAATCCTCCTAATACAAATAATTACTCAACTGAAATCTGTTTTGTAGGTATCGACATTGAAAGAGAGGTTCTTTAAATTAAGCAATGTGCACCAAAGAGGCATCATTACAGATCGGAAGATAGTGTAAATATATTAGAAGTTATTCCTAGCCAAGATTATTTCAATTTTTCCCTAGGACCCCGTACATGCATTTCTGATTCGAATCACACAGAATGTTAAAGATGAGCAAAATAGTTTTCGTTTTCGCATAATAAGCCGAAAATTATCTCGAACGATAGAGTTCGACTCCCTGATGAAAAATCATATGTCAAATTCTTTGTTTGTCCTTCCGTCAGTATGCCTGTTTGTGTGTATGTCATTCCATCCGTATGTCTGATTGTCTTTTCGTACTTCTGTATGTCCGTCCATTCAAATGTTTCTTGGTCTGCCTTTCTGTAAATCTGTGTTAAAGCAACAAGAAGTTGAAAATGGAGTATAAAAAATATTTCTCATAACATTTTTATCTATAGTTATGGAACAAAAACATTCTACAGGAGCTTTTTTCATTAGTATCTATTGGTGTAATCATTTTTTATTGCAACTAGTTATTATAGTTATAATACAATCTTGTGATTTTTAAATGTGTATCATAAACATTTCTATGAGAAATGAAATTGTTTTCATTTCCCTTTCATAATGTCAACATGATATATAAATTGCTCATCAAGCTATATAAATAGTCAAAAAATTCAGTTTCACAAAGCAAATAATCCTAAAGCCTATCCATTATAATCTGTGAACGTCATATAAATTTGGTGGCCACACAGTTTTCTGAATTAAACATTGCCGAGTATTTTCTCTTCAGAATTTTTCAACTGATAAATGGTGCTCTTCAAATGTGATCAAAGGGACAATTCTAACGCTGTTAAATTCATAAAATGCCCACCGATAATTAACATTGTCTGAAGTTCACAATATGATATTTGCCATGTGAAAGTAAAACTTTCGATGATTTTTGAAGATTGATGAATAATTAATATTTAGTGTTTTATATGTTTCAGGAGGAAGAAAATCGTTATTTTGCATAGAAATATTTCTGATTTACATCTGAAAAAACACGTTTGTATTATGATTTCAAAACTTAATTGCAATGAATGATGACTATTATGAGCAGTTCAATAGTTAATTTATGTTGTATATCTGAGGCAAAATTTGCTCCTCACAAACAGAGTGGGCAAATTTCGATGTTTTTGCACTACAACTTCTAAACCTGAGGTGATAGACATAATCTGATAACCCATATTCTCGGTCTTTCGTTCTGAGAAACTAACAAGGGTAGAATTCATTTTTGGCCACCTTTTGTTTTCGAGTTATAAGCGAAAATTGGAAAAATGGCGATATCGAAAAACTAATATTGCTAAAACTGATACTAGAGCTCCGAAATTTAAACATAATACAGACACTTTTTTACGTAGAATCCAGTGGCGTGCTCGTGTTTTCGAAAAGGTTTTTAATTACGAAGCTATGACCCAAAGTTATAGTTTTCGAAGGGAACACTAAATTTCTATGCCATGTTTTGAAAGCTTAATTTTTCCTGATTTCAAAAATATATAACATTGTATGGTTTGTATTAAAATAAACAACAGAAAATGGTCAAAAACCTTTTTTTACCTAAGAGTCTCAATATTTCTATGGTTTCAACTGTTGATGAGCTCATAAAAATTGAGCTTTCTATAACAAGAGCAGTGTCCTTCCGGCAATCTGATTATTTCTATGCTTCTTACTCATTTCTACAAAATTCGAATCTAGATATATTTCATAAAAAGAGTGTCGAAAATATAAATGAACTCGGAGAAAATTTCCTAGGTTGCTTGAACACAGTTTCAAATATTCATCTATTGAATTCGGTGCGACATATCGAGAAGATGTGTCGACTGTGCATTATTGGCGTTATTAGGTTAAATATTATTTTGTTCCCTTCGTAATTATATTGTTGAGTTCAAGCATATATGCGATGTTTCATATTCTATTTAAAATGGTGCTTATTCATTCTGGAGACCTATGAAAATAATATTCTGATACATCCATCTCATTACAAGACCTTCGATTGAAGAATTCGATCTTATGGATCTTTTCGTTATTTCCAAATCAATTTTTAGATGTACAATTTATAAAACATATCTAGATTTGAATTTGGTAGAAATAAGTGGAAAGCATAGTGATAATCAGATTAACGGAAGGACACTGCTCTTGTAATAGAAAGCTCAATTTTTCTGTGCTCATTAAAAGTTGTAGTGCAAAAACATCCAAATTTGCCCACCCTGTACACCTTCCAAAGCAGGCAGGAATATTAAATGTTTTATATAGGTTCTGTTTAATATAGTGGCAGTGAAATCTAATATTTGATACTTCTTCAACTGACGTGGCACTTAAAATAAATAAATAAAACAGGAACGCCACATCAGAAGAGGAGAAGAATTTAGTACTTCAAACACTTCATGTAATCATGTAAGGAACAAGAAGCCTCCCAGAATAGATGAATGTATGGAATTCATTTCCATGCATTCACCAAGTTTCCAGAATTATGACTGAGTTAGAATTAAAATCCTGTTATATATAGAATTCCAGCAAAAATAGATTGTTATCGAAAATATTTCATTGAGACTGAAAAGTATTCATTTTATTTTTGTTTTGTTATTTTCAAACCTTGTTTGCAGACTTGCAGTCATGTGATATTTCGAGTTCTTATTATAATTATTTTTTCAATGAGTTTCTCAATCAAGTACCCGCTCACAATATCTATTTCCTTCACACATTCTAATTTTTTCAGATGATTTCAGTTTCTGAGACATATTCTTAGAATGTTTATCTCATTCAATTAAGTTGTAACTAAGAATTATTACTATTAAACGTATTAAGAAATTGACAAAATCATAATATCTCTTTTGCCATTTATTTTTTCTCGATGTTTTCTCGCTATAAATTCCACACCATTTGATTGTTCGTCCTGCTTTTTATGTACTCAGTCAAAGACTGGTCGATCAAATACAACATCTCACGAAAGTTTCGCTGTGGTCTCTTCAAACACAAGAACTCATTGATTCACGTGAAAAACCTACATAACCGAAATTTAAGATAAAATATTTCATCAACTAACTCCAGATACAAACATAATATAATCGTGATGTGGCGGATATATTGTACGATATCAATATTTTCTGAATTTATTATTATTCACAGAGACCAATTTATGTTTGAATCGGAGATTTGATAATGATTACAAAACTGAAATTCGAGACAAGTCATCTGACTTATCACCCTTACACATAAAACCTAAAATTCCATCGACATCTGACAGATATTTTCTGATATTTCAAATTTTATCCGATATTTATTCTTGAATCATACTCATTCTGCCCATTCAATTGATCCATTGTAGTTCAAGTGATTTCCAAATTTCAATTCATTGAATTGGTAGCATTCTAACACTGGGGAAATAAAATTTCAGATGGCTTTATCTTCGAAATTGCGCAAAGATTTCATATTATCAAGCTACTCAAGAAATTATGAGACTGTAGCTTGATCTTTTCGCAAGTTATCGTATGTAAAAACAGAATCCGTTTTACCTCAGATTTTTCATAAAGGATTCAATTACAATCGTTTGAGATCATTTCTCGATATTAGAAAATTACGGACCTTCTAGCAAATTTTCATTCATTCAAAGTAACAGTGGAGATTCAATAAACATATTTCATGAAATAGGGATATATATATATATCCCTATGGAATGTTGAAGAAATTATTGTATGCAAATGACACCACAGAAGCACCACAACTAATGAGAAACGAGGAAGAAACAGAGGAAATTCATTATGCATCATACCCGAATATACATGGATTAACAACAAAACTAATAGATATATTTAATCATGAAAAAGTGAAAATTGCTATTTATAATAAAAGAACTGTCGGCAATTTATATACAAAATTGAAAGATCCTATTCAAACACTATTAAAAAGCAACGTAGTCGATGAAGTAAAATGTGAAGATTGCGAAAATATATATATAGGACATACATCTCAATGGTTGAAAAACAGATTGGCATTACACAAATCAGATATTGCAAAACATCCGGATAGATGCGCACTAGCAACCCATGCATTCAATTTAAATCATAAAATAAATTTCGAAGAAGCAAAGGTGTTAAAAACGGAAAAAAATTACAAAAAAATGTTGATATTGGAAATGATAGAGATAAATAAACAGGAAGATATTATTAACAAAAAAACAGACACAAATAAGTTGAGTGCTATATATGGATATTTGTTATAGTTATAGTTATAAGTATGATAAGGGGTGTGGGAAAATTGATAAGTGTTATAATGTCACTCTTCTTTATTTCATTTAGTCGACGTTTCGATCCCGATGGGGATCTTCTTCAGGACTCTACAATAGCAATAGAAAACAGTCAAATCATGGCAATCACAAAACATGTGAAAATAGTACATACCGAAATACAGAGTTGTAAATATCTTATTTGAACACAAATCGATAGCTCTCAAGAAAGCAATGAACAAGAACATCAACAAATTTAGCGAAAAAGGATCTGATACTTCGTTAGCACAAGAGTAGAAATCAATTATTATATGTAAATAAGGTAAACTGAATAATCAACAAAATGAGATGTTGTCAAAAATGTTGTCAACCAGACTTGCCACAGAATACACGCACATGACAGATGAAACATAGAATAGCATTAAATTACATTGGTCGCAGTAATTCACTCTCACCGAACTCAGATGCGAACAAATGCGATTGTTAAAAGACTCCATGAACCGAATCCAATACCCTCTCACAGAAATAGTCCGGAACACAGAATTCATTATTAAGTTATCCCTACGACTGCAGAACTTGTGGAAATTCTCACTCTATTCGATCTATCCAATTCACTCCCACTAAACCGGTCATAATGAATCAAATAAGTATAGATGGAGCTAATATTGTTTACATCCCTTCTGTAATTCATAGAACAAGTGTGACGTTTAATGTGGTACATCTCTAAGAAACATATTTTCTTTACACTAACTTCACATTCAAGGATTTTGGTCGAATCATAATTCATTGGGTGATCTTTGTCCCGGGTGTGGTCTGCTAGGGCACAAAGCTTATTTGAATTCTTGATGTCGCTCTTGTGTTGATCAATCCTTCTCTTCAAAAGCTGAGACGTCTGACCAATATACACCTCATTACATATTGAACATGGAATACAATATACCACATCACTCATATTTTCAACAGTCATCCTATCTTTCACTCGACTGTATAATCTGTCAATTTAAAAATAAGATTTCGGAATCAATTTAATTTTTATGGTCTTTAGGAGGTTAATTAATGCATTAGTCATACCATTGATTAGGGGAATAGAAGAGTAAAGAATTCGATCTACGTTCTCAGTGTCCACAGTGGTGGATGCGCCCCTCTCTCCATTCGTTGGCTGTCTCGAAGTAGTGGTATTGTAAATTAATCTGGACAAAAACGTTTTTGGGTATCCATTCTCTAGCATCAATTGTAACAATAACCTCAGATTCTGCTGCCTTAGACTTGGATGGGCAACTTTTTCGATGCGATTCTTCAATCCTAAAATCATGTTCACCTTTTGTCCTTGTGGATAATTAGAAAAATAGTGTAAGTATCTCCCTGAACTTGTTGGCTTTCGGTACGAATCCAGAATCAGCCTATTTTCCAGTGTTCGAATCACCCTTGTATCCAGGAATGGGACACCACTCGCTGTTTCTTCCTCCAACGTAAACTGTATACTTTCATGTTCACTGTTCAACCTGTCTAGAACGAAAGCAACCTGATCTTTAGGTACAGCACATATTAGATCATCAACATATTTCCTGATAAAAGGAATGTGAAAAGGAATACTAACAAGAATGCAGTCCAGAAGGAAATCCATTACTACTTCAGCAATGGACGGACTGAAGTTGGAATCCATAGGGGAACCGAGCACCTGTTTGAAGAACCTACCATTAAAAAGGAAATAGTTCGAAGAAAACAGGAACTTAATGGCATAGATGAATTCTTCTTTTGGTAGACTTGTGTGGTTTCTGATAGTCTCCCACTTGTTCTCAACAGCTGAAACTGCCAACTCGACAGGAATGTTGGGGAAAAGAGATACAACGTCCAGGCTGATCAGGACATAATCAACAGGTAACTGGAAATCATTAACATATTGGGCAAAAGCAAAGGAATCTTCAATAAAATATCTACTTCTGGTGGAAGAAAGATATTAAGACAGGATGTCTGAAACAAAAACTGTTAGTTTGGATGGGGGGGTGTTAACAGATGATATTATTGGTCCCAAGGCAAGAACGGGTTTGTGGATTTTTGGTTAACCGTAGAGTCTAGCGGGAACTGAATTGTAAATGTACAGTAATTTACCTTGTACTTGTGTTATGTGGCCCTCACTGACCCATCGCTTAATCAATGCATTACATTTACCTTGTATTGTAATGGTTGGATCTATGTTTGGAAGAAGTTGGTAATATTGTTCATTGAGCAAAATTGTGTTGGAGAGCTGTATGTACCGATCCTTTTCCATCAACATAGCCTTTATTAGCCCGTAACACAAGCAATTCTTGATGTTCACTTAGGTACCTCTTACAGTGGTAAAATTCTCTCTGGAAAACATTATCAGTCCTTTTTCCAGGTTTGATGTAGTTGGTGATGATATTAGCAGCTTGGGAATGTTGGATGTTCTTCCCTTCATCTGACAGTCTATCATTAAGATCTATAATGCTCTCTACATCTGACAACAGCCTCGACATGGAAACCTCCTTCAAAAGAATATCAATGCCAAATTTGGGGCCCAGTGCTAGGAATTTCAATATTCTATCTGGTATAATAACAGAACTATCATTTTTGTGGTTCTACTCTCTTTAGAAGTTCATCCGATAGAGCTCTCACCTTCATCAGATTTCTCTCCCTGATAGCAGCAAATTCTCTTCTGTACCTTCTGGACTGGTAAGATTCAAAACGTATTAGCATCTCTGGTGGAAGCAACCCCTCCAAGATCTGCCACAACCTGGAAGAATCACACTCCATTCTTCCTATCCTGGTCACAGTCACAGTGATCTCAAATTGAAGAACGAGACGCCTTGATTTCTCCAACATAGCTTGAACCTGTCTGGATGAACCTGAATCACTTGCTGATCTGAACAAATAATTCATATTGCTGGAATATATATATATATATATATATATATATATATATTTATTTTTTTTCACACTTTCGTGGGATTATCTGGTATTGTCCGGGCACGCGTGCGCCAAGGACAACCCCGTCTGTTAATGAGGGTAGAGCACTCTCCTTAGGATGTATGACTGACGTGTACATCTGTTCTTGTAAACAGCTTAAGTACAAATATATTTTATTACTATTACTATTACTATTTAGATTTGTTCCAAATTTACAGGCACTGGATTTATTTTTAATCCTCACGTACCTTGATCTTACTGCCTCACGTCCCATTTGCCTCAAATTGTAGAATTCTATCCGCTCCTTGAATACGCATACCTTCTTCGAAAACTGCGTCGTCGATATATCCCTCAATTCCTTATATGCCTTATCTTTCGGTAACATTGGATCGCAGAGACCCCTCAGGGTTTTATAGGCTTTATCTCCTATTAGGGTTAATAGCACTGGTAGTCTCTTTCCTTGATCAATATTATTTGCAGATAGGTACTGCTATAAACGTTCAGCCCATCAACTTCAATCATCAGAACTTTATTCTGCGTTTGAACCGATTGTAGCTCTATAAATTACTTGAGTTTCTGCCATTTTCTATCTTTATAAAGCTCTTGGAGAGTGATATTTTTCTTCGACTTGCACAAGTTTAACGTTTAGAACCAATTTTTGTCCTCATCGCCAATATAATGTCTTTAAATAACAAACACTTGATTACTTTAACTTCATTCAATATATATAATTTAGAACTTACAATTTGATTTGAGAATATGTATTCTTGGAGACTAAAGAGAAGAGACAGACAGTTTTCAGGTTAGGTCATTTTACCTGGACATAGAATATTTGGCTATTAACATAGAAATATATCTTCTTTTTGATGATATATCACAATGGTCTAATTAAGAACTGAATCTTTGGTTGGAGTGTGTAACGGTTAGATTTACATCATCTGATATTTCGGTTGGTAAAGCGCCCTCTGGAGGTTGATTTTGAATTCAACTCGGAATATTCCGTATTAATTTAAATTTCAATTTATCATGGAACACTTATTTCCGGATAAATGAGGTCGATTATCATTACCGTTGGGAAATATTTTATAATTTCTGGATTTCTTGTATTACTTTTCTTCTGTGTGGGAAGTTTCGTTTGACAACTGATATAGTCTATGGTTAGAAATGAGAATTGTCAAAAGGAGGTTATCGGCGATTCGTGATAATTTGGAGAGAAGTTTTTTTTGGAGGAAAAATTGACCAAATTTGAAGAATATATGATCTAGAATCATCCTTGTTATAGGCGATTATTTCTTCGATTTGGATAATTCCCTGTTTAGTTTATGGTATTGTGAATATTTCTGGGAAATACGTTTTATACGTGATTATAAAAGTTTTCTTCCACAAGGCTCATCTCTTGCATTGAATTTACTCTGAAGATCTGAGAGGTATGATATCATTACTATATCTTAATCATTATCTGAGATTTCTGCTTTATTAGAATTCGCTTCCTGCCGATTAGTTCGAACAACTGTGGAACTTACACGAAGAATGTCAAAAAGATCCTTTTCCCTCGAAAAACAAATGCGAGGTATAAATTCCTTTTCATTCTGTGAACAATATCTTATAGTATTTTATTAGGGTCCTTGTGCCTGGATAACTGTTTGGAATCCTAGTGCCTGGATATTTTTGGGAATCCTAGTGCCTGGTTGGATTGAGAACCCTAGTGCTTGGTTACGTTCAGGAATTCTAAGTCTGGTGTATAGTACGATTGGAGTTTAGGGTATTTATTTTCTGGTATATGGTGGTGAATTTCTGTTGTAGTTCTGATGGATGGTACATTCTGATATATGGTACAGTTCGAGTACATAGTATATTGCTGGCATATGGTGTAGCTCGAGTAGATGGTACATTCTACGAATAGAGATCTCACCGTTAGATTTGCTGTCAAGTCAACCTTCAATATTGATTTTGTATCAGGTAACCGGTGCTTGCACTGGCTTTAATGAGTATTGTGTTGAAATTTAACTTTGGAAGTAACGATTTAGTGTACTGATAGTATATCAGTCATTTGAATGGGAGTTAACGGTTTTAATTATTAATTTTCTATCCATTGATAGTTATATTGAAGTTATAAGTTATATTGAATGAAGGTTGTTTCATGCTTATTATACACTGTCGCAATTGTAAACCGTTTGCGGTGAGGTGCACTTCATTAACTGGCCATTTATTTTAACAACTATAATAATTGTGTATCCCTTCGGGATTTGTAACTGGAATTTATTATTACCTTATGCAACCAGCTATTTTATACCAGACAGTTATTATAACCACTGTATTTGTATATTCCTTCAGGATCTGTGGTTGAGGTCAATCTTCTTGTTTACCTTGGTTATTTGTCTGGTTCGTTATCTGGTTTAGTTGGAGTTTGTCGAACTCCGTTTAAGTTTAGTTTTGGTACTGAAGTTTTAGGTTTAGCCTAAGCCGAGTGTAGGCTGATATAAGGATTCTGTTTTCAGGATTAGTTTAGGCATTATAGGTTATAGGAAGCCCTTATGGCATTTGTTGTTGATTATAGTTTATAGGAAGCCCTTCTGGCATTTGTTAGTATTAGGTAAAGTTTTTGGGAAGCCCTTCTGGCTCTTGGTAATTTGGAGAGTTCTTTTTCATTATTTTTTTTATTATCAACCACTGCAGAAATTTTAATTTTAATTAAACGTTTGACATTGAGTATTTGTTTTATTGCTACTCTGGTAGAGGAGTACGCAATTTGTTCTTAATACAGGCACATCTCTACCTGGCGCCCATTATTATTTTCCATCTAATTTTGAAGAACTCACTCCCATCTTCACTGAGTGTAGTCGCGAGCCGAATTTTAGCCTTTTGACCGGCTTACTCAAGGTCGACACGTCACAAGTGCTTTGATTACTTAGCATTAATCACTGCTTTTAAAAGTGCTTAGGAACACAAAAAGGCTTCCAGTGCTTGAGAAAGTACCAAACACAATGCGTTGGTAGAGCTCTAGTATATCGCAGTCGAATGTAAATCCGAAATATTTCAGCTGGGATAAAGTGCACATATATAATTGATATTCTTACCTTTCTAGACCACCTAAGCGTTGATGTGATCTCGCTAGATTCAGATAAGATTCTGCTCTCATGTTGGGATTGTCTAGTTCCTCAGATATATACAGCTGTTGATGTGCATATTCCAATGCATCTCTGAAAACAAATGATTGAATTTTTCAATCGTTTGTGAAGTAGATAAAGTCTTTACAAAAGCTTCAGCCAATGTACAAACATTGATGATAAAAGTCGTCACGTCAGAATTCGATATAAAAAGAATATTCATGAAAAGTTCCATAATATTCACAATTCAATAAAAGGAGTTATATTATTTTTGGAAAACCCTGATTTTGTTTCAGAAAAACAAATAAAGTCTACATTCAATGATTGTTATTTCATCATTTATTTATATATTTATTACTATCGCAATAACCTTTCTTGGGAAAGTCACGTGAGATCAATTGCTAAAAGTGCATCCCAAAAACTTGGTTTTCTGTTTCGTTCTGTTTCTCTTTCAGTCAGCTACTTATTATTTATAAGGCACAGATCCGACCTGTCCTGGAATACTGTTCCCATATTTGGAGTGCGGCACCTAAACATGATCTGAAACTGTTGGATTCTGTCCAGAAGAGTGCAATTCGTCTCTTCGGTGATTTTTTGCTTACTATCTCGCTCACTACTCTGAAACATCGTAAAAGAGTTAGCGATCTGTCTCTATTTTATAGATATTTTCATGGCGAACTGAGAACATCAAGAGGCAGCTGGTTATCGCCTCAGGATATTTTCCAGGAGACGCCATCAGCCCACCACCGGAGGAAGTACAACGCCTCATCGAATGGTGCCGCATAGAGAAGGAACAACTGATTCTGGGCTGCGATGCGAACTCACACCACAAAGTATGGGGCAGCACAGATATAAATCATAGAGGTGAGGATTTGCTTGATTTTCTATTTTCTACTAACATAGAGATAGTAAACCTTCATGAATGCGTCAGAAGAGCCATCCATGTCATACCATATGGCAATATAATTCAACGTTGAAGCAACTGCTTCAGCTGATGTTGAGTACAGGATACCCAGGAAGACAGACTGGGAACTTTACATAGTCAACATAAGTTCTGATCTGAAGGGCCTGAAATACAACATCAGCTCCAATGAGGATCTGGAGAACGCCTCTGCTCACTTCACATCATGTCTGAAGAGGGCATTTGAAAACAGTTGTCCACTCACGAAGAAAACGATCTCCAGAGACGTCCCCTGGTGGAACAATCATCTTGAAAACCTCAAGAAAACTGCTAGAAAAGCCTTCAATAAGGCTAAGCGAGAAGGCAGCTGGAATGCCTACAGACTAGCCCTGACCAACTACAACAAAAAGGTCAGGAAAGCCAAAAGGCAGTCCTGGAGAAACTTATGTGAGGGAATAGATAAAACAGCCCCAGCAGCTAGACTTCAAAAGGTACTATCTAAGGATCACTCTAACCCAATTGGCCAAATGAAGAAGCCATGTGGGGAATTTACGAATGATCCTCAAGAGAGCCTAAGAGCTCTATTAGAGACTCACTTTCCTGGCTCCAGGCAGATTAACAGTGAAGATGGGGCCCCCGCTGGGGAAGTATACAACCCCACCAGGTGGGATTTTCAGAAAGCTTTGAGATTATTCACACCAGAAAGAATTGAATGGGCGATAAAGAGCTTTCAGCCCTTCAGATCAGCAGGCATGGATGGTATTTTTCCAGCCATGCTTCAGAAAGGTGTTGAAGTGCTTATCGCCCCAATAACTGAGCTCTTTAAGGCCAGCTTTACAAGGGACTATATCCTGAAATCATGGAGGGAGGCGAGGGTAGTATTCATACCCAAAGAGGGTCGAAAAGGCTCCCCGGAGCCTAAATCCTATCGACCCATATGCCTCACCTCCTTTCTCCTGAAAACCATGGAGAAAATAATTGACAATAATATAAGGGAAGGTTTAAAAATCCACAGCAAATAGTTTGCTTATAGGGCGGGTAGATCTACTGTAGACGCCCTTCATCATCTTCTTAGAGAGGTGGAAGGCACCCTCAACGCAAAGGAGATTCTGCTGCAATGTTCGGTGATATCGGAGGGGCATTTGACAATATCCTACATACCTCCATATGCAATGCAGCCAAAAGGAAAGGGATAGAACCCTCCATCAGCTATGTTGAAAGGACGAACCGTTACAGCCATTCTGGGAGAAACCGAAGTGACTGTGCTGACGTGCAGGGGATGCCCTCAGGGAGGGGTTCTATCACCCCTGCTGTGGAGCTTGGTTATGGATGGCCTCTTGGAGAGGCTTACAACAGGCGGCTTTAACGTCCAGGCTTACGCCGACGACATAGTGGTGACGGTTAGAGGCAAGCATGGGGGCCCAATAAGGAGCCGAATGCAACTTGCTCTTAGAATTATTGAAAATTGGTGCGGGGAAGAAGGACTTACTGTCAACGCCTCGAAAACAATAATCCCGTTCACTAGAAGAAGGAATCTCGACCTCAGAGCTCTGGTCTTAAATGGTCAGACTCTGCAC
Source organism: Harmonia axyridis (assembly GCF_914767665.1). Taxonomy (NCBI): domain Eukaryota; kingdom Metazoa; phylum Arthropoda; class Insecta; order Coleoptera; family Coccinellidae; genus Harmonia; species Harmonia axyridis. The sequence goes on from NC_059503.1 coordinate 41,813,514, forward strand.
TTCTCTAGTGAGTGTGAATATCTAGGTGTTATCCTGGACAGTAAACTGAACTGGGGGAAACATATAGATAAGACTCTTTCCAGAACCGCAGCGGCTATGTGGGCATGGAAAGACATGGGGAATGTAACCGAAAATGGTACTGTAGTTATACACAGCGGTGGTACACTCTATTGTCACCTATGCATCTCTAGCATGGTGGACAAAAACCGAGGAGGTCACCACACGCATCAGGTTGCAGAAACTGCAAAGGCTGGCGTGTATTGGTGTCACAGGAGCTATGCGCACAGCTCCCACGGCAGCGCTGGAGGTCATACTAGACTTGCCTTCCTTACACCTACATGTGAGAAAATGTTGCCTGCTCGAAGCAATAAGAATTTCCCATAATGGAAAGCTCCTTCCTGGGAACTGGGTTGGACATATGAGGATACTGAATCAACTAGATTCAAACCTCCTCGCAAAACCATCAGATATTATGCCAACCACCTACGATTTTGAAACGCCCTTTGAAACGGTTATAAATGACCGTCATAGTGCAATAAGTCTCATTAATCGTCTGGACAAAAAGTCATCCATATGGTTTACAGATGGATCAAAAACAGAGAAGGGCACCGGCATTGGGATATATGGACCTAGACTGAGGATCTCTAAAGCCCTGGTAAGTGAGCCCTCGATTCTACAGACCGAGATAATGGCTGTTTATGTATGCGCCCAGGAGTGTCTCAAAATGAACCTCAAAATGACGCATATCTACATCACCACGGACAGCCAAACCACGCTGAGATCCCTGGAATCAAGCTGTCAGGGGTCTCTGCTGACTTGGGAGTGCCGTAACACCATAAAGCAACTGGCCAGAGGAAATAAGGTGACTCTACTATGGGTACCAGGGCACTGTGGGGTTGAAGGAAATGAGAGAGCGGATGAGCTTGCAAAAAGTGCATCAAGGTTAAGACCTGCTGGATCTGAGCCTTTCTGTGGGATAGGAAAAGACCAATACAAAGCTGCGGTCCAGCTATGGGAGTTGAACAGTAGGACAATCCACTAGAGTTACACTCCTAGACTTGCTCAGGCAAAGAAATTCGTGAAGATTTCACCTACTTACACCAGAGAGCTCCTGAAGCTGTCGCGAGCAGAGCTTCGGGTGATGGTGGGACTGCTGACTGGGCACTGTATGGGTAAGTCAGCAGACGAGATTTGCAGGCTCTGTGGATCGTAAGTAGAAACGGCTGAACACTTGATATGCAAGTGTCCAGAGCTGGCTGGCCTAAGAACCATTCACATGGGCAAGCCGGTCCTGGATACCAGAGAGGTAATGACCAAGGCCCCTAGGGAGGTTGTCAATTTTATTAACGTCGTTGACGACCTCCCTGGGTTTCTATGAATGAGTAGGGTAGTGAACAAAAGATCTGCATGGTCGCAGTTCCCGGAAGGCTTACCGAAGCAAAACGACCCCAGTTCAAATAATTATAATAATAATAGATGAAAGCTTGGAAATTCGCACGTAATGTCAAACTCCCAAAAATTTCCTTGCCGTCATTAAGTGGAAATTATTAAAGATTAAGTAATCTGTGCTGTTGATGTGCATATTCCAATGCATCTCTTAAAATAAATTATTAAATTTTCCTTCAATCCTTTGTGAAGTAGATAGGTTATAGTCTTCGTAAAATCATTCAGCCAATGTATAAATATGCTATCCTAAATAACCACCGAAAATTTCAAAGAAAGAATCGAACATAGTAGAGTCTAGAAACATGAAAATTCAGAGATTCTTCCAATTATTAAAGTACTCTTCTCGAAAATCCAAAATCCTTACAAATTCCAACATGGTAAAACGAATTTGTAAGGAAACTGATCGTTCCATCTTAAGATTGCCAACCTTTTATTGTATTTTCTATCTATTAAAAATTATTCGTGAAAGCTATTCAAAAAAATACAAATAATCAATCAACAAAATGAAACAGAAGAAAAAAACACAAGTCAGTAATGATTTAGGTACCGAGTACTTTATGCATTGGAAGAAAATCTGAAATTTGCATCTTCTTAGACTACGATTATTCTTTTGAATTTTTCGCTGTATTATTTAAGATGAGAGAGTGGTATGATGCATCATCTATAAAAATCACCGAATTTGCGTGAATTTTTGTTCCAAAGATCACTTTTCGAAATGCTCCTCTTTTACAAAATTATGCTAATCATCGAAACCCAAGTTTGAAAATATTTTCACAGAATAGTTGCGTTATATAATTATACCAATCAAAATCAGAAATCCCAATGAAAACTTCTATTACCGGACATTACTGTATTCTTCTTCAGGTCATTCAAGCTTACATCGGAATAGTTATTTATAATACAAGTGCAGAAGGCATTGATATTCTTCCACGAGTTCAAAATTCAAAAACGAGCCACGAAGTGGCGAGTTTTGGAATGAACGAGTGGTAGAATGAGCCTTCTGTACGAGTATTATACATTATTTTCTCTAATTCATTGCATTTTCATTGAAATTAATGAAATATTTCCATAAATATAATTTAGTGATTTTTGCTTTGAAAAATGTTGCCGCATGATTTTTTTCTGTGCAATGAATGCACGATGACTCGAGGAGGATCCTCCCCATAACACGATGTTGTAGTTGAGGTGAGAGTAGGCCAAAGAATAATAGACGCAAATTAGAGATTCCTCCGAAAGGACTTGCTTGAGACGTCTAATTGCGAAAAATGCACTACTCAATCTCGAACATACTGAGTCAACGTGGTTCCTCCAACTCAGGACACCGTCAACCTGCAGTCCAAGAAACCTCACACATTCGGAACACTTCAACTCACCCGACGGAAGCTCCAAGATTAACTGGCGACCCATATCCCGCGACTGAAAGTACAAAAGATCGGTTTTATTGACATTCAGAATTATCGAGTTACGAAAACACCAATCAGTGAAACAGCGCACCAAAAGTTCACACCTGGCTGTGAGTTCAATCAGACTTGATGAGGAAATTATAAAGGATGTATCGTCAGCAAACAAAACTATCTTGATATGTGCCAACATTGCTGAATACATCATGACGTGAAGAGGAAGATCATTGACAAACAGAATGAATAATAGAGGTCCCAATACAGAACCCTGCGGGACCCCCAATTCAACTGGATATCTGGAAGATTCCTGTTGTCCTATGCGGACATAGAAATACCTACTATTCAAAAAATCTTTGACCCACTCAAGAAAAACACCCCTGAATCCAAGGCTGTATAACTTAGCCAGAATGAATTCAAAATTAAGGCAGTCAAATGCTCTTGATTCATCAAAAAAGAGCCCTGCAACATAGGATCCGCCATCAAGGCAGTCGTAAACAAAACTAAGTAAATCACAAGCAGCTGTATTGGTCGATCGGTTGAGTCGGAAGCCGTGTTGGCTTTCAGTAATTAATGAAAACCTGTTCAAATAATCCAACATTCTATTGAATACCAATTTCTCTATGACTTTCGATAAAGTGCTCAAAAGAGATATAGGACGATAATTTGAAATGTCGTTAGCAGCATTCTTCTTGTGTACGGGGATAACCTTAGCGATTTTCAAGACACTAGGAAATTTACCCGAAGTGATCGACAAGTTCATCAGGTGGGCGAGATGCTCCGAGATCTGAGGTGAAAGAACTTTCAAAACTTTAATCGAAATCATATCGAATCCGCAGCTATTTTTATTCTTAAAGTTATTTATAACGGCATAAACTTCATCGGCAACCACCGGAAAAAAAAAAGAAATTTCGAGCTGATAGTGGCTCAGTTGTACAGGAGCCAGACAAACTATCTTGAAAATGCTGACTCAAACTCGAAGAACAAATATTGGAAAAATATTCACCGAAAATATCAGCTACCTCTCGTTCATCACAATAATTTCTCCCGTTTACATTTAAAGTGATGTTACTATGGCAGCTCTTGCTGGCAGTCTCCTTCCGAACAAGATTCCATATTGTTTTAACTTTGTTGCTAGAACACTCTACGAGATCTTTATGAAAATTGAATTTGGTTTGGTTCAGCAAATTTTTGTACTCCCTCTTTTTTGAAAGGTAAAGTTCTCTAGCCCTTTCAGATTTCAATTGTTGAAATAGCCAATGAGTATTTTTCAATTCACGATTAGCCACTCTTACCTCTTCAGTTATCCACAGTGCCCTCCGGTTGTTCAAAATTTTTTTCTTCTTGATAGGACAAGCTGAGTTCAACAGAATCTCCAGAACATCGAAGAACCGCTTGAAACCGTCGTTAGGATCAGATGTATCATATACGTCTTCAAATGACGTAAAAGAGGCCATAGAGGCGAGATTGAAAAGATTATTACCTGAAAGTAACCTGAATGTGCGAATCTCGCCCGTAGTGGGAACCCTCATGGTGTCCGTGATGACAGACACAATTACAGCCTTGTGATCTCCAATACCAGCATCAACAACCCTATCAGTCAAAAGCTCCCTATCAATATTCGTCAGGATATAATCGATTTTGGAAGATGACGTTATTCCGTGAATATTGGTGAATATCCTCGCACGATTTTGTTCTACAAGATGTGGAAGAATGAACGGAATAACCACAGAATTAGAGAATAGTTATTTATAATACAAGTGCAGAAGGCATTGATATTCTTCCACGAGTTCAAAATTCAAAAACGAGCCACGAAGTGGCGAGTTTTGGAATGAACGAGTGGTAGAATGAGCCTTCTGTACGAGTATTATACATTATTTTCTCTAATTGATTGCATTTTTATTGAAATTAATGAAATATTTCCATAAATATCATTTAGTGATTTTTGCATTGAAAAATGTTGGTTGGCAGAACTGATTTCTTTAAGGCAAATTGATGAATTGACAGATAAAGCCGTGGCGGAAAGTTCGGAGTACCAACATATAATAATGAAATATAACCATGAAAACTGTGCGTTTCTGATATATTCTCGCACGATTTTGTTCTACAAGATGTGGAAGAATGAACGGAATAACCACAGAATTAGAGAAAGTATATTCTAAAACCAATTGCAGATTGGGTTCCTATTCCAACACGAATGCGAAATTCGACGCATGAGTTGGCCTTCTGCAACGAGTATTAGACGATATTTTCTCTATTTCAGTCAAGTTTGGTGAAATATTGTCGTAATTCAATAAAAAAATCAGATTTACTGACATTTGTATTGTATCTTGGCAGTTGGTGTAATTGTTACGAAAATTGACATATTATGGAATTTAAGTTTGAATCGTTCGTTTCGAATTCTAAAATAATTTATAATTACGCCTTAAATTCGTGAATTATGTCTGACGAAATGGATTCAACACAACAAGAATTAAAAGAAATTGCGAATAATACTGCACATCATTTCACTATATCCAAATTATATTATCTTGACAATTGCCGTTGAAATTTGATAGGAGTGTAGACAAGTGTCAGTGTAGACAACCACTGTCGCGGAAATAATGAAATTTTGGAATTATTTCGAATGTTGAGTGTGCACTTACCTTTTTTTGCGAGTGGACTGTATTTTCCACAGACGAAATGACATGCGCTGATATCTTGCATATATAGCTTTGCGGCGGTTGTTTTCATACTGTCTCCTGTCTCTCTTCGTAAACTCCACATGACACGGCACACATGTGCAACCCTCAACAAAACCCGCGCAATTCAAAAACGAAAACAACTAAGAAAGAATAAAAGAAAAACTGAGGTGAACTTTTATACCAGCAAAACAAGACAAAACAAACATGAACTAGTGGAAGAGAAAATACCGAACATTCTCCCCCACTGAATTATGCAATAATTTAAATACCCTAACTTAGCTCGGCACTTCGTAAAGGACACAATTTTACCAAAGCCCTCTTTAGAACGTCATTCTTCGTTCGTACATCGGCAACTCTCGAAACCTCATCTTTTCCATAATAGAGTTTTTGAATTCACCCTACTAACCATTTCATTGGCGATGTCTGGTCATTTTTTATGAGAACTATTGTACCGACCCCAATTGGGTGTGAGGCGTTCAACAATTTACTTCTTTGTTGAAGTGTGTGCAAATATTCTAACTGCCACCTTTTCCAAAAGGATTGAAATTCAATTTACTGATATTCAAATGGGCTAAATCAGGGTCAGGCAATTACGTCAGAGGCTCCAAAGTTAAGAAATGTCCCGGTGTCAAAACTGACAAATCATTGGGATCATTACTCATTGGACATAAGGGGCGAGAATTTAATAGCGCTTCAATTTGCGTCAGAAGGGTGTAAAACTCCTCGTAAGTGATAATCTATTGACCCACAACACGATGAATAAGTGTTTTTACAGACTTTACTCCTGCTTCGGCCATACCTGTGAAGTGTGGCGAACTAGGTGGATTAAATTTGAACTTGATTGTTTCGCGTTCAGCAGCTTGCTTCATTAAAGTTCCCATTTCCCTGTTTGCGCCTGTAAAATTTGTACCGCAGTCAGATATTATACAATCGCAGCGTCCTCTGCGGGCTATGAACCTCCTCAAGGCAGAAATAAAAATCTCGCATGTCATATCTGAAGCCAGTTCCAAATGTATGCATTTAGTAGCCATACATACAAACATACATACATACGCTTTATGAGTCTTAGCACCGCGTATTTTACCAAGTGTTATAGCAAAGGGACCGGCGTAGTCGAGACCAACTACTGAAAACGCCTTCAACTGAGAAACGCGAAAATCAGGAAGATTACCCATAGGGGGTTGATAAGGCCTTGGTGATAAGCACCAACACTGTTTACATCCTGATACTACCCTTTTAATGGAACTTCTAGCTGATAAGATCCAAAATTGCTGTGAAATTAAAAACTGAAGGGTTTGGACACCCGTATGTAAGTGAGTGATATGAAAATGTTGAATAATTAATTCCGTGAAACGACTCCTTTTAGGCAAAATTGCAGGATGCTTTTGAAGGAAGCTCAAATTTGAATTTCTTAAACGACCTCCTAACCTTAGTATATCATCTTTATTCAAAAAGGCGTTAAGTTTTCTTGAGAATTTTGATGTTGATTTTTTATTTTTCAATTCCTGAATTTCATCATGGAAATGTAAAACCTGAACATATTCAACCATCGTCATTGAGGAATCAGTAAGCTCCTTCACTGTGAGTACACCAGTTCTTCTGTTCACAGAATTTGCAGAATTATATAAAAATCTTTGAATATATGCGAGAATTCTTTTCAATTTAGATAATGTAGAACAATCTCGAATTAGTGTCTCGATAAAATTCGGAATATTTAAAGTGGTAAGAGTCAAGATTTTTTGTTCCACCTTTTCATCAGACAAATTCACATAATTCGGATCGAATTTACTGACTGGCCAGTATTCGCTCGACAATTGAAGCCATTCTGGGCCGGAAAACCATAATTTATTTTGTAGAATTTCACCAGATAACAACCCACGAGAGGCACAATCTGCCGGATTGTTGACTGTTGAGATATGTCGCCAAGAAGCTGGGGGTATTTTATCTTGAATATGAGTTACACGATTGCTGACAAACGTTTTCCACTTATGTGGAGATGATTTAATCCAACGAAAGAAAATTTTGATTTTGTTATCGAAAATTATCAACACTTCTGACAGTTAATTAGAAAGCAATACCGCGGCGCACAGTTCCAGACGGGGAACTGAAATACTCTTCAAGGGAGCAACCTTTGTTTTTGCACATACAAAAAATACATTAACTTTACTATTTTGTTGAACCCTGAAATATATGACCCCGGCATATGCCTTCTCAGAAGCGTCGCAAAAGGCATGAATTTGGCATTCATCAAAATTGTCAACGAGAAAACGCCGAGAAATCCTAAAATCTGATAACATCGCGAAAGACGATTTAAACTGGTACCACTTTTCACATATTTCACGATGCAGCGTATCATCCCAGTTGAGACCCAAAGTCCAGAAACGTTGCATAATCAATTTCGCGAAATATGTCAATGGGCGAGAAATCCTAAAGGATCGAAAATTTTGGCTATATCGCTCAAAATTTGCCTTTTTGTGTAATCCACAACAGTGGAATCTATAGTATATATGAAAGCGTCCAAGGATGGTTGCCATCTCAACCCTAAAACCTTTATGCAGGAGTTTTCATCATCGAAAGAAATCGATGAATTATTGTTGTAACGATATTCAATTGGTAAATCATCTAGAAGTAATGGAGTGTTGGATGCCCATTTGCGCAATTCAAAACATCCCCTGTTTAAAATATTAATCAATTGACCGCGACGTACTATTTTTCATTACGCAGTGATGGGGTAGATAAAATATATTTTTCTTTGCGATAGGATTGTCACTATTCTCAACCTCAACTTCCTCCATGTAATCATTATTGAGATATTCATTCAAAAAATCTGAATATTGTTTGAATACTGTTGGTTGTTTGTATAAGCGACGTTCGAGCGAATAAAAACGGCGCAGAGCTATCGAACGAATATTTTCCGAATCAAATGAAGATTCGGAATTCTTGAACGGTAAATTGACAGTATAACGTCCAGAATTATCCCTTTTATGAGTCTCAGCGAAAATTCTTTCACATAACGCATTTTCAGGCGAACATATTGATTTGACTGAAGGAACTTCCTCAACCGCCCAATCAAGTTATCGACCGATAAAGCATTATTGCCCAGAGCTGCGAAAAATGTAGACACATTGGCCGTAATATGAGTATCATAAGCGTTATATTTACCCATAAGTATGTAACCGAAAATAGTGTTGATAGCTACTGGTTCATTTGCATGTCCTATAACACGACCTTCTTTTAAAATATGTGGAAAAATATCGGCTCCTAATAGCATATCTACCGGAGCAGGTTTATGAAATGAATCGTCAGCTAGTTGGATATTATTCAGGTGAACCCAATGAGTATGATTTAATTTTGAGACCGGCATATTGGCACAAAGTTTGGGTAAAACAACCGCGTCGATGGTAAAAATAGGAGATATTTTTCCAACAGGCTTGATTTTACATGTAACACCACCCTTGGATGTCATGTCAGTCATATTTCCAAGACCCTGTATCGAAAGTGAGCAACTGAAACGTGATAAACCCAACTTATTCGCACATTTTTCGGTGATATAACTTGTTTGTGAACCACTATCTAATATCACACGTTCCTTTTGAAAGTTACTATAAGAATCAGAAACCTCGACTTTTGCAGTTGAAAGTAAAACACCAACAGCTGAAGACATCATTCCAGAAAATGTGGAAATGTCTGGTGACTTGGAAGTACTAAGTAAAGGTTGAGTTGTTTGAGAACTGACTTGAAGATTATCGGAAGAAAAGTAATTTTTAGTTAGATCCTCATTTACGTGTATGCTTGAATGATGTCTTGCATGACAAAAATGACAAGTTGATTTTGACCTGCATTTATAAATTGAATGTTGCGAACTTAAACAATTTGTGCATAGTTTGTTTTGCTTGACAAAAAGATATCTATCGTTAGGTGTTCTGTTATGATATTCAGAGCATTTGTAAATTGTATGATCCTGATTACAGAATGAACATGTAACAGGTGAATTTTTTATACCCTTAGAAGCGTTTGCAAAGTATGTTGAAGACTGTTTTGGTCTCGATTGAGAGGAAAAATTTGTAACATTTTTCGAACTGGGTGATAGCGTGTTTGAGGATTTACCCATTGAGAGATCAATAGCATCAAGGGTATTACATCTTTGCTAAACAAAGGCAACCAATTTTTTGAAAGAAGGTAATTCATCGAATGCCACTGGATTCTCAAATTCAAAACGTGAAATGGTTCCTTTCTCTAAATGTTTTGTGGAAAGATAAAATAACATGAAATCCGATTCCTTCACTGAAATACCCATATTTTCGAGCGCGGCAAGGTTCTCTGTATAGGTGTCCAGTAAAATCCTCAAATTTTGAGTATTCTTTGAATTTTTTATAATGATAGCATTATCAATTTCTTGCAAATGAGCAAAGGCTATAAGTCTTTTGTTATTTTAGCGTTCTGAAAGTGATCGCATAATTGGCACTTGACATTGGCGTAGTCTGCACTAGAGTGAGAGGCGGACCTCGTAAAGACAAAAAAAAAATAATTGAATTTCTCTATGTTCGAAAGAGAGGTATTATTATGAATGAGATTTTCAAACATGTCCATAAAGGGTTTAAATGTTTTTATATCACCTGTGAACTTTGGTATTTCAATCTTGGGAAGTTTAACATTATGATTACTGGTTTGAAATATATCCCCAATAGTGCTAGCGAAAGTTGTAACACTGGGTTTCACCTCGAAAAACTCCTGAAGTACTGTTTCAATATAGGAATAATTGAAATCAAAGTCTTTTCTATTTGTTTCCTCTTTATTTATGTCTTCATCATTGACGGCCATAAGCGATATGAGAGTTTGATGATGAGACTTCAATTCTTCGCGGTATGTATCAAGATTCTGACACAAATTTTTGAACTGGGCGCGTTTATTTTTATCAATTTAAGCCTCATCAGAAAATGCCTTGATTTCAATAATCTGATTCTCACCCATTGTTCTAAGAGCTCTAGCTTGTTTAATTTTATTTGTGTTTGCCATTTTCGAACTTCAATTAACTCCGGAATGAAATGCGATAATCTTATCGCTGCTATCGAACAATACTGTATTCTTCTTCGGGTCATTCAAACTCACATCAAAACCTACCACTAGGACTAGGTACATACTAGACAAATTTTCATGTGATTGAGATTGAATACTTTTATTCTTTTGCTATTCCATAAATTCATCCTAAGAGCATATGATTGACATACTTCCAAGAGGGCCATAATTGTTTTAATGTGAAAACAAATTAGATGAGTTGAAAGAAACAGGATATTCTATTGTGGATATTTATATTGAATACTTATCATTTATTTTCAATGCCAAAATCGAGATGAATTAAGTAGTAAAGTTGGCTTTAATGTGGGTACACATTAAAAACAAATTTGATTACAAGTGGAGTCTAACATTTCCCATTGATTACAGAGCCAGAATATTTTACATATTTCCATATTCTCATACTGATGGCTTCAAAAATATTGATGCATTTCAATATTTTTATAAGATAGTTGGAACAAATCAAATGCTTCATTTCATAACAAATATCTTATAACAATAACAGTGTAAACTGTAAATGAAAATTTTAAGTTAGAAAATAGATTATTCGAACCGAACTGCTGTGTCTATATTTGGCATCACCCGAAATTTGAAATTCAAACTTAAAACCACAGATAACTATAGTGTGTGTTTCACAGATGGATATTATTTACTTGAGATTTTAAGGTTAAATGGCAATTCTTGTACGAAATGAAATAAACAACGATATCATATAAATGAAATATAATGAATGAATGGATATGAACATCAGAGCTAATATGGGTGGTAGCGAGCTCAATTCGTTATAATTATCGAAAATTAAATAGAAAATCAAGAGAAGAATATTTAATCTTTAGCGCCAACGAAATTGGAAGCATGTGAAAATATAAAAATAATAATACAAATTGTATTAATAACTGTGTGTGGGAGGCGATGGTGCAAGCTTGGATCTTGAGGATGGACAAAAGATATCCCACTGTCAGGAATACGTGTATTTGGGTGTAACGTTCGACGAGACCGGAACGGATACGAAAGAGATCGATAAACGTATTGTTCAGGCAAAGAAGATCATTGGTTGCCTGAATGGGATATTTTGGAGTAAGGAAATGGGAAAAAAACAGAAATTCAGAATATATGACACAATGGTAGAGAGCACCTTATTAAACGGGGCAGAAACATGGCGAATCACGAAAAGATATAGAGAGAGAGTAGAAGTGGTCGAAATGGATGCGATGAGGAGGTCTTTATGTATTTCAAGGAAAGATCATATGAGAAATGATGTTATAAAAGAGCGGATGGGTATTGAAGGCAGCATAACAGATGAAATAGAATCAAAACAAATTATATGGTATGGAGATATACAACGCATGCCTGAAAGAAGATTGCCTAGACAAATTCTAGAATGGCAAACCGCTGCAAGAAGGAAAAGGGGACGTCCCAAACAAGAATGGCAGAAGACAGTGGATAAGTCCATGAGTGAAAGACACTTGAACAGCGAAGATTGTAGAGACAGAGAGAAGTGGCGATTAGGCGTCGGACAACGTCGAAAGACGTTCTAAACCGACTTATATATATATATATATATATATATATATATATATATATATATATATATATATATATATATATATATATATATGTATATATATATAAATAATTTTAATTCCCAATATACAACGATAGTTATAAGTATGATAAGGGGTGTGGGAAAATTGATAAATGTTATAATGTCACTCTTCTTAATTTCATTTAGTCGAAGTTTCGATCCCGATGGGGACCTTCTTCAGTACTCAACAATAGCAATAGAAAACAGTCAAAACATGGCAATCACAAAACATGTAAAAATATCACATACCGAAATACAGAGTTGTAAAGATCTTATTTGAACACAAATCAATAGCTCTCAAGAAAGCAATGAACACGAACATCAACAAATTCAGCGAAAAAAGATCTGATACTTCGTTAGCACAAGAGTAGAAATCAATTAGGTATTATATTATGCAAATAAGGTAAACAGAATAATCAACAAAATGAGAGGTTGTCGATAATGTTGTCAACCAGACTTGCCACAGAATACACGCACATGACAGATGAAACATAGAATAGCATTAAATCACATTGGTCGCAGTAATTCACTCTCACCGAACTCAGAACAAATGCGATTGTTGAAAGACTCCATGAACCGAATTCAATCCCCTCTCACAGAAATAGTCCGGAACATAGAATTCATTATTACGTTATCCCTACGACTGCAGAATTTGTGGAAATTCTCACTCTATTTGATCTATCCAATTCACTCCAACTAAACCGATCATAATGAATCAAATAAGTATAGATGGAGCTAATATTGTTTACATCCCTTCTGTAATTCATATAACAAGTGTGACGTTTAATATGGTACATCTCTAAGAAACATCTTTTCTTTCCACTAACTTCACATTCAAGGATTTTGGTGGAATCATATTTCATTGGGTGATCTTTGTTCCGGGTGTGGTCTGCTAGGGCACAAATCTTATTTGAATTCTTGATGTCGCTATTGTGTTGAGCAATCCTTCTCTTCAAAAGCTGAGACGTCTGACCAATATACACCTCACTACATATTGAACATGGAATACAATATACCACACCATTCATATTATCAACAGTCATCCTATCTTTCACTCTACTGTATAGTCTGTCAATTTTAAAATAAGATTTCGGAATCAATTTAATTTTTATGGTCTTTAGGAGGTTAATTAATGCATTAGTCATACCATTGATTAGGGGAATAGAAGAGTAAAGAATTCTATCTACGTTCTCAGTGTCCACAGTGGTGGATGCGCCCCTCTCTCCATTCGTTGGCTGTTTCGAAGGAGTGGTCTTGTAAATTAATCTGGACAACAACCTTTTTGGGTATCCATTCTCTAGCATCAATTGTAACAATAACCTCAGATTCTGCTGACTTAGACTTGGATGGGCAACTTTTTCGATACGATTCTTCAATCCTAAAATCATGTTCACGTTTTGTCCATGTGGATGATTAGAAAATTAGTGTAAGTATCTCCCTGAACTTGTTGGCTTTCGGTACCAATCCAGAATCAGCCTATTTTCAAGTGTTCGAATCACCCTTGTATCCAGAAATGGGACACCACTCGCTGTTTCTTCCTCCAACGTAAACTGTATACTTTCATGTTCACTGTTGAACCTGACTAGAACGAAAGCAACCTGGTCTTTAGGTACAGCACATATTAGATCATCATCATATTTCTTGATGAAAGGAATGTGAAAAGGAATATTAACAAGAATGCAGTTCAGAAGGAAATCCATTACTACTTCAGCAATGGACGGACTTAAGTTATATATAATATATATATACAGGGTGTCCTGTAAAGACCACGTCAAACCGAAGGAAAATGTACATCGAAGGATAACCCACCTGCTATGACAAAATTCCCATTATAAAAGTCTTTCCGTTTTCGAGATTTTTTTTTTGAAAATAATGAATTTTTGCCCCTTTCAATAGTTTTGTCCTTACGGTTGGTACAATTTTACATCGTTTTGGTTAATTTTGTCAGTGAAATATTGCTGAAGAATGATTTCAACGTTTATATTAAAAACATCCTCCGAAAATTTTAAATGGGGGCTATGAGAAATATTTTCATTGGAAATTTTGGTAGTGGATTATTTTGTTCATGAAGTTTAGCCCATCGTAGTGGAAAAAAAATGTACCGAGCTACTGCTGCACATTACACGAATAAATTGTCTATTTTATAGTGATTTCAAAGAGGTTGTTGGAAAAACAAACCTAGATTTTCATAATACGCGTTAAATCATATGGTATCAGGAATCTAGTTCGTTATCCCCCCCTCATCAAAAAGACAATTCGGCAGTCATAAAAGACAATCGCTATAATATACATGTATCGCCGCTTATATTTTTCTGCTTTTGTTCTCGCTTTTGCTTTACTGTTGTAATTTCGCTGAAACTAGTGAAAGTGCTGTGCTCTCGGCTCTGCTGCTGTGCACAATAGGAATTCAACTCTGAGTTACTATAGACTTGAGGAAGAATCAAATCACCCTCTATCACCCTTGAATATTTGGAACTACACCATCCAGGTACCCAGCAAACACGTTACATCACTTGGCAGTTTCGCGAAGTCTCAAATTGCACATTGACAGATATCTTCATTGCGATTACGCATACTTGTTCTAAACATATTTATTTTGCGACATTGCTTTGTTTACAACAATTCGAAGATGCAGTGATAATAATTTGAGGATATTAATAAATAACCACAATGCCATCCCCATAGAAAGTGGTAAATTAGTAGTTAAAAAGTTTACCATCGAGCGACTTCGCAACGAAGTCTTTTTGAGAACTACACAATGTTAACATGAATTGGATGATATTTCAAATCCTTTTTGAGTGGGTCACTTTATGTTCCCAATGTGGCTGTTTATTCTGGTGAATGTAACAGTAATACTTTGCACATTATTATTTTCAATTATCCATCTGTGGCACTGAAATATCCAGCCCTCAAAGAGTCCGACGAATATTTATTTATTCTCCTTCATCTGGATGTAATAAACAAAAACAAACAATTCAGAGCAATCCGAGAGGTCGTCGGTGAAACCAGAACGTGATCCTAATAGAAGCATTTTTGCAACAAAATACAGATTACGTATTCACTTGGTCCGTTTTCTGGCTGATCGAGCGATATTTCGAAAACTACAATAGCTATAGGCTTCCCGTTTTTTCAGTTTTATTTGTGCGTTGGTGTCTGCCATGTGGCTGGTGATATAGCTATATCACCAAAAAACCAATAAATTAAAATATATATAGTATTTTTTTATAAGTGGTCAAATGAAGACCGGCTCTGTTTGTTAATTTTATTATTTTATGAGAGATAATTTCACTTTTTTGTGACGTTTGTTTTTTTATATTAGATTGAATAATTATTTATTATATGGATGTTTCATTACTTCATTTCCCATTTCCAAATTGTATGTACAAATTTCTACAGGATTACTTTTGTGATATTCATAAAATAGTCCCTTTGGCACTATACAGTGTGTTTCCAAATTGTATGTATGACTTTGTACAAGATATTCTACACATTAAATAAATGATATTCTATATTGGAATCCTTGTCCGAATTTGAACAATACAAGGCATTTGACCTATATTAAATATCATTTATTCAATGGGTAGAATATCTTGTACAAAGTCATACATACAATTTGGAAACACACTGTATAGTGCCAAAGGGACTTTTTTATGAATATCACAAAAGTAATGTTTTGTGGGGATTACAGATTCCTGCGTTACGGTCATGGTGGCGCTGCCAACCAGGTTAACGCTTCCCCCAACAGAGGGCGCAACAATCTACTTAAGCCTCGAAGTAAGCATCTTAAACGGAATCCCACTAATCCCAGTTAAATAGCAACCTACATCATGTAGCATTTTGTGTCTTGTATTATATCTGTTCTATATTTTAGTTTTACTGTTTTATTTTATAACCGTCTAACTAGGAGTAGGCAGATAGAGGCCTAGTTAGAAAACCATTTATTTTTCCCGCTAACTAGGAGTAGGCAGATTGAGACCTAGTTAGCGCATGTCCCGTTATAGTTATCCCGAGACAGTTTCCGCTTCCCAAAATTTTTGTATGTCACAGTCGTGCACATTTTCGAGTGAGTTTATGAAAAAAGATGAAACAGGATGCGGAAAACTATTATTGGTTTTACCAAGTAAAATATACCCGAATACAGTATTTATAGCCACGGGTTGATTATCATTAGCGGTAATGCAGTCGGACAAAATAATTCGAGAAAAGATTTCTGCTCCCAGAAGCAAATCTATGGCACCGGGACGATGAAATGATGGATCAGCTAGGGGTAAATTACGAATAAGATTCCATGAATTAGTACAAACTGGATGTACAGGTAAATTTTCACAAATTTTATAAATAACTATAGCATCAGTGAATAAAATCGGACTATTGGACATTACTGGTTTCAATGAAAGTGACACTGATTCACCACTCAATTCAGTATTCATGGATCCCAATCCTCTGACCTCAACAGAATTAGGAACTTTACGCAAGTTCAGACGTCTAACTGCCTTTTCCGTGATGAAACAAGTCATACTACCCGAATCTATTAAACATCTAAGAGATTGATAAGCACCGCGGCCATCACAAACATCAACATGAGCAGTAGACAAAAGAACATGACTGAGAAGTGCCATGACTCCATCATCAGGGCGATTTGAGTGAGTTTGCGATCGAAATGATTCTTGACCATTTGACATAGCGGATATTGCAGATGGTGAAGAACTTAAAGTATTAGCAGAGCGAAGTTTAGTGTTGTCATGGAGAAGCGTGTGATGAAATTTTGACTTGCATACTTTACATGTATGGCAGGATCTGCAAGATCGTAAATCATGAGAGGAACTTAAACAATTGAAACATAGCTTGTTTACTTTACAAAAGTGATAGCGATCAGAAACAGGCTTATTAGCGAACGTAGAGCAAGTATAGAGCGAATGATTTGCTTGGCAAAAAATACAAGTAGCGGCGGGCGATTTATTCACAAACAATGCAGTAGTACGAGATGAAGCGGGACGTATAAATGAAGCAGATTTTCGCATTGTATTTTGTTTATCATTAATTGTTGGCGAAGTTGAAGATCCCAGCGTTTCTAAAACAAGACAATGTCTAATGAAATCAATTACTTCACTGAATGCTGGAACTTCAGTAGATTGATGCTCCATTTCAAAACGTGTAAGCGTATTCTTGTCAAGGCGTTTTATAATCATCATGACTAAAATAAAATCCCAAGAGTCAATTGGAAATTTACGGTTGTTTAAAGCAGCAACGCTTTCAGTGAAGGTATCTATCAATTTCCTATAAGATTCTGCAGAAGGAACTGTGATCTCAGGAGCGTTCTCTATTTCGGTCCACAGACTCTGAGATTGTAAGCGGCGATTGGAAAAACGTTCAACAATACTTTTATAGGCGATGACGTAATTCGGCGATGTTAAAGGTAACGTTTTAACTAAAGAAAGTGCAGAGCCTTGAACAGAACTAAGTAAGTGAATTTTTCTATTGGAGTTAAGGATGGATTGTTGTGCACAAGTGCATCAAACTGATCTCGAAAAGATGTGAAATCTTTGTAATCACCACTGAATTTCATTAATGATATTTGAGGCAGTCGAACATTTCCATGATTAGAGGGTGGACCTAACATTGTACTATTATGACTTGGTCCTGATGGCAAACTTACGTATTCGTTAAATAATTCGGTAAAGCATGTTTTCACATCGTAGTAATCAGAAGGAAAACTCTCTCGTATCAAATTTTCCGGTTTCAAATCGGACTCAGGATCAGTCACAAGCGCGGAAATTACCTTGTTGTGATGTTCAAAAAATTCATCGTGAATCGTCTGTATATCTTGATAGCGCACCTTGAATGAGACGTGTTGAGTTCTATCAGTTTTAGCCTTCTGGGCTAGAATATGAAGCGCCTTCATATCTGTTATGGAATTATTTCGAAATGTTTTGGATTTCTTTTATTCATCCATCGCGCTGTTATTCAGACGAATAACCGTGAAATCAGCTGATCGGAAAATAAAAGGTCAATGAACTCTTGCAGCTGACTTCTATGTCAACAGACATGCGTTAATGCGCGAGATGAATTTTCAGGTTCAAGGTCGCTGTGTTTTAAAATACTGAAGAACTTATGAATATGGCGGAGCAGATGTTCGATTTCAATTACTGCACTTGTATTGAAAAAACGATAAACTTATTTATATATCTCCTAGAAATATAATAATTGCATCAAATAAATTGAAAATTTGACGAGCTTCTATTGAAAGCGGTTACTGTTCGATCGATTGATTGATTGGCGATCCTCACGCATAGGCGATCAATTTGAACTGAAATGAAAATTTTGAATTTTAATGAAACTATGGCTTATATGAGGCTACAGAAGGATCAAAATGTTGGCGAAGACGATAGATTTTAAGCTGAGAGATGAGGTGGACTGTATTTGAAAAAGCAATGGTATCAGAAGTCTTACCCAGCAAACACTGGGAGGTAACTGTGAAGTACCATGGAAGTAACTTTGCAACTAAAAGCTCGCATGCGATGTATTAAAAACATTGCCTCCCGCTCGCATTTGCAGCGAAATGTCCGCGACATCATGTACGCATTTCAAGTCGTTGTGTTGTTCAAATTGAGACATGAAAAAATATCCCCAAAAAAACATCCATTTGTTGTCACTTTTATGGAAGTTTTTGAGTCAATAAATGTCTTTTTAATAACCACATTGGGTCGTTTCATGCGAGGTCTCTTTGATATCTCTATATTCCATTCCCTTTTTCACCACACATAGAGAACATTATATCAATTTCAATAGGAAGTTCGATTATGATTTCATTAGGATATCATTATTAGACATCTCAATTCTATTCTTTTTTTCACTACACATAGAGTACACATACTGACTTCCATATAAGATAAAATTTTGAACTTAATAAAACTTTCGGGACAGCGTGACGACTTGGTCGATGGTGGGGTTTAATCAGGCCTCAATCTGCCTACTCCTGATTAACCTCGGGATAACTATAACGGGACATGCGCTAACTAGGTCTCAATCTGCCTACTCCTAGTTAGCAGGAAAAATAAATGGTTTTCTAACTAGGCCTCTATCTGCCTACTCCTAGTTAGACGGTTATAAAATAAAACAGTAAAACTAAAATATAGAACAGATATAATACAAGACACAAAATGCTACATGATGTAGGTTGCTATTTAACTGGGATTAGTGGGATTCCGTTTAAGATGCTTACTTCGAGGCTTAAGTAGATTGTTGCGCCCTCTGTTGGGGGAAGCGTTAACCTGGTTGGCAGCGCCACCATGACCGTAACGCAGGAATCTGTAATCCCCACAAAACATTACTTTTGTGATATTCATAAAAAAGTCCCTTTGGCACTATACAGTGTGTTTCCAAATTGTATGTATGACTTTGTACAAGATATTCTACCCATTGAATAAATGATATTTAATATAGGTCAAATGCCTTGTATTGTTCAAATTCGGACAAGGATTCCTATATAGAATATCATTTATTTAATGTGTAGAATATCTTGTACAAAGTCATACATACAATTTGGAAACACACTGTATAGTGCCAAAGGGACTTTTTTATGAATATCACAAAAGTAATGTTTTGTGGGGATTACAGATTCCTGCGTTACGGTCATGGTGGCGCTGCCAACCAGGTTAACGCTTCCCCCAACAGAGGGCGCAACAATCTACTTAAGCCTCGAAGTAAGCATCTTAAACGGAATCCCACTAATCCCAGTTAAATAGCAACCTACATCATGTAGCATTTTGTGTCTTGTATTATATCTGTTCTATATTTTAGTTTTACTGTTTTATTTTATAACCGTCTAACTAGGAGTAGGCAGATAGAGGCCTAGTTAGAAAACCATTTATTTTTCCCGCTAACTAGGAGTAGGCAGATTGAGACCTAGTTAGCGCATGTCCCGTTATAGTTATCCCGAGACAGTTTCCGCTTCCCAAAATTTTTGTATGTCACAGTCGTGCACATTTTCGAGTGAGTTTATGAAAAAAGATGAAACAGGATGCGGAAAACTATTATTGGTTTTACCAAGTAAAATATACCCGAATACAGTATTTATAGCCACGGGTTGATTATCATTAGCGGTAATGCAGTCGGACAAAATAATTCGAGAAAAGATTTCTGCTCCCAGAAGCAAATCTATGGCACCGGGACGATGAAATGATGGATCAGCTAGGGGTAAATTACGAATAAGATTCCATGAATTAGTACAAACTGGATGTACAGGTAAATTTTCACAAATTTTATAAATAACTATAGCATCAGTGAATAAAATCGGACTATTGGACATTACTGGTTTCAATGAAAGTGACACTGATTCACCACTCAATTCAGTATTCATGGATCCCAATCCTCTGACCTCAACAGAATTAGGAACTTTACGCAAGTTCAGACGTCTAACTGCCTTTTCCGTGATGAAACAAGTCATACTACCCGAATCTATTAAACATCTAAGAGATTGATAAGCACCGCGGCCATCACAAACATCAACATAAGCAGTAGACAAAAGAACATGACTGAGAAGTGCCATGACTCCATCATCAGGGCGATTTGAGTGAGTTTGCGATCGAAATGATTCTTGACCATTTGACATAGCGGATATTGCAGATGGTGAAGAACTTAAAGTATTAGCAGAGCGAAGTTTAGTGTTGTCATGGAGAAGCGTGTGATGAAATTTTGACTTGCATACTTTACATGTATGGCAGGATCTGCAAGATCGTAAATCATGAGAGGAACTTAAACAATTGAAACATAGCTTGTTTACTTTACAAAAGTGATAGCGATCAGAAACAGGCTTATTAGCGAACGTAGAGCAAGTATAGAGCGAATGATTTGCTTGGCAAAAAATACAAGTAGCGGCGGGCGATTTATTGACAAACAATGCAGTAGTACGAGATGAAGCGGGACGTATAAATGAAGCAGATTTTCGCATTGTATTTTGTTTATCATTAATTGTTGGCGAAGTTGAAGATCCCAGCGTTTCTAAAACAAGACAATGTCTAATGAAATCAATTACTTCACTGAATGCTGGAACTTCAGTAGAGTGATGCTCCATTTCAAAACGTGTAAGCGTATTCTTGTCAAGGCGTTTTATAATCATCATGACTAAAATAAAATCCCAAGAGTCATTTGGAAATTTACGGTTGTTTAAAGCAGCAACGCTTTCAGTGAAGGTATCTATCAATTTCCTATAAGATTCTGCAGAAGGAACTGTGATCTCAGGAGCGTTCTCTATTTCGGTCCACAGACTCTGAGATTGTAAGCGGCGATTGGAAAAACGTTCAACAATACTTTTATAGGCGATGACGTAATTCGGCGATGTTAAAGGTAACGTTTTAACTAAAGAAAGTGCAGAGCCTTGAACAGAACTAAGTAAGTGAATTTTTCTATTGGAGTTAAGGATGGATTGTTGTGCACAAGTGCATCAAACTGATCTCGAAAAGATGTGAAATCTTTGTAATCACCACTGAATTTCATTAATGATATTTGAGGCAGTCGAACATTTCCATGATTAGAGGGTGGACCTAACATTGTACTATTATGACTTGGTCCTGATGGCAAACTTACGTATTCGTTAAATAATTCGGTAAAGCATGTTTTCACATCGTAGTAATCAGAAAGAAAACTCTCTCGTATCAAATTTTCCGGTTTCAAATCGGACTCAGGATCAGTCACAAGCGCGGAAATTACCTTGTTGTGATGTTCAAAAAATTCATCGTGAATCGTCTGTATATCTTGATAGCGCACCTTGAATGAGACGTGTTGAGTTCAGGGGCGGATCCAGGGGGGGGGCCATGGGGGCCATGGCCCCCCCCTCGCGGACTTTATGAATATAAAAGTGTATCCTGAATCATCGAAAAAAATGCACTTATTTAGTTTTTAATATTTTTTTCCAATAGATAGCTCCGATCGGATTCCACTACATGTCGTTAGAAAGATGAGATTTCGTACCACATTATCTTTTGCGACAGTTTTGTTATTAGTTTACTCAGTTTAGTTCAAGCGCGCGTTAAAGATGGACAGAATAACAAGGAAGAAATACGTTATATTTGAGTTTTTCTTCGATAAAGGCGAAAATGCGAGCCAAGCGGCTGAAAATTTGAATAGTGTTTTTGGTCTTGATACTATAATAGCCAACTAAGCGCAATTTTGGTTTCGTCGATTCCGTTCCGGTAATTTCTATGTCAAAGATGCATTACGCGCTGGAGACCAATTGACGAAAATATCGACAAAATCATGGACATTTTCAGGTCCTGTTTCCATTGCTCAAGAGTTAAATATTGCACAAAAAACCGTTTGGAACCATTTGCATAAGGCTGGTCTCAAGAAGAAGCTAGATGTATGGGTACCAAACGAGTTACCGCAAAAAACTTCTTGGACCGAATTTCCATCTGCGAATCGCTGCTGAATCGCAACAAAATAACCCTATTTTGGAAACGGTTGGTGGCTGGTGATGAAAAGTGGATGACTTCCGACAACGTCAAGCGAAAACGGTCCTAGTAAAAAAGCGGTGAGCTGTCGGAAACAGTCAGGAAGGTTTTGCTATGTATTTGGTGGGATTGGCAGGGAATCATCTACATAAACTGCTCCCCTAAGGCACAAATATTGACTCGGAACTGTACTGTCAACATTTGGACCTTCTGAAGGAAGCGATCGCCCAGAAGCAACCAATAGGAGAGGAATTGTGTTCCATAGGGACAACGTAAGGCCACACACATCGATAGTGACTCGCCAGAGGTTCTTATGCATCCACCTTATAGTCCGGACCTGGCCCAAGTGATTACCTCTCTTGCTGTCCATGCCAAACAATTTTACTGGTGAAAAATTCATTTCAACAAAGGCTCGTGAAATTCGAATGTCTCAATTTTTTGCGAATAGCGACTAGGGCGTCTATGAGGAGGCATAAACAAACCTTCAAAATAGCAACACGTTAAAGAAAAAAACGGCGCATATTCGACCGGAATTGGATCATTCTAACTGTGATAATTGAAATCTTGATTTCTATGCAAAAATAATAATTTTTTCTATACCTCATACTTTCTTGTGCCATGAGTTTTCTCATGAAATAAATCTACATATATTCATGAAATTGTTTGAACTTGTGTTTTGTACTACAAAAATTTTGAAAACTGAATTTGATATGATATACTAAAATACATCTTTCTATAAAAAAACACGTGTCTCGATAGATACCAACAAAAAATTCCGCTATTTTGCTAATCGATATGAGCCGTGACTTTCTATGGCCCCCCCCTCAGACATCGCCTGGATCCGCCCCTGGTTGAGTTCTATCAGTTTTAGCCTTCTGGGCTAGAATATGAAGCGCCTTCATATCTGTTATGGAATTATTTCGAAATGTTTTGGATTTCTTTTATTCATCCATCGCGCTGTTATTCAGACGAATAACCGTGAAATCAGCTGATCGGAAAATAAAAGGTCAATGAACTCTTGCAGCTGACTTCTATGTCAACAGACATGCGTTAATGCGCGAGATGAATTTTCAGGTTCAAGGTCGCTGTGTTTTAAAATACTGAAGAACTTATGAATATGGCGGAGCAGATGTTCGATTTCAATTACTGCACTTGTATTGAAAAAACGATAAACTTATTTATATATCTCCTAGAAATATAATAATTGCATCAAATAAATTGAAAATTTGACGAGCTTCTATTGAAAGCGGTTACTGTTCGATCGATTGATTGATTGGCGATCCTCACGCATAGGCGATCAATTTGAACTGAAATGAAAATTTTTAATTTTAATGAAACTATGGCTTATATGAGGCTACAGAAGGATCAAAATGTTGGCGAAGACGATAGATTTTAAGCTGAGAGATGAGGTGGACTGTATTTGAAAAAGCAATGGTATCAGAAGTCTTACCCAGCAAACACTGGGAGGTAACTGTGAAGTACCATGGAAGTAACTTTGCAACTAAAAGCTCGCATGCGATGTATTAAAAACATTGCCTCCCGCTCGCATTTGCAGCGAAATGTCCGCGACATCATGTACGCATTTCAAGTCGTTGTGTTGTTCAAATTGAGACATGAAAAAATATCCCCAAAAAACATCCATTTGTTGTCACTTTTATGGAAGTTTTTGAGTCAATAAATGTCTTTTTAATAACCACATTGGGTCGTTTCATGCGAGGTCTCTTTGATATCTCTATATTCCATTCCCTTTTTCACCACACATAGAGAAGATTATATCAATTTCAATAGGAAGTTCGATTATGATTTCATTAGGATATCATTATTAGACATCTCAATTCTATTCTTTTTTTCACTACACATAGAGTACACATACTGACTTCCATATAAGATAAAATTTTGAACTTAATAAAACTTTCGGGACAGCGTGACGACTTGGTCGATGGTGGGGTTTAATCAGGCCTCAATCTTCCTACTCCTGATTAACCTCGGGATAACTATAACGGGACATGCGCTAACTAGGTCTCAATCTGCCTACTCCTAGTTAGCGGGAAAAATAAATGGTTTTCTAACTAGGCCTCTATCTGCCTACTCCTAGTTAGACGGTTATAAAATAAAACAGTAAAACTAAAATATAGAACAGATATAATACAAGACACAAAATGCTACATGATGTAGGTTGCTATTTAACTGGGATTAGTGGGATTCCGTTTAAGATGCTCACTTCGAGGCTTAAGTAGATTGTTGCGCCCTCTGTTGGGGGAAGCGTTAACCTGGTTGGCAGCGCCACCATGACCGTAACGCAGGAATCTGTAATCCCCACAAAACATTACTTTTGTGATATTCATAAAAAAGTCCCTTTGGCACTATACAGTGTGTTTCCAAATTGTATGTATGACTTTGTACAAGATATTCTACACATTGAATAAATGATATTCTATATAGGAATCCTTGTCCGAATTTGAACAATACAAGGCATTTGACCTATATTAAATATCATTTATTCAATGGGTAGAATATCTTGTACAAAGTCATACATACAATTTGGAAACACACTGTATAGTGCCAAAGGGACTTTTTTATGAATATCACAAAAGTAATGTTTTGTGGGGATTACAGATTCCTGCGTTACGGTCATGGTGGCGCTGCCAACCAGGTTAACGCTTCCCCCAACAGAGGGCGCAACAATCTACTTAAGCCTCGAAGTAAGCATCTTAAACGGAATCCCACTAATCCCAGTTAAATAGCAACCTACATCATGTAGCATTTTGTGTCTTGTATTATATCTGTTCTATATTTTAGTTTTACTGTTTTATTTTATAACCGTCTAACTAGGAGTAGGCAGATAGAGGCCTAGTTAGAAAACCATTTATTTTTCCCGCTAACTAGGAGTAGGCAGATTGAGACCTAGTTAGCGCATGTCCCGTTATAGTTATCCCGAGGTTAATCAGGAGTAAGTAAGTAAGTAAGTAAGTAAGTAATCTTTATTAATCCTTTAGATTGAGAACATTCAATATAGGACAAGTCATTGAACAATTATATCATAGGTGGTACACAATTAATTAAATTCACTATCATTTAAGAAGTCATTAACATGATAATAACATTTATCGAGTAACATATTTCTCACGCTTTTTTTGAATGCAGAAATATTTTTCAGTTCTCCAATGGAGTTTGGTAGCTTATTGTATAGTAATATACCGAAGTAAGCTGGATTCTGTTCACAAATACTGAGATTATGCCTAGGTATACAAAATTTCTCACAATGCCGTGTGTAATACTTATGATAATCGCTATTCCTCTGAAATTTATCCAAATTAGATTTAACAAATACAAGTGTTTCCAAAATATAAATACAGGGTACTGTAAGCAATCTATACTCAATAAATATGTTCCTACATGGAGTATATCTTTGAACACCTGCTATTATGCGTACAGCTCGCTTTTGGAGTTTAAACACTCTTAAACTAAGAGAGGAACATCCCCAGAAAATGATACCATATTTTATTCTGGAATAAAAATGAGAACAATAATAGGTCATTAATACATTCGCATTAGTTAATTCCCTTAATCTATACAAAGCATAGCAAGAAGATGCCAAGCTCTTACATACAGTACTAGTATGGCTTTCCCATCCCAAGTTGTTCTCAAGCCATACCCCCAAGAATTTAGTTTCTGAAACCTGCTGTATACTTTTACTATTAATTTTTATCAGAAATGATTCCATGCTGAGTTTAGTTCGAGGGGTAAAGTTGATAAATACCGTTTTTTCTATGTTTAGGTACAATCTATTATCTTTAAACCATTTAACGAATCCATCTAACATTTTTTGTGCATACATTATCAGTTCTTCTTTATTTTTATGGCTACATAGGTAACTGATATCATCGACAAACATTTCAATCGAATTTCTCTCATCTATATCTGGTAGGTCATTTACAAATAGTAAAAACAATAGGGGTCCCAATACAGAACCCTGAGGAACACCGAACTCTATATTTTTTTCTTTAGATCTTACACCATCTATTTCCACTACCTGGGCTCTGTTGGTCAAGTAGGATCTCAGCAAATTATTTACTTGCCCTCTTAATCCATAGGCTATCAATTTTTCGAGAAGCAATTCATGATTAACCAGGTCGAAAGCTTTACTCAAGTCCATGAATATTCCTAGAGTTTTCATGTTATTACCTACACTGTCATACAGTTTGCTCAAAAAGTCGTGAATGGCTGTAGTTGTTGATCTATTTTTCAGGAATCCATGTTGCGCACTGTGAAGGATATTGTTACTGGTCAGGAATGAAATTATTTTATCGAAAAGAATTCTTTCAACTATCTTAGATATGACGGACAGTAGAGCTATAGGTCTAAAATTTTCAACTTTTTCTGTATCTCCCTTTTTATAGATTGGAACAATTTTCGCCAATTTAAGAATCTCCGGAAATACACCTCGATCCAACATCAAATTTATGAGGTATGCCAATGGGTGGGCAATCAAATCTGCGCATCTTTTCAAAACTTCCGTATTTATACCATCCACTCCAACGCTATTCGAATTTTTTAGATTTTTCAGTACATCCCTGACAATTTTATCATCTACTGGCGTAAGAAACATTGAATGAGTCAACCTTGAGGGCAAATCACAATTAGTAGGCGTTTGCGGCAGTTTTTTATTCAATTCGACTGGAATATTCACGAAATAGTCATTAAAATAGTTGACAATATCCTTTGTTTCCGAAATAGTGTGATTTTCTATTCTTATTTTATTTACTTTACGATTTTTGTTACTTTTATGTGAAATATTACTGCTGATGACCTTCCAAGCCGCTTTTGATTTATTTTCAGTTTGTTGAAATATGCTGATATTCTGCCTCTTTTTTGCTTCATTAATAACTTTGGAATAAATTCTTTTGTAATTTCTATAGTAATTTAGTTTATTATCGTCATAGTTGCTGTCTAATAATTCACGGTATATTCTTTTCAAGTGTTTTGATGACGTGCGAATGCCAGGTGTTATCCAAGATTTTTTGTTGTTGTGTAGATTTGGCTCGTATTTTCTGAGTGGAAATGTTATATCCGTGTAATATCTCATAGTTTCAACAAAATTCGAAAACGCTTCATTTACCTCCAGACATGTGAAAACTTCACTCCAAGTTTCTTTTAATAAATAAGATCGAAATCTATGATGATTTTGTTCCGTGAATGACCTAGCATACTGCGTCAATACAGGTTTATTAATATTTTCGCTTATGGTTAAGATTTGTGCAGAATGATCAGATAACCCATTAAAAATAACATTGCATTTCAAAACATTTCCTGAATTATTTACACAAATATAATCTATACCTGTTTTTGAATTTTTTGCGACCCTCGTTTCAGTATTTATCAATTTAGAAATGTTGAAAGATGATAGTACATCTGTTAGTTCCCTCTTTGCAGTAGCGTCGCCTAGGTTATCGATATTTAGATCTCCACAAATTATGATCTCATTATTGGCGTTTCTGCAGACTGAATTTAGAATAATTTCCAATGACCTGAGAAATGGAGATATCTCACCGTGAGGAGGGCGATATATAGAGATAATATACAGTTTTTTGTTAGTCAAATATACCTCGATTGCACTTATTTCTACTATATTTTCAGTTGACATTTCCTTTATCTTTTTTAATTCTTTAACATTGTTTATTAAAGATTCTTTACAGAATATGGCACTACCACCACAACTTTTCAGAATTCTACAAAATATACTACTTAGTTTATAGCCATTTAAAGATATATACCCTGACAGTTCCTCTGTTAAATGATGTTCTGTAAGACAAAGTACATCAATTTCCTCATCCATCAGAAATATTTCAAGTAAATCTGATTTATTTCTCAGAGAATTTATATTTTGATGCATTATGATGAGGTTATCCGTTTTGGTTATTTTTAATTGTTATTGACTATTATTAACAGGTAATTTGATATATTTTCTTTTCGCCTCAACTTTCCTTAAATATACTGAACAATTCAAATCAAATATATTATGTTCTACATTCAATTTTAGTGAAAACTTTTCATTCATTAGTACACAATTATGACACTTGACTTTCTCATTACAATTTTCAGTTTTGTGACTTACTGACGTACAAAGTAGGCATCTATCTTCTTCTGTGCACTCACTGGCCTTGTGATCAAAATTTCCACATTTGTAGCATCTGAATACTGGTACATATTCATACACACTGCATCTGGACCATCCTATACTCAATTTTCCACTCTCGACAAGAAGACTAAAACACGAAGGATCGCATTCTGCTATGGCCATATATCTAGTTCTCATCTTCTTGATTATTTTCACATCTAAAAGGTGATGTTCTTTGATAAGGCACGCATTTTGTTTTCTAATCACTTCCTCAATTGTTTCTTTATCCATATCTTCCTCTATTCCTACTATTTTAATCCTTGGATTTATTTGGTTTGGCAGTCTTATATCGTAACTTCTTTTTAATTTCTTCTCAGTTGCAGATCTTATTTTTTCAACTTCTTCTTTGCTGTTGCATTTGATCAGAATTCCACCTTCTTTGATGTTTTTAACTTGGGTTATTCCTACCTCTAAGGTAGCAGGGTTGCAAGATTTCATTAGGGCTTCTTTAGTAATTGAACTTTCCTGCTTTCGTTTAGGTTTTATCACCAACACCTCTCCCGTAGCTTGCGCATAAGTTTTTGTTTTCGCATTCTGCTTAGCATGTTTTGTAGCAGTTAACTTGTTTTCAATATCAACAATTTTTTCTTCAAATAGTTTTTTTATTTCAGCTATGTTTATACCATTTTTCAAAATCAATTCGATGTACAACAGGCACTGATTACAGTACCATTTTGCATTTGTAGCATCTGATATCGTTGTCCACGCATCATCCGTTAAATTGGCACAATTAGGATGAAATCTCCGCTTGCATAATCCATCGCATAACACGACGAAGTCCTCCAATTTGTTTTCACATTTATCACAGTTCATTTCCATTTCATCTGATTTACTTTGTGGGAAACACTTCTTGAGTGCGCCACTGGTTGGCATATTCAGAATTCAGCAAAATTGTTCTTGTTTACACAATTTGCCATAAAATATAATAATCAGCGTAGGTGGTTTTCACTGGAACATTTACTGTTTTTAAATGAATATTTCGTCTGTCTTGAAAAATAATCAACAAGATTATTTTCCGATTCAAAACAACTTGAAAACCTCGATCAATTGTAAGGCAGATTGAGGCCTGATTAAACCCCACCATCGACCAAGTCGTCACGCTGTCCCGAAAGTTTTATTAAGTTCAAAATTTTATCTTATATGGAAGTCAGTATGTGTACTCTATGTGTAGTGAAAAAAAGAATAGAATTGAGATGTCTAATAATGATATCCTAATGAAATCATAATCGAACTTCCTATTGAAATTGATATAATGTTCTCTTTGTGTGGTGAAAAAGGGAATGGAATATAGAGATATCAAAGAGACCTCGCATGAAACGACCCAATGTGGTTATTAAAAAGACATTTATTGACTCAAAAACTTCCATAAAAGTGACAACAAATGGATGTTTTTTTGGGGATATTTTTTCATGTCTCAATTTGAACAACACAACGACTTGAAATGCGTACATGATGTCGCGGACATTTCGCTGCAAATGCGAGCGGGAGGCAATGTTTTTAATACATCGCATGCGAGCTTTTAGTTGCAAAGTTACTTCCATGGTACTTCACAGTTACCTCCCAGTGTTTGCTGGGTAAGACTTCTGATACCATTGCTTTTTCAAATACAGTCCACCTCATCTCTCAGCTTAAAATCTATCGTCTTCGCCAACATTTTGATCCTTCTGTAGCCTCATATAAGCCATAGTTTCATTAAAATTCAAAATTTTCATTTCAGTTCAAATTGATCGCCTATGCGTGAGGATCGCCAATCAATCAATCGATCGAACAGTAACCGCTTTCAATAGAAGCTCGTCAAATTTTCAATTTATTTGATGCAATTATTATATTTCTAGGAGA
Source organism: Harmonia axyridis (assembly GCF_914767665.1). Classification (NCBI taxonomy): domain Eukaryota; kingdom Metazoa; phylum Arthropoda; class Insecta; order Coleoptera; family Coccinellidae; genus Harmonia; species Harmonia axyridis. Next base: position 41,844,164 of record NC_059503.1, read on the forward strand.
TATATAAATAAGTTTATCGTTTTTTCAATACAAGTGCAGTAATTGAAATCGAACATCTGCTCCGCCATATTCATAAGTTCTTCAGTATTTTAAAACACAGCGACCTTGAACCTGAAAATTCATCTCGCGCATTAACGCATGTCTGTTGACATAGAAGTCAGCTGCAAGAGTTCATTGACCTTTTATTTTCCGATCAGCTGATTTCACGGTTATTCGTCTGAATAACAGCGCGATGGATGAATAAAAGAAATCCAAAACATTTCGAAATAATTCCATAACAGATATGAAGGCGCTTCATATTCTAGCCCAGAAGGCTAAAACTGATAGAACTCAACACGTCTCATTCAAGGTGCGCTATCAAGATATACAGACGATTCACGATGAATTTTTTGAACATCACAACAAGGTAATTTCCGCGCTTGTGACTGATCCTGAGTCCGATTTGAAACCGGAAAATTTGATACGAGAGAGTTTTCTTTCTGATTACTACGATGTGAAAACATGCTTTACCGAATTATTTAACGAATACGTAAGTTTGCCATCAGGACCAAGTCATAATAGTACAATGTTAGGTCCACCCTCTAATCATGGAAATGTTCGACTGCCTCAAATATCATTAATGAAATTCAGTGGTGATTACAAAGATTTCACATCTTTTCGAGATCAGTTTGATGCACTTGTGCACAACAATCCATCCTTAACTCCAATAGAAAAATTCACTTACTTAGTTCTGTTCAAGGCTCTGCACTTTCTTTAGTTAAAACGTTACCTTTAACATCGCCGAATTACGTCATCGCCTATAAAAGTATTGTTGAACGTTTTTCCAATCGCCGCTTACAATCTCAGAGTCTGTGGACCGAAATAGAGAACGCTCCTGAGATCACAGTTCCTTCTGCAGAATCTTATAGGAAATTGATAGATACCTTCACTGAAAGCGTTGCTGCTTTAAACAACCGTAAATTTCCAATTGACTCTTGGGATTTTATTTTAGTCATGATGATTATAAAACGCCTTGACAAGAATACGCTTACACGTTTTGAAATGGAGCATCAATCTACTGAAGTTCCAGCATTCAGTGAAGTAATTGATTTCATTAGACATTGTCTTGTTTTAGAAACGCTGGGATCTTCAACTTCGCCAACAATTAATGATAAACAAAATACAATGCGAAAATCTGCTTCATTTATACGTCCCGCTTCATCTCGTACTACTGCATTGTTTGTGAATAAATCGCCCGCCGCTACTTGTATTTTTTGCCAAGCAAATCATTCGCTCTATACTTGCTCTACGTTCGCTAATAAGCCTGTTTCTGATCGCTATCACTTTTGTAAAGTAAACAAGCTATGTTTCAATTGTTTAAGTTCCTCTCATGATTTACGATCTTGCAGATCCTGCCATACATGTAAAGTATGTAAGTCAAAATTTCATCACACGCTTCTCCATGACAACACTAAACTTCGCTCTGCTAATACTTTAAGTTCTTCACCATCTGCAATATCCGCTATGTCAAATGGTCAAGAATCATTTCGATCGCAAACTCACTCAAATCGCCCTGATGATGGAGTCATGGCACTTCTCAGTCATGTTCTTTTGTCTACTGCTTATGTTGATGTTTGTGATGGCCGCGGTGCTTATCAATCTCTTAGATGTTTAATAGATTCGGGTAGTATGACTTGTTTCATCACGGAAAAGGCAGTTAGACGTCTGAACTTGCGTAAAGTTCCTAATTCTGTTGAGGTCAGAGGATTGGGATCCATGAATACTGAATTGAGTGGTGAATCAGTGTCACTTTCATTGAAACCAGTAATGTCCAATAGTCCGATTTTATTCACTGATGCTATAGTTATTTATAAAATTTGTGAAAATTTACCTGTACATCCAGTTTGTACTAATTCATGGAATCTTATTCGTAATTTACCCCTAGCTGATCCATCATTTCATCGTCCCGGTGCCATAGATTTGCTTCTGGGAGCAGAAATCTTTTCTCGAATTATTTTGTCCGACTGCATTACCGCTAATGATAATCAACCCGTGGCTATAAATACTGTATTCGGGTATATTTTACTTGGTAAAACCAATAATAGTTTTCCGCATCCTGTTTCATCTTTTTTCATAAACTCACTCGAAAATGTGCACGACTGTGACATACAAAAATTTTGGGAAGCGGAAACTGTCCCCAAGGTCGAACATTTTAGTCAGGAAGAAGTTGATTGTGAAAGACATTTTCTTGAAACGGTATCTCGCGCCGATGACGGAAAATTTGTTGTCTCTTCGCCTTTCTTTGAAAATTCAACGCCACAGTTCATGAATATGCGTGATTTCGCTTTATCTCGATTTTACTCTCTTGAACGTCGTCTATTAAAGAATCCGCAGTTGCATATACAATACAAAGAATTTATGATGGATTATCTTAAATCACATCATATGGAAGTTATTCCTGCCGATGAAATACAGTCGAATTCGTACTATTTAGTTCATCATTGCGTACTAAAACCTGAAAGCATCTCAACCAAATTGCGAGTTGTTTTAAACGGATGTTATAAATTTGACTCTCAAAAAACCCTTAACGATCATCTTATGACAGGTCCAGAATTGCAACCCGATATTTCCAAAATAATAACTAGTTTTCGTCTGTTTCCATTTGTTATATTCTGTGATATACGCCAAATGTATCGTTTGATTTGGGTGGACTCTAGTCATTGTAATTTTCAGAGAATTCTCTTTCGCTTTTCACCGAATGATAAAGTACAAGACTTTCGTTTGAAAACCGTCACTATTGGACTACGATCGAACCCATATTTAGCACTTCGCGTTTTGCGCAAACTCGCAGAACGTGAAAGACTGAATCATCCACATGCCGACGGAATTATTTCAAATAATTCCTGTATCGATGATTTTATATTTAGTGCACCGACCATTGAAGACTCTCGCATACTGCGCGATGATTTAATTTCTTTGTAAGAGAAAGCTGGGTTTCAATTTCGTAAGTTTTATAGTAATGAACCATCACTTCTGAATGATTTACCAGCATCGCATTTGTCTGTTGACTCACTATCATTCGACAATGGGTCACAACCATTTTCATTAAAAGTTTTGGGATTTAATTGGAATCCCAGCAGTGATTACTTCAGTTTTTTCTGCAAACCCATTGATGACTCATCATGTACGAAAACGATTATGCTCTCTGAGTTAGCAAAAGTGTATGATCCCCTCGGATTTGTTGCACCTACGATTTTTCTCGCAAAAAACATAATCCAACAACTTTGGATATCAAAAATTGATTGGGATGAAACGCCGCCCCCTGACGTTATTCGTGTCTGGCAACAATATAAGTCAGAAATACCGTTACTCTCTGAGTTGAAAATTCCACGCCTTATTATTCCAACTGAGATCTCCGGTTACGAGATCCATGGATTTTGTGACGCTAGTGAAAGAGGATACGCATGCGTCATTTATTTAAGGGCGCTGAATGATTTTTAGATTTCTCCTCATTTTTTATGTGCAAAATCCAAACTTGCGCCTTTAAAGAAGATAACTGTTCCTCGCCTCGAACTTTGCGCTGCCGTCTTATTGAGCAAATTGATGGAATTTACTGTCAAAATTTTGGAACCAACCATACATATAAAGAAAGTGGTCTCTTGGTCAGATTCGCAAATCATGCTTCATTGGTTAAACGGCGAATCTACTCGTTGGAAACCGTTCGTGGTCAATCGTTTTTTGTTTGTACAAACAAATTTACCACAAAATTCATGGTATTATATTAATACAGAAAATAATCCCGCAGACATCGCTTCCCGAGGTGTACTACCTTCTCGTCTTCTCTCTGTAAGTTGGTGGTTTACCGGTCCACCACTGGACCGTTGCAAGAACGCGAGATATCAAGTTTCATTCCGACCTCTTCCTTTTCATATCCAGTGGAGGAGCAGCGTAAATTAGTTCTGTTAAGCGTCCCCAATGATGAAAATTTAGTTGACAATTTGCTAGACAGATTCTCGTCATTCAATACCTTGTTACGTGTTACAACGTATGTTTTGCGATTTATAACTTCTTTCATGAGATTGAACATATGCGACAGCATTTCGTTCGCTCCTCGAAATATTTGAATTTGAGGTAGATATTGTGCTTCTTTTTTAGAATCTCCGTTGTTCCCAGATTTGGTGGATTTGACTTGCTGAAGTTTTGGTTCATTTTTCGTTTCGAAACCGATAGTTCAGAAGAAATCTTAAATTATGTCGATATGTAAATACTGTAAAAAACAATTGGTGTCAACTCGGAAATCAGCTAGTGTCATATGCGCGGGATGCCATGAATGTTTCCATGTGAATGGAGTCTGCTGCGATGTCACAAAAAATCAGGTGTCAGTATTGAAGGATATGCCGGGTACAATGTGGAGGTGTATTGAATGCAGAGATAACAAATCGGATCAGACCGACTGCACAGCTGTCCCAGAATTCACTGACGGTTCCCGCGGTTCCTCTACTCTTCGAGGGTATCCTGCTGATGATGTGAGAATTGTTCGTGAGGATGATTTGGATACGATGAGCCGGTTGGTTCAAGAGATCCAGAGACTCCGCGACTCCGTCAATTTCTGCTCAGATAAGGTAAGCGACTTTGAGTTGAAGCTTAAGGGCTTTAGCGAAATGGTTGCCAGGGTGAATAGGTTGGAGAAGGAAAATGAATCTTTGAAAAAAGAGGTATCTATTCTTGATAGAAAAATAAGTATAATGGAACAACAAAGTCGTTCGAATAACTTAGAGATTCAAAATATCCCTGAAAAAACTAAAGAAAATCTTCATGATATCGTGCTGAAACTTGCTTCTCATGTTAATGCCGACTTCAATATGTCAATTATCGACACGATCTCTAGAGTTCAATCTAAGATTACAAACAAACCTAAAAATATTGTTGTCAAATTCGTCTCTAAGTTGAATCGTGATAACTTTTTGGCTGCCTACAAAGCAAAAAAACATAGTGATGGCGGACGTTCGGGAATTTCCGTGAAGGATATCGCCGATAGGATCTATATAAATGAACATCTGACCATGGAAAATAAAATATTGTTCAAAGAAGTACGTTCTGCTGCGAAAAAGAGGTCCTATAAGTATGTATGGGTTCAGAATGGCAATATCATGTTGCGGAAGGATGATGCCTCTAGGATAATCCATGTCAATCGCGACTTCGATCTGTCCAGGCTTTAGTTTGTTCTAAGTTGATACAGTTTGTTGTTTGATTTTTTTTTCTGTAATTTTTGATTTAACCTATTATGACCTTAAACGTTTATTACCAAAATGTGCGTGGTCTTCGAACAAAACTCAAGGATTTCAAACTTAATGTAAATGCTAATAGTCACGATATAATTTTGATAACTGAGTCTTGGCTTCATTCTGGTATTTTCGATTCGGAAATTGTCGATCTGAGTGAATATTCGATTTTTCGTCGCGACAGAGGCTCAACTTCTAGTGGAAAGATTGAGGGTGGAGGTGTATTCATTGCAGTTAAAAACTATCTTAAGCCCTCGTCTATTCAGGGTTTCCAGAGTGATGCTGAAGATGCGTGGGCTCAAATCTCCCTTGGTAATCATAAAATCTCATTATGTTGTGTTTACCTTCCACCGGGTAATAAAGAATCTGCCTCATATTTTACCACAAAACTCGAATCACTAAAGAAAAATGTTCGTATGTTTCACATGCAGAAAGGTTGTTTATTGTTTGCTCCGATATATCGTTGAAATTCGTGATTGAAACTCAGTATTCAAAATCGGCAGATATACTAATCTGATGTTTTAGTTTTCGTGATTCAAAAATTCAAACACTATTTGTGAGTGAATACAAAAAAAACGAGTTATTACCGTTCATAAACTCAAGAGTGTTTGTTCATTTATCTTAAGAATTATTTTATTAGACAGATGGTAGAGAAAAGTGAGAAATAAACGTAATTATGGAATGTGGAATCTGTGAAGTTTCTTCCGAAAAAAATTCGGTGAGTGCGATGGTTGTTACAAGAAAATATGTAAATCATGGTCCGGTTTGTCATCGACTGAAATGAAGGTTCTTGGAATGAAGAAAGAAAACCGAAGATTGAAGTTTCTTTGCAAGAAATGCGAAAATACAGACACCATTACTTCACTACAAAAGTTGTTATCGGTAAAAAATAAACTTATTGAAGATAAAGAAAATATAATAAAACTCCTCCAGAGGGAGAATAAGGGAAATGAATATCTTGCACCAAGGAGGTCTTATTCTGACGTATTGCTGATTAAACCTGTCAATAATCAGAATAGTAATATAACCAGAACTAAGGTTACAGACAAAACCGATCCTGGAAAGCTTCAGGTAGGAATAGAGGGTATCAAGAGTATAAGAAGTGGAGGTATAGCCATTAATTGCAAGGATGACCAAACGAGGGATATAATTACTACCAAACTCAATGAGGAATTAAGCGATAAATACAAAATTGTTGATGCCGCAAAGAAGAATCCTAGAATTATCATTGAAGGAGTAGAAAGTAAATATATGGAATACAGCGACGAAGAGCTAGTAAAATGCATAATTTTCCAGAACGACTTGAGTCGAATTGATGATAGTATTTCTGAAAAACTAAAAGTTGTTCGTAAGTTTGAACCGAAATCGAGAAAGAATACTGCTAATATTGTAATGGAGATGGATTCTGGAATTTATGGTACCATTAAAGGTAGAAACAAATTAAATCTAGGATGGAGAAGTTGTTTCATCAGCGATTATTATAATATACTACGTTGCTACAAATGCGCTGGTTTCAATCATTTTCAAAAGGATTGCAGAAATGAAAAATCTTGCTTTAAATGCGCAGGAGATCATGACTCGAAAGACTGTATCAATAACGAAAAAAAATGTATAAACTGTATCAAGAAGATTGAAAAATTCGGCATCAGCTTACAAACTGATCACACTGCATACGATCATGAATGTCCTTGTTATAAAAGAATTGTAGACAGCTTGTCGAAAAGAATTGATTTCGGTGAAATATAGCAATCCAAGAGTCAAAGTATGGTGTACTTCAATTGCCAGGGATTCATAAATAACAGAAATAAAATAGTTGATTTCATGCAACAGTGGAAGCCTGACATTGTTTGTTTGTGTGAAACTCATATCACACAAGATGTACAGCCTAATGAAATAAATGTTTCCGGGTATGTGGTCCTTAATTGTACATCTGATAACAGAAGAACAGGAGGATTAATGGTTTACTTGCGGAGTGGCATTATTTACACTATTAAATCGACAATTTCTGATTCATACCTATGGCTTATTGCCGTAGAAATAAGACTACGTAATGAACGACTGTTATTAACAACTTTATATCACCCTCCCGGAATTCGCGTACCGATTTTCTTGGATTCTCTTTGTGAATTTTTTGAGGAGTTTTCCACTTACCAAGGAGAGTTTATTTGTGTGGGTGATTTCAACTTGGACTTCAAGAAAAATTCTTTCTATACTGAAAAGTGTAAGTTTATAATTGACCAGTCAGGTTTCAAACAAATTGTTAAAGATTATACAAGAATTACCAAGGATAGTTCGACTCTCATTGATTATATTGTAACTAATAACAAATATCTGAATCACACTGTTCACTTAACTCCTAAATTGTCTGATCACTTAATAATATCTGTTGATTTGGGGAATCTTGACACTTTCCATGTGAGTAATTCATGTACTAGACGTTTATTTCATAAGTATATTTCTGATTAATTCAAGGATAAACTCAGTAAGTGTAGTTGGGATAATTCTTCAACTGATGTAAATGAATTGACAGATAGTTTTGTTAATTCTTTACAGCAAATATTTTATAGTATGTGCCCCAATGTCGAAATTGTCAAGAGAAACCAAAAACAATTGCACTGGTTGAATAATGAAATCAAACAACTTATGAAGCAACGTGATGATCAATTTAAAAAAGCAGTATTTACACGATGTAATAGTCAATGGGAAATTTATAAAAAATTAAGGAATAAGGTAACAACGAAATTAAGAATAGCAGAAAAAAAATATTATTATGATATAATAAAGAATAGTTCGAATCAAAATATTTGGAAAAATTTGAAAATGCTGTTTCCTAATAAAGTTAACGGTGTTATCAGTAACGTGAATTTCGAAAATAAAATTTTATCGGAAGCTTCTGAGATCTCAGAAAAATTTAATGAATTCTTTGTAAATAGCATTGAAAGTATTGTGTCACATAGCATAAAAAAAATGATAGCTCATTATATCTTTCGAAAATGGATGAGTACGCCGATTTTTCAGCATTTTCTAAGGTCACAATGAAAGAACTAAAGAGTTATATCAAAAGAATCAAAAATACTTGTGGCTCGGATGATATAACAACATATATCTTTAAAGACGCATTTGATATTGTAGGAAATCGTTTTCTCGATATAGTTAATACGTCACTTGAATACGGTGTTTTTCCCGAGTCTTGGAAGATCTCTACGGTTATACCTATTGAAAAAGTATCCAATGCTAGAAACTGCGAGGAATTCAGAGGCATTCATACAATGCCAGTCTATGAAAAGGTTTTAGAATCGATAGTTAAAGATCAATTGATGAAATATTTGAATGAAAATAACGTTCTTATAGGTAATCAGTCAGGTTTTAGGGCTAAACATTCTTGTGAAAGTACCATTGTTGATGTTTGTGATAGGTGGTTAAAAGGAATAGATAGGGGCAGCGTTCATTGATTTTAAAAAGGCTTTTGAGACAATTAATAGAGATCTGTTATTAAAAAAATTTAAAAAAATGGAATAAAGGGTACTGTTTCTGCATGGTTCACGTCATATTTAACTGAAAGGTCACAAAAAGTGAAATTCAAACATAAAGTGTCTCCTGGTAAAAATACTGTACATGATGTACCACAGGAAACAACGCTGGGACCGATATTGTTTTTAATTTATTTGAATGATATAGCAAAAAATCTTAAAAATTGTAAATTGAGTCTATTTGCTGATGATACTATGCTTTACATTGTTGGCAACGATATCGATGTTATGTGTTCGTTACTAAATGAAGATTTTGATTTACTAAATGATTGGCTTAACGATAATCAATTGAAAATTAATATCAATAAATCAAGTTACATGATTTTTGGAAGGGAGTATACATTAAGATCTTTAAATTATGAGAGAGTAATAATCAAAGTTGATAACCAAATATTACAGAAACTTTACTCAGTCAAGTATCTGGGGATTATACTCGATGAAAATCTGAATTTCAAACTTCATGCCGATCATTTGACAAAAAAAATCGCACAAAAGATCCAATACATCTCAAGGATAAGTAATAAAATCGACATGAAAACAAGATATCTTTTGTTCAGGTCAATCGTACTGCCACATTTAGATTTTTATCCCATTTTGACGTTTAAAGATGACAATATTCAACCCATGGTAACAAGGGTAAGTTGACGTTTATCCACTGAGTGAATTAAATTTTTTTTAATTCACTAGTGGAATAAAATGTTCACCACTCACTTTCTGGAAATTATTCTTTCCACACACAATGAACGTAAAACTCATTTTAAAGTATGTTTATTAAAATTTATCAAAAATTCTACATTGATCTATCATTAAAGTAAAAATTACAATTATTAAGATTTTGAAAATGGAACTGGAAGCCTGCACCTCCTCCAAAGGAAACACGCTTAGTCGTTATAGCACATGTGTTTGAGGACTTCTCAGGCCCTGCTGGAATATCCATTTCTGCATCAGGAACTCCGGTTTTTGTGACCCCACCAAGTATTTGTTCAGAAATATTTATTTTTTTTTGTAGTGAATCTTCAATATATCCTTCTGCAACAGAACTTGAGCGCCATCTACCATGTCTTTTCAAAATTGTCAAATCTGCCCCAGAATTTATGAGTAGGGTTGTTCAGCATCAGAAAGGCCCAAATACTTTGCAATAGTAACGGGCATTTTCGAAAATGTATTAACACCTACTGGATGGACGGAACATATTTTATTTTTATAATTTATAAATAGTCGCTTGTGATCAACTTTGCTTGGCCTCAAGTTCCTATACTTGTGGAATATATCGAGTGCAGCAACCTTATTAGTACCATTGACCAAAGTGAACACTCTTTTCTGACGGTTCTATAATTTTCATTGACACTTGCAAACAATTAATTACATAGTGCCCTAGCAACCATCGATCGAAGGGAAATCTCGTTATGAATTTGAATTATACTTAATATTTCCTCTAAAGAGTATTCATTATTTGAAATTTCATCAAAATGGGATAAAATTTTGTATACGACACGCGAGTTAAAAATGTTTATTCACTCGAAGAAATTAACCCACTCGCCCTACGGGCTCGTGGGTTAAACTTTCTTCTCATGAATAAACATTCATTTAACTCACTTGTTGTATAAATAACTATTGTACATCTCTATTATTCAATTTGAAATCGAATGTCATCACTAGACTACAAATAGTCCTGAATAGAGGCATGAGAATGGTTCTCAGATGTGGTAGAAGAACACCAATCAGGTCAATGTTAGAGGCACTAAATTTGATGACCGTCAGACAAAGAATCTATTTCAAAACGTTAGATTTCATATACAAAATTGAACATAAAATGTTACCAGATTATTTATCTGAGAAAATTAGATATGTTTCTGAGGTTCATCAGTATCATACCAGAAATCAAAATAGTTTTTTTGTTGATACATTCAGCACTGAGTTGACAATGGGTTCCACCCTGATTAGAGGTTTTATCTGTTATAATAAATTGCCTAATATGTTAAGGAACTGCAACAAATATGTAACCTTCAGGAAATTGTTGATATCTTATGTTAAGGAGCAGTATTTTTGAGAAATGTATGTTAATTTTATTATGAAGTTATAACTAGTAATTTTTACTAAATGAAGAAATATTATTATTATTATATTATTATAAAAAGTTTGAAGGTTGCTCAGTTTTAATTGCTGCTGATTTCAATTGTTCTTCGGTATCTTGGATCCCCAGCGAGACTAGGGATTATTTGGAGGCTGCAAATGTTGAGCCTAAATATCAGAGTATTATCGATCTGTTTTCGTTCTTAGAGTTGCTGCAGTTTAACACTATTAGAAATTTCAAAGATAATGTTCTGGATTTAGTGCTTTATAATAAGAGTCTGATACGCAATGTTTCACAATGTTGCAGTCCATTGACCCCAGAAGACACTTTTCATCCGTCGCTCGAGTTTTTTGTTCACACTGGTCATCATTGGAGAGATTTGAGAGGTAATACCAAAGAATGCCATAATTTCAAGAGAGCAGATTATGATTTGATTAATTCTAAGATTAATAGCATTGACTGGAATGAGGTACTGAATAGTGGTCACGTTAAGACTAATGTTGACATCTTTTATAAACTCCTACAAGATGTGATTAACCAATGTGTCCCTAGAGTAAGAATTCGCAAAAATATCCAAGTTATTTCAGTCACGAGACAATTAAATTATTAAAGCGTAAACTGAAGCTTCATAATAAGTGGAAGGTGTATAAAGACCAAATACATTACATTGAATTTAAAAGGTTGAGGAAACTCTGTAAGATTCACATCAAACAGGATTTCAAAGAATACATTAACAAAATACAAACTGAAATTGCTGTTAATCCAAAAAGACTCTTTTCATTCATTACCACTAAAGAAAAAAATGTTGGTTTTCCCAACTCCATGGCTTTCAACGGTGAAATCTCTAAAACAGGTCATGAATCATATGAGCTTTTTGCGAAATATTTCAGGAGTGTCTACGTTGAAGCATCTTCTAGCTCCCAGGTATCCTCAAAATTAACTGAGACTCTACATTGTTCTCGTAATTTTTGTGGTGTTCAGTTTTATGCATATGAGGTTGAACAGGCTCTGAATAAATTAAATAAAAATAAAGGAGCTGGACCCGATAACATTCCCTCATACTTCGTCGTTCTTTGTGCTTCTTCGTTGAAGTATCCACTTACTTTAATTTTTAATCAGTCTTTACGAAGTGGTGTGTTTCCTGACAGATGGAAGGAAGCATGCATTATTCCTATATTTAAGACTGGAGACAGGACTAACGTTACGAATTATGGGCCGATAAGTAAATTATGTATTTTCGAAAAAGTCTTCGAACAACTTATACACATTTCACTTTCTTATTTGGTTGGTGACCAAATAATCCAGGAACAGCATGGGTTTCAGAGCGGGAGGTCGGTAGAGACCAATCTCATTGATTTTGCTGGGTCCCTCCATGATTCCTTGGACCTTCGCATTCAAGTCGATGCCATATATACTGACTTCAGTAAGGCATTTGATAAAATTAATATTGATCGTCTCGTGTCCGCTCTTGCTGGTGTTGGAGTGTGTGGTGTTGTGTCGCGATGGTTCGAATCCTATCTAACGAAGAGACGACAGTTTGTGTCTGTTATGGGTTACTCCTCTAAGGTTTTTGAAACCACTTCCGGGGTCCCTCAGGGTTCCTATCTTGGACCACTTCTCTTTTTGATATACATAAATAATATATCGAAATACTTCGAGAGTTGTAGATTTTTGCTCTTTGCTGACGACTTGAAGTTGTTCATAAGGGTGAGGAGCATAGAGGACTGCGTTCAGCTCCAGCGTGTGAGCTCGATATGTTTTCGATTTTTTGTCTGGAAAATCACCTGGTTTTGAATATTTCAGGTTATTACTTTCACAAGGAAGAAGTGTCCTATCAACTACACGTACTGCCTCGGTGGTGAAGAACTATGTAGAGTAAACCAAATTCGAGATCTTGAAGTAATTTTCGATTCAAATCTGATTTTTGATGCTCAGGTAGAGGCCATTGTGAATTCCTTTAGTAGGCTGCTGGGGTACTTGATTCGTCAATGCCGCCCATTTAGCGATTTGAATACTCTAAGAACTCTTTACTTCTCCTTCATTTTCTCCAAGTAAAATTTCGCTTCAACTGTCTGGTGTCCTCAATAGTTGACTTACATAAATCGCATTGAAAGTTTTCAGAAAAGGTTTCTCAGATTTTTTAATTTTAAATGTACTTTTCGCCTTGTTCCTGGTAATACTGAAAACTACAATATCAGGCTTAAATTCTTCAATATGATCAGTCTTGATGATCGAAGGAAGATTAATGATATTTTATTCTTCGTTAAACTAATTAACTTCGAGATTCATGACAGTTACCTTTTACGGCAAATCAATATTAATATACCCGATAGGAGACTGAGACGTTTTAATGTCTTCCAAATCAAGTTTCGAAATACCAGATGCGCTCAGAATTCGCCACTTCAGAGAATGACTCAATTGTGTAATAACATAAATGACCACTTTAATTTATTTTCTGCTAATTCGAGTGCATTGAAGAAATCCTTGAAAAATCACTTTTCATTACTATAGTTGCATTTAAGTATGTATTTTTATTTTATTTTGTTTTCTTCAAAAATTTTTTTTATACTATATCTTATTGTTTTGTTTTTTTTTCACTTCTTCCAAACTTTCATTTTTGAGTTGGGTTCAATGGAATCGTTTTTCTTCTTTTGATTGTTATATATTGTAATGAAACCTTGAATTTGTAGATATTTGTGAATGCAGTAGTGGACTTTAAATAGTCTGTTGTATTCCTTGTCTGTAATAAATAAATAAATAATGTAAGGAATCGGACCGGCAAATGTATTGATAGTCTGTCATCCAGTGAGATCTACTCCGTTCTTTTGTTGCTTGTCAAGTTCACCCAACATAAGTATTTTGCTCAGGAATATGAAAGCAGAAAAATTTCGTTTCCTCTTCGAAAATTGCACGCATTCATTGATTCTGAGGGTGTTTTTCGAGTGGAAGGAACGAATCAAACACGCTCATTTGCCACATGACGCGAAGTTTCCGATGCTCCTGCCGCGTCAGAGCCGCTTAACTTTTTTGATCATAGATCATTACCATAAAATCTAATTGCATGCTGGGTGCCGCACCACCCAATACTTAATCTCTCAAAAATTCTGGATTCTAGCTAGCAAACGCGCCATCAATTCAGCAATTTCAAAATGCGTTCGTTGCTGGAAAATTGCTCCTAAACCTTACCAACCCCCTATGGCTGCACTACCTGAAAAGCGAGTTACGCAAGATAAACCATTTCTTAATTTTGCTGTTGATTTCGGAGGTCCTTATTACATAACTTTGACCCGTCATCGTAGTGTCAAAGCTTGCAAAGCTTATATATGTGTTTTTGTATGCCTTGTTACAAAAGCTGTGCATTTAGAGCTAGCTAGCGATCTATCGTCGGAGACGTTTCTTTCTGCCTTGCAGCGTTTCATTGCAAGAAGAGGAAGAATTCAGACAATTTTTTGTGACAACGCCACTAACTTTGTCGGAGCAAGTGAACAATTGAAGCTGATGCAAACTGCAGCTCAACAAGAATTTATCAATTTTAAGTTTTCACCACCCTCTGGTCCCCATTTTAACGGACTAGCAGAGGCAGGTATCAAATCCGTGAAACTCCATTTAACGAAAGTAATTGGCGATCAAGTGCTTTCGTACGAAGAATTCAACACCATTTTGACGTTGGTCGAATCCAGTTTGAACTCGCGTCCACTGACACCGCTGTCCTCAGACATTGAAAGTGTTGATATTTTGACGCCCGGACACTTTCTCATGATGGAACCGCCATCTGCAGTTCCCACTCCAGAGTTTTCTGAGATACCTTTAAACCGTTTATCGAGAAGGCAACTATTACAACGCATTCATCAGGATTTTTGGCGTCGTTGGCGTCAAGAATATTTACATACGCTTCAACAGCGTTCCAAGTGGCTAGACCCACTTTAACCCCCTAAAATTGGCACAATGGTCTTAATAAAAGACGATAATTTTCCACCAGGCAAATGGAATTTAGGAAGAATCCTTGATTTGCACCCTGGTGACGATAAAGTTGTTCACGTCGCCAACATTAAAACCTCTACAGGTTTACTAAAACGCCCGCTTGTCAAACTTCGCCCACTTCCAAGTAATCCATCTTGGAAATAATTGCATCAAATATAATATTTTATTTAATTTTTTTTTGCTGAATTTTTCGTTTTGTATAAAGTGATTCTCTCTCTTTGCGCATCTGCGATCAACGATCAAATTTTTTGTTTTTTTTTCTCTAACTCAAATTCAACTAATTTTTTTCTCTTTTTATTGAGTAGTTTCAAAATTCATTCTTCATTTTCCCGTGGCAGGATGTTGGAGAAACAAACCTAGATTTTCATAATACGCGTTAAATCATATGGTATCAGGAATCTAGTTCGTTATCCCCCCCTCATCAAAAAGACAATTCGTCATTCATAAAAGACAATCGCTATAATATACATGTATCGCCGCTTATATTTTTCTGCTTTTGTTCTCGCTTTTGCTTTACTGTTGCAATTTCGCTGAAACTAGTGAAAGTGCTGTGCACAATAGGAATTCAACTCTGAGTTAGTATAGACTTGAGGAAGAATCAAATCACCTTATATCGCCCTTAAATATTTGGAACTACACCGTCCAGGTAAGACTTCTGATACCATTGCTTTTTCAAATACAGTCCACCTCATCTCTCAGCTTGAAAGCTATCGTTTTCGCCAATAGAGGTATCACTCAAGTCATTTGTTATTCAAAGAAAAAAGATGGCTGTTTTTATCCAAATGGGTACATTTCTGACGAAATCAAGTTTGTCAATTCTGTTGAGAAATCTTCGATGTTGCATTACTTAGTGAAAAATGGCAATTGTTTACGTGCGAAAATATTACTCGCATAATTATTCACCTCAACGAAATTCAATTTTGCCGGCAAATTTTGAAAAACATCATGCAGATCCAGATTTTTTAATAATATCATTTGGAGCGACGAGACTTTCTGTACCAAGGACGGGTACATGAAGACTTAAATCCTCTGGATTTTTAATATTGGGGCTGCCTGAAAGACAAAGTATATGCAACACCCATACGTGATGAAACCGAATTGCGG
The DNA here is from genome assembly GCF_914767665.1 of Harmonia axyridis. NCBI lineage: Eukaryota > Metazoa > Arthropoda > Insecta > Coleoptera > Coccinellidae > Harmonia > Harmonia axyridis. The sequence goes on from NC_059503.1 coordinate 41,860,114, forward strand.
ATACGTTCTCTCAATTCGGCTTCATCACGTATAGGTGTTGCGTATACTTTGTCTTTTAGGCACCCTCAATAATAAAAGTCCATAGGATTTAGTTCAGGTGAACGAGGAGGCCACAAAATTTCACCTTCTCTTCCAATCCACCGGTGGGGATAAGTTCTATTCAAATGTGCGGTAACTTTGAGTCCGTAATGTGCTGGGCATCCATCATGTTGAAACCACAGACTACGTCGCAGCGCCAGTGGTACATCTTCCAATAAAATGGACAGCTGGTTGGTTAAAAATTCCAAATAATTGTTTGCGTTCAGTGATGGCGGCAGTTCGATCAGGATCAGAATTGCACAATTAAATATTCCAGTCCATAAATTGATCTTGAACCGATATTGTGATCTATCTTCTCTCACCTCGTGTGGATTTGAGATATTCCAGCTATGCAAATTGTGGAGATTCATGTACGCATCCTTGGTACAGGAAGACTCGTCGCTCCAAATGATCTTATTGAAAAAATCTGGATCTGCATGATGTTTTCCAAAATTTGCCGGCAAAATTGAATTTCGTTGGGGTGAATAATTATGCGAGTAATTTTTTCGCACGTAAATAATGGCCATTTTTCACTAAGTAATGCAATATCGAAGATTTCTTAACAGAATTGACAAATTTGATTTTGTCAGAAACGTACCCATTTGGATAAAAACAGCCATATCTTTTTTCTTTGAATAAAAAATGACTTGTGTGATACCTCATTGAAATCACTATAAAATAGACAATTTATTCGTGTAATGTGCAGCAGTAGCTCGGTACATTTTTTTCCACTACGATGGGCTAAACTTCAGGAACAAAATAATCCACTATCAAAATTTTCAATGAAAATATTTGTCATAGTCCCCTTCAAAATTTTCGGAGGCTGTTTTTATTGTATACGTTAAAATCATTCTTCAGCAATATTTTATAGAAAAAATTAACCAGAAAGATGTAAAATTGTACCAACCGTAAGGGAAAAACTATTGAAAGGGGCAAAAATTCATTATTTTCAAAAAAAAATATATCTCGAAAACAGTAAGACTTCTATTATGGGAATTTTGTCATAGCAGGTGGGTTATCCTTTGATCTACATTCTCCCTCGGTTTGACGTGGTCTCTACGGGACACCCTGTATAAATATATATTCACAGCACAGGAAAGTATGGCACACGAAGACGGAGAGGACAGAGAAAACTCAGCAGAAATGCTTAGGCATAGCTGGCAAACTAAGCAATGCCACGGTAGGTTCTATGCAAGTCTGCATCTGGAAGAGGTGGATGTAGCTGCTTCCAATATCTACCTGACCCAGGGTTACCTCTTCCCACAGACAGAAGGAACGATCTTTGCCATTCTAGACCAAGTAGTGCCAACCCGAAATTACAGCAAGCATATTATGAAAAAACAGATAGAAAGCACGAAATGTCGGCTGTGCAACAATGCTGAGGAAACCACACAACTTCTAGTATCGGGATGCTCAGTTATAGCCAGCACAAAATATTTACCGCGACACGATAACAAGGGGAAGGTGCTACATCAAATTCTGTGTCTGAATAAGAACCTGATTCAGTATTTCACACCCCACCACTAGTACGTCCCAGCAGCAGTAGTGGAAAATGATGAAACGAATATATACTGGGACCGCACGATACTTATCGACATAGGAACGGAACACAATAGACCGGACATGGTGGTATGGAACAAAAAGAATTGAACGGCAGTAATTATCGACTTTGCCGTTCCGAAAGATAAAAATATGATGAAAACCTATGCAGAGAAGATAAGGAAGTACGAACCACTGTCAAGGCAGATGAGAAAAGTAGAAATAATCCCACTTATAATCAGTGTCAATGGACTAGTACTAAAAAAAACTGTCCAGCATATCAAAGATCTGGAAATGCAAAATAATACCATTACATGGATGCAAAAAGCCGTTTTGCTTGGCACTGTGAATATCATCAGACAGGTCATCTATCCACACTGAGGAGCAGATCTTCTCTTGGTAGAAATACCCGGGAAGCACTGTAAGAAGAACCACTAAAGTGTGAAATTAAAAAAACAAATTTATCGTTTATCGATTTGGAAACACAAAGTGAAGATCTAACTCCACAGAGAGCTGTAACATAACCTGTAATTATTTCGTTAACCTAGCATCAATAACAAATTTATCAATCATTTATTTCTATAAACTGCGATGCGGCTAATTTACATTGATAATTGTATTTGTATTGTTTTGTCTAGTCTGAAGTTTTATTTAATGACGAATGTTTGAGCATGATGCTAGTGACTTTAAAAATCAAATTTTAAATCAAAGTATTTAAAATTGTTCATTGTGAAAATTATTGTTCTTTCTTTTAGAAGCCCTGAAGAAGCATTAAAGAAATGCGAAAGCTTGGCACAGAATAAAGAGTTCATCTTTTTATTTATTCCTCCAAACATTGAGTCGATAAACCCTTTTTTCATTGGTCTAAATATACCTGAGACTCTTAACTTCACTTTTATGGCATTAAAACATCAACATGATTTTTTTTAGGAATATTTCTCACTCAAAAATTCATTATCTCACCTATATTTACCTGTATTTACCCCAGTCCATGTAGGCTTGATACAAATATCCTAAAAGAACAAATTTGTCTTCTCTTTTCTTGATGACATTGATGGCTGATTTCCATTTTCTTACTGCTTGCTGCTGCTTGTGTTGATTATATAATTTAAGTCCTTGTTCCATCTGTAAATAATTTGAGGATCAGTGTCCTAAATTGAAAATTTTTTTCTCAAATTTTTCAGCATGATTGATCTAAAAGTTAATTCTGTACTCATTGAATTGCAGTTATTTCTTATGTTACCAAAATTCGAAACCTTCTATTTTATCTTGAGAATAAAGTAGGAAATTTTCTAGATTATGCTAAAGTCGGTCAGAATTTCTTGCTCCTCCTCATAGTTTCCTGCTGTTATAGATCCATCGCTGGAAGTGTATACCTTAATTATGGAATAATCATTCAGCGATGGTTGCTATTCCATTGAGTAACATTGACGAAAATTCTTAAGGTTTTTTTTTATTCGTTTGTAACGGGTGTTTTTTTTCTAGGTATATAACTTTAAGTATGCATTACTGTTCAAGATGGTGACCGATTTAACATCTGTCAAGTTATTTATCGTCAGTTTAGTTTGGCAATTTATCATGAATAGACTCACGCCTGAACAACGTTTGCAAAAAGTGAAATTTCATTTCGAAAATAATGAATTATAAAAGTTTAACGAGTCTTCTTGATGAAGGATATTTAATATAAATCAAATAATTTGACAACTTTGTGTCTAATCCTTCACAATAATATATCTGTATGATATATTCAGTTTATTTTTGTCTTGGAATATATTCCAATTCTAAAAATGACAAATTTAATAATCAACCAAAAGAAAAATTCAAAATGACTAAAACTGTACAAATTGAGCAAACGGTTAATATGTTAATTTAGTTGTTCAATTTATTAACCGTTTGCTCAATTTGTACAGTTTTAGTCATTTTGAATTTTTCTTTTGGTTGATTATTAAATTTGTCATTTTTAGAATTGGAATATATTCCAAGACAAAAATAAACTGAATATATCATACAGATATATTATTGTGAAGGATTAGACACAAAGTTGTCAAATTATTTGATTTATCGAAAATAATGGTTCTGTGCGGAATACCTATCGCGCACTACGTCCATTTTTTTGTTTGGCGATGAAGCGCACTTCTAGTTGAATGGCTACGTCAACAAACAAAACTGCCGCATTTGGAGTAAAGCTAATCCTCAAGTGTATGTTGAAACATCGTTACATCCAGAAAAACTGACTGTTTGGTGCGCTTTATGGGCTGGTGGAATCATTGGTCCGTACTTCTTCAAAAACGATGATGGCCAGAACGTTACAGTGGTGATCGGTATAGAGCCATGATTACTTACTTTTTCATTCCTGAATTGACAACCATGATGTCCAGAAGCTGTGGTTCCAACAAGACGGTGCAACATGTCACACAGCTCGTGCCACAATCGATTTATTGAAAGACACGTTTGGTGACCGTCTGATTTCACGTTTTGGACCTGTGAATTGGCCTCCAAGATCTTGTGATTTAACACCGCTAGGCTACTTTCTGTGGGATTATGTAAAGTCATTGGTCTATGCGGATAAGCCAAAAATCCTTGACCATTTGGAAGTCAACATTCGCCGTGTTGTTGCCGATGTACAGTCACAAATGTTGGAAAAAGTCATCGATAATTGGACGTCCAGATTGGACTACATCCGAGCCAGCTGTGGCGGTCATATGCCAAAAATCATATTTTAAATGTAATGCCACAAGATTATCTTACGGATAAATAGAATTCATGTCAATCGAATGATCCATCGTTGTTTTATTGCAATTTAAAGTTCTTCAGCTCTAAAAAAACATCCTTTATAATATATGATATTCTGACGTCTTATTCATTTCGACTCTCCTAGGTCTCTCTGAGACCTCTCAAAATCTCAGGGCTTGCCAGTGAAGAGAATGCCATATTGTCATCTTTAGGCCTCAGATTGAATTGATTGCATAATTCGTTTATGACTTAAAGACAAGGCAAATCAAACAAATCCTTATAGAATCGTCGACGTTTCGATCACAACTTAGTTTTTTTTTTTTAAAATGAGACAAATTATTATAGATAGTGGCTCTGACATAAACATTACAAACAATTCAATTGCTTCAGCAACACAAAATATAATATTATAAGAACGAAACAATAAGATAGAATATATTATATATAAACATTAAAATATTTTGCAGAAGTAGCCAGATACGTCAAGACGATAAATTATATGGTTCTCAAATTGAATTGACCTTTCCAAATGGATTTATGGGGTAGATTAAGTTAGATTAGATTTAATTGAGGAGGTAACGTTTCACTGCGACCAAATGGTCTATTGTGCCCCCATCAGAGCTATTCTCTCCATAACGTGATTTACAGCTCGCCTTCCAGTTCCAGATTTCTGATGAACTCCAACATCTGGGATGACTTCAAGAAGGCGAATTCCTCAGTTCTATAAGTTCCGAGTCCAAGGCAGGTTTTGCGTTGGCTAGCGATGGAGAGGCATTCCGTCACCAGGTGATCCGGAGTTTCTTCCTCTTCTCTACATAATCTGCACTCGTCATTTTCTGTTAGACCCATTCTCATGAGGTGATACCTAAGGCGGCAATGCCCTATGAGGAATCCACTGAGGAGGTGTAGCATATTCTTACTAAGATCAGAATACGTCTTGGATCTTGTAGAGTCAAAGTTTCGAAGAAACTTTTTGGAGTGATCCAGACCAGGAAGATTCCGCCAGAGTTTTTCTCTTTCGGTTACCTCTTTTTCCTGAAATTTTTTTTTGTAGGTGCATTTGTCTGCACCACAGAAAGGTCCCGGGCCGTTGAAAGAAGTTTGTGCTCCTTTTCTGGCAAGTGTGTTAGCCTCCTATTTATGAGGTCGCACAATGTGGATATAAAACTCATCACTGTATGATATAACTCGAAAGTCGGCACTGTTGTAAATCTGAATATAAACAGTAAGATGGGACCGATTGAACATATTGAGTGGTATAAATACATTGTTATCAACTTTTTATTGATTCCGACAAATGCAGGACATCTGGGGAAAATGCACTAGTTCAACGGTTCATTTATTTTCAATTTTTGTAAATGAATTATTGTGAACAACCTATATCATTTCTAAAAATTTATTGTATCGTATTTTTCCTGGATTTGCTATTTCTATATCTTTATCTTCACACTTTCAAAATCAAAATCATGTTGATATTCGATATGCTGAAATAAAAAGTGCACAACAGAGAATTCTAATTCACATCAAAATATTTTCAAGAATGCAATTCGAAAATCAAGATAGTAGAATTTTCAGTTAATGTTCATGAGCTGCCTTCGTGAATTCATCTGCAGCTTACGATTCGGTGTGGAAGGATGGTCTGATTAAAAAACTACATAATCATTTGAACTGCGGAAAAATGATTCGTTTGATCGAAAACATTTTATCTTATAGCAGACTTCTTGTTTTCGTCGATGACAAACGCAGTAGTTTCAAAACGTTGAATAATGGGCTTCCGCAGGGATTGGTTTTGGCTCCTATAATTTTCAATTTATACTTGTATGACATCCCTGTTACCTTTTTTGAGAAATTCATATTATTCATATTGCTTTTTTGTTTCGTCATTCTGAATTTGGAAAATTATGGAAAATTATTTTCTTGAGTGGCGTCCTTGTCCTAATCCCAATAAAATGAAGTATCATGTTTTCTTATGAATAATCAACAAAAATAAAGAAAATTGAAAATAATTTTCAATAATTCCTCCTTGAACCATAATAATACTGACAAATATCGAAAAATAATATCCTTCAAAAATTAGCAGGTTATTCATGGAGTGCTGATGCCAGTACTCTTCGTACGGCAGCCTTAGCCTTGGTTTTTTCCGCTGCTGAATACTGCTATTCAGTTTGGTTCCCTAGTGCTCATATTCATCGAATTGATTCACAGCTTAACGTGTTAATAAGAATTACTCGCTCTGCTCGCCAATACCGTCACTATGCCGGTAGATCCTTCACTGGGTATCCGTCTAGAAAATAAAAGATTTTTTTCGGAAACCTTGTATCGTTAGCTGATTTCAGACGATTCACTCGGTATACTATGCTGATTCTAGGGTGGAATTCTATATGATTTTTTCCCTAGAACATACCGTTTCGCCCTTGCTCACATGAAAATATTTGATGCAAATAACTTTCCATGACGACAAATCAAATGCGGTCCTAGCCTTAAATTTTGAGGGGGTTCGCCGTTATGGGCTTCAAGTTTTTCTATGGGACCAAATCCCAGATTATACCGATATCAAGCCTTACCTCTCAAAAATATTTATATTTAGATATTCATATGAATATTTATATAAGGCGTACAACTTTGCGTCCGCCGTTTTGCAATAGATGGCTGTAACGGTAAGTGGTAGTAGAAATAAATATATCGTATATGTCATACAATAAGTTTAGGTATTTGTGAAAATAACGCCATTGACATGTTAGTCGATTTGTGTCTGGATCATAAAGTTATTCACGATTAACCACGTTAGCTTACGAGCCAAATTCTCGTCATTTGCGGGAGGTTTCAATTTTCTGGTAAAATATGAAGAAATACGCGGCTGGGGTTCATCGAGTGCTTTCAAATACATATAGTGAGAACGATATTGGTGGAAGAACGTACCAACGATATTGTTTATGTCTAGGTTTAGTTATTTCCTGGTACATCTGTAAAATGGTTTCAACGCTTCAAGAATGGTGATTTTGATGTCGCGGTGGAAGAGAGAAGTTTTTTGAAGATGCAGAATTGGAGGCAATAATTGATCAAGACTCATGTCAAACGCAACAATAATTGTAGGATCAATAGGAGTGACACTAAAAGCCATTTCAAAATGCCTGGAAGTCATAGGAGTGACTCAGAAACAAGGAAATTGGGTGCGGTACGAGTTGAAGCCGCGAGGTGTTTGAACGGCGTTTATTTACCTACTTGTTAACAGCTGCTTGCAAGACAAAGACGGAATGGGTTTCTGCATCGGATTGGGACTGGAGACGAAAAATGGGTTCATTACGATAATCCCAAGCGCATAAAATCATGAGGATATCCCGACCATGCTTCCACATCGACGGCCAAACCGAATATTCACGGTTCTAAGGTCATGCTCAGTATTTGGTGGGACCAGCTCGGCGTAGTGTATTATGACTGAAAGAATCACAGGCGATCGTTATCGAACGCAATTAATGCGTTTGTACCAAGCATTGAAAAACAAACCGCCGCAATACAACGAGAGAGAAGATGAATTGATTTTACTGCATGACAATGCTCGACCTCATGTTGGGAAAGTAGTCAAGATATACTTGGAAACGTTAAAATGGGAATTCCTACCCCACAGCCCTACCCGACGTATTCTCCAGTCGTTTCTCCCACGGACTATCACTTGTTTCAATCAATAGCACACGGCCTGGCTGACCAACACTTCCGATCTTATGGAGAAGTAAGAACTTGGATCGATGCGTGGATCGCTTCAAAAGATGACCAGTTTTTTCAATTCATACGCTTTCCGAAAGATGGGAGAAAGTAATGACCAGCGATGGGCAATACTTTGAATTATAAATGTATAACCAGTTTTTTACAATAAAGCCTCGAATTTCGCAAAAAAAGTTGTACCCTTATGTATTTGTTGTATTATAATATCATTATTTACTTATCAGGGATTTAACCATTCAGGTAGAAAGTTTAAAAAAAGAGATTGTTTGATATGAAAACAAGAAGACAATTGGCAACTACAACACAAAATCTAATTTGGTCTTTAAAACTTTGAACCCTTTGAAAACCTTGTAATCACAGCGTCCTCGTCAACATCAAGGTCCCAATGAATGTTCAGGAGGACAAAATACTCCATAAAAATGGAAGCAAACTACTAAATATGTCGTTTTCCACTGAATCTTGTCATCTGAATCTTATTATTCTCCTCTATGATAGAAAAACTTTATTCAAATAAACAGAATTTTGTCACACCAAAATATCACAGCGATATATATCGATATTTTACTCTTACACATTTCGATACATTTCGATAGTGTCAGAAAATAGCGATACAATATTTATATATCGATAGTTTCCTGACCTTTTCCCATCCTTAGTGTGGATTTGATGAACGCAGTCAGTAACCGTAACGATTTCATTATAACTATAAACAAAGATTGTCATGCTTTTTAAAATTTTGTTGAAATATAAATCGTATATTGTATTCTTTAATAATGAATAAAAAATAACCGATATCAACCAAATTCTCAGATCTCATTTTTCCAGAAATGGCAATTTCTTTCTTCGAAAAATTTGGGAGAAATGAATAATCAAAATGTGAGCGTTATTATCCGTCTTTCAAGAAAGTTATCCATGCTTATAGGTTTGTAAAAAATTTTCAGAGAATATTGAATAATAATATAATCCCAACATTAAGATTTTAAATTAGCACATTTCTTTTTCATAGAGACATGTATGATGCATAAGTCCAAATTTAATTGATGATTGGGTGGGAAAAATTGACAAAAAAAGTTTATGTTTGTTAGTTAAGTTGTATTCCTTTTTATGGTCCTTTTTTTTTGTTTATTTAATAGCTACAATAGACAATTATTAGCATATTTTTCTTTGAATTTCAACTTTGAAAGAAAATTTGTCATTTTATGTCTTGCCGATGAAAATATTGATATTCTTGTATCTTATTCAATTGACTCATTAATAGAAATACTACCTGAAATAAAGAAATTGCATTCAATTTTTATTTTCAGTTTTGACGAATATTGAATTTGCATAATCGTTCGATAAGATCTATGAAAAGACCTACAGTGAGATTTTTGTTTTAGGAATATTCAGTATAGCTATAATAAACAAACTGAAAAGACGCAGAATGAATAATAGATCTACCTTTCGGATATCCATGGCTGATGTTGCATCGTAAGTAGTCGTAATATCATATCTAGCTGTAACATCTTTGAGAAATCAGGTTATAAGAAGTCCCTCATTTCCAAGGTTTATCAATACATTTTTCAGTTGAGCAGCAAATTATTCTTCTATTCCATATTTTGTAAAGAAATACAATATAATTGCAACAATTTAAAGGACCTATTGGAAATTCCCGACGAACTAAGGAGTTTTTTAGTATCTGAAGATTGTATTGATGTATTGATGCTATGTTATAGAACAAGACTTGTGGCTCTGGGTTTCACTCAGAAGTGAATTAAACAGGGCTATTTATGTCCTATATAGTAAATAAAATTTTGATAGATATAAGTTTCAAAAGATCAACAATTGAGCATGGTATTCACATAAATCAAAAAATAACTTGCTTACTATTGTTGCATTGTACGTGGATGACTTTTTCGTTTTAACTAATATTAATTCTGAAAGAATTTTTTCTGATAAAAAAATTAAGTAAAAATTTTATGATAAAGAAATTAGGGGAAGCTAAAAAATGATCAGGGATGAATATTACTAGAAATTATGGAAAGGTAGTGAAGCTATCGATTATATTCTTCAAATATGTATTGCAATAATTCAACATGTCTGATTGTAAACATGTGAAAACTAAATTGAATTTTGATTCAACAAAAGAGAGTTGTAATGATGAACCATATAAGAAATTAATAGGTTTATTAACATCTTTAGCAGTATGAACTAGTCCTGATATAGCATACTATGTTAATTTCTTGAGTCAATTTAATAATTATCTCATTGTTGAACACTGGAAAAGTGCAAAACTCATTTCAAGATACGAAGATCATTGTTCAATTTTTACTTCAGTCAAAAGGACCTGAGTATTTGAAATCAGTACTCAAATTGTATCGGCCAATACTATTGACCCATATTAGTGGGTTAGATAACTACACTGACTTGATTTTTTCAAATGTTAACTTTGGATCTGAATCAATGAATAATTTAATTTTTACCAAAATGAGAACAATGAATAAATCAGTAGGATAGCATTTTTGAAATGGCCATATAGCACCTATTCGATCAAAAGATTGGAAACTTTAGTGAACAAATAGGTATCTACATTCAGAATCAGAAATGGGAATTTTTCTTCAGTCTTTATAAAAATAGCTTCGATTATAATTTCCCTCAACACAAGATTAAAGTTTATAAACAAAAGAAAAATAATATAGAAATGACTGAGGAGGTTAAATATTTAAAAGATTTGTTGGATAAACTTTTCATTCTTTATAAGTTCAGGCCAGAACTCAAGATGCAATATAGTAATATCAAAAAACGATATGACACTGAGCTTTCATTAATGAAAAAAAAATTCTATTGTGATTTCATTAAGAATTCTAAAAATAAATCAAAATCAGTATGGGACGTTGTTAACACAATTACTAATAACAAAAAAAAAATACTTGATGCGAAGAATATGTTAGGGAATCCTAGTGAGTTAGTTGAAAACTTCAATAATTATTTCACTGATATTGGTCCAAATATCTGTAAAACTCTTCCACGGATGAGAGATTACTCTGTACCTAAATTTTCATTCCCAAACTCAATATATATGTTTGATGTTGATGAAGCTGAACTGGTGGTTGGTGTCAACTCATTAAAGAATATAAATGCGAGAGGCTATGATGATATTTCCCTTCGTGTGGTAAAAAAATCCTTGCCTATAATAGCCCCACACATCTGTCACATAATGAATTGTGCTTTTAAAAATGGTATTTTTCCTGATTCTCTCAAGATGGCAGTGATAACTCCCCTGTATAAAAGCGGCGATAATGGTAGTTTAGAAAATTACAGACCTATCAGTTCTTTGTCGTCTTTTGCGAAAATATTTGAAAAAATTCTTTAAAATCGATTGTTGAATTTCTTCAGAAAATTCAAGATACTAAATGATTGTCAACATGGTTTCATCAGAAACAAGGGTACTGAAACAGCTCTATATGATCTGACAAGAGCGATAATCTGGTCTTTGGAGTCGGGGGAGATGCCAGTAGGTCTATTTCTCGATCTATCTAAAGCCTTTGACTGTGTAGATCACACCACTTTGTTAGGTAAAATGGAACAATGCGGTATAAGGAATAATCAACTCGAACTGATTAGAAGTTATTTGAGTGGTAGGAGACAGAAAACAACTTTGAATATTGATGGCACTACATATGTATTTGGTGAGAGACAACTGCTGATGGGAGTGCCTCAAGGCAGTATTCTTGGACCCCTTTTATTCGTTATTTACATCAATGATTTTGCTGGTTTATTTGATTTTACACGAACTCATCTAGTAATGTATGCGGATGATACAAATATTAACAAATTGCAAAAACTTAAAAATAAATTCATATAAAATGCAACGAGTAACAAAGTTCATCTATTACAAAAATTAGAAAATTCTTCCATATTGTAAGGCTCACAATCAAGTATTAACTTATATACTAGCTTTTTAAATTCTTTATGTACACTTATAAGGTGCAAAGCTCTAGGTAAAGCATTGAACAACTTCAATGCAGCATACTCTGGATGTTTTTCAGTTAGCGATAGTGAATGTTTAGGGTAAAAATATGGTACTAGTCGTCTAGAGTTATTTGTATTCTTGTAGGAACTATAAAGATGTTGGTTTTTATCAAAAAACAAAAGTAATCTAAATATATACAGACCATAAATAGTCAGTATATTATTTTTCTTGAATATGCCTCTACAAGATTCCCTATATGCTAATCCAAACATATTCCCCAATATTCTCTTTCGTACAACGAAAATTGATCTTAGGTTAGTGCTTTCCCAGCAAATAATACCGTATGACATTATTGATTGTGCATTTGCATAATATATAATTTTGAGAATATTTTCACCTACTCGATTTTTTACAACTTTTAAACTATAATTGACCGATCAGAGTCTCTTCAGGACATATTCTGTGTGTTCCTCCCATTTGAGCTGTGCATCCAACAATACACCCAAGAATTTGATACCACTGCTAAATTTTACTTCAACATCATTATAATGTAATCTTTGTGTGCAGCAATCCCGAGATCTAGGAGAAAACATTATGCATTCGGTTTTCTTGATGTTCAATGCTAGTTTATTGTGTGCAAACCATTGACTCACACAATTCAGAATCTCTTTGGTTGATTCGATTGACGAAGGTATATTGGCATTCTTTATCAAAATATTTGTATCATCCGCATACATTACTAGATGAGTTCGTGTAAAATCAAATAAACCAGCAAAATCATTGATGTAAATAACGAATAAAAGGGGTCCAAGAATACTGCCTTGAGGCACTCCCATCAGCAGTTGTCTCTCACCAGATACATATGTAGCGCCATCAATATTCAAAGTTGTTTTCTGCCTCCTACCACTCAAATAACTTCTAATCAGTTCGAGTTGATTATTCCTTATACCGCATTGTTTCATTTTACCTAGCAAAATGGTGTGATCTACACAGTCAAAGGCTTTAGATAGATCGAGAAATAGACCTACTGGCACCTCCCCCGACTCCAAAGACCAGATTATCGCTCTTGTCAGATCATATAGAGCTGTTTCAGTACCCTTGTTTCTGATGAAACCATGTTGACAATCATTTAGTATCTTGAATTTTCTGAAGAAATTCAACAATCGATTTTAAAGAATTTTTTCAAATATTTTCGCAAAAGACGACAAAGAACTGATAGGTCTGTAATTTTCTAAACTACCATTATCGCCGCTTTTATACAGGGGAGTTATCACTGCCATCTTGAGAGAATCAGGAAAAATACCATTTTTAAAAGCACAATTCATTATGTGACAGATGTGTGGGGCTATTACCCCAACCACCAGTTCAGCTTCATCAACATCAAACATATATATTGAGTTTGGGAATGAAAATTTAGGTACAGAGTAATCTCTCATCTGTGGAAGAGTTTTACAGATATTTGGAGCAATATCAGTGGAATAATTATTGAAGTTTTCAACTAACTCACTAGGATTCCCTAACATATTCTTCGCATCAAGTATTTTTTTTTGTTATTAGTAATTCTGTTAACAACATCCCCTACTGATTTTGATTTATTTTTAGAATTCTTAATGAAATCACAATAGATTTTTTTTTCATTTATGAAAGCTCAGTGTCATATCGTTTTTTGATATTACAATATTGCTTCTTGAGTTCTGGCCTGAACTTATAAAGAATGAAAAGTTTATCCAACAAATCTTTTAAATATTTAACCTCCTCAGTCATTTCTATATTATCTTTCTTTTGTTTATAAACTTTAATCTTGTGTTGAGGGAAATTATAATCGAAGCTATTTTTATAAAGACTGAAGAAAAATTCCCATTTCTGATTGACTTGCTCTGATTCCATCGAATTAGCTCATCCCAGACAATATCTTGCAAATCAGATAGAAAATTACTCATAGACATTAATATGTCTAGTTAAAATTGTCTCAGTATAATTTTTTTCATTCACTGTAATGTTAAATTTGAATTCTGTGGCCGAATGATCAGATATATGAGCTTCGAGAACTCTAGATGTACCATTAATATTAGTTAAAATATTATCAAGACAAGTCATAGAAGCAGATCGTGTTCGTTCATTGATTGTTATCTTGATATTGAAAGAAGCAAGTAGCAGTTTGAATTCACGTGCAAACTTGTTATTATCCAAAAGATTTATATTGAAATCTACAATAACAACTTTCATTGACTCAAGTAAACTCTGTTCCAGTATGTAAGTTAATTTTTCAAAAAAAATATCCCCATGAGGTGGAGAGTTTGACCTATATATACAGACAATTATAGTTTTATTATTTCGAAAATTTATTCGTACTGCCGAACACTCGAAGACGTTTGCCACACTAAGTAATTTAAAATTACCTTTTTCCTTTGCCTCAACATTGAAACGACAATAAATGGCGGTACCTCCATGTCGCCCCGAGTCACGACAGAAACTCGACACCAGGTTGAAACCACCGAGCTTGTAATATTCAAGCTCCCCCTCACTTCTCCCATGTTCCGTCACTGCAACCACGTCACAGTTTTCCTGAGCAATTAAAACTTCCAATTTGTTGAATGATGTACCAATGGATTGTAAATTTTGATGAATTATGCAAAATTCTTTAGTGCAATTTGCCGGCTTTATTTCATTCACTATATTGATGTTTTGTGTGTTGCCTATGAATGTTGACGATTGCAAATTCTTTTTATATTTCAGATTTTCGAAATAAATTACGAAATGAAAATTCTCTTACGATAACTCCTTCCGGCCAGTTTTCAGGGTTACAAATGGAACTGAATAATTCCTCTGTGTGGACACCAACACTGAATGCAGAATTTTTACCCAGTGTGTTCAGCTTTTTAACCTCAATTTCTTCGTTTTTAATTTTGTCCCTGAGATAATCTTTGATTATTTGTTCAGATATATCTTTACCTTGTATTCTGCCAACATATATCCATCGTCTTTTCATTACACCTTTGATAGATGAGTTTGTTGTTTTGTTCACACCTGTGCATATAATATTCCTTTTTATTTTGCTCTTATTACGACTTATTGTTTTCCATTCATTGTTTCCTTGTGATGAGGGTCCTCTGTGTTCATCAAGTCGATTAGATTCTCTTCCCAAGTTGTGTCCGACTTCTGTTCTATTCTTATCATTTGTTTGTATACTTGTTGTCTTTTGGGTTGTCAAGTTATTTTTAGAGGTTAGTAGTTCCAGAGATCTAGATTTTGACTTTTCAGCATACGTTGGTTTCATTTCTCACATCTTGACTTTGTTGACATTCTTTGTTATTTGATTCTTTCTTATCTTTGTTTATCTTATTGACGTTGATAGATCTCATCATTTTTATCAGTATTCTCACCTTGAATCATTATTTTTTCATTCAAAAGGGAGTTATTATCCATCAATATCTTGTTTTTTTCTTGTACTTCCTTCAATAGTTCTTTCAGGTAAAGTACCTCAATATTCAAGATGTCTTTTTCACTTCTGAGTTCACTGATTTCTTTAGCGAGTTTATAAATGTTACCCTCTTCGTGCTTGCAAGATGTAGATTTTGAACTTGCCGATATTAATGGATGAAACCATGATAAGTGAATAAATATATTATAATATAACATATACATAAGCGTACAATTTTTCTTGCGAAATTCGAGGCTTTATTGTAAAACACTGGTTATACATTTATGATTCGAAGTATTACCCATCGCTGGTAACTACTTTCTCCCATTTTTCGGGCAGCGTACGAATTGAAAGAACTGGTCATCTTTTGAAGGCGATCCACGAATCGATCCAAGTTTTTAATTCTTCATAAGATCGGAAGTGCTGGCCAGCCAGGCCGTGTGCTATTGATCGAAACAAGTTATAGTCCGAGGGAGCAACATCTGGAGAATACGGCGGGTGGGGTATGACTTCCATTTCAACGTTTCCAAGTATGTTTTGACTCCTTTCGCAACATGGGGTCGACTACTGACATGCTGTAAAATCATTTCATCTTCTATCTCATTGTATTGCGGCCGTTTGTCTTTCAATGCTCGACTCAAACGCATTAATTGCGTTCAATAATGATCATCTGTGATTGTTTCATTCGGTTTTCACAACTCATAATACACCATGCCGAGCTGGTCCCACCAAATACAGAGCATGATGTTCGGTTTCACCGTCGACGTGGAAGCATGGCCGGGATATACCCATGATTTTATGCGCTTGGGATTATCGTAATAAACCCATTTCTCGTCTCCAGTCCCAATCAGATGCAAAAATCCCTTTCGTCTTTGCCTTGCAAGAAGCTGTTCACAAACAAACAAACTCCGTTCAAACACCTCCCGGCTTCTACTCAACTTCCTTTTTATGAATCATTCCTATAACTTTCAGGTGTTTTGAAATGGCTTGTAGTCCTAATGATCCTGCCAATTATTGTTGCGTTTGACATGAGTCTTGATCAAGTATTGCCTCCAATTCTGCATCTTCCAAAACCTTCTCTCTTCCACCACGAAGCTGGTCTTCGACATCATAATCACCATTCTTGAAGCGTTGAAACCACTCTTGGCACGTTCTTTCACTAATAGCGGCCTCACCATAGGTATTTGAGAGCATTCGATGAGCCTCAGCCGCAGAATTATTCATATTTCAATAGAAAATTAATACCTTCCGCAAATGACGAGAATTTGGTTCATAAGCTGACAAGGTCAATCGTGAATAACTTTATGATGCAGACAAAAATCGACTAACATGTCAATGGCGTTATGTTCACAAATACCTAAACTCATTGTATCACATCTACGATATATTTATTTCGACTAACACTTTCCATTACAGCCTTCTATTGCAAAACGGTGGAAAATTACGAAGTACAAACCTTTAGTAGTAGGCGTTCTTTTCAGCCAAACTAAAGATAAGATCCACACCATGTCTAGATCTGACGTGGTTTATCGCATGAGTATTCTCGTAGGTGCGGTTATCTTCCGTCCTTCGAGGCAACTGAATGTTAACTGCGAGAGGTCTTGTATTTATAGTCGAAAGGGGTGACCCACGTGATGGAGGTTGCGCAGGAACCGGTTGCGCAGCTGTTAGGCAACTTCCAGTCATTGATCGAGTTGTTATCGAACGAGTTGTTATTGATCGAGTTGTTGTCGATCGATTTGTTGTCGATCGAGTTGTTGTCGATCGTGCAGGAACCGGTTGTGTTGCTGTTACGTGACTTCGAGTCATCGATCGGGTTGTTATCGATCGGGTGGCAACTGGGAGCCTGGTACGGGTGGTATGAGGCGGAACTGTCGATCGGGTTGTAGTCGGGGGCTGGGTTATCGATCGATGTGTTGCCATGAGACGGGAAATCAAAGGTTTCCAACTGTTGGGTAATCTTTGATCATCGTTTCGTTTGTTGAGGCAATTAGGTCGTTTTTCGATCTCGAGTGCTTCACGGATTATCCTACATGTGAGGGTTTTCTCTGCTGAGATGGTCTTGCATCCCTCAAAATAAACGTTATGTCCTGTCTCCGAGTAGTGTTTGAATAGGGCAGATGTTGGAACTCCTTGGCGTATTGCGAGTTGGTGCTCATACTCTGTTGGTTATACGTCTGTTGGTTTGTCCTATGTATGTTCTAGGACATGCGGAACATGGTATCTCGTATACACCTTGAGACTCGTTATCGATCGTATCCTTTGGTGTTCGAAGAAATTTGGAAATTTTGTTATCGGCTGTGAAAGCTGTTTTTATATCCTGTTTTTGTAGCATGCGACTGATTTTGTCAGTGACACCTTTGATAAAAGGTAGAAGAGCTTTATGAGGGAAATTTTCTGGAGGATTTTTGGGTTGTTGTGTATGGGTCTGATGTCGGTTGATGGCTTTCCGAACTTGTTGACTGTTGTAGCCATTCGGGTCCATGTGGCCATATGACGAAGACATCGTCCACATATCGGAGCCAGCAAGTAGGTTTCAGATGAAACGATTCGATGGCGTTGGTTTCAAAATCTTCCATGTGAATATCAGCGATGGCTGGAGAAAGTGGAGATCCCATGGGTGCACCCTTCACCGATAAAATTCCAAAATGATGATAAAGTGACGAGTTGGTTGTATCGAGATTTCGTCTGATGTTGTGGATGGTTTTCCGGATTAAGGCATGACTGCACTTTGCGAAGATGTTCACGGTTGAAGGTGAACCGTCTGGGTGTTTTAATCGAAAATTTGTAGGAATGACCTTGTTGTCTCGGCATGACTTGAGGAATGTTGAGTCACAAAGAAGTTTGGATCTGCGAATAAGGAGGGATGAATACATTCTGGAAGATTTCAAAATATCCTCTCCGTAGAGGCATAAAATATGTTCGGATAGGTTTCCGCGGCAGGAAATATTTGAACTTTGTGTGTTCCGGATTGGACCGCGTCTTATATTTTGTCGTGTTCGACGTTTCGGCTCCGAATTTGGAGCCATTCTCAAGAACCGTTGACTTTTATTTATATATATATATATATATATATATATATATATATATATATATATATATATATATATATATATATTTATATATTTATATAATATATATATATAGCTATATATATATATATATATATATATATTCTCGGATAGGTTTCCGCGGTAGGAAATATTGATATTTACATGGAAGATTTTGAAACCAACGCCATCGAATAGTTCCACCTAAAACCTACTTACTGGCTTCGATATGTGGACGATGTCTTCGTCATATGGCCACATGGACCCGAAACTCTCCAAGACTTCTTTGATCATCTGAATAATATAAATATCCATATCAAATTCACTATGGAAGTTGAAACCAACAACTCACTCCCTTTTCTTGATGTCCTCGTAGTGAAATCCAACGATTCCTTCACACACACGATATACAGAAAACCAACCCACACAAACCGCTACCTGAATGCAAATTCACACCATCATCCGTCTCAAATCAACTCCGTATGGAACTCCTTAATCCATAGATCCATAAAACTGACAGATAACCTACACATTCAAAAAGAAATCAACATCCTTCAAACCGCCCTACAACAGAATGGCTACAACAGTCAACAAGTTCAGAAAGCCATCAACGGACATCAGACCCATACACAACAGCCCAAAAATCCTCCAGAAAATTTCCCTCATAAAGCTTTTCTACCTTTTATCAAAGGTGTCACTGACAAAATCAGCCGCATACTACGAAAACAGGATATAAAAACAGTTCTCACAGCCGATAACAAAATTTCCAAATTTCTTCGAACACCAAAGGATACGATCGATAACGAGTCTCAAGGAGTATACGAGATACCATGTTCCGCATGTCCTAGAACATACATAGGACAAACCAACAGACGTATAACTAACAGAGTATATGAGCACCAACTTGTAATACGCCAAGGAGATCCAACATCTGCCCTATTCAAACACTACTCTGAAACAGGACATAACGTTGATTTTGAGGGATGTAAGACCATCTCTGCAGAAAGAACCCTCACATGTAGGATGATCCGTGAAGCACTCGAGATCGAAAAACGACCCAATTGTCTCAACAAACGGGATGATGGTCAAAGATTACCCAACACTTGGAAACCTTTGATTTCCCGTCTTATGGCAACACATCGATCGATAACTCAGCCCCCGACAACAACCCGATCGACAGTTCAGCTTCATACCACCCGTACCAGGCTCCCAGTTGCCACCCGTTCGATAACAACCCGATCGATGACTCGAAGTCACGTGACATCACCATCGGTTCCTGCACAATCGATAACAACTCGATCGACAACAAACCGATCGAAAACAACTCGATACATAACAACTCGATCGATGACAGCTCGATCAATGACTGAAGGCTGCCTGCCCAACCGGCTCCTGCGCAACCTCCAACACGTGGGTCACCTCCTTCTACTATGAATACAGGACCTCTCGTGGTTAACGTTCAGTTGCCTCGAGGGACGGAAGATAACAACACCTACGAGAATACTCTTGTTGATGATACCTGGGGAGTAGGCAGATTGAGACCCCGGCGTAAAGTCAACGGTTCTTGAAAATGGCTCCAAAATCGGAGCCGAAACGTCGAACACGACAAAATATTAGACGCGGTCCAATCCGGAACACACAAAGTTCAACTATATATATATATATATATATATATATATATATATATATATATATATACCCCCCAAAATCACTTGCTTTTGGGCTTGACTAATCAAGTAAGTATCAAGTTGCAGCCTCTTTGTATTTTCCAGCATGTGGGCCTCCACCAAGCCGTTCACCGATATTATGAGTGGCACTATAGATGTCTTTCTGAGGCCATAGATCTCCTTCAGTTCAAAGGCCAGGTCGTGATACTTACTGACCTTCTCCGTATAGGCTTTGGTGATGTTGTCGTCAGCGGGAACCGATACGTCTATTATCTGTACAGACTTTTCGGTTTTATTGAACAACACAATGTCAGGGCGATTGTGTGCTATAGACCTATCTGTGACCATGGCAGTGTCCCAGTACAGCTTGAAGATGTCATTCTCCAGCACATCTCGTGGTTGGTAACTATAAAAACATATATATATATATATATATATATATATATATATATATATATATATATATATATATATATATATATATATATATATATATATATATATATATATATATATATATATATATATATATTTTTTTTTTTTTTTTTGTACCACCTTTATGAGGTTTCGTAATGAGAATTCCGGGCTATGGTGGGCCAAGGCATCCTCACGCACTGGTCAGAAACGCCTGAACGATCCTCGTCGTCCACAGGATAACTTCTCTCTGTGCGTCTGTGATAAGCCTCTCCTCTAATCCGAGCTGGTAAGTATGCTCATTTAAATGTCTTTCAACCATTCCATTGGTGCTTATGATCAGTGGGAGTATCGTCGTGTTGGTAAGTTTATAAATTTCTTTCAGCTCGAATGCAAGATCATGGTACTTCATTCTTTTTTCAGCATAGGCTTTCTCGATGTTGTCATCCGCTGGAATGGTGACGTCTATTATTGTGACCTTGTTCTCCAGTTTGTGAAATATGACAATGTCAGGCCGATTATGTGCAATAGGTCTATCCGTGATGAGTGGGGAATCCCAGTACAACCTGATTCTATCGTTCTCCAGTGTTTCGCTTGGTCTGTATTCGTATGCCCGTTTTTCTTTCTTTATTATATATATATTATTATTATATTATTATATTATATTATTATTATATCCCGACTTTTGCCTATACGCGTAGGATTTCTCCTCGCCGTCGGCTTCTCACTCCTCGCTAAGAGGAACATTCACTCAATCCCAGATATTTAAAATATCAGAATATATTATATATAATTATATAATTATATTATATAATATATAGAATTATATTATTATTATATTATTATTATATTATTATTATATTATTATTATATATATTATATACAGGGTGTTTCCTAAACATGCGGCAAAAATTCAGGGGGTTGTTCCTTGGACTATTCTAAGAATATTTTGTCCTTTGATGATTTTTGAAAAACCTATTTGTTTCGAAGATATAGGGGAAACAAAATTTCAGATAATAACATTTTATTATGAAAAATTACATGAAAATTCAACTCAACCTACAAAAACTGTTGAAAATGACCACCTCTTATAGCGATTTATAATAGTCAAAGATAAAATGTTAATTGCTAATACATCACAAAACGAATTCAAATGAAAACCGTGTTTAATCTGTATTCCTTTACCATCTGCACTTATCAATTTTTAGTCAAAAAACTGGCCGTTTTTAGTAATTGGAATGTTGCTAAACAAATTTAAAAATAAATTGTACCTACTTAGTAAACACAGTGTGGTACGCATTTTTATTTAAACTATTATTAATTTTAAAAATATGAAAAATCATCGATCGATCCGGCATATATAAAATTCTATAAAAATCAGGACGATCACTAGTGATCGTCTTCCTGCGAAAACCACAAATGGACGGCTGGCTTCTGTTGTGAACTCCGTTTGTTTGTTGTTTTTCTTCAAGTGTTGTTCATCTAACACTTTTTCACCGTAGTGATGAGGGCCAAAAGCCCGAAACGCGTGTCTACGGTTAACACTTCTCCTGAGGGCATATCCAATATTTTTTTTCTTTGTTTATATAAATATATATATATATATATATATATATATATATATATATATATATATATATATATATATATATATATATATATATATATATATATATCCGAATACATATATATATATATATATATATATATATATATAGTTATAAGTATGATAAGGGGTGTGGGAAAATTGATAAGTGTTATAATTTCACTCTTCTTTATTTCATTTAGTCGACGTTTCGATCCCGATGGGGACCTTCTTCAGGACTCTACAATAGCAATAGAAAACAGTCAAAAACATGGCAATCACAAAACATGTAAAAATAGTACATACCGAAATACAGAGTTGTAAAGATCTTATTTGAACACAAATCAATAGCTCTCAAGAAAGCAATGAACAAGAACATCAACAAATTTAGCGAAAAAAGATCTGATATTTCGTTGGCACAAGAGTAGAAATCAATTATCATATGTAAATAAGGTAAACAGAATAATCAACAAAATGAGAGGTTGTCAAAAATGTTGTCAACCAGACTTGCCACAGAATACACGCACATGACAAATGAAACATAGAATAGCATTAAATCACACTTGGTCGCAGTAATTCACTCTCACCGAACTCAGAACAAATGCGATTATTGAAAGACTCCATGAACCGAATCCAATCCCCTCTCACAGAAATAGTCCGGAACATAGATTTCATTATTACGTTATCCCGACTGTAGAACTTGTGGAAATATTCATTCCATTTGATCCATTCAACTCACTGCCACCAAACTGGTCATAATGAATCAAATAAGTATAGATGGAGCTAATATTGTTTACATCCCTTCTGTAATTCATAGAACAAGTGTGGCGTTTAATATGGTACATCTCTAAGAAACATCTTTTCTTTCCACTAACTGCACATTCAAGAATTTTGGTGGAATCATAATCCATTGGGTGATCTTTGTCCCGGGTATGGTCTGCTAGGGCACAAATCTTATTTGGATTCTTGATGTCGCTCTTGTGTTGAGCAATCCTTCTCTTCAAAAGCTGAGATGTCTGACCAATATACACCTCACTACATATTGAACATGGAATACAATATACCACACCACTCATATTATCAACAGTCATCCTATCTTTCACTCGACTGTATAGTCTGTCAATTTTAAAATAAGATTTCGGAATCAATTTAATTTGTGTGGTCTTTAGGAGGTTAATTAATGCATTAGTCATACCATTTATTAGGGGAATAGAAGAGTAAAGAATTCTATCTACGTTCTCAGTGTCCACAGTGGTGGATGCGCCCCTCTCTCCATTCGTTGGCTGTCTCGAAGGAGTGGTATTGTATATCAATCTGGACAACAACCTCTTTGGGTATCCATTCTCTAGCATCAATTGTAACAATAACCTCAGATTCTGCTGCCTTAGACTTGGATGGGCAACTTTTTCGATGCGATTCTTCAATCCTAAAATCATGTTTACCTTTTGTCCATGTGGATGATTGGAAAAATAGTGTAAGTATCTCCCTGAACTTGTTGGCTTTCGATACCAATCCAGAATCAGCCTATTTTCCGGTGTTCGAATCACCCTTGTATCCAGGAATGGGACACCACTCGCTGTTTCTTCCTCCAACGTAAACTGTATACTTTCATGTTCACTGTTAAACCTGTTTAGAACGAAAGCAACCTGGTCTTTAGGTACAGCACATATTAGATCATCAACATATTTCTTGATGAAAGGAATGTGAAAAGGAATGCTAACAAGAATGCAGTCCAGAAGGAAATCCATTACTACTTCAGCAATGGACGGACTGAAGTTGGAACCCATAGGGGAACCGAGCACCTGTTTGAAGAACCTACCATTAAAAAGAAAATAGTTAGAAGAAAACAGGAACTTAATGGCATATATGAATTCTTCTTTTGGTAGACTAGTGTGGTTTTTGATAGTATCCCACTTGTTCTCAACAGCTGAGACTGCCAACTCTACAGGAATGTTGGTGAAAAGAGATACAACGTCCAGGCTGATCAGGACATAATCAACAGGTAACTGGAAACCATTCACACATTGGGCAAAAGCAAAGGAATCTTCAATAAAATATCTACTTCTGGTGGAAGAAAGATATTTAGACAGGATGTCTGAAACAAAAACTGACAGTTTGGAAGTGGGGGTGTTGACAGATGATATTATTGGTCTCAAGGCAAGAATGGGTTTGTGGATTTTTGGTAAACCGTAGAATCTAGCGGGAACTGAATTATAAATGTACAGTAATTTACCTTGTACTTGTGTATTGTGTTATGTTACTATCAAAAACCACACTAGTCTACCAAAAGAAGAATTCATATATGCCATTAAGTTCCTGTTTTCTTCTAACTATTTTCTTTTTAATGGTAGGTTCTTCAAACAGGTGCTCGGTTCCCCTATGGGTTCCAACTTCAGTCCGTCCATTGCTGAAGTAGTAATGGATTTCCTTCTGGACTGCATTCTTGTTAGCATTCCTTTTCACATTCCTTTCATCAAGAAATATGTTGATGATCTAATATGTGCTGTACCTAAAGACCAGGTTGCTTTCGTTCTAAACAGGTTTAACAGTGAACATGAAAGTATACAGTTTACGTTGGAGGAAGAAACAGCGAGTGGTGTCCCATTCCTGGATACAAGGGTGATTCGAACACCGGAAAATAGGCTGATTCTGGATTGGTATCGAAAGCCAACAAGTTCAGGGAGATACTTACACTATTTTTCCAATCATCCACATGGACAAAAGGTAAACATGATTTTAGGATTGAAGAATCGCATCGAAAAAGTTGCCCATCCAAGTCTAAGGCAGCAGAATCTGAGGTTATTGTTACAATTGATGCTAGAGAATGGATACCCAAAGAGGTTGTTGTCCAGATTGATATACAATACCACTCCTTCGAGACAGCCAACGAATGGAGAGAGGGGCGCATCCACCACTGTGGACACTGAGAACGTAGATAGAATTCTTTACTCTTCTATTCCCCTAATAAATGGTATGACTAATGCATTAATTAACCTCCTAAAGACCACACAAATTAAATTGATTCCGAAATCTTATTTTAAAATTGACAGACTATACAGTCGAGTGAAAGATAGGATGACTGTTGATAATATGAGTGGTGTGGTATATTGTATTCCATGTTCAATATGTAGTGAGGTGTATATTGGTCAGACATCTCAGCTTTTGAAGAGAAGGATTGCTCAACACAAGAGCGACATCAAGAATCCAAATAAGATTTGTGCCCTAGCAGACCATACCCGGGACAAAGATCACCCAATGGATTATGATTCCACCAAAATTCTTGAATGTGCAGTTAGTGGAAAGAAAAGATGTTTCTTAGAGATGTACCATATTAAACGCCACACTTGTTCTATGAATTACAGAAGGGATGTAAACAATATTAGCTCCATCTATACTTATTTGATTCATTATGACCAGTTTGGTGGCAGTGAGTTGAATGGATCAAATGGAATGAATATTTCCACAAGTTCTACAGTCGGGATAACGTAATAATGAAATCTATGTTCCGGACTATTTCTGTGAGAGGGGATTGGATTCGGTTCATGGAGTCTTTCAATAATCGCATTTGTTCTGAGTTCGGTGAGAGTGAATTACTGCGACCAAGTGTGATTTAATGCTATTCTATGTTTCATTTGTCATGTGCGTGTATTCTGTGGCAAGTCTGGTTGACAACATTTTTGACAACCTCTCATTTTGTTGATTATTCTGTTTACCTTATTTACATATGATAATTGATTTCTACTCTTGTGCCAACGAAATATCAGATCTTTTTTCGCTAAATTTGTTGATGTTCTTGTTCATTGCTTTCTTGAGAGCTATTGATTTGTGTTCAAATAAGATCTTTACAACTCTGTATTTCGGTATGTACTATTTTTACATGTTTTGTGATTGCCATGTTTTTGACTGTTTTCTATTGCTATTGTAGAGTCCTGAAGAAGGTCCCCATCGGGATCGAAACGTCGACTAAATGAAATAAAGAAGAGTGAAATTATAACACTTATCAATTTTCCCACACCCCTTATCATACTTATAACTATTGTTGTATATTGGGAATTAAAATTGTTGATATATATATATATATATATATATATATGTCTGGTGTAGGAATACGAGATCCGTATACAACCAAGTTATCAACGCTACGAGATCATGAGATCCGATGGCCGGATCTCGTAACGTATTTCGTTCATTTTCGGTATCCTAAGGTAGTATATATCATTCTGGCGAAGTTTGAGATGGAGCTCATAGCGGTCACTAATTACATGCAAATTGTACAAATGAAGTTCGAGAGAATTGGCGCTGTCATCGAAAATGTATATCGTGGTAGAGGTGTCATACGAACTTTGAGAGATCCGTAAAATGCAACACTGTGTGGATCTCGGAAAGTCGAAATTTTTTATCACTTTGAAGAATTAAATACATACTTATTATGCATGTCGGGTTGATTCACCTACGTGAATGTTTTCGAGAAGGGTTTGAAGAGACATAGGTATATTTCGCTCCTTGGGATTCGAATTCTCGACGACGCTTGATAGTCTTACTAGCGCAGTTTGAGCTGTTTTTCCGATAAGTCTATTTGAATGAGTTTCTATCAAAAGGTTTTCATTAGGAATTTCTAACTTCTGAATGTACATGTTCAAATACATCATAAAAGTGAAATTGACCGAAATTAATAAAGAGAAGTTCATATCTAATAACCGAAAACTAACACTTTTTGAAAGATATGTATTGAAGTGCTTCATCTTTATAAGAAGAAATATCACTTTTTTTCAGAATTAATAATATAAATGGAATCCTTCAAGACTCACCATTCTTTTCCATAAAAAAGAAAAATATTGAGTGTTCATACATCTGCATAAAATTGTGGTAGGCTTTGCGCAAAAAAAAATTATTGGTAGAGCTCAAATTGAGGAGATTAAATGTTGAATTGATTTTATGAAATAAAACACACTCGATTCGCCGAAAGTTTTCGACTCTCTGAAAACCTGTAGGTGTGAGTCAATAGATGTTTGTCTTGGATTTTGTTATTGTTAATTTATAATTCTAAGAATGGATATCATCACTACGGATGGCATGCCAATTTGTTTGAGACCAAAAGTGAAATGGGTGATTTTTTTTAAAGGAAAAGTTGTGTTCATTTTCTCAAGAAATATTCTCCATGAAAATTTAAATGTTACATTAGTCTACTGAAGCGGATTATGTTTCCAACAACGAACGGAAGTATCTACTGAAAGTAAATGTAGGGGAAGGTAAAATATCATAACTTGGACAGGTACTAAATGATTTCGAATAACACAAGGCAAATTGTAGATATCATTAAGAAGCTTCAATATAATTTCTCATATATAACCAATATTCGTGTATGTTTTTTTGGGAAAAAGTTGGGATTGTTGAATTCAATTTCCATTGCTTTGTTGTAATTTTCAATAAGTAAATTGTAAGGGAAGAAGATTCCTTCTCACCTGTTGTTCCCTAAGAACCTCCTCTTCTTATTTGAAAAATTGATTTTTCTCTAGAAGACGAATGACAATTGAAATAAATTTAATGCAAATATAGGTGCTAAATCCTTTCACTTCCGATATACAGGGTGTTGAAGATGAAAATATTTCTAACAAGTTACTACAAATTTGAGCCCAATAATTGTATCGAAAACATCAGTTTTTATTAGAACATCTCCATCGAATTGCTTGAATTCCAATTTCAAGAGAATCAAATCTTGAAAAATAATTGTTTCAAATATTTCGGTATATCTTGGTTTCTGTTCGAGATGTTCAAAAAATTCTGGTACGTATTTTTCAGGAGGTTTTATGATTTATTATATAATACTCATGACAAATCATAGAAATTAATTATCGTTTTGTACATAGTGGAGTAAATAGAAAAAGTTGGTGTTTCCTAAAAGGACATTCTGAATATAGTGTCCCATTTAGAAACGCAGTTCTTTAGCCCCAGATTTGTCGAAAATTATTCCGTTATCGTTTTTCCAAAAATGTCAACTGTTTGGAAGAAATTGGGATTTTCGTCTGAATTTTTTCATGGGACACCCTATATATTTGTCATTCATTTGGAGATTTAATTCATTTCGTGTTCATCGAAGAATTCTAATCCAGTCATATAGGGTATCCAATTTTGAAAATACCCACACCCCTTCATTTATTTAACAATATTTCATTTTTAATTAAATGGGTAAACCCTAAATATTACTTAATAACATTAACACGATGGATTTAAAGTGAATTGAATCTCGAAATAAATGAAAAATAGGGTGAGTCAAAAGTGCTCGATCGGTCGATAATTCCGGTAAATTTTTAACAAATCAAAGAAATCATCGAAATATTTAAAACATATTCAGGCAAAATGAAATGGAGACCATGTGAACAAACAGAAATATAGTTCATGAAATTTTAGCCTAGTGTTCAAATTTTATCTGGACAATTTGTGCCTTGAATGAAATATTTTCAAAATGCGTCGCATTTCATGTTTTGTACTGGGACTGGCAGTATGCTTTTCCCGCTTACAATTTCAAGGTATAAGATTACTTAACTCTATATCACACCATTACATTACATTACATATCATTACATATCACACCATTACATTACATTACATATAATAATATCAATTATCATCAACTAACAGAAACAAACACAATTATCTTAGGGAGTTCGCAATGACTTCATATTTTCAGCTGAAAAAGTGTCATCGAAATTATTTATCGCTTATGTGAACTGCTCAGATGTCTTTAATCTTTTTTCAATTCGAACTGCAATTATTAAAAAAGTTTGCAGACATCTGACCAGATCATATGAGCGATAAGTATTGATGACTCTTTTTCAGCTGAAAATATGCAGTCATTTCAAACTCCCTAAGAGAATTCTGACTATATTTCTGTTTGTTTAAGTGGTCTCCATTTCATTTTGTCCAAATGACAGTACAGAACACGAAATGCGAAGCATTTTGATTTTAATTCATTTTAAGTACAAATTGTCCAGATAAAATTTGAATACTGTGCAATTCGACAGGCAAAAATTTCATAACCTATATTTCTGTTTGTTCACATAGTCTCCATTTCATTTTTCCTGAATGAATGTTTTCAATATTTTGATGACTTCTTTGATTTGAGTTATCGACCGATCGAGCACTTTTAACTCACCCTGTAAAAATTTTTCATTTATTTCGAGTTTCAATTTATTTTGTATCCATCATATAATTGTTATTATGTAATATATAGGGTGTTCCCATTCAATTAGAAATTAAATATTGTTAAATAAATAAAGGATTGTTGGTATTTTTAAAATTGGACACCCTATATGACTGGATTACAATTCTACGATGAACACGAAATGAATTAAATCTCCAAATGAATGACAAATATATAGGGTGTCCGTAAATTCGCAGAAGACTTAAATATTTTCTGGGAATTCATTAAAAAAATAAATCCTTCAATTATGTCGAACGCTTTCCAAGATGATATTCAATTGAAACCATCAAAACCATGAAATTTTTCGAAGAAAATTACCTTTGTCAAAAAGTACCATAGGTGAATGATTGCAAATGGGGTATTTCTCAATCAGAACTTCATGTAGGTTATGAGTATTATATAAAAATTGGCATTCCCATTTGAAAAATAAGTTGGTATCGTGTTTCACCACTTTCAGACCGGCCTATAGAGTCAAAAATAATTTGAGCTTATGCGTTGAGTGATGTCGATTCCGTCAAAGTTTGAATAATTTTCCTAGCCCAACATGAACAGGAGTTATCGACCGATCGAGCACTATGGACTCACCTTGGATAAGGTGTCCCATCAGAACGGTGTCCCATGTTTGAAAAGGATAACTTAATTTTTTCGATTGAATATATTTCAATATGTTTCATTTATTTCGAGATCTAATTCATATTTTGTTCATTGTATAGTTTTAGTCAAGTCTTATGTAGGGTATCCTCTATATCTCTGAAACGGTTATTAATTTCTATGATGTTTCATGCATAAAATATGAACCATAATATCACTGAAACAACACAAAATGAATTAAATCTCGAAATAAGTGGAAGTTATTCATATAAAAGGTGTCCTATCAAAAGAGGGAAGTCAAAAAAAATCAATATCTTTGAAACGGATGACATTTTTTGAAAAATAACTGGATTCTTCAAGACAAATCTGCGGACAAAAAACTGCGTTGAAAAATATAAGGTGTCCCATTGAGAAACATCAACTTTGCTCTGTGTCTCTAAAATTAATTAATTTCTATGATATGTTATCAGCATCATATGATCTGTTACCAGTATCATATGATCTGTTACCAGTATCATATAAACCATAAAAATTACTGAAAAAAATATTTCAGAATGTTTCGAATATCTCCAACAGAAACCAAAATATAGCGAAATATTTGTAACATTAACTTCAGAACGGAACAAGATATCTATGATCAGCTTTCTGATATCATCTGATTATTTCGAAAATAGACTTCAGGGATTTTTTTAAGTCTTATGAGTCTCGAGATGTTTTCAGTGAGCATCGAATTTGGGACACCCAGTACATACAGGGTGTCCGGAAATTATGGTGCCAAATTCAGAAAAAAAAATATTCCTTGAAAAATAAATGAGACTCCTAATTATTTTTTCCAGAAATCGATCATTGCAGAGAATATGAAAAATTAAAAGTAATTTTACACATTACTTTCACAATTCTCAAAATTTTTCAATTGAATTTGAAAGTATGTTTGTGTTCAAAAGGTGCTTCATTTTGAACAAATAGTCACATTTTCAGATGCCACCAGTGGCTCACAAGAAGGACATCACGGTTCCTTTTCTTCTCTATTTTTCAAGCCACCGGTAAAATCAGAAAAATTTCGCTTTCTTCAATTTTCAGTGAAAAATGTATATTTGTTCGGATCCGGAAAAACCGTTTTGAAGATGATTGAAAAATTATGGAAATTTCACAATTAACCAATAAAAATTACTTATATTTTATTATATTCTCTGCAACGAATTATTTTTGAGGAAAAAGCATTAAAATTCTTATTTATTTTTCAATGGGAATATTCTATTTCAATTTGGAACCATTGTTTAGGGACACCCTGTGTACTCAAATAATCGAAGTTTCAAGTGAATTTGTTCTACTCGAAATGAAACATGTTCCTATTCTTCACGATTAATTGATAAAAACATTTTTTTATTATTATCTTAGAGATATGTTAGTTCCGTATATACCAAAAAGGTTTATTAACACTACGTTTGAATTATGTTATGAATATTTATTAGGACTTTAAGGTTACGTAACAGAATATCAAACCATAATAATTATTCTGTGGCTCGAAAGTTATGGCGCTTGAATATTTTCGTATTTTCCGGAAAATATCATGCAGAGAATCAACAAAACGTTTGACGGCCTATTCTGAAGTTACATGAATAGTATTAGTTCTTAAGAGCTATTCTGACGTTCAAAGCTATTCTGAGAAATTGATGGACACTCTGTATATGAACGTTTTAGGAAAAGAAGCAATAGTTAGTGTTATGAACAATATTGACGTGTCTCCATTCTAACACATCGACCTTAAGTAGGTGACGTAACATCTCGAAGAAAGGCCGATATGCAGGGAGACACTTCAAGCGTTGGCAGGTATAACCCAATTTGCCCAGACGAAGATAACTTTTAACGTATTCATATCAGTTTTTTAACTCAACACTATCAACACTTGGTCGGCCAGCCGATAGGAAACTTCAGTCATGATACTATACACGACCTACGGCTCACGGTGTTAGCGACTGTGTAGAAAGAAGCCATACCTTGACATTCGGTCTGTTCTTGATACAAAGACGGTCGGTCGAAGCAATTTGAGACCCCCTAGCATTTTGTTTGCGCGGGAATGATTATGTTTTCACAGTTTTGTATTGTTGTGACATTATTTAATTATTGAATAATAGGAATAATATTATCGAATCCCTGATTTTTCAGTGTAATCCACTGGGACCAATGTACAATAATGTATAAAATTAATGGTTAATTATAAAATATCAGGTTCACTCAATAATGTATTCGTACCGTTTAAAGATATTGAGTGATTATCGAACCATCATTTTTAATGGTAGGTAACACTAATTTTCATACGACATTTTCATTCATCACATGAATAAGAAAGCAATAAGAAATCACTGACATGAAATCTATCTCGTAAGAAATATTTCTGTGTTATCGAGAAAATATATTAATATGAAAGCTCGGCTCTGAAAATATCATTCTTGAGGGAATATGCATAAGTAAGTTCGAGCTGGAGTTATCAAACTCGAACTAGAAATATAAAGACAATTTTAATTGTACACTGGGTTGAGTGAAGTCGATGCGGGTTATTTGGAGTTCTTGCATTCATCGGTCAGCCGATCAAGAGGGTGGGGACAATCTAGAATCGAATCGCTAATTAGAATTAAGCGATAAAATGCGAGATAGTCAGGGGTGCACATATTTTTTTATTTCTTTGCTTCATTTCGTTAATCTAAGTGAATTCTGAATTTCTTCGGTTATCGAATTATGAACATATGGTGGAAAGTGTCAAGTAACGGTGACTTTGTAAGGTTTTCACAATGGAGAATACAATTCCATAATTTTCATACGACGACAACAATTTTGTGACAGAGTTACCATTTTCTAGGACCCTCAATGTCAAAACTGGTTCAGCGCATGAGTCCGAATCGTACTTTTTCAAAAACTATTCACGAAAAATTCAGTTGGTTAACCGCTAGCAAAATTCTAATCAAACTTTTCTGTTGATACTGCCTGCTACATTTGTATCAAAAAGGGCCTTTCGTTTCGACTGGATAAGATAATTTGTAGTTTCTCGCGCTACAGGTAAATCAGAGATTTCTAAAGAAGATATTCATCTGGCTATGAAATCGAAATTGTTCAGAATAATGTATATACATTGTACAGTGCTCAACGCGAATTCATCAACAGTGTTAGTAATGAGTAAAGGGAAAAGCGTTGAATGATAAAGTATTTAATGAACATGTTCATTCTCCTATCGACACAAGAACTTTTGAGGGAAACAATGAAAGTGTTAATTCGGAGAATTAGGAACATTTTTAGGAGCTTGCTAAATTCGCCGTGACGTTATACGAAGATTTTGAGAAGTATATATTTTCGTTCCATCTGTTTGGTGTGAATTATCGAAAACCATTCAGAACGATATAATAGATTCGGTGACTAAAATGTTGAGGAAAAAACTTATAACTAAATTCACAGTGTTTTCTTTGGAATTTTGAATATATTCATTCAAGTACTAACTGTTTAGGTTCTTATCTCTTTCATTTCCATAAAATAAATGTTTTTGTTACTGGAAGATATGTTTTTGATAATGTTTCAAATATGGCCTAGTGAAGAGCCACTTCTACTTTTTGAAAAAATTTTTAGTTCTAATTTATAAATAAATGAAAATATTCGATCTTTAATGACCTTTTGAAAACTTAAAATATTTCCACCTAAATTCAATTCTAAAACTAGATTCAAACCAAAATTATTGAAATAATCAAAACTACAATTCAGATAATAGCTCACCCGTTTATATAGGTGACACCTATTTCTAACGAGCCACTTTCGTGCATTCAAATCATCTAATGAGTGTCCATTATTTTTCACAATAAGGTTTGTAGTTGTAATAATAAACTGCGATAATGATTGAGATTTGAGTTGAACATAATGAAAATTTGAAAATTTAGAAATGATAATTGACATCTGATGAAATCAAATATATATACTATAATACTATCCACTGTCTTCCTTGTTTTTAGTCATTATTTGTACTGGAATATTGTGCACATGTCTGAGTCTCCGCAAATCATTTCTCGGAAAACGAAAGTTATTCAAATGAAATTTCTTCTCTATTATATTATCATTACAAAAAACGGGTTCACTAGGTTTTCATGCATATTTTACACCAACTGCATAATGAAGATTTAATCAAAATATTTTCTCATATAACCTCTGCTTCCAGGACATTGTTATAAAATATATAGTTCCAAAATAATCTGAATTGTGAACACCATTCGACATAAAACGTTCAAGTCAACTATGTTGCTGAGACGAACTTTTTTTGAGAATTTGAAATTCTTGTAAAATTTGTTTCAATTCAAATTGTTTTTCTCCAGTGTAATGGTTCTGTCATATGTTCGAAATAAAAAAATAATTCAAATTTCTCGAAAAATTCACATTATTATTTCGTTTACTTATACAGTTACAACAATTCGTTCATTAGTTTTTGTTGAATAATGAAGGCAAATATTCACCATGAACTCTATTCCTTTTGACTTTTGACTGACCTGACATCATGTAGGATTTAGTCAATAAACATTATTATGAATATAAGTTTCTTTAAGTAAACATTGGTAGCTCGTATCTTAATAAATTAAGGAAGGTCTGTATTTGAAATCCTTAAAATAGAATTCAAAGCGCGTACACATCGAAATAAAGGATACCCATCAAAATATCGTTGTAATAATTCTCCATTATATAATTTAATTATTAACTTAAAATACAGCCTCTGGTTGTTTCTGTTTCATTGACTAAAACAAACATAAGGAAGAAAACCTTAAATTAAAATTGTTCATAACGAATTATTTATTAAATGAACAATTTAAGTTTGAATATAATTAATATTTTCCATATGAAAGAGCAGGATAAACTATGAAAGGGTTAGTTAGTTACTCGAAAATAAAAATAAGTCGAATAAAACTTTTGTTTATCAACAAATACGCTTCTTAATCTTAATATGTTTCAAGATTATGTTTCAGAATCAATTTAATTAAGTTGCAAACAACGCATTTGTCTATAACAATCTTTTAAACAATTGACATAACAAACTTGTATTTGGACTATACGATACTTAATGCTCTCGGCCCCAAAAAGAGTTAGCGGCAGGCCTGTTTTGAACCAATACAGAAAGCTGATTTTTTTTTTCATAAACTACAACTCAATTCCGAACAATTTGATTTTTAACTGGCTTTTGAAGCAACCTTCAAATTGAATATGAAATTGAAGTTGACGTATGATGAAATCTACCAATAATGAAGTAATGATAAATATGTATCTTTTGTACTATGTCTCTGAAGAGAAAAGCCAAGCGAAGCGTTTTTCTGATTATTTCGCATCTAACTGCAGGTAGACTAAGTTAAATTTAATTCCCAAGAATTACCAAGATTTCATATATATGTGACAATTTTAAATAACATTTCAATTCTAGATGGAGAATTGTGGAATACTTTAATGAAATTGCATTTGCTTCTGCACGTCTGCTTCTTACAATATTCCACTTCAAATCACGAAGCGTTCGGATAAATTCAGATTTCACTCGTTAATATTCGATTTCAAAGGAGTAGTCACTGCACATCTCGTTTCTAGAATAATTCTTTTAAAACACGTAGTGGTCGAGGGACATAAAAGATTTCATATGTGAAATTTACCGAAAATTAAAAAAAAGTCATTCGTTATCAGGGAAATTTGATGGGGTAATTATTCTAAACGAAGAAGTATATTTTTATTCATGCACTTGTTACTGCACCTGTCGTTTCCAGAATATTCCCTTTATTTCAAATAGCGTTCGGAGGACATCAAAGATTTCATACGAGAAATTGACCAAAAAAAATAACAAAATCATGCGTTGTCCGAAAAATTTTATAGAAAACTTATTCTAGGTGAAAAACAAAATTTTTTTTTATTCCGTTTGATTCTATCGAACTGCACTTGTTGTTTCCAGGATATTTCCTCTATATCAAGTAGCATCAAAGATCTCATGATATGTTAAATCAACTGAAAATAAATAAAATATCATTCAATATTAAGGAAATTTGATGGGGAACTCATTCTAGTTAAAAGACGAAATTTTTTTGTGATTCCGTTCGACAAATTCCAATAGATGAACCTCATTGATTTAATTTTAGAAGAAGAACGGCTACTAGACACGCAAAAGGTCAAGAGAAAAAGAGAGTCGAATAATTCAAGCGATTCTGATAAGGGTAATTAATCAACAAATAATTGTAGTTTTCATTCGTTTAATAGAAGCCATTTTATAAATTGCATTTTATTGAGAAATGATATGAAAACTTCTTATTTTATCTCAGAAACACCAAAAGTGAAACATCCGAAAATAAGATGGACAAAACAACAAAAGAATGCAACTGTGAGATATTTTCAGAGAAATATCGAGAGGAAAAAAACGGCCACAGAAGGGGAAATCAAGGAGTTCAAATCTGTTCATCCATTCATGAACAATAAAACTTGGAAACGAATAAAAGCGTTTGTTTTCAACGCATATCGAAACAAATGATGAAGGTTTGCCTGTATTTGTGTATGGTTATACCTTTTTCGAAAATCAAGTTCTTATTCCTGTTTTTTGAATTTCTTTCAATCTGAAATGATTTGTAAATTATATTCTTCATACATTTTTTTATGAAAATATTTCCCTCATTTATCTCCTCAACATTTCCTAAACTGAATTTGTAATGAAGAAACTAAGCAACATATTACGAAAACATGTAAAACCTCAAATATGAAAAATCATAAGGAAGAGATTGTTTAGTTCAAGACACCAATACGAAGAAGGTATCTGAATTTTTGAAAGAATAATTAAAGAAGGAATGACATTTCAGAGGAGGTTTAATTGAAATACTTCATTCCAAATGAAAAAATGAAACCGAAATTGATGGAATTCAGAATGAGAATTGAGTTGAAATTACATAGCATGTGATGTCCATGAATCAAATTCGAGAAGAAATTGGGAAAAGCACTGACGGTCAGGAGCTTTTTTATTCTCTATCCATGAACCAATTGCATCTCTGGATATTGTCAGCTCAAAAATTTGGACAAAGCTTAGAATTGTTATTATTATGTACACGAAAAAACTTGGTCCGATCTTTCGTAACTAACATATCACGATTTTTTATATTTAACTTCATTTTTATCATTCTGATGGTGAAGCTATCCACACCAAACTGAAGCATTGAGATTTTGTTTTTCTATAGTTTCCTATCATTTTCAAATTTTCTATGGCTCTGGATATGATATCCATGGGAAATTCTGAAGGAAGCTTGAAATGGTGATTTTTTATCCTCGCGCAAGTTTTCTTCACGATTCACTCCTAATCAACGAAATATAAGTCGTTTATTTTTCAATATTCTTAAAAATTTTATATTTCTGGTTATGTTGTCGGATCTTAATTTTGCACGGGGTTTGGAACTGCTTTTTTTTATACATACGTGCCAAAATCCACGAATAGCAAATAGCATCATCTTACCTCATTGACATATTATATCAGGATTTTATTTCTCGATATTCCTTTCGCATATTCTGTGGTTCTAGATGAGCAACCTGAACTAAACTTCGCGAGAAGCTTAAGATGGCTATATTCTTCATTCCCACTCAAATATTCAAGTCGATCGAATCTTTAATCATTGAAATTTTTTATGGTATGTTTTTGATGGTTGTGATGGTGTGATCAGATTCAAATTTCGGGCAGAGCTTGAAATTATTTTTCTATTCAGGCACTCGCAATTTCAACTTTGTCGGTTTTTGATTGCGGTGCTATTCAGTAATTCTTCTTGATTTTTCTATGGTTCCAGTTAAGCTATCCATACGAAATTGTGGATGGGGCTTGGCATGATCATTCCCCATATGTGTGCAAGATTCCATCCGGGTCGTATGTTCAATTGCCGAATTATTGAGTATTTTCTATATTTTTCCATGGTCTGATTTAGATGGTTCTGATGATGTCATCCGTTCGAAATTTCGTGTAGTACTTCTTGATGCTGCGATTTCATATGAGCATTTGAAATCTTAATTCTGTCATTTTAGTGGTTTCGGAGATATTGGCCAATATTTTTTCGATATTCTTCCTGATTTTTCTCTGGCTCTGGTTGAATGTTCATCTAAACTAAGTGCAGAATTTCATCGAAATGAAAGCTGCAGTTTTGAATTATTGAGAACATAACATTTCGAAAGGCAATATTTCCGGAACCACTGATCAGATTTTGCGCGTTAACGAACTTAACAGATTATTGCCATCTGAATCTACCCTGAAAATTTTGAGTATCTGGTTCAAAAGATCGTAAACACGGCAGGAGGAATACCATTGAATTCGAATACGAATTCGTCATAAGGAAAAACTGAATTGTAATATCACTTTTGAAAAAAATTTGGAAGAAGAATAATTCTGAAAATACAGACATCAATACGAAATGACAGAGCGATCATTCGTAGAAACAACCACTCAAAAACTAATCATTTCAGGAAAAACATTATCGGAATTAATGACGTTGGCATAAATACATATTCCAAGTACACGACATGTTCTGCATCTTGCGAGATCCGACTAATATGCGATTTTGACCCTTATTGATATAAAAAGATTTTGATACTCATCTTGCATCTTACGAGATCCGTCTGTGTGGCAACGTCGAACGGATCTCGTTGCCTCGCGGTATACCATGTATATAGGGTATATAGGAGAGGATCTCGGATTGTTGGTTTATAAGACATGGACCTCGTAGCGTTGAAATTTTACAGGGATCTCGTAATCACATTTTCGAAGTATATATATATATATCCGAATACATATATATATATATATATATATATATATATATATATATATATATATATATATATATATATATATATATATATATATATATATATATATATATATTCGGATAGGTTTCCGCGGCAGGAAATATTTGAACTTTGTGTGTTCCGGATTGGACCGCGTCTAACATTTTGTCGTGTTCGACGTTTCGGCTCCGATTTTGGAGCCATTATCAAGAACCGCTGACTGTACGCCGGGGTCTCAATCTGCCTACTCCCCAGGTATCATCAACAAGAGTATTCTCGTAAGTGTGGTTATCTTCCGTCCCTCGAGGCAACTGAATGTTAACTGCGAGAGGGTCCTGTATTTATAGAAGAAGGGGGTGACCCACGTAATGGAGATTGCGCAGGAACCGGTTGCGTAGTTGTTAGGTAGTTTCCAGTCATTGATCGAGCTGTCATCGATCGAGTTGTTATTGATTGAGCTGTTGTCGATCGGTTTGTTGTCGATCGAGTTGTTATCGATCGTGTAGGAAACGGTTGTGTTGTTGTCACGTGACTTCGAGTCATCGATCGGGTTGTAATCGATCGCGTGGCAACTGGGAGCCTGGTACGGGTGTTATGAGGCTGAACTGTCGATCGGGTTGTTGTTTGGGGCTGAGTTATCGATCGATGTGTTGCCATGAGACGAGAAATCAAAGGTTTCCAAGTGTTGGGTAATCTTTGACCATCATCCCGTTTGTTGAGGCAATTGGGTCGTTTTTCGATCTCGAGTGCTTCACGGATTATCCTACCTGTGAGGGTTTTCTCTGCCGAGATGGTCTTGCATCCCTCAAAATCAACGTTATGTCCTGTTTCAGAGTAGTGTTTGAATAGAGCAGTTGTTGGATCTCCTTGGCGTATTGCGAGTTGGTGTTCATATACTCTGTTAGTTATACGTCTGTTGGTTCGTCCTATGTATGTTCTAGGACATGCGGAACATGGTATCTCGTATACACCTTGAGACTCGTTATCGATCGTATCCTTTGGTGTTCGAAGAAATTTGGAAATTTTGTTATCGGCTGTGAAAACTGTTTTTATGTCCTGCTTTTGTAGGATGCGACTGATTATGTCAGTAACACTTTTGATAAAAGGTAGAAAAGCTTTATGAGGGAAATTTTCTGGAGGATTTTTGGGTTGTTGATTATGGGTCTGATGTCGGTTGATGGCTTTCTGAACTTGTTGACTGTTGTAGCCATTCTGTTGTAGGGCGGTTTGGAGGATGTTGATTTGTTCTGGAATGTGTAGGCCGAGGGGCAAACCGCATGCCAAAATTTGTACACCATAATCCCACTTACTGTAGGAATTCCACGTAATCCCGTGAAATTCCTTGGAATCCCACATAATTCCAAGGAATCCCATGTAATTCTACGGCATCCTACAGAATTCCATGGAATCCCACGGAATCCCAGTGAATTCTACTGGACTGCTAATGAATAATTCACATATTCTTTCAAATTATTGTGACCTTCTGAATTATATAGCTGCTACTTTTCAAACCATAAGAATAAATTCCGAAAAAAAAATCAACAGCCGTAGAAAACAATCGATAAAATTACTATAGATCATGCTAGGTATGAATAAAATCTAATCAGATAAAATTAGTTTACTACCAAATCTATTCGTAGTATCTATCTATTTTTGGTACTGATATACTGATCAGTTTAATTATTATAAAAGGTGTTTATATTTATTTGAGTTAAATGAACACAGTTATCAGTTATGTAAATAATGCAGGTACAGAAATTATATGTGAACACAAAATCACATTTCTTTATTATATTATAAATATTACATTACAAACTCTGAATATCAGGAACACAAAATACATACATTTTCTAAAATAATATTGCATATGAACTACTTAATTTGGTATTTTAGCCAGTGTTTTGATCGTTTTAGTATCTCTCTAATATAGTTATCATTAAAATCTGTTAAACTAATACTTTCAGTTATGTGTGTTGCCTTCTCAAGTTCTCTCGGAAAAATAAATTCGTCACTTATATCGTGTAATATATAATTAATTGTACTTATTCGATTGATTTTATCAAGTATATCTTAATGCTGAAATTCACAACAGTGGAAAAAGTTGATGTTTAATGTGAATTAAACATTGAGGAATGTTCAGAGGAAATCACATTCAAATTCAAATTCCATGGAAAATTATTAGGGAGCAGTTATCGACCTCATGCACTCAATACCATATCTAGGCCAAATAATGTGCGAAATTTCCAGATTCCAGCAACTCCGAAAGGCGGTCAATGACGAAAACTGTGTGTCGTCACAACTAATATAAAAACCATACTCATTGTAATTCTCAACAACATTCTTTTGTTCAAAGTTTCACGTTAATAAATCATTTTAACTCCACCGCGAGTTTTACTTGGTTTGTAGTGGATTTACAACCCTCTACTCACCACAACTTACTCACTGCTACTTCAACGGAGTTACGAACCGTTGAAGAAAGTAGACACATATCTTTAGAGGATATCCTCTAAAGATACAGTTGATGTGAGAGATCTTGTGGCTCTGAATATTTTTTCACACATCTGACTATTGAAAAGATACGGAATAAACATTTTTTCATTTAAATTTGGATCATCTCGAAAAACTCTGACTAACTCTATCAAATTATGTGCATTAATTTCAATGGCACTGTAACAATTAGTTGTTATAAAATTATCTGTAACGGTCCAATTCGGATGCTTGGATATCCATCTCTTCCATATCCTCAAAAAAAATACAGAATACCATATTCGATATATTCGTTCTTCTAAGGCCATATTTTTTTTCACCAGAGAACTGTATGAATGGTTCATCACTTTCAGGAATGCCTGGGTACCTTCAGTACCAGGAATATCACATAGCAACTCACGAACTCTATCGGAACATTTTTTCAGCGGCACGAAAATTCATTTTATCATCTGGTCTGAGATCCGATGGAACAAGTAAATGTTTATCTCGAGATTGCTTCTCAATTAGTAGAGATAAATCGCCCACTGTAGCAAAATAATGACCTAGAGGCAAAACGATAGACGGCTTCAGTATCCTGGTTCGCAATTTTGTACAAATATGGACACTATCTTAAATAAAACAATTTACACTTGCACCCATATCCATTTTAAACCATTCCCACTCAAAGTATTTGTCATTTGAAGAAATAGTTGATCTAAGTCTCATCGCTTTCATAAGTCGTGTATCGCCATCTGCAGAATATCCCATTATTTTAATACCAAATTTTTCAGCTTCCTTTTCTAAAAAATTCCATCTATTAAGTACATCTCTATAGGTAAATTTGTTATTTGCCCAAAAATTGAGAGACAGTAAGATGGTGCCTCGGAGTTCAAAGCTTGTGCCATGATGACATATGCATAATTTGCTTTTTCTTCGTTCAGAAACTAATTCCTTATTTTCTATTAAAGGATTCGGTGTTAGGTGTTCCTTCTTTAAATAGAGGCATCACAAAACCAACAATTTTTTTGGAAGTTTGATCGTACTCTATTTTTCCACTGATTCTGGTCCCATCTTCTCCGATCCAGATATATTTTGGAAGGTTTCTTGCTTCCAGAAATCCATTAAGGCCTTCAAAATCAAATTCACCTTCTCGAAGTTTCCTTTTTTCTTTTTCAATAAATCGGTTCAGTGTACTTATTGAAGGTATCACATTTTTTAAGTTCGCATGGATGATTTCGTAAAGTAGCCGACCACCTATGTAGAATATATATAATGCAAATTTTTTAATTGTTTTGTTGAAAACATTGGAATTCGGTTGTTGCTTCGCATTGGTATGTGAAATATGAAGAAGTGATTTCAGAAAACTGCTCACGTTAGGTAGTTCTAAGGGTAGTTCGCTGGTAATTTTATTAGCCTGCTTTGCAATTGAGAGTCCTATCCTTTTTTCTGCGTTTTCTTCGTGTTGATCCTTCAGCATAATTTTTCGGTATTCGTTCGGGTATTCTTTAATATTCATGAACAGATGGTCAGCTATTTGCTGATTTTCCTGGACAATAGAACATAATTGTTCAATAACTGGATAAAACTCTGTGATAAACCTTTGATTTTTATCTAATAAAGACTCTCTTTTTCTTTTTATTCTGGACAATCTTTGGTATTTAACGGCTTTCCATTTAGATTTTGACTCGGATTTTGATGAAAATGTGACAGACGGCGGGGCAAAGGATTCATTGCTGGATGAATTTGAAGGTTCCATCGTTTTTGAAGGATATCTGGAGTTGCCTGTGTTCGAATCATCGATGGAAGAAGCATTTTTTTCTATTTCTGTTCCCGGTGAGTTCACCGTTGAAATAAAATTTTGCTCAGAATTTTGTATATAAGGAACATCCGAGGGAACATCAAATGTAACTTGTGACAAAATATTCACATTAGGTTTCTCAATAGATGTAGAAGATGCGTGAGCCTGAAGTTGGGCCTGTTTGAAGAAATTTGTAATAGGTACAACTTTTCTCCCATCTTTCTTTTCCTTCACTAGATTGGCATCCGTATCTTTCTCGGTAGATTCGTCAATGTTTTTCAAATGCTTCATGAAATGCTTGTAGAAATTGCCATATATCCACTCTGATTGCCTAGTATCAGAGCTTTTAGACTTGCTAATTTTTATTCCTGTCCCACACAAACAATGAATATTGCAAGCTTCACTATCTAAGTTGCAAGAATAAATTATACCATCCATTTTATGATTAATATTAGCCCATATTTCACCTGTACATTTTGATTTTGCCCACGACTTCAAAGTTCTTGATAGGAAAGCATTCGTCTCAATCTGTTTATTTTTATTCGAAGATCTGATACTAGGAGATCGAGATCTAGACCTTGTTGACTGCTCTTCGATTTCTGAGGAACTTTGTGAACTAAGGAACTCTTTGCTTGGTTGTTGTAACGTTGGTCTGAGATTGGTCCTACTCAGGTTTTTTTTTGTAGCTGAACAGTTTTGACACTGGTTGTAAGAAATATCTGAAGTGTTTTGTTTTTGTTTTTTAGTGAAAAAATCTTGCAATAATTCCAAAATTTTTCTGTGGCCACCAACGATAATGAATTTTTCCGGACACTGCGCAAAAATACCAAGATAACTTTTCAATCGATCGTTAGATATAATATCCTTCAAATTTTCCCTTGAAAATGTTTCGATATTGGAAATATCCTGATCTGTCATTTCTGCAAGATGAAAAACCATTGATAATTAGAATATTCCTCAGTTCCTCCAGTATATCGATCTTTAGCTGAGTCGCGGCACCATCAACTTCTGCCCAAGTCGACATATTTTCGTTGGAAAGACCACTCTGGATATTCATTTCGGCATCCATTTTTCAGATACTATAAACAAGATTCTGATTAATGCTAATAATAAAAAAATATATTCCGCACTCACCGGCTTAAGTTTTGCCAAGGGTTTTGCTTGAATTTTGGTTAGAGTTTAGAATCAGGTACTTTTTATTTCAAATCTGAAATAATAAGTTTCATAAATGAGAAATTCTAAAAAGCTCTGAGGTATTTGAGCACTTGTTCATTAGAAATTAAATTTTGCAGCTTTAATTACACAATTTGAAATTTTGCAAAGAGAAAGATTGAATGCACAAACTAAATTCGGACCCAGTTGGATCTGTTATAATAAAAAAAAATTAGTTATTCTTTTCCAATATTTCATGTGGTCAGCTTGAGATTTTGCACGATGCTTGTAAATTTTGTTTTATATTTACTTTACAAACATCCACTTCAGTTTGGGGGGTCACAGAAATAATATGTAA
Organism: Harmonia axyridis; assembly: GCF_914767665.1. Lineage (NCBI taxonomy): Eukaryota > Metazoa > Arthropoda > Insecta > Coleoptera > Coccinellidae > Harmonia > Harmonia axyridis. The sequence continues at coordinate 41,904,641 of NC_059503.1, forward strand.
TTTTTTAGCTTTTACTTCTTGAAATATCTGGTTCTGGTAACATGATGAATATGAAAATTTATAAGTATAGTCTGAAATTATTTTTGGGCGGTATAAATCACTTTGTCATCTTTTCACGATGTTAGTGAATATCATGTATTTCCGGCCCTTCACACGAAAACTGTTGAATGAAACTAGAAATTGAAAATATGTTGAGTTCTTTAATGAGAAAAACCCTCCAAAGGGTTCCCAATATTCACGGAACCCCTAATCTTTAAGTTTTCCGTACGGAAGATAACCGCCGGATGGACGGACAGAATTGAATTTGATCAAGGATTAGATATAAATGAATTGAACCTTATTCTATGAGATCATTCTCGGATGGAAATTCGAATATTGAATACAGAATTTAGTTGTAGTAGCACTCTGCTCGGCACTCTGTTTGCGGACAATGCTCAAAAACATTCCTATAAATCTATCTGAGATATATCTCAGATTGATACCGTACAGAGTATCCATTTTTTTTCATAGCAACTACTATCAAGACCTAAAATGATGTCTGTTATAAAAAAATTCACTTCACTTTTTTTGGTATTATGAATATTCCTGGAATATTTCACATTGTTCCTGCAATCAAAAAAGGAGCATGACACAATGATATTTCAAGAGAAAAAGTATGGACTAGACTTACACTTTTTTCGTCATCACAGTGGTTGAGGCCCACCCTTTTTCCGACACCACTGGACTTAATGATCTTTAATATAGCAAATCCAAATGAACCACTTGATACTTCAAACGTCAATGTTGAATTCCAAACAAAAAAAATGAGATATAACATTCAGAGATAGGTGCTAATAAATAATTGACGTAAAGAAATTCAACACTCTGTGAATTGGAAAGAAAAAGTTCATGAAATTATTCATGATAATTTTACTACACATTACCTAACTAATCTGTCTAATCAGCATCATAAACATGGCGGCATCTTTTTTCAACTTCATTATATTATTTATTATTCTAGGTATTAATACGAATAAGACTGTTTATACCTACTCTGATAAACAAATAAAACGAAAATTTGTGAATTTATACTTACATGTTTATATTGTAGAAATACTAATATCTCGGAGAAAAATCTAGTTGAACTATAATCACGCACCGTTCGCACTATGATAAAATACTCCAACCTTCTCTTACGAAAAGAAATCGCGAAACGCAAGTCGAAACACGCAGAGATGATGGTTGTATTAGTATTATTCTGACGAAAAACATCAGCACATACCCGAAAGATCGCGATCATGAAATGAATCTTATGTTATTAATTCTTATGGGAATTCCACGGAATCCCAGGGAATCCCGCATAATTCCAGGGAATCCCACGTAATTCCAAGGAATCCCATGGAATTCCAGGGAATCCCACGTAGTTCCAGAGAATTCCATGGAATCCCACGGAATTCCACTTGTTTGTACACCATAATTCCATTGCGGTTTACCCCTCGGTGTAGGCTATCTGTCAGTTTTATGGATCTATGGATTAAGGAGTTCATTACGGAGTTGATTTGAGACGGATGATGGTGTGAATTTGCATTCAGGTAGCGGTTTGTGTGGGTTGGTTTTCTGTAAATCGTGTGTGTGAAGGAATCGTTGGATTTTGCTACGAGGATATCTAGAAAAGGAAGTGAGTTGTTGGTTTCAACTTCCATAGTGAATTTGATATTTATATTATTCAGATGATCAAAGAAATCTTGGAGAGTTTCGGGTCCATGTGGCCATACAACGAAGACGTCGTCCACATATCGAAGCCAGCAAGTAGGTTTCAGGTGGAACGATTCGATGGCGTTGGTTTCAAAATCTTCCACGTAAATATCAGCGATGGCTGGAGAAAGTGGAGATCCCATGGGTGCACCTTTCACCTGTTTGTAAAATGTACCTTGAATGAGGAAGTACGTGTTCGACATGCAATGGTTTATAAGGGTCAATGTATCCTGGGGTATGTGATGTTTGGTTTCCAGTATTTCAAGGGACTCTTTGAGTGGAATATTAGTGAAGAGAGATACGACGTCAAAACTGACAAGAATGTCTGACTCATGGATTTGATACGTTTCTAAGGTATCGATGAAGTGGAAAGAATTCTTTACATGCGATGATGATTCTTCAGCTAGTGGTTGAAGTGTAGAAGCTAAGTATTTAGCAAGATGATGAGTTGGGGATCTAAAGGCACTGACGATTGGACGAAGAGGGATGTCCGGTTTGTGAACTTTAGGTAGTCCGTAGATTCGAGGGGTTCGAGAAGATTTTTTCCTTTGGGATGAGAGATTTTCTGATTTCTATCGGAAGCTTCGAGGCAGTGATGAGAGCTTTGGTTTTCTTTTCGAGATAGGTTGTAGGGTCTTGCGGGGTGGTTTTGTACTCTGAAGACTTCAGATATTTGAGACGTCAATTGATGGTAATGTAATATAATGTTATATATATATATATATATATATATATATATATATATATATATATATATATATATATATATATATATATATATATATATATATATATATATATATATATATATATATATATTATATTATATTATATTATATTACCATCAATTGACGTGATGAGAGCTTTGGTTTTCTTTTCGAGATAGGTTGTAGGGTCTTGCGGGGTGGTTTTGTACTCTGAAGACTTCAGATATTTGAGACGTCAATTGATGGTAATATAATATAATATTATATATATATATATATATATATATATATATATATATATATATATATATTATATTATATTATATTACCATCAATTGATGTCTCAAATATCTGAAGTCTTCAGAGTACAAAACCACCCCGCAAGACCCTACAACCTATCTCGAAAAGAAAACCAAAGCTCTCATCACTGCCTCGAAGCTTCCGATAGAAATCAGAAAATCTCTCATCCCAAAGGAAAAAATCTTCTCGAACCCCTCGAATCTACGGACTACCTAAAGTTCACAAACCGGACATCCCTCTTCGTCCAATCGTCAGTGCCTTTAGATCCCCAACTCATCATCTTGCTAAATACTTAGCTTCTACACTTCAACCACTAGCTGAAGAATCATCATCGCATGTAAAGAATTCTTTCCACTTCATCGATACCTTAGAAACGTATCAAATCCATGAGTCAGACATTCTTGTTAGTTTTGACGTCGTATCTCTCTTCACTAATATTCCACTCAAAGAGTCCCTTGAAATACTGGAAACCAAACATCACATACCCCAGGATACATTGACCCTTATAAACCATTGCATGTCGAACACGTACTTCCTCATTCAAGGTACATTTTACAAACAGGTGAAAGGTGCACCCATGGGATCTCCACTTTCTCCAGCCATCGCTGATATTTACGTGGAAGATTTTGAAACCAACGCCATCGAATCGTTCCACCTGAAACCTACTTGCTGGCTTCGATATGTGGACGACGTCTTCGTTGTATGGCCACATGGACCCGAAACTCTCCAAGATTTCTTTGATCATCTGAATAATATAAATATCAAATTCACTATGGAAGTTGAAACCAACAACTCACTTCCTTTTCTAGATATCCTCGTAGCAAAATCCAACGATTCCTTCACACACACGATTTACAGAAAACCAACCCACACAAACCGCTACCTGAATGCAAATTCACACCATCATCCGTCTCAAATCAACTCCGTAATGAACTCCTTAATCCATAGATCCATAAAACTGACAGATAGCCTACACCGAGGGGTAAACCGCAATGGAATTATGGTGTACAAACAAGTGGAATTCCGTGGGATTCCATGGAATTCTCTGGAATTACGTGGGATTCCCTGGAATTATGCGGGATTCCCTGGGATTCCGTGGAATTCCCATAAGAATTAATAACATAAGATTCATTTCATGATCGCGATCTTTCGGGTATGTGCTGATGTTTTTCGTCAGAATAATACTTTAAAATACAACCATCATCTCTGCGTGTTTCGACTTGCATTTCGCGATTTCTTTCCGTAAGAGAAGGTTGGAGTATTTTATCATAGTGCGAACGGTGCGTGATTATAGTTCAACTAGATTTTTCTCCGAGATATTAGTATTTCTACAATATAAACATGTAAGTATAAATTCACAAATTTTCGTTTTATTTGTTTATCAGAGTAGGTATAAACAGTCTTTTTCGAATTAATACCTAGAATAATAAATAATATAATGAAGTTGAAAAAAGATGCCGCCATGTTTATAATGCTGATTGGACAGATTAGTTAGGTAATGTGTAGTAAAATTATCATGAATAATTTCATGAACTTTTTCTTTCCAATTCACAGAGTGTTGAATTTTTTCACGTCAATTATTTATTAGCACCTATCTCTGAATGTTATTGCTCATTTTTTTTGTTTGGAATTCAACATTGACGTTTGAAGTATCAAGTGGTTTATTTGGATTTGCTATATTAAAGATCATTAAGTCCAGTGGCGTCGGAAAAAGGGTGGGCCTCAACCACTGTGATGACGAAAAAAGTGTAAGTCTAGTCCATACTTTTTCTCTTGAAATATCATTGTGTCATGCTCCGTTTTTGATTGCAGGAACAATGTGAAATATTCCAGGAATATTCATAATACCAAAAAAAAGTGAAGTGACTTTTTTTATAACAGACATCATTTTAGGTCTTGATAGTAGTTGCTATGAAAAAAAATGGATACTCTATACGGTATCAATCTGAGATATATCTCAGATAGAATGTATTTACCGAGCTAATTTCATAGGAATGTTTTTGAACATTGTCCGCAAACAGAGTGCCGAGCAGAGTGCTACTACAACTAAATTCTGTATTCAATATTCGAATTTCCATCCGAGAATGATCTCATAGAATAAGGTTCAATTCATTTATATCTAATCCTTGATCAAATTCAATTCTGTCCGTCCATCCGGCGGTTATCTTCCGTACGGAAAACTTAAAGATTAGGGGTTCCGTGAATATTGGGAACCCTTTGGAGGGTTTTTCTCATTAAAGAACTCAACATATTTTCAATTTCTAGTTTCATTCAACAGTTTTCGTGTGAAGGGCCGGAAATACATGATATTCACTAACATCGTGAAAAGATGACAAAGTGATTTATACCGCCCAAAAATAATTTCAGACTATACTTACAAATTTTCATATTCATCATGTTACCAGAACCAGATATTTCAAGAAGTAAAAGCTAAAAAATTACATATTATTTCTGTGACCCCCCAAACTGAAGTGGATGTTTGTAAAGTAAATATAAAACAAAATTTACAAGCATCGTGCAAAATCTCAAGCTGACCACATGAAATATTGGAAAAGAATAACTAATTTTTTTTTTATTATAACAGATCCAACTGGGTCCGAATTTAGTTTGTGCATTCAATCTTTCTCTTTGCAAAATTTCAAATTGTGTAATTAAAGCTGCAAAATTTAATTTCTAATGAACAAGTGCTCAAATACCTCAGAGCTTTTTAGAATTTCTCATTTATGAAACTTATTATTTCAGATTTGAAATAAAAAGTACCTGATTCTAAACTCTAACCAAAATTCAAGCAAAACCCTTGGCAAAACTTAAGCCGGTGAGTGCGGAATATTTTTTTTTATTATTAGCATTAATCGGAATCTTGTTTATAGTATCTGAAAAATGGATGCCGAAATGAATATCCAGAGTGGTCTTTCCAACGAAAATATGTCGACTTGGGCAGAAGTTGATGGTGCCGCGACTCAGCTAAAGATCGATATACTGGAGGAACTGAGGAATATTCTAATTATCAATGGTTTTTCATCTTGCAGAAATGACAGATCAGGATATTTCCAATATCGAAACATTTTCAAGGGAAAATTTGAAGGATATTATATCTAATGATCAATTGAAAAGTTATCTTGGTATTTTTGCGCAGTGTCCGGAAAAATTCATTATCGTTGGTGGCCACAGAAAAATTTTGGAATTATTGCAAGATTTTTTCACTAAAAAACAAAAACAAAACACTTCAGATATTTCTTACAACCAGTGTCAAAACTGTTCAGCTACAAAAAAAAACCTGAGTAGGACCAATCTCAGACCAACGTTACAACAACCAAGCAAAGAGTTCCTTAGTTCACAAAGTTCCTCAGAAATCGAAGAGCAGTCAACAAGGTCTAGATCTCGATCTCCTAGTATCAGATCTTCGAATAAAAATAAACAGATTGAGACGAATGCTTTCCTATCAAGAACTTTGAAGTCGTGGGCAAAATCAAAATGTACAGGTGAAATATGGGCTAATATTAATCATAAAATGGATGATATAATTTATTCTTGCAAAATAGATAGTGAAGCTTGCAATATTCATTGTTTTTGTGGGACAGGAATAAAAATTATCAAGTCTAAAAGCTCTGATATTAGGCAATCAAAGTGGATATATGGCAATTTCTACAAGCATTTCATGAAGCATTTGAAAAACAATGACGAATCTACCGAGAAAGATACGGATGCCAATCTAGTGAAGGAAAAGAAAGTTGGGAGAAAAGTTGTACCTATTACAAATTTCTTCAAACAGGCCCAACTTCAGGCTCACTCATCTTCTACATCTATTGAGAAACCTAATGTGAATATTTTGTCACAAATTACATTAGATGTTCCCTCGGATGTTCCTTATATACAAAATTCTGAGCAAAATTTTATTTCAACGGTGAACTCACCGAGAACAGAAATAGAAAAAAATGCTTCTTCCATCGATGATTCGAACACAGGCAACTCCAGATATCCTTCAAAAACGATGGAACCTTCAAATTCATCCAGCAATAAATCCTTTGCCCCGCCGTCTGTCACATTTTCATCAAAATCCGAGTCAAAATCTAAATGGAAAGCCGTTAAATACCAAAGACTGTCCAGAATAAAAAGAAAAAGAGAGCAGTGACGGCTCGTCAGGGTCGGCAGGGTCGGCCGGGCCGACCCAAAAATTATCGGGAAATAGAAAATAGTTCTAGATATTCAATTCATTCAAACTCAATCGGAGTTATCGATTTCGATATCCAAATTCCCTCGGTAATGAATATTTCCACTCAGAACAGGAAAATATAACTTATACCGGCCAATATTTTCTTTCGGACCCACCTAATATTGGATTTCCAAAGCATCCAGCGTTGTTATTCCCTTTCATAAATTGTAACAAACCACAATCGTAAATGGTTACTTTTCGTAACATCACCCCAAACAAGTTATTCCAGAATTGAACGTAACACCGTAACATTAGGTCTGAAATATAACACAAATGTTACAATTATACAATTGCAACTCCTGGAATGTCACTGAAAGCATCTCATCACGTTAGGTCGGCCAAGAGCCGATGGCGGAACCAGCGCTACCGAGAGCGCTACGTAAAGGAAAAGATACTACGACATACGCCCAGAATACGTCCACTCAGTAGAACGGCACAACAACTCGATGTTAGGTCTCTTCCCAATACACAGGGTCGGCTGGCCGGTTATCCTATTGCAGAGCGTCAAGCAGCAACTTTTCACAGTTTATTTCAAATATTTGATAATTAAATGAATGGTTAATTATGAGACATTATGTCAGAAAGGAACTTATTTATGCCGTTCGATAGTAGCTATTAATTTTCAGATCATGAAAATATAATTAATATATTCAAATGAATGGTTGATTATGGGATATAACGTCTCAATCAGAAAAAAACTTATTTATGCCGTTCGATAGTAGTTAGGTATTGATTTTCTGATCATGTACTGGGACAATGCTATCTTCGGCAATTCAAATATGCTGAATGGTAGTACGGAATTAATTTTCTCAAATAATATTGTTTCCGATGTTCCTGAATTATATAAGTTATTTTGTATGATTTTGTCCCTGCCACCAACATCCGCGTCAGTAGAAAGAAGTTTTTCAGCGCTCAAAAGAATAAAATCTTTCAGTGGGAACATGATGTCTCAAGACCTTTTAAATAACCTGGCACTGATATCAATCGAAAAAGGTTTAGTTAAAGAACTAGCCAGAGGAAACATTTTTTTCGAGAAAATAATTGATGACTTCGCAAAGAAAGATCGTCGAATTGATTTGTTCTATAAAAATGAATAAAGGGTACGCAAGCTCATACATTTTCGACCAGAATACATGCGGTCATTTCCACAATATTTTTTGTGGTCTTTATAAGATTTTTTTATATTTTATACATTTATTTATATGTTTTCGTGAGAGGTTTTCTCTATGTTTATTCAAATATATATTTTATGATGATAATTGAATATTTTATTATTTCTGTTTTTTCAAGAGTTTCATTTTATTTCAGTTTTCATTGATTTGAGAACTACATTTTTATATTGGGTTATAATAGGGCTATTCTAGATGAGGTTCCCCATTAAAAACAAAAAACCAACGCGTCCTCTTGGGTGACGTGGAAATCTATTTGTTTATATATATTTATTTATATAGTTATAAGTATGATAAGGGGTGTGGGAAAATTTATATATATATATATATATATATATATATATATATATATATATATATATATATATATATATATATATATATATATATATATATATATATATATATATATATATATATATATATACCTGTGAACTATTGATAAGGGTCAAACGACTCGATTATTTTGGAGAATAAAAGAAAACTCTTTATTCCTTGCCAAGCTTTCGAATTTATTTAATTCTTCTTCAGGGCTTAGAATGTGAGGTTATGTTAAGGAAACTTGCAAAACTACAAAACATTTGTCTTAATTCAATTCACATTGATCCTTTGGACATTAAAACCTTTGTGTCAACTAGCTAGATACCTATCTAGCCAGTTGACACAAAGGAGAAAAAATAAATTAATTAAATATTTTAAGTAATATATTTTGGTTGTGAAAAAAATGTTTTTATTTTGTTGACGTTTCAAATTGAAGAAAATTATTGTCGTTTTAATGTCCAAAGGATCACTGTGAATTGAATTAAGACAAATGTTTTGTAGTTTTGCAAGTTTCCTAAACATAACCTCACATTCTAAGCCCTGAAGAAGAATTAAATAAATTCGAAAGCTTGGCAAGGAATAAAGAGTTTTCTTTTATTCTCCAAAATAATCGAGTCGTTTGACCCTTATCAATAGTTCACAGTTATACACTAAAGACTCTTAAAAATAAGTTTGAAGTATATATATATATATATATATATATATACAGGGTGTTTCATCATAAACTGGACAAACATATATATTCGTGTAGAGGACATCGGGAGAATCATTTTTGCCTTATACAATATATCCCGTTTTCGACGCATAAGCGAGATACAGGGTGTTAAACGTCAATTTTGAGCAATATTTTTATGGCTGTGGTCAGTTTTGTATAACACTCAAAGAAACGGTTTTTGGTCAAATCTCAGTATTTTTGGGTCCTCTATTCAGAAAAGTTGATGAAATCCGAAAAAAGAATTACAAAATGGCGGAAAACCTGCAACGTTCCTAATTTTTTTTTCCGGTGGTCAAATTGAATTTTAGTTTCTGAATGAACACAATTTTCTAAGAATTTCTGTGCAAAATTTTTTTCAAAAATCGAACACAAATTTTTTTTTACATGTCTACAGCGATAAAAAAATTTCACCCGAAATGGATGAAATTTTGTACAATTGTACTCCTTCAATTATCAATCACGAATATGAAAACAGAATTGTAAAATATTAAACGGTTTCGTTACTACAGCCATTCAAATGTTTCGTTCAAACCTCCAAAAAAATTTAGAATGGCTTCTTAGAGTCAAAATTATTAAATTATTGCTATTTCCAAAAATTCCGGATGCTAAAATGTATTTATACAAAAAAAATTCGGTGAAACTTAGTTGGGAGTCGAACCCTCGATTCCAACGTAAGTATTAATGAAGAAATTAAGACAGTTCTAAGGATATTAATATTCGTTGCTAAGCAACGGAAGTTCGTAGCTCATAGAATTCTACTGGTTCTTTGAATTTCACTGAATATAATTTCGCAAGTATCGTGACACGAATTTGTTTGGAAACGAAAATGAAATATTCTCTTTTGGAAAAAAATGATATTGTGAAGGCTTATTATGAAGCGAATTGCTCAGGCAGAAAAGCATGGGAAATTTACTCCCGCAGATTTCCAAGCAGAAATTTGCCAAACTTCAAAACTTTTTATGAAACAGTACGCAAATTACGTGAAGAAGGAAGTTTGCACCGGAAAAAGAAGGAAACAATAAGAACAAACGATGATCGCATCCTTAATTTAGTAGGAGATAACCCAATGATTTCAACAAGAACTCTTTCGAACCACCCTTCTGTGAATAAAAGTAAAACTACTGTTTGGAGAGTACTCAAAAGGAACAGATTCCATCCGTTCCATTTCCAACTTTGCCAAACTTTAGAAGACGGTGATTTTCATAGAAGAAAAGAATTCTGTCAGTTTATTTTGAGAAGAGTACGTGGAAATAGGGATTTTCTCCATCAAATTTTATTTACGGATGAAGCTATGATACTTTTCATAGGGATGGTTTCTTCAACAGAAAAAAATAATATTTTATGGCATAGAGAAAATCCGCATGCTACGGTATCAAAAAATAGCCAGAAGAGGTTTTCATGTTTGGACGGGAATAAAAAATAAATTCATTATCGGACCATACATTCTTCCTCAAACATTGACTGGAAACGGCTATTATCACTTCCTGACGGAGATTCTGCCAGATCTTCTTGAAGATTTTCCGCTGAGTCAGATTATATTCAGTGAAATTCAAATAACCAGTAGAATTCTATGACCTACGAACTTCCGTTGCTTAGCAACGAATATCAGAACTGTCTTAATTTTTTCATTAATACTTACGTTGGAATCGAGGGTTCGACTCCCAACTAAGTTTCACCGAATTTTTTTTGTATAAATACATTTTAGCATCCGGAATTTTTGGAAATAGCAATAATTCAATAATTTTGACTCTAAGAAGCCATTCTAAATTTTTTTTGGAGGTTTGAACGAAACATTTGAATGGCTGTAGTAACGAAACCGTTTAATATTTTACAATTCTGTTTTCATATTCGTGATTGATAATTGAAGGAGTACAATTGTACAAAATTTCATCCATTTCGGGTGAAATTTTTTTATCGCTGTAGACATGTAAAAAAAAATTTGTGTTCGATTTTTGAAAAAAATTTTGCACAGAAATTCTTAGAAAATTGTGTTCATTCAGAAACTAAAATTCAATTTGACCACCGGAAAAAAAAATTAGGAACGTTGCAGGTTTTCCGCCATTTTGTAATTCTTTTTTCGGATTTCATCAACTTTTCTGAATAGAGGACCCAAAAATACTGAGATTTGACCAAAAACCGTTTCTTTGAGTGTTATACAAAACTGACCACAGCCATAAAAATATTGCTCAAAATTGACGTTTAACACCCTGTATCTCGCTCATGCGTCGAAAACGGGATATATTGTATAAGGCAAAAATGATTCTCCCGATGTCCTCTACACGAATATATATGTTTGTCCAGTTTATGATGAAACACCCTGTATATATATATATATATATATATATATATATATATGTTCGGTTCAATGTTATTTACCTGCTTTTTAATAGTTACTAAGGTTTCCTTTATTTGGATGTGTCAGGTTTTTAATGATGATATTTGTTTCATATAAGATATTTAATTAGACGTTTCGGAGAGTCTCTCCTTCTTCAGTAATAATAATAAAAATTAGATTGTTCACAATATACAAATTAATTAAAATTGAGCCTGTAAAAGAACATAAACATTTAGAATAGTATATATATATAGTTGATCGTTCTGTCGGTATATAGACCCTGCGGCGGCAGTTTGGATGTTTTCCTTGAGAAGATGGAAATGGTGCTAGCTTCAGTTGGTGTGGGGCCGGAAATTATTGTGTCGGGTGATTTCAACATTGACCTTTTGGAGTCAACAAATGTAGGTGATAAAATAGATTTTCTGTCCTTAATGAGTTCATTTGAACTCACTCAAACCATTAATGAACCTACCAGGGTAACAATTAACAGTAGTAGTTGCTTAGATAATATTTTTACCAGTTTTCATTACTCTGAATATGAATCGCAGATACTCAGAACTGTAATATCGGATCACTTCGGTCAGAAAATTTCTTTGAAATTCCATAAAGTTAACAAAAGTAAACCAATTTTTAGAAGGTTTTTTACCCCTGAACATATTGAGGCTTTCAGGAGTGATCTGGGGGAGCAGGACTGGGTGTCTGTATTTGCGGCAGCTGAGTGTGATGTGAATTCTCAATGGAAGAGTTTTATGGATGTATTTTTGTTGCTCTTCCATGAGAAGTTTCCTCAAAAACTTGTTCATGTTAGGAAGGTGGATTCCATAAAGATGTTTGAAACTCAGGAAATTAGGGAATGTAAGAATAGATTAGATAATCTTCTACTACTGCGAACTCATCATAAAATATATGATGATCTTTATAAAATTGAAAAGAAAAACTATGAGTCCCTTCTAGTTAAATCCAAAGCTTCCTATTATGGGAAAAAGATCCAAAGTTCAGATTACAAATCCAAAATGATGTGGTCAATAGTAAATGATGTAACCGGAAAGAATTATAACAATGAATGTGGTGTTGAAGGGTCACCTTCTGAGGTGTCAAACAAATTTTCCAAATTTTTTGATTCGCTTGTTCAACAGTTGGCTAAGGAAATTACTGATATTCCTTTTGTAAATTATTCTCCGGAAATAATGGAAGTATTCAGCCTCACGCCAGTTTCGCCTGAAGAAATTGTTCAAATAATTAATAGTTTCAAAAATAAACATTGCAGTGGCTATGATGAGGTGCCTCTGTCACTGATCAAATCTTGTAGCGATGATCTGAAAACCGTGATTTCATATATTGTCAATAATTCTTTCAAATTTGGAATATTTCCAGATCAGCTGAAATATTCGTTAATGAAACCTATTTTTAAAAAGGGTAATAAAAATGCAGTTGAAAACTATAGACCCATAAGTCTTCTCCCTAGTTTTTCTAGGATATTTGAAAAAGCAATGTCTGCAAGGCTTTTAGAATTTTGTATAAGAAATAGAATATTTAGTGAATCTCAACATGGTTACCTTGGGGGTAGGTCTCCGATCACAGCCATTTTTCAATTTACTCATGAAATAATAAAAATACTGGAGGATGATAAGCTGGGTGTAGGCTTATTTATAGATCAATCAAGGGCATATGATTGTCTCAATCATGATTATCTTCTTCAAAAACTTGAAAGAATGGGAGTTCGTAATGAGGTGAAAAAGTGGTTTGAGTCTTACCTCGGAGGTCGCCATCAAAAAGTTGTTATAACAGTAGAAGGTGTGTTATCTGAATCAGAGTTCACAAAAGTTGAAACAGGAGTACCTCAGGGTAGTGTACTGGGCCCGTTAT